>NC_137888.1:178385940-178985940 GCF_963455335.1 Martes martes | reverse complement strand
GTGTATGGAGCCCTGACTGTGTGCCCAGCACTTGGTACTGAGCATTTGTGCCCAATCTCTTATAAGCTTTCCAAGAGTGCCACCACTAAGTGCTACCATCTTACAAAGGAGGACACCGAGGCTCAAAGAAGCTGCAACCTTTCCCCAAAGCCGCAGTTAGTAAGTGATAGAGCCATGTGTCTCTCAAAGCCACGTCTCCCACCTAATGGTACCCAAGACTAGAGGACCACTCTTCCAACAGCTCAAATGGGAAACGTGAGCACATTTGAAATAGCTCCCAAGATAAACCCCAAATGGAACACAAGGGTTAGAATCCTACTGGGAGTACCTACACGTTAAGGCCCTTGGCCTCCTGCTGGCAGTCAGGCAGATCCCAGGAAAGATGACAGCATGGACCAAGTGAGGCCTGGAAGGTGTGTGAGGTGCCCCCACTGAGAACAGAGAAGGGCTGAGTTGGGCCATGGAGGCACCCATCTGGTCCTCTGACCGCCCATGCAAAAGGGACTCGTTCTAGTGCTCTCTCGGTCTCCTATGTGTTCTTTCAATTTCCTTCTGACACACAAACCTGGGCGCTGTCGCCACCTTCCTTCCCAAACCCTTCCCTTCCGGGGAAGGCACCTGTCCAGAGTCTACCAAGGAGATTCCTCAAGTGAACTTCAAACATTTACTGAGCCTGGCTCTGCTTAACTGTGCTACACATGTGTGGAGTTTGAGAGGAGGGACATCCAGGCATAGTTGTCTTCCCAGCAGGAGAAGTTAAATAACAACACAGGATTTAAATGAGAGTTGTGTCACGGGGAGTGCACAATTAATTGCTAGCTGAATTCAGCAGGCAATAATTGCTACCAAGTTCAAAAGCTGAGAGAAATCATTTCCAACAAATACATCCCAGGTTGCAAACTCTCCACGGAGTTCTAGTTCCTGGTCTCCTTTGGCCCAGAGCATCAGAATCTGGCTACGATAACTCCGGCACCGAGTTATTCAGGCTCTCCGGGCCTCAGTTTCCTTAGCAGTAAACTGGGGGGCAGTGACAGTTCCTACGTCATGGGGTGGTTTCAGGATTAAGTAGAATAATGCATGTAAGCCTTAAAACAGAGTAAGTGGTGTTATTACACCTCTTGGCAGATCTCCAGCCACAGTTTCCATGGCCCCATAGTTATAATCTGAATATTCACGTTTTCCACACTGGCTCTTCGTCCCCACTTCCCTGTGTCTGTCAAAGCCCTGCCTTCTATTCCAACGAGCTAGAAATGCTGTGGGGTTCTCCCAACACCAGCCAGCCGCCATGTTCACCTCCCATTTGGTTTCCATGCTGGCTCTTGTGTCCATCTCCAGTTCGAATACCCCAGGACAAGAACACGAACCACAGTCTGAGCACCTGCCTTCAACTCCCAGCTCTGCCAGAGTAAGCTAATTCGTGATTTTGGACCAATCACTTATCTTCTCTAAGCCTCTGTTTCTACATCTATAAAACGGAGCTAAAAAGACTCCTCAAGTGTCCCCAGCCCAAAGCTCTGCTGTTAAGATTAAATTACACAGGTTGAAAGCATGCACCCAATACTTGGCCCATGGCAAGGGCACCTGATGGGACAGCTGCTGTTGGGCCACACAGTGAACCGAACACCGCTGTCCAAACAGTCTCTCTCTCAATTCTCAGAGCCACTGCTCATCCTTTATGATGCCAGATTTGAGTCAGTGACCCACAGGGCATAATTATGCCCCATTTTTCTTTTGTGTCCATCAACCTAATATGACATCAAAAACTCACAAACAGAAGTCAAGGAGGTGAAAAGTACAGCACAGGGAATTTAAAAAAAAGAAAGAAACGGGCACTCTGGTGCACAGCTGGGTTCAGGGTAAGTGATCACAGCCTTCGCGGGGGATGATTTGGTAGTGGTTCAACAGCCGTAAAACCATGCCATTCCTGTCCATCCCCTAGTCGTTTGGAATTGATACCAATGCAACAGAGATCACTGGGGAAAATTCTGTGACAAGGTTGCAAAGAAACACAGAACAGCATTGCCAATAGCGCTTAAAGCTGGGGAAAATAAATGTCCAGTGGAAATGAAGCACCATAGGGATTCGTACTGATGAAATACTATGCAGACATTAAGAAGGGTTGTCAAAACAGACAAGGACATAGAAGGAAACATGATCCCAATCATACCTGCGCACCAAATGTTTGTTGAAGGATACGTTGCTAAGTAACAAAGACATGTTTCAAAAACGGATTCTTTTTAAAGTTATGGTTTGTATATTTATCGTGTGCCAGTTGCTACAAAAGAGTACATTACATACACTGGGTTACTGTAAACCCCACCGAAGTAAGTTTTATCTGTTTATTATCCTACTTTAAGGACAAAAAAATTAAATAACTTGTTCAAAGTCAGGTAGCTACTAAGTGGAATGCTGTGATTTAAACCCAAGTCTCATTCCAAAGTTCTTGCTCTTTTCTAACTAAGGTTGCTGCTCATGAAAATATTAATATATTTGCAGTCACTGAAAGTATATTTCCAAGTAAAAAGACTACAAAGACACACAGAAAGCACTAGCAGTAATTCTCATTAGGGGATGGGACTCCAGGTGAGTTTTATTTATTTTTGCTTTGAGTTGGTTTTAAATATTTTTTGTTGTTGTTTTGCTGTTTTTATTTGTTTTTGTTTTGCAGCCTTTTTTTTTAAAGATTTTATTTATTTATCTGACACAGAGAGATCACAAGTAGGCAGAGAGGCAGGCAGAGAGGGAGGGGGAAGCAGACTCCCTGCTGAGCAGAGAGCCCATTGTGGGGCTCGATCCCAGGACCCTGCGATCATGAGCTGAGACAAAGGCAGAGGCTTAACCCACTGAGCCACCCAGGCGCCCCTTGAGTTGGTTTCAAAATGTTTTACATTTATCATAAATCCCTCTTGTAATAAGGGGAAAAGGGAGAAAGTTTTTCCTGTTTTCAAAACCCAGACGTCAGCCATCCTCTTTTCCTTCCTTATGACAGATGCCATGCAGCGCAAGTTCCAGGCCTGTTGAGGCAGTGGTGAGGGGTTCCGGGGCTGGGGTGTGATGCTCTGGGTGTGAGGCCCCTTGGAAGCTCCGGGAAAACTGCTCCGGGCTGCTTCAAGAAGAAACAGGCAGTATGTATAGGGCTTACTGAGACCGGGACTCACACCCACTAAGTACCCTGTAATAGTCCTGGTTATTATTATTACCAGTGACCATCTTCGCCACACTCCATACATTTTATTGCCTCTTTCTGGAGGCAGGACCAAACCGCGTCCAAGGGTAGTGTGCCCCAATATATTTTAATTAATAATAATGATATATCCAACAAATACCCTTCCTGGGGCCCCAATCTCCCCAAACTGGCAAAGCAGCAACGTGGACAGGCCTGGAGCAAGACTTTGCAGCTTTGAGCCCCGGCTCCTACCCTGCTGATATGAAATCCCACAGATGTCTTATTGCCTCAGTTTCCCTAAAGTTGGTGATAACAATCCTACCTCAAAGGACTGTGGTAGGAACTGAAAGAGGTAATGTCCGTGAGACCTTTGCCCCGTGACCCATCTAAGGCAATAACCGGTCGTCGCGTTCCGGCTTCGGCACCCACTCATACGACTCCGCTCACCGCGTGGATCTGGTCAATCCTACAGCTTTTCTTCCCACTGAAGGTTTTCTGACTGTTGTTTTCCATATTTAAATATCATATTATTATATGGAATATTATATATTATATATATAATATATATGATATATATATTATGTATTATATATTATTATATATTATTATATGGAAAACACTTTTCCACATGACACACGCTCTCCTGTAGATTCTGATTTGCTTGGGTATTTGTCTGCTCAGGCTGCCAGCACCAAGTATCACAGATTCAGTGGTTTGAAGGACAAACCTTTGTTTTCTCTTCATTCCAGAGGCTGGAAGTCCGAGATCAATGTGTCAGCAGGGCTGGTTTCTTCTGAGACCTCTCTTGCACCTGTCAAGGCCTTCCTCTGTGTATCTGTGTCCTGATCTCATTTCCTTCTGAGGACACCACTCCCATGGGACTATGGTCCGCCTTAATCATCTCATTTTACTTTAATTAACACCAGAAACACCCTATCTGCACAGAGGGTCACAGTCTCAGATGCTGGGGGTTAGGGTGTCAACATATGAATTGGGGGGGGCATAATTCGGCCCATAACAGCTCCCCACGTCCTGGAAAAACAGGAGTGCACATCAAATTGGAGCTCAGCTGATCTCGTGCCTTGGCGATCTGAGTGGGTACAGGTCTCGTGGAAGACACAGGCATAAAGATGCAGCAATGCGGCCGAGTCTCCTCCCAGACCCCCATGGGTGCCTTCTTCCCGGGGCTACAGGTCCCCACCCTACTCCTGCCGGACGCCGGATCCACACAGCAGGCTGGTGCCTACTGAGGGAAACGCCCCACAGAGCTGGGGCCCATCAGGTCAGCAGACCCCACTACTGCTCACATTTATGTATCTCAAAAGACAGGATGGAAAGTGTTCATTCTTGGCACGGACTCCCCAATCTGGGCTCATGAAATAAACATAAATCACAGTTGAAATTCATTTTTTAAAAATCAGTACATACTTCATTAAAACAAATTTTTAAAAAACACACACAGAAATGGGAGTTTCTTGGACCACAGCATATAATTTACAGAGTGCAAATATCTAAGATACATATGCTAAATTTAAAGAAACCACTATTATTAAACACCCCATTCTGTAAGGCAGTGAAATATACTCGCACTCCGTACATCCGTTCTAATATTTCAGCTGAGCCTCACAATGTTTGGCAGTTCTTTCCTTGGGTGATAATAAAAGGCTTTTCTTTCCATTAATATCTAAATTAAGTCAAATAGTGTATGTTAAATCAGCCCCTGAGTCCCTCTGTATGATGCAATGCAGTCTTGAAATGCTTATCTACTGAGCCTTCTAACTGAAAGGCTGGCGGTTTATGTCCCCTACGGAGCCCCGGGACCCTGCTGGCTCGGCCAGACTGTGAAAATAAGCTTCAAATGACCAAACGCAACTGCAACTTTAAAAGTAGGAACCAGAGCAGACACAACAAACCACAGAGTGGTCGCCTCACTTGTCATAATTCATGTGTGTGGAATTCGACTGTAAAAGCATTCACAGAGCGCCGACTTTCCTTCACTGGGGCATTCCGTGTGGAATGTCAGATTTTGAAAAGCTGCTGATAAGTCACTCGTGATTACAAGTCTACAAGTTGTAGCACTAATCAAAAAAATATTTATCCCAACCCCAAAACAGCCTTGTCTGTGCCATCCAGCCCTAAACAATGCAGGCAAGTGCCAATGTTTTTAAATCCCCAGATTATAAAAATCCCCAGATTATAAAAATATGTTCATGCAGTGGCCCTGCATGAACATCAGGCTTCTTTCTGGGTGTTTCTTCTAACTTCCATTTGTACAACACTCTCCATCTTGATGGCCTACATAATGATCACTTATAGCAAATCTTTTTGTGAAAAACAATTTCATCATGGTTCAATGACTCAAAAATATAATTCTTACAGATTTTTAAAAGAGAGACTTGAATGGATAAATATATACATGTGTAGATTTCAAAGCTCTGCGTGTATATATAAATATAAACGCATGAAAATGTAATAATCCAATTAGCACATCTTTTTTGGAAACTAAATTAATCTTAACAAAACTGGCCTGAGCCGCAGGTAGGAATCGGAGGAAATGCCAGCCACGATGGTGATAATAATAGCTTCATTAATTCAACACTTACTATGTGCCAAGTGCAGTGTCTGGCCCTTGACATACATTTTTCTCGCTTGGCTTCTCACAACAGATCTCCGATGTGGGAACGTTATCTTTTACAAATAAGGCAACTGTGGCTCAGAGATGTTCAGTAATGTGCTCAAGGTCACATACTAATTAAGTGAAGAAGCAGGACCTGAATCTAGTTCAGACTGTGCTATATTGCCTCCCAGTGGTGCTTTAGAGAGAGGAGAGAGGTCCTGGCTAAAGGCAGGGTCACGCACCGGGGCCCTGCATGGCCTTTTATCTCAGCTGGGGATGGACAGCACAGCCTAGGCCCCCTCTCAGGATAAGAACCAAGAGAAGACACGCCCTACAGGCAAAGCAGAAAGCCGAAAGAGCTACATCCTGCCTCTACCAGAGGCACGGAGAGGAAGAAATCCCCACCAGAAAATGAAAACTTAACCTTCCCTGACTTTGACCTTTTTATTTTGTGACCAAAAGCATCCTATGAATGTTCGTGGAGACGCCCCTTTGCCCCTGTTGATAAACACTCAAGAAAAGCAGAAAAGCAGCAGCAGTCTTCTTTCCAGAATGCAATCCAGCTTTTCCCAGGTGATAGAAGATGGATAAATGGATGGGAGAGGCCAGAGCACCGCATCATCCATGTTCTGAATGCCTCTTCAAACAGGAGCTGCTCCCTGCTCAGCAGAGCAGAAAGAGAACGGGACGGGGAGTCAGCCAAGTCGGATTCCGGTTTCCACGCTGCCCCACACCCCGGTACCCGCACCTCCTCCCGCAGTGAGGGATGAGAAAGACAATCTCCAAGTCTGCATTCATCTCAGGCTTTCTCGGACTCTGACAGCTCCCTCTGAGTGCGTGGAACCAGCACCCCGGCCCTGCAAAGCCCAAGAGCTAACACCTAACACCAAGAAAACATCACCTTCCGGAGCTAAACTGAGCATCTCCTGAACAGAGATCATGGGGGATTAGCAGCGCAGAGGAGGATCCCTCAGTAACCAGTAGGTGAGTTTTAGGGGGACGTGAAAACAATCCGCATGGGCAGAAGTTACCACGCATTTCCAGCTTCCCCAGGCTCCTGGCCCAGCTCACATTTTTTTCCTCAGCCCCAGTCCTGGTTATCTACCTGCCTCCATGACACGTCCTCTGGGATGTCTGGATACACCAGAGGCAACACATCCAGAACTTGATCTTCCCAGAAACAGCCTTCACATACATTTTGATCCCTGCCCGTCACAACTGATGGCAGCTATAACCCTTCTAGTCATGCTCGGGCCACTGCTCTCTAAGTCAATCTCGTCTCCTATCTTTCTCTCAAGTCCTGCACGGATTCCATTAGGAAAGCCCATGGAACCTGCCTTCAGAATAGATCTAAAATCTAACCACAGCTCCCTCCCTTCAATACCAACTTCCTGATCATGGCCACCAGCACCTTCCCTCCGGATTATACACTTTCCTCAGAGTTCTCCCTGCCTCTCTCTTTAGCCCCGCCCCCACCCAGAGTCTATTCTCAACACAGCAGCCAAGGATCTTGTGTAAACCCGCATCAGGGGTCCATACCTCCAGTAGCACCAGGACCCTCAGGGGCAAGGCAAATCCTTTCCCGGTGAGGACCCAGTTAGCTCTCAGAGTCCGTCTCCCACCATACTCCTCCTGGCTCACCCCCCTAGTCACATCAGCCTCCTGACTGTCCCCCAGTCTTGTAGGACATGCCCCGTACACCAAAGGACCTTGGCCTTAAAGGGTTCCTCTGCTTGCAGTCTTCTACAGGACTAACTCCCTTACCTCCTTTCAAGTCTTTGCTCAAAGAGCATCTTCAAGGAGACGTACCAGACCACAAAATCTAGAAGTATAACACAACACCCTCTCATCCCGCAACACTGTGAAACCCTGCTTTCTCCTCCCCTGCACGCACTTTCTGACATGCTACACGATGTACTTCTGATGTCCCTCTGTCTCCATCCCCTCCCTCCAGAATACGAGCATCCACGGGGGTGAGACTGTTTCACTCACTGACGTATTCCGCATCCCTGAACAGCGGCAGGCACGAAACAGCCACTGAGTGAGCACCTGTTGAACGAATGACCGGATGGGTGACGGGCTCCAGAGGAGCAGATACTCTGAGCACACGGTCTTCCCTGCTGGTCAGGGGGTGTTGTCCTTGCCTCCGAGATGCAAGAAAGAAATATGAACGTGTCTACACTCACCAAAGACACGGCACCGATACCACAGGTCTGCGTCCTGCACATGGCAGGCACCCAGGCAAGGAGCCCCACTCTCACGCCTGGGGTGCAGTCACAGCCCCTGAATTCACTTCCCGCACTCTGCTCCCTGTAAGGGGCTAACACAGTCGGCCGTCTCACCCTCCTTTCAATGCTCCATTCCACTTGCTAACAAGATGCCCAGCCCTAAGATGAGAAAAACACGGTTCAAACGAGCAAAACTGTAATTGAATAAAAATTAATTAGATCCACAGCGGGCAACTTCAAAAGAAAATGTCAAAATTACTATTTTTTTTTCCTAGAAGTCAAAATTTTAATTCAACAGCATAAATGGACTGAAGTTTTCTTTTAACTCCAAAAGTTCACTTTGGGAATCTGAGGACAGAGCTTCATGGCCCTCAGTACAAGCTGGCAACTCTACTTCCTCTTGTAACATCAGGCCTGGGACCCTGCCTTTTGGCTGGATACACGGCCACGACCTTAGTGCCCCTGCCACCTATTCCCCGGCCTTCTGCATCTCACTGGAATGCCCCGCAGCGTGCGGGTCTGGAAAGCTTTCATGCAGCCCGACATGCCCAGTCTCTCCAAACGTTAAGCTCCCATCTCCAATGCCATTTTATTTCTGCTTATTGTTTTACACTCAGATGTGATTAAATTCAAAAGAAACATTCAACTAAATGGTATACGCATTTCCCTTTGATCAAAATTTACACAGCAACCAGAAAAAAAAAACAAAAACACGTATTTATACAGCTGAGCTCGCCCCAAGTCATTGGAATCATGCTTGCGGAGTGACAGTCACTTTCAAGCTTTTATTAGTTACTATAATGATCCGATACAGGGGTCATCAAAATGCCTTTGCCAGAGCCAATCCAACATTACTGCAAATTCCCATTGTGAAATTAAAGAAGTGTAGGGAGGAGGAAGGAGAAGAGTACGGCAGAAAAACGCGACTTCTGCACCGGAACGCCACAGGAGAGAGAAACAGTCACTCAGGTAGGACACACGGAACACCAGTGGGCACTTCCTCCACATGCCACCTCCCTCACCTCCGCTGAGTCAATGCAAGGAAAATATTTCTGCTGCTGGGGGGCTGAGACCCAGGATTGATTACTAAGGAAAACTGCCAGAAAAAAAAAACACCACCACCACCACCACCACTAAAGACAGTCTTTTTTCAAGGAAGGAATGAAGGATCAGGACACCCCGTGTCTCCCACGCTTCGTGACTATTCTGTCTGCCGCTGGGAGAACGGGTTAGAGGGCTGGCCAGTGCAGCTCACTGGAAATGCTATCAGAGATTTTATGTAGTTGGATGTTTGCTAAACACAAACTCGTAACACAGGATGACTGAGCACAATGGAGGTCCTAGAGCTGGTAAAACAACGGCTGGAGAAGACCTGACCGCCCCTCTCACAAAAGGAGACGACAGCCTTGTGTCAACGTCTGCCCTCCTGATGGGACTGACGGGGCCTGAGAGAAGCGCCTGAGAGAAGAGCCTCGTAGGAGTCGACACTCACTGAGGTTTCAAACTCGCTCGCACCCAATTTGGGAAAAGGAGGTGCAAACACACAAACTGCGTGCATGTGTGAGATAAAGTCCATCTGAGAGGAGGGAAAGGAGAGAGGCAGGAAGAGAATCAACAAATGGTGCTGAATATAAACCAGTGAATCTAGCCAAAGGGTGTGTGGAAATTCCTTGTATAGTTCTTGCAACTTGTGTACAAGTTAGAAATTATGTCAAAATCAACATGAGCTCATACTTTGCGTCTTAACCTCACTCCCGAAGTAAATAAATAAATGAATACATATTTTAAAAATGTGTGTGTGTGTGTGTGTGTGTGTGTGTATATATATATATATATATATATATATATATTTTTTTTTTTTAACAGTGGGAGAGAGATGAAGCACTTGTGTGAGCAAGGTGGGGGCAGAAGGAGAGGCAGAAGGAGAGGCCTTAAGCAGGCCCCACTCTTAGCATGGAGCCCAGTGTGGGGCTCTATCTCATAACCCTGAGATCAGGACCTGAGTTGAAACCAAGGGTCAGAAGCTTCACCGTCCTGAGCTACCCAGGGACCCTATGTGAAATCTACTATCTTATTTTCTAGAAAAATGAAAAAAATTAACCAGAATGAGATGCACTTATTGTTCATGCATTCTTTTAGTGTCTTTTTTTTTTAAGATTTTATTTATTTATTTGACAGAGATCACAAGTAGGCAGAGAGGCAGGCAGAGAGAGAAGAGGAAGGAGGCTCCCCGCTGAGCAGAGAACTAGATGCGGGGCTTGATCCCAGGACCCTGGGATCACAACCCAAGCTGAAGGCAGAGGCTTTAACCCACTGAGCCACCCAGGCACCCCTCTTTTAGTGTCTGAACAAGCATTTGCGACATACCTACCCAGGGCCAAGTGCGGCTCACTGGCCAGGGCCGACTGCGTACTCTCCATTTCACCCTCTGTGGATTTCAAAGAGCTGCATTACTGGTGTGAGAAAAAACATGGTGTCCCAATGTGGAAATGAGGACAGCAATGCTAGTTAGTGCTGAAAAAAATCACCCATTTTTTTTTAAGATTTTTTTTTTAAAGATTTTATGTATTTATTTGACAGACAGAGATCACAAGCAGGCAAAGAGGCAGGTGGAGAGAAAGGAAGGGAAGCAGGTTCCCTGCTGAGCAGAGAGCCCAATGCGGGGCTCAATCCCAGGACCCTGGGATCATGACCTGAGCCAAAGACAGAGGCTTTAACCCACTGAGCCACCCAGGTGCCCCTCACCCATTTTTTAATACAGAGGTTTAAGTCAGAAAAGAGAATTAAAATATGTTTTACTTTGACTAAAAATATTAATCCACCCTGAAGGTGGTATCACAAAGCACACGTGCGCGCACACACACACACACACACACACACAAGACATGGCACTGCAAAATACAGATGAGAATCACAACACATCTGCAAGTCCAAGCCCATAGAGACTCGGGGCGTCAAAGAGAGGGCAATAAGCAAACACTTTCAATGATGAAAATGCCGTCTAGTCATGTGTGACAGGAGTTAAATAAGTAACAATGCGAGAACACATTTGTCTGCCACTGCCCAGGGGTTTCTTGGGTTTAGCAGCCAAACTGGCAATAGGGATTATATTATCGAGGAGTATCTATACCACTTTATTACCTGTCAGGGAAATGTCTATTACAATAATTGTCAGGGAAATGGTGTTTATTTTACTGCCACTGGAACAACTTGCCCAATCAAACCGCGATTTTTCGTCCAATCACTCCCAGACAACAGCCGGCGTTCCACGCAAGTTGATGGTATCGCTTTGCCTTTCCCTCAAGTCTAAAGTTGCTCCTATCAGAGAGAAGACAAGACATTCTCATGCACAAAGCACTTGCCCTAGGCTGCCTCGTTCAAATTCCAGCTCCTCCACTTAGGCTGCCACATTATCTTCAAAGAGTCACTTAACCTCTGTAGGTCTCAGTTTCCTCAGCTGCAAAATGGGAAAACCACGTCAGTGGATGACCGCAAAGATAAGAAGAAATTACTGGGTAGTGTTTGGAGCCACTGTTACTGGCACGCAGAGGCTGTTTCATCTTACCTACATGGCTGTCCTCTGGTACACAGAGGACGGTACCACCTCTCCTCTAGAAATCTACTATGTGCACCAGATGGGACCTCCAAATTTCAAACCCACTCAGTAGCTAGCTGTTTAAGAAATGGTACGCTCGTAGTAGAATCATAAACCCTCCCTGGTGAAAAGCTCTCAACCTATTCTCCTAATGGAGACCCACTTGCGGAAATCAGAGAGAAATGTGCTAGAGAATTTACAGTGGTTTTTCTTTACTGGTTTTTTGTTTTGTTTTGTTTTTTAGGGTTTGTTTGTTTTTTGCATTTTATCTGAGTACATGCATCTCTCAAAGGACTCTAGAAAACTTAATACAGCCAGCTGGCCCAGAAGATCTCATCAGTTCATGGGCAGCAATAAGATTCCCTGACTCCAGATTTCTACCCTTGTTAGGCAAGCAGAATTCTTCTACAGATGGGAAAACTCCAGCTCAAGGTCAGTCAACCAAAAATATTCCCACTCTTATTACTTGCTTACAACATCATAAAAGATAAGAATATGCCCTATCCCAGCCCTCCCGGCATTATAGTCTAGTCCCACAAGAGAATGGAAAGTCATAAATGACTCTTGGGCTCCTTTCTCTCTCCTTACCTTACTGAACACTTTTCTCCTAAGTGGCGTATCTGTGGGACTGATGTGCATTACATCCAGGACTGATCTGTAAGAATTTCACCTATGTGATCCTCCCTGCTCTTTTTTCAAACTTTCAAAATTGTAAGTCCAATGCAGAAGATGGCAGAGCCCTAAGATGGAAGGAGACAGGCCCCTGAGTCAATGCTTGGAAGAGGGGCCTTGGCAATCAGTAGGAAAACATCTGCTGAGCTTGAATCTTTAACTATGTGTGGGTTTATTTGTTACAGCAGCTGCCATGACCTTAGCTAATGCACCCTCCTTCCCTCTGTGACCTGACAATGAATTGTATCACCGTTTATTGAGCTCCTATTAAATGCTGGGCTCCATGCAAAGCATGGGGGGAACAGTGAGGAGAAAGAATGGTGGGTAGCTGTGCATATGAAAGTAACCATAGTATAGGGGATAAAAGAGCAAGGGAAGAGAAGTGTGTGAGTTACACAGAGGCTGGGGAGACAGAGAGGTAAAAGTTGCTCTTAAAGAAAACATCTGTAGAACAGCATCACTTAAAAGCCTTGTAGGTTGGATGTCCTCCTTCAGGTCTTACTCTCTCCATGCAGATCAAATGCCCCTACTGCTATAAATCTCCTCCTATGTCTGACACCAAGGTCCAGAGCCTCCTAACTTTCTGATTACTAAAGTTAGAATTCTCTTGAAAAGTCATGGGCCTTTTTACAGGACCCCGTCTCTCCTCATTCACCCCTCTGTCCTGGTTTATCCATCAACACGGTCCCATAGTTCCTCTGGTCTCATGCAACAGATCCTTACACTTACTGAATTTGGGTAAATTTAATTCGACTCTTTGGCTTAGAATACTAACCTTTGAGATGCCTCAGAGAAATGAGTCAAAAGCCCAAGTCTACCCCAACGTGTGAAACCAAGAGTGATACTGTGGAATGGTGCTTTCCACGATGGAATGTGCACCTGGGGCTGAGTCTCTGGAAGGTGTTGACCAGACCCACCAGGGTATCAACAAATGCGTTGTTCTCTCCAGCAGCCCAAACACTTTCTCCTAAATGCAGTGGCCAGGCCCTGCGGAAGACAGTATCTTTCTCAAAGGAGCCTGTGTTAAATGCAACAAACACATGTCCAAACATTCCTAGGGTATGGTTTTTCAACTAAGAGCCAGGCAGGTGACCACACAATCGTTCGATTTAACATTAATGGGAAACAAACATCTACAGGAAATACAGGAAAAACAAAAAAACAAAACAAAAATAAAACACACACACACACACACACACACACACACACACACAGAGCCAGGAAGAAAGGAGGAGAGAAAACACACATACACGTGGCACACACCCCCACACACCATTCCCTATTAACTTCATACATCCCTGCAACTATCTTGGGACGTTTCTTCATCTTATTACGAGTGTCTGAAACACAGAACATGTTCTCTGCTAACCCGTAAGTGAACCACTCATAGACTTCTGTTTGCCTCATCAATTTCTACACCTTTTTGAAAAATAGATCATTTTACATTCCTTTTCAATGATGGAAAAGAGCTCACATTTTTCAAAAACATATATCCATTTTCTTAGCATATGTGCAGAGTGACTTCCCAGCATGAAACTGGCTGACCCCTTTAAATGTTCTCATTCCAAATAGGAGGGAAAGCCCGTCTTACGTAACGCCACAGGAATCCGTGCAGGATTGTACCAGAAGCAAACCTTTTGGCGGCTCATTAGAAATAGTCCCCGTCTGTCACTCGGGTTTGGTTTGAGGACCTCTTTACAATGATAGAAGGGGGCCTTTCCCCCACATTTCCCAGAACAGCCAACAAAATGCTATTCCAATTGGCCTAGAAATGTCAGTGTGTGACTCCTCTCAAGAAAACGTCTTCAAATCTAAAATGTTCTAGAAAGGAATGAGTAAGTCAGGCATCCCCAAAACGCTGAGAACAGTGTGTATCAGAAACCTGTCGGTCTTGTGTCTCCACTTAGCCTCTAGGAACCAAAACAGGTTGGCACTGACAAGTCAATTGAAATTTCTATGACATTTATGATTTTTTTCTCTAAAGCAACTCAGGTAAAGTCACGAAGCCTAATCAGCAATGACAGTTGCCATCTGAGAGCAAAGAGATGACCTGACTCTGCCACCCACGCCAAGCAGAACACACGCAAATGAGAAGAGGGAGACAAACATGCCAGGTGAGAACTAAGGACCATCTCCCACCCCTACCCCCTTCCCCGACTGGCACCAAGGTCCCCCCCCAACCCCCCGCCGGCAATCACTCCGTGGGTATCCACTTGCTTACTGACAGGGTAAGGGGATGAGAAACCCAGTCCAGGGGATGGGAGAGGGGAGTACCGAGACCCTTAAAACGCAGGAAAATAAATGCTAGGTCAGGACTGCGGAGGGACAGCAGCAGAGCAAGACCCCTAATTTACACCAAAGGGGACAGACAGAGTACGTCCCTGAAACTGTCATGTGAAATGAGAAGAAGGTGGTCGGAGGCCGGGTTCTGCCAGAGGCCTAAAACTGTAGATCAATGACCTGCGAGCCCAAAGGGGATCCAAAAACAGGTTTTGCGTGGACAGACCAGAGAGACTTCACTTTTGTTTAATCTTCAACATTTAAATAATCAAGACTAAACATTTTTATTTAAGTTTTCTCATTTCTTTGGAAGATACAAGGAGAGATCTGGCCACATCCAGCTAACATTTCCCCCATGGCAACAACGGGAGAACGCCTGAGCGCCCCAAATGACGCATTTTTCTCCCCACTTGCTCCTGGCGACTCCCATGTTTGTATCCTCCCTTCCAGGCACAGGGCGCTGCACACACAAAGACCCGTGGGACACCGTAACATGTGACCAATGGCCCCAAAAAGCTCGGCCTTGGCTCCTAGACGCCACTTTCTATAAAGTCCTCTGACTTGGTACGTTTTCAAGTCTCTTCACTTGAAAGCCACAGAACATCTGAGCAGCGAGAAATGATGCCAGAGTTACTACGACAAAGGGCAGATAACAAAACCAAAATAAAAAACAGCCACCCACAAACATCCCAAACACCACGCACCAGCAATTGCAAGCAAACCCTGGGGCCTGGCAACAATTCCGAGAGACACTGGCAGCAGAAACACCAAGCTCCCCGCAGGCAGCTGTCCAATGACAGAGGCAAGGGTCCCCTAGGCTCGTCTGTCCATGCTGGCACGTCCAATCTAGAGAAACTTCTCTTCTCAGAATAGTCATATTTCTCAGGGTAAACTCTACTCTGTTTAAAGAGAGACAGACAGACCCAAAAGACAGGAAATACCACCAGACTGCTTTTCCTGCGATGATGTTTTCCAAGAGAGGCTAGGAAATTGGGGTACTTAATAAGTCAGAGACAGAGAGACAGAAAGAAAACAGGCTCTGGATCCAGAACGGCTTGAGTTTCACTCCTGAATGAGCTCTGTGACCCTGAGCAAGAGAATGGACTTTCCTGATCCTCAGTGTCCTGGTCCCTAACATGGAAAAGGCACTGTCCGCTGTCCAGACTGGAAGCAAGGGCACAACGCAATTTATGTAAAATGCCTCACACTGTCGCAGGCGGTCCTCAGGAGCTCTGAGACAGCTGCCATGACCCAGGATCTTCTGGGGCCAGTGCCATCCCCTGCCCAGCATCCCACGTACTGACACACAGTCATCAAAATGCCATGCACTGATGTCACATCAGCAGAAAGAAATAGGACGAGTGACCCGTGCCTGTCTATAGGCATCAGGGTCTGACATCTGCACAAAGGGAAGGTGTGGTGGTCACAGGAGCCATGGGCCCACAGGAAGTGAAGAGAGACTCTGGCTTCTCTCTTCCCCAGAGTGTTCCTTTCAAATCCGCATGGATTCTACATCCTGCTGCATATTATTCTGAGGAGTCCCGGCACTGGCACATTTAGTTTTCCTAAATTCAAGTACATGAGCTGAAAGTTGAAAAAGAAGGTGGGTCACGGTGGCACCTGACTTGGAAGTAGGGACACCGCAAATACAATTAGTAGAGATGAGGTCATCCTGGCGGAGGAAGGGCCCCAATCCAATAGGGCTGGTATCCTTATAAAAAGGGGGAATTTGGACACAGGTGAGCACACAGGGAAAACACCATGCGGAGATGAAGGCAACGATGAGGGTGACGCTTCTCTAAGCCAAGGAATGCCAACGGCTGCCAGCAAACCACCAGAAGCTGCAGGAGGAGGCGTCAAACAGATTCTCCCTCACATCCTCAGAAGGAACAATAACCCTGCCAACCCCTTGATCTGGGACTTCTGGCCTCCAGGACTTCTGGCCTCCAGGACTGTAAGACAGTAAATTTCTGTTGTTAAAGAGGAGGAGGCTGAGAAGGAAGGAGAGAGGCAGTGGGGCGAGATTATAATGCAAGCAGTGAGTTCAAAATGGGTGCCATGCCACACCAGGCATGTCGTCTCGTCCTCAGCAGCGTGATTCCGTTGCTGACCACGTCCCCCCTTCCTCCCTGTAGTCAGTTCCAGGGAAAGAAGAGGTGCACCAAGGAGGACGGCCAGCATCCTTCATCCTCTGCCTGACTGATGGAGACTAGAGGCAGCTGACGGTCAAGGGGACAGAGAACATGGACTGCAGGTATTTCTACTACAGCAACACACAGCTCAAAGAGCGTGGGGAGCAGGGAAGAGAAACCAAGAAAAGCTCAAGTTTGGGAATTGCAAATTGAGTAGATGTGGGCGAGGAACGCACGAGAATAATTCCAAACATTTTGGTGGCTCTTTCCCACCAAAATCATTTCATTTAAAAATATAATTTTGGGGGGCACTGGGGTGGTTCACTGGTTAAGGCTCTGCCTTTGGCTCAGGTCATGATCTCAGGGTCCTGGGGATCGAGCCCCGCATTGGGCTCTCTGCACAGCAGGGAGCCTGCTTCCCCCTCTCTCTCTCTGCATCTCTGCCTACTTGAGATCTCTCTCTACTAAATAAATAAATAAAAATCTTTATTAAAAATTTTAAAATATATATAATATATATATATATATAATTTTTGCAGAAAGGAAAAAGAAGACAAGAGGAATTACAGTGGACAAATGTTCCAGATGTTGGTTCTCATTCTTTTCTGCATTCAGGTTCCATGGGACACCCCTTTATTCTTAAGACAAATGCTTTTTTTTCCCCCCCCTTAAACTGGTTCATTCTGGTTACTGCTATCTGCAAGCCAAAACAATTTCATTTCACCAAGATATTACAAGTGTGTATCTCTGGAGAGCCACATCGAGGACAGTGTATCTTTTCTCCATTTAGCTTATTCACATTTTCTAAATTGTCTACCATGACCACCTTTTCTAATACAGATATATTTCTTGCAAATATGCCAGAAGCTTACAAACTCTTTCAGTTTATAGCTGTTTTTCTCATGGCACCCATCCCCCACTCATCCCCCCACCCTCCCCAAGCCAAAGAAACACCCAACAATTTTACCTATTAAGAAGTTAGCTCCAAACAACTTTTATCAGGCATAATAACTCAGTAGTTATGGGGGGGTGAATAAATGTAAAGGAAACATGCTTTTATTTCATTCTTAACAGAAGCCTTACTAATGGGACATCTGAGCTTGCTGCATACGGCATAGCTCAAAAAAACTGAAATTAGATTGGACACTGCCACCCTCACTTTCTGTTCCAGGTTGATTTTTCCAATGGAATGTGTGTTTTTCATCATGGCAATTGCTCAAAACCAGCTATGCAAAAACAGGACACTATCATTAGGAACATAACACAATCTATTAATAAAACTGTGAATAACCTAGTAGTTTGCACAGGGCCCAACAGATGCTACATACCACTGTACTTCCCTCCAGTAGCCTCTGGGAGTTTGCAGCCCAGGGTACCTCGGTACACAGTTTGGGAACTCTTTCTGGACAACTACGCAGGTACGCGCATGTACACTATCATTAGGATTTCACGAACCCCTTCCACAGAAGGAAAATTAATTTTTTTCACAGTACGTCAAGGAGGATACAAATTTTGGAGCATGTGGATAGCTTGGCTGGCTAAGCGGCTGACTCCATCTCAGTTCAGGTCTTGCTCTCCGGGTCGTGAGTTTGAGCCCTGCTAATAGTATTAAAAATAATAATTAAAAAGAGGGTACAAATTTTGTGACAAATTATTCATCCTGTCTGGCATTTAAGGATACTACCTTCAATTAGGAAAGGAAAAAAAAAAAAGAGTACAAAAACTAAAGTCCAAACACAACAGCACATACAACTACAAGTCAAGAGAAAGAACTTATCTGTAAGATAAAAGAGAGGCCTTAACTTTCAGCTTTCTCTCTTAAGCCAAACTCTACGTAAGTATTTTAACCTTAATTACAAGCAGCCAAGATGTCAATATATTATTTTGAGTAGTACTCCAAGCAATAAGAGGGGTCACTAAATTTTTCTTCCTAACAGTACTTTACTTGGGGGGGGACACCCAGAGTGACTTTACGTGCCATTCAAAATTCACTATTTGTCAACTTTTCTGTGTATCTTCCTTTGTTTTTGTTTTGTCCAGTTGTACTCTGCCACATAAGCACTTCTTTCCAGAATCTACGGCCTGACTGGTTCTGGAGTGCGGTAAAGGGACAAGGCAGGGATACAGGCAGATGCCGGCTACAGATACTCAGACATGACAGCATTGTGAAACCAAACTGGACTGGATTATCTTTCCAGCAGAACTCCTCCCTTCACTCTCATTCAATGACTCTGCCACCTCGAGAGAGATCAGAGCGGCACGGGGCACCCAGGAAGCTTCAGCCACCCTGGGTTACTTAACTCCTCAAAGATGGGAAGCAGGAGACCATGTAACTCCTGGGGCAAAAAGCTATTAAGTTACCGATCCACCAACAGCAACACTGTGATGTGAAAGAATCAAAGGTAAAAAAATAATTAAATAAATAAATAAATAAAAATAAACAGTCTCAACTCAGTGTCCAACCAGAAACAAACACTTAAAAGAGAGAAGGCAAAAGCCGCGTCTAGCTGTAAGTCTCAGCAGGGCCAGAAGCCGGGTGTGCTCTGTCCTGACTTTGCTGGGTTTCCACAGGAGTTAATTTTAACTTGCTGGCAAATGCAAATACATTTTTTTTTTAAAAAGCAAGCCAATTAAGACACAAGTGTTTAAAGACACAAGGAGTAATTACAAATGTATTATTCATACCTAATTTACAAGATGAACTTCTTTCCGTAAAATATTAAACTGTTTACATGCAGGCTGGGAAGACAATTTTCTAACTGTTCGTGTTCCACTACAAAGCAATGACTATTAGGAGTGCAACAGCTTCTGGCCGACTTACAGTGTGGACGAGGCGGTAATCAGAAAATGTTTGACCTCAAGATATCTACTTGACCCCACAGAAATGCAGACTCGCCTGCTATAAAATCCTAAACAATGGGGCAGACAAGGTCACAGGGTCAAAGCGAGTATTAACAGGTCACCGTGCGGCCCACTTGGGAGCAATTACTTCCAGTCATGGCTAAGTGGACACTTGATTGAATACCACTAAGACAGCTCACATCCCACGGATAACAATCCTCACAGCGATTAAGAATTAAAGCCCCCATGATTCAGCCTTTATTACTCAAATGAACCTAACTCTTCCATAAAAAACTCTTGGTATATGCCTGATGCAAGGTCTAAATTGAAATGCCACCTCATTAAACAATAATATCTAATTTTATCTAAATGAATTTTCATGAAAGTGCGCCACACAGCTCAGGAATTTTTAAAATGAATTATCACAAGTGATACATAATTTCGCCAAAACTGGGGCGGAAAAAAAATTAGCTTTAGGAATAAAAGGAAACATCAATGTTGAATGAAACGCCTATTCTTCCATGGCTGGAGAGAGCAACGGAGAACACAGGCTGCTATAAAACAGTGGGAACCTATTTTAAGAAAATCCCTAATTTTCGCTGAGGTCCGATAAACACAAACTGTTCGATCACTGGGGGAAGTTTTGAAAAAAAAAAAAAAATGCAGATCTCAAGTCCTCAATCTAAACCAACTGGATCTTTGGCTCTAGAAAGCCACATGATTTTAAAACTCTCAAATGCTTCTCATACACAGCCACTTCCGAGAGCTCTGGCAGAGACCGTGGACAAAGTCTCACACCACGGACAAGGTTATGAAACGACAGGGGATGAGGAAGACCCCATCATCTTCCCTCTTTTTGGTCCTCCCCCCACCGTAATCCTCCTGAGGGCCTTGTATTTATTTATTGTCACCTGCTACTCATGGCAAGTGATTGTTCACTGCAGTAATACATGTAGTTTCTTTCCGATGGAAAATCATCTACCTTTTTTAAAAAAACGGGTGATCCAAAGCAATTATTCATTTAAAAAAAGGAGAGAATGTCAGTCAACACAACGTGGCCAAAGCTAGGCAGGCAGGGATACGTGACGATCGAAGAACCACAGGACCAGCCCCTTCTTGCTGGGGTCACGTCCGGATTCCACGCATGCGCACGTAAAGTTAGAATCCAGAGTTCGGGCCCAAATCTTCCCTCGGCTGATAAGGGGGACACTCTGAGCCAGGGAGATGGTAAAAACTAGGTGAACAGATACAAATGACTCCTGCTGAAATATGCAGCCAGGAACCTTCTGAATACAAACAACCAATCTTATAGAGGCCTATAAGGGATAAACACTGGTGGGGGGCAGGGTGAGAATATTAATGCAGTACGGGAATTTCGCCCAAAGAAGAAATGGGGCTCCAAGGAAAAAAGGAATCATTTTAGGGTCTTACATTTTCATCAGTATTTATTAAAAAGCCCTGAATATGGCATCGTGGTATTGTACCACATCACTTCCCGTGCCTCAGACTTCCCCACCATCCCAACTCCTGCACCTGCGTGAACTAGGCGTACTCCCCTCCTGGGTGAGGTCACCCTGCTGGGCTTTGTGGGCAGAAGGCACCATATGCAAACATTCTGTAAAGGCTGCTCCTTTTCTAGGCTGACACAGACAGGGGCCAGGGCCTGACAAGAAAAGCAAAGGCAGACTTTCAGCCCCTCCTCATTCCCTGAGCCAGGCACACTTGTACAGTGAACAACCCCAATTTCACACCAGAGCAGTCAACAGAACAGTAACAGGTGACTGAGGACCATTGGACACCAGCAGCAATTTATTAAATTAACAATGGCTAATGATTCTCTCAAGTATCACTAGAAGACCAACTAATCCAAAATTAAGACACAGTTCCTGCCTTCCAGAAGCTCACTCTCAGCCAGCAGACTGGAAAGAATTCCCTTTGGAAGACCAGCTCCCAAGTAGGTGACCCTCGTCAAGTACTTAACCAATGAAACCTTCGATGCTCTGATTTAAGGCATAAATTTCAACTAGAAGATCATATATATGTGTATGTATAGAAAGAGAGAGAAAGCAAGAGAGAGCGAGAGAGAGCACCACAGATTATGCTACAAGCTATAAACAAAACATAGTAACTCAAGCTCTATATATACATGGTTTCAAGTCCAAACCCGTCAACTGCCATCCATGACTAATATGAAAGTGGTAGACAGTTACCAGAATCCAGGTCACTGTGCTCTTCTTAGAGGCAAAAGAAAAGAAAAAAAAAAAAAAAAAGGAGCCTTACCACAGTACAATTAAATATTTTTTTGTTTTGTTTTCACAAGAGGACAATCTGTGCAACAGGGTGGGGGAGGGTTGGAAAACAAACAGAAAAAAAAAAAATGTTTGTGTTGTGTTAGGTCATTCTCTAACAAAGGATCTAAAATGGAATGCCAAGGGGAAACCTGTTGTGTAGGGCTCCAAAACGATCCGGACATTCATACGGTTCATCCTGTGCTGTCCACGCTTTGATTTCAAATAAATTTGTTTCCTTTTAAATGACAGCTTGCCGTATTTATTTGCTCACTATCTTTTTCTTAATTTACCCAAGGCAAGTCTGCCATAATGATTACAAAGTTGAGGTCACTCAAAGAGAAAGACCATGGTGCCTTCCGGACACTGAGATGCCAGGGAAAAGAAAAAAGGCAAAGGACTATGTGCACGGATTTTTTCCTTAGAGACTCACACACCTAAAAATGCAGATCCCCAACAATGCAGGCACTATTGTGGTTTCTTTTTTGTTCTCTTTATAAAAACATGTTTGTGCTTACACCTCCCGGCACTCCGTTCAGTGTTAAATAAAAACAACTCCAGTAAATTGCTGACAAACAGGTAATACAAGAAAGAAAGAATTCCCTAACTTTCAAATTCTCAGCTCAGGGGAAAAGAAAAAGCTGAAGTAAAAGATGTCCCCAAAGTCATCTGGTAAACAAGCTTTCCCAAAGAGAATGTGAAATGCATAGCAAAACAGACACTTAACTAATTTTAAACGCCTAATTATATACCGCCTAAACAGAATTATCAAGAGATTTGATTGACTTCTACAGAGCCATGATTGCCATCAAGCAAACTCACAGAAATAATAAATAATGTTTGACCTTCTAATGTCCTCAAATATTATGCACAATATCCAAGTGTGTGGGGCACTGGCATTCCGTTCCAATACTGTCGGGGAACAGAGGTCACAAATTAATTTGAAGTTAGTGACTCGGACTCATTTACCTTGATTTATGTAGAGAGTCCAATTGGAAGAAGCACTTAAACTGAACAAACAAAATTATAAAATTAGAAAGGGGATGGCTACCTGAGTCTGAAAGAAAGAGGATGGTTTGCCGGCGTACAAAATGCATGGTATCTATGACAGGCTTACCCAGAAGAAAGAAGAGTGCCCAAGTTCACAGAACTTACGAAGTCAAATTGTGGCTAGAAGGTGGGAGATTAGGTGGGGAAGAAGGAAGACAGAGGGGTGTGCTTGACAAGCTGTTTTCTACAGAAGTCTTCAAGCCTCAAGGATCTTTAACACTCGCTAAGTACAAAAGGCTTAACTCAGAGGAGGGCTAAACTGAAGAAACAGTCCTGGTTTTCAGAGAGACCACCACATGAGGGGAAATTTCCCTGTCTTACCCAAGTCTCCTTTGTCCTGTGGAAAACTTGGGTAAACTGCCTGTGTGAAGGGACACTGTGAGGCCAGAAGCCATTCTTTAGGAGGTAATTCCTCAAGAAATTGGTACTTACCCTTCCCCATGTACTGTGCGAAGGCCTTTATAAGCACTATCTTATATATCATGACAGCCGTACAAAGGAAATGCGGTCATTACTCCAGTTTTACAACCAGAATGCTAAGATGAAACCATTTAGCTACAAGGGGCTGCCCCTTAGCAGGATTCGCATTTGAACCCAGCACCATGGGATCCCACTCTGAATGCAGAGGTAGCTTGGGTCCTCCCAAAAAGCCCCACCATCCTGGAAGGTAGAGGGCAGAGGGGCTGAGCTCACTTACACTCATCTTGTCATCCTGCCCCTGAACCGGAGCCCCAGTGTGGAAATGAAAATGGACGGTGGCTTTTTAATCATGATGTTCTCCAGCCCAATTTAAACAGCACAGCCAGAACTTGTTCACTTCCTCGTGTTTAATTCAGAGTCCAGGTGTGAATAACACCTTTGTTCTTTATTTCCACTATCTCCACCTCGGAGGAAGGACAGACGTAAATAAATATAATTTCTTCCGGGCCCAGAGCTCTCGGTGCAATGCGCAGGTAAAGCACAAGAGACAGCAGTTCAAGTCGAGGCTTAGGATTCAATTCTTGGGCCCTGATGAGATGGGATTTACAAAGCTGTCATTTCCCAAGGTCACCCGGGAAGGGCCTGTGGCTTACCCACCAGCCCTGGCAGCTGCCTGGCCAGCCGCTTGCAGCAAGAAGCCACTCGGCTACCTGCCTGGCTCAGTGACAACAGAGAAATAACTGTTGTTCTAAGGGAAGAAACTGGAACCCTCCAAAGGAAAGGGGCTCAGAGCAATACATTTCCAGTCCACCCTGGAGTAAACAGGGAGGTCTGCCTGAAGAACAACCTGGCCAAAGACAAAGCAGGAGGAAGAGAGAAGGAGAAAGGAAGGATAGAGGTGAGGTGAGGTGGGGTGGGGTGGGGTGGGGGGTGGGGGGAGGAAACACTGCCTTGCTAGGAAAGAGGGAATAAATAATACCAGTGTTCTCGGGACAATCCCTTTTTCTAGCATTTCCCTAATGGCGCAATAATCTTGAGTGTGATCATTCAGGCGGGGACTGATGTATCAGTTCTGACGGAGGTAAAGTACAGTCTTCAAGCCAAAGATGCTTGGGACGGGCCAGCAAGGTGAAAGTTACATGGAAAGTGCTGGACTGGGAATGTGTATGTGTGAGTGGACAGAACTTTCAACCATGGTGTCCTCTAGACCTATTATTTTATGTGACTCTATTATTACGGAAACATAGGACACGTGAAATTTACAGCCCCAACTATGGCCTGTGTGTCCTCTAGCATTTCAGAATATGACAGAGCAAGAGACGGTCATTTGTGTGATTTCCACGTGCTCGATTCTAGTTCCTTTTTATTTATTTTTATGAAGTCCCAGGTCCTACAGGTTTCTACAGAATGTACAGGCAGCCTGCTTTTCCCCTGTCCTGCAAAACCTGTTCCCCAGTCCCACCCAGTACAGTAAAGAAACTATAAATGCAGTCACTCAAACACCAAAAAAAAAAATGGAATGGTGTCACAACCAAATCCACTTCCTGGATGCTTATCATCTTACAGTCATTTTTTATCTAAAACTGTTGGCAAGACAGGTCTTAACTGAACAACTTTTTAACAAAATTAATTTGTGGGGTGCCTGGGTGGCTCAGTAGTGGCTGACTCTTGATTTCAGCTCAGGTCATGGTCTCAGGGTCCTGAAATCAAGCCCCGAGTTGGGCTCGTGCCCAGGGCAGAGTCTGCTTGAGATTCTCTCTCTCCTTCTCCCTCTGCCCCACCCCCCCAACCTAAATTAAATAATTTAAAAAAAAAAAAAGAAATTAACCTGTTATCAATCTGAGTTTCCTTAAGGTAGGAAATCTAAAACTACATCTACAAAAATAACTCGCTTATTAAAACTCTCAGTGGTGCCAAAACCTCCCAATCCATGCCTTATTGCGCCGCAAGATGAAAGAGGGTGGGGCACTTTTTTTTTCCACACTGAATTTGGCAGGAAAAGTAAAAGGAAGCTGCTTCTCCCAGTTCCCCACCTGCCCTGCCCTCCCCTTCCACAGAGAGAGAGAACAGAAAGTGCCTTAAGCAACAACTAAGTTTATACTGGCCACTCGAACCAAGTACCTAGCAATAACTTCATGATGTGTTTTTAAGCATAAATTTGGGGGAGACAGAATAGGACATACTGAGGTATACACACTTCACCCTTGAAAGAAAACAAAAATGAGTCATATCAAAGTAATTCAAATCAAAGCACAGGACCCTGGCAATACCTTTTGCTTGTATAACCAGAAATAAAGACTTTTGAATCTACCATTAGTTAAGGTTATCACACCAGTTTGAAGAGAGACTCTTAAAGCAGTCAGTGAGAACTCAATTGCTATAAAAGTATTTTCGATTTTCATAATATGAAATAAAAATACCATACTGTTTCAGTATTTCACAACTGTTAACTAGGCAAGATGTATTCTAAAGGTATGTGCAGTTGACTGTTGAACAAAAAGGTGAGGGAGTGTGGTGGGGGGTGGTTAGGGGCACTGCTGACCCCCTGCACCGGTGACAATTCAGGTAGAATTTTTGACTCCCCCAAAAACTTGACTACTAACAGGCTGTTTTGATGGGAAGCCTTACTGATAACAAAAATAGCCGATTAACCTGTATTTGGTATGTTGTAAGTATTACACAGTGTATTCTTACAATCAAGTAAGCTAGAGGAAAGAAAATACTAAAAAATCGTGAGGAAAATAATTTATAGTAGTGTAAAAAAAAATCCACATAAGTGCACTGTACAGTTCAAACCCATGTTGTTCAGGGGTCAATCAATTACAGGTTCTCTATGGACTTTCAACTCACCCTTTCCCAGCTCTTTAATTCAGCAGAATGTTTGTGGGTTTTTTTTTTAACATTTTTTAAGGGACAATAGCATGGGTTGAGAAGATATGCAAAATACCTCTCGTCAAACTTCAAGCTCAGTCTTTTTTTTGGATGAATAAAGTCTTCACCTAATAAGAAGCGATCATTCAGACTCAAATAGGAGAAAAACAAAACCCCAAATTCCTTTTTTAGAACCCACCTTTCTCAAAACAGATTGAAGGCAGTTGTAACCCATACCAAATAGAGGAAAAGCCCTAAGCCTCAGTGTCACAGGAAGGCCAAGTGTTCTAAAGGAAACGGACACAATTATTTGTCTCTAGAGTTAGAAAGCTGTGCCATAAAGGTAGCTGAATCAGCCCAACAGCTTTCTCTTGGAGGCAGTCATGCTCATGTCATGTGGACAAGATCCATCACCTGGATGGCCTAATTAAAAATGCAGATTCTAGGCTTCATCTCTAGGGAATCCAATGCAGTGGGTCTGGGATAGGGTCAGGGGAGCTGCGTCTGAACAGTGGCATGCAAGTGACACAGAGGCAGACCCCGGAAAACAGAGTGTGTTTTCCCACCAGAGCCAGGGACCAGACTCCAACTGGCCCTTTTCTAGATTGTAGTTTTGTCTCATTCTCATTATTTATTTCTTTTTTGTCTTGCTGGGGAAGAGGGGAGCAGAGACCCTACATGAGAAATATGAGGACTCCCTGGGTGTAGCCAACAGCTCTGAGCCACCACTGGCCAGGACGGGGACACCACATGGCTGGAATGGGGCCAATCAGAAGTCTGACATCCTTCTCCAAGAAGCTTGGAGCAAGCTATGGTAAAATCATACTGTCTTCACGCTTCACTAATACGAAGGCAACTTCTGGGGCTTGGAGGACAAGTGGCCGGGAGGCAAGCAAAGCAGCTGCTCATCTGCTGTTCCCTTAGTGGGTCTCTGTTCCCACACGCCCCACACACCGTGAGCACCAGGCCTCATTTTGCCAGTGATTTCCAGGACTTCCAGAGGAAATTTTAACTCTAAGTCATTTCTACCCGACATGCCGACAGCAGAACCAAACCCTCAGATAAGATACAATGTCGCCGGACAAGAACACAGTAGGTCCACTGAGAACTCAGAGCCAGCAGGTTGTGGCCCGACAGCAGAGGGCGAGTGCAAGGCGGTTGCACTCCCTGCAGAAAGAAGAGGGCAAGGCGGGTGCGCAGTGAGCAACAGGGCTGAGCAATGACGGGGCACTGCCCAGGTTCGTGATGGTTCTACTGCCGGGGTCTGCTCCCTTCAGAGCCGTGGCTGCATGCCAGGGTTTCCCAGCAGCATTGTAATAACCACCGTACCTACCCTTCCCCTCTCTCCTTGGCTTGTCTGCAAGCTATCTGTGACATCCAAACTCCCAGCAACAACACGAAGCATACAGACAGAAATAAGACAGAACCCTCATCCTCCAAGTCTCAGGGACCAAAAGGGACCTTTGGGGGCAGTCACGAGGGGCCATCTGCAGGCTGTCAAGGCAGCCCGCAGGGAGAAAGAAAAATAATTCAGAGCCATGACACAATGAGACACAAGAAAAGTGACATGGAGAGAGAAGCTGCCTTGTTTCCAGAGAGTTCCAGTTCCCACTTTTCTCTATGGATTCCATGAAACAATTCTCAATCATTGCAACCAATTCCCTTATGTTTCTTATAACCAAACAATTCCTGCAAATATTATTTTTTAAAATATCTTAGGCCAAAGAAGGAAAGTTTGGGGACTCTCACTAATTCACTTGCAACCCAGGAGCTGAAGAAGTCACCCACTCTCACCTCCCTTACCCAACTGCTGAGAATGACAGTGTCCTCACTCCAACACCAGGTCACCGTAGTCGGCCAATGCAAGAGGCTTCTTTGGATTCACCCTGCATTTAGTGCATAACACACTCCAAGCTACTTGGAAAGGAGACAGTACTAAAGTCGGAAGGACTCTTTTCTCAACCACACTATGAGTCATAAATAAGGAGCTTATGTTAATCACTTAAGCACTTCTAAACTATTCCTTTTCTTTCTTCTTCCTTTCATTAATTAATTAATGGGGGGGGGTCGTTGCTCCATCTTGGAGGTGCACAGGAAAAACAGCTTCCGGGGAAATGCCTGAACGCAAAAGGCATGGATGGGTGTTTGAGAAAGGAACAGAACTCTAGCAAAGGCATTAACGAAGCCTTCTGCCACCTTAGGGGAAAGGTCCCATTGACACATTGCTATGGGCTGCGATGCAAACCCGCTGTGACTGTGGTCAGTCCGGGGGAGCAACAGAACGGAGTAGAAGACGTCCTGCGCACAACGTACCATGTCACCCAATCGCAGCACATGCCCTGAACAGTGAGGAGGAGGGTCACGCAGAGCTGCAAGTGACTCACCTCCCCACGGCCTCTGCCCCTTGCCCACCTGAGCCCTGGAGGGGTGCTCTGGCAAGCACCCAAGGACGCAAGATGCAGAGCAGGAGAGGCAAGCACAGCACAGCCCGAGTGTGAGGGAGTGTGAGGGAGACCGCCAGATGGAGGGCGCCCCTGGGGTTTTAACTTCCCTTAAGGTTCTAACCAAGTTCTGGGCACGGAATTAAACAAAGAGGCTCTAAAAAGCCATCCCTGCAGGGAGTGTAAATGGTGCACGGCCAGCTCGCCTGCCGAAAGACGGATGATAGGGGAAGAGCCGCAGAGCAGCCAGTGAGGCGGACTCGGTTCCAGCTGGATTCGGGGTCAAAAGGTGGCTGAGGCATTGCCTTCCCAGAAGAAGTGAGTCACGAGGAGAGTCTGAAAAGGAGGCAAGGTGGTGGATTTGTTTTGCTCCAGGGCCCAGTGTGGGCACTGGCTTAGCCATATGGAAAGGAGCACCAGAAGTGAACAAAGGACCTGGCCGTTCTAGAATGACTGGAGGACGCAAGCTCCCTGAGGGCAGCAGAGGCCAAGTCGGAGCAGCACAGTGTGACAGCACAGCTAGAGGGGTCTGAGAGGCCTCGTTGGGTCTGGACGGCTCAGGACGGAAGACAGCGCACAGGAGTCAAAAAGCAGGAGTTCTACAACCAAAACGGTATAAAGCCCAGCCCCGGCAGCCGCTCTCCGTGTGACTTGCTTGAGCCTCTGAAACTCTCAACTACCTCATCTGTGAAATAGGGACATCTGTGAAACACCTCCCTCCCCAGTCTGTTAAAACTTACTTAAAACTTTCAGTATGGCGGCAGCAGCGGGGTCGGGGGTCGGGCAATGAGCAGCACAACGGCCAGATCCCTCCAATGATCTGCTTTTTATAGCCTGCAAGCTAGAAATAATTTTTTCATCCTAACAGGGTTGGCAAAAAATGAAAATAATAATATTCAGTGCCATATGAAAGTGAAATTTAGCGGCCATAAATAAAATTTTATTGGAACACAGCCACACCTGGGCATTTACATATTACCTGTGGCTACTTTCACACCACAACAGCAAAATTGAGAGTGGTAGAGACTGTCTAGTCTGCAAAGCCTAAAATATTTACTACCTGGCCCTTTACTGAAACATCTGCCAACCCCTGTACTAGCCGAGAGAAAGCATTCACTAACCGTCAGCTGAGCCTCACTCTATAAGTAAGGAAACTCGGAAAGAGAGACATTGAGATCTTTTTTTTTTTTTTGAGATATAATTGACATATCATAAAATTCACCCTTTTAAATTGTACAACTGCATGGTTTTTAGCGTATTCAGAGTTGTGAAACCATCGCCACAGTCTAAGTTTAGAACATTCTTACCACCCCAAAGAGAAACCCAGTCCCTTATTCCCCAGCTGCCAGTACGCACTAGTCTACTTTCTGTTTCTCTGGATTTACTCTATATGGACATTTCATATAAAAGGGATTACACAATATGTGGCTTTATGTGTCAGACTTCTTTCAGTTACCATAATGTTTTCAAGTTCTCCCAGGTCTCAGCATTTGTCAGTACTTCAATCCTTTTTATGGCCAAATACTGCTCCATGGTATGTCCACAGCACGCCTATCTATTCATTGGCTCATGGACATTTTGGTTATCTTGACTTTTTGGCTGAGTAATTTGTCTATTAACATTAACACACATTTTTACCTAGGTGTGATTTCATTTCTCTGGGGTATATACCTAGGAGTAGAATTGCTAGGTCAGATGGTTAACTCTTTGTTTAACCTTTTGGGGAACTTCCAAAGTGATTTCCATTTTGCATTCCTACCAACAATGTATAAGGGTTCCAACAGCTCTACATTTTCACCAATACTTGCCACTGTCCATGTTTTTGATTGTAACCATCCCAGTGGGCATGAAGTGATATCTCACTAAGATTTCGGTTTTCTTTGCCTAATGACAAAGGGCATTGGCAATCTTTTCATGTATTCATTGGCTATTTGTGTATCTTCTTTGGAGAAATGTCAATACAGATATATTGCCCATATTTTAATTGGGTGGTCTTCTTTCCTGAGTTTTAAGAGTTCTTTATATATACTGGATACTAGACCTTTACAAGATATGTAAGTGTCCAATTCTGTGGGCTGTCTTTCACTTCCTTTTCTTTTCAAAGATTTTATTTTTATTTGCGAGACAGAGACAGAGGGAGGGAGCATGAGCAGCGGGAGGGGCAGAGGAAGAAGCACACTCCCCACTAAGCAGGGAGCCTGACGTGGGGCTTGATCCCGGGACTCTGGGATCATGACCTGAGCCGAAGACAGACGCTTAACCGACTGAGCCACCCAGGCACCCTGTCTTTTCACTTTCTTAAGAGAATCCTTTGAAGTGTGAAACTTTTTGCTTGCACAAAAGATACATTTTTAATATTTTTTAAACTTGAGTCCAATTTACCTATTTTTTTTTCTTGTTTGCTTTTGCTTTTGGTGTCATTTCTTAGAAATCATCACCCAACTCAAGGTCATGAAAATTTACTCTTAAAAGACTTCTAAGAGTTCTGTATGTTTAGCTCTTATATCAAGGTCTTTGATGTACATGCTGTGAAACAGGGATCCAACTTCATTCTTTTACACATGGATATGCTATTGTCCCTGTACCATTTGTTAAAAAGATAATTCTTTCCCCCAATGAATTGGCCTGGCACCCTTGTTGAAAATCATTTACCATAAATGTGTAAGTTTATTTCTGGACTTCCTTCTACTCCATCAATCTATATGTCTATCCTTATTCTAGGACCACAATTTCTTGATTATTGTAGTAGGTTTTTTAAATTGTGGAATTGCAAGTCCTTGAACTCTGTTCTTTTTCAAAAATATCTTGGCTATTCTAGATGATTTACATTTCCATAGGACTTTTAGGGTCAAACTGTTCATTTCTTCAAAACAAAAAGGACACTTGGAATTTTGATAAAAATTGCTTTGAATTGGGGCATCTGGGTGGCTCAGTTGGTTAAGCCACTGCCTTTGGCTTAGGCCATGATCCCAGAGTCCCAGGATCGAGTCCCATATTGGGCTTCCAGCTCTGCGGGGAGTCTCTTTCCCCCTCTGACCTTCTCCCCTCTCATACTCTCTCTTTCTCTCTCAAATAAATAAATAAAATCTTTAAAAAAAAATTGCTTTGAATCTGTAAACCAATTTGGGGAGTACTGCCATCACAACAATATGAAGTCCTCCAGTCTATGAACACGGGATCTTTTTCCATTTATTTAGGTTGCTTTGAATCTCTTTCAAGAATGTTTCATAGCAGGGTCCCTGGGTGGCTCAGTCGGTTAAGCGTCTCCCTTAGGCTCAGGTCATGATCCCACGGTTCTGGGATGGAGCCTCGCCTCGGGATCCCTGCTCAGCAGGGAGTCTGCTTCTCCCTCTCCCACTCCCTTTCCCTGTGTGTGCTCTCTCTCTTGCTCTCAAATAAATAAATAAATAAATCTTTTTTAAAAAATGCTTTGTAGCTTCAGTGTACAAGTATTATACTTCCTTTATTAAATTTATTCTAACAATTTTTGATGCAACTATAAATGGGAATGTTTTACATTATTAGTATAAATTTTAATATGGAATAGTAGAAAATCAATGGGTGAGGGTGCAAGAAACAAGGAGCAAAGCCTAGGAGAAAGCAAAGGTAAAACTACAGCTGGAATTCAAGGAGATACAACATTCATGCCAGACTTCAAGTTCCCTGAGGACAGGCACGGGGTCCATCTTCGGCATCCTGTACATCCAGCACATAGAGGTTCTCAAGAAATGCCTGCTGAATTAATACACTTCTCCGCACTGGCAGCAAGTACTTAATCTGTATTTTCCATCTTAGGCAATAAATATGCTCACAAGTATTAGTTCCTTCAAGCCATAGGTTGGTTATAATGGTGTGGCTTGCAGAGATCATGGGTATATTGAGGCAAAATTTTCACATGCAAGGAAACAAGTTTGGTGACGAATCTCCACCAGTTGACAAGTGCCTCTCTAGTTTTCCCAGCTAAAACAGTAAAGAAAATGTCAATAGCCAAGAGAAAGAAGGGTAACTGGCAGAGGAAGCACACATTTTGCAAACCGTGCTGGAGCTCTAGACAACCACCTCAACAATGCATAATGACACCCAAAGGTAAAACGAGCAATGCTACGGAAGGTGCCAGACCAACAGAGGAAGGAGGAGGGCGAGAGAGGGGGCAAGAGGCAGCAACCAATCTAGTCTGCAAAAGGGAAAGTTGAAATGCCAGGCTATATATGGTATTTATCACTACCGTAGCTTTCCTGTGATGTCAAGGACAACGTATAATCAATTAAAACAACACTCTAAAGAGAAGTTGACTCTGTGTTGTGCCACCACCACGCAAAGTGTCTCGCGTACATAATCTCATGAACTTCTTGTCACCATCCTGCGGCAGCTAATGCTATTGTCACCATTTTAGGACAGAGGGAACAGAGACCTAGAGGTATTAACGTAACTGGCCCAAGGTCTAGCACCCCAACCACCACAGCTGGTGTTCAAATCACCTAACTCCAAAATGCACACGCTATGAAAATGTGCAGAAATACAGACATAAACACCTACCGACATACTTACAAGTATAGCAAGTATCTAATACCCTGACATTTCCGAGTTCTAATACCCTTGTACTCGTTAGGAATTTGATCCCGCCCATCAGATACTTTGGAAAGAGGCAACCGCCTTTACTCGTTTTAACTCGACAAGCTGAAAGGGTATGAAATTCCTAACAAAAATGCTGCTAATATTGTGGCACTAAAACCACACATCCTGTAAACCTGGAAATTATACTGTTTCCCGCAGCCATTGAGTCAATGTTGGGTCTGAGTTCTCGATCTGTCACAAACCTGATATGGAACTTTAGAAGTACCCTCTGTCTTCATAAATTGCCCAGCCCTAATCTGCAAAACCATTGCCAATTCTAGGATTCTACCAATTCCCTCTCCTTGTAAGCTTTCAGTTATTGAGTAATCAACTTTCACTTGTACCTTTATCAAACCAACTGGCCAATTACAGTTCTCAGCCCAGGTTAAAAGAGAAGAAGAATATCTGGCCTATTTGGAAATACCCTTGATCCAAAAAACCCATTTCTTCAGTCAAGAAAAAAAGCAGGGTTTGGGGTTAAGCGGAAAGATCTGCTTTGATAACGTGCATCTTGAGGCCCTTCTCCCCTGGCTGGTCCATATCCTAAATCATTTCCTTGCTTTCACATAGTAAATTTTCTGCTAGATGTCTAGATATGCTGGAGATCAGGTTACAGTGTGAAGGACAAAAGATAAAAACAATCTGCATACTTCCATCTGGTTCTTCAGAACAAAGTCTAGAGACTTGAAATGTGAGGAGAGAAGCACGCGACTCTCGTTGCTCTGCACAACAGATACCACAAAATGTCACAGAAACAAATCTTGCAAGAGAATCAGAGATGCTGGAATGCGTAATTAACCAAAATTTTCTCTGACAGCATTGGGGGAAAAGAAAAAAAAAAAAAGAAAAAGAAAAAAAAAAGACCTGGCCAGTAAACAGTAAACACAGGGTTGCCTCTATTCCAAGTGCAGGAAAAGTCGAGACCAGACAGATATATTAGAAAGTCCACAGGGCAGAGATGCTCTTCTTATCATCAAATGACTCCTGTTTAAAACACAAACAATCCAAAAACAATAAAATAAAATAAAATAAAATAAACCCTTCTATATATTTATTAACACCGTCCTGCCTCGTTTTTAGCACTCAAAAGTCAACACCAGAGGTTTGACGCTTGTCAAACTTCTCCTTTGCCACATGGCGCTGGGCCACGCAAGACGTATTTTCAATATGAAAGAAACCAGAAGGTCCAATACAAACACGGGCTCTCCAATATATAAAATTTAAGAAAAGCCAGGGTCTGTGCAGAAAACATTAAACCGGTTTATATATCAAAATCATGAGGTTTAAGCAGAAACGCAGCATTAAAATAATTTACAAAATGGCTCAACGATGAACATTTTCCTCCATGAAAAAACAACACCCTTAATGTTTTTCATATGGCACATAAATTTAACAATACCTGCAGGAATATTTTCATTGGTTGAACCAACACCATAGGTCTTTTTAGCTCTTAAGCATATTACAATTCTTGCCTTTTTATAGCATTTTTGTTGTTGTTTGCACCCAATGTAATAAGCTTTTGAGAACAAGAAACAAACCACAATAAAAAGAAAAAAGGACTACCCTTTGTAACTGCAACTTTCACAAGAGGGGTGGGGGGGAGCGATTCAAATCTAGTTTTTATAGCTGCTATCTTGATGCAATTAGTGTAAAATAATTGTCTGCCCAGGCCAAAGAAGAGGCTAAGTCGAGGCACTTGAACGCATTCCCGAAAATGATTTCCCTGCCTCTCCCTTCAGCCCGCTGCAGCAGATGTTGGCTGTTAAGCCGCGCAGACGACACAGTTCATGACTTTTCTGAGACGGCTGTGTGCCACATCTGCAGTTGATGAAATGGAGAGCAGAAGTGTGGCAGACACACAGAGGAGAGTGTGAGAGAGGCAGGCAGGCGCAGGCTGGGCCAAAGGCACTGTCTTGAAGGCTGGCCTAAAAATAGACACACGCTCACACGCCTCCACCCTCCGCATCCAACCTCATAAAACCGGGCCTGCCTGTCCTATTATGGAGTCAGCCTATGGCAGACACTTCCTGCACCCAACCTGGGCTGCGGAGAACGCGAGAGCGTCGAGGCAGGAGTGGTGGGAAGCAGGCTGTGCAGCTTCCTCCAAGTGCAGCTCCGCTCCCCGAGCCTCGGTAGAACTGGGCTGTGGTCCAAGTTCAGCTGGGCCCCCAGAGAAAGGCAATGCTTGTGTTTAGCCCGCACAATACTGACATAACATTAACAGATTTACATATGCAAAACTGTGAAGCAACAGGCATTCCCCCTCAATTGACCCACAGCTTGTAGTGTCTGCCGAGTTATTCCCCGCTTCGGCTCTGTAACCAAGTGGGCGGCGTGCGAATACCATCTGGGTACCACTTATTGAAAACTGGCAGTCGCTCGGTAATAGGCAAGCTGGCAATAAGAGGGAAGGGAATAAATTGCATCATTTAGTTAACATCCACTTGCTTTGCGGCTGTTAAAAACCCATGACTGAATAATAATTTGGTTATTTCTTTTGCCAGAAACTGCTGTCAGCCAAATTGTACTACGCATGCTGCAGAAGTCGACTTGCAAAATTTCCACTTGAAAAGGGATCATCGAGGAGAATCGGGGCGAAATGGGCACAACTCCCTGCGCGCGAACGATGGCGACTCCTGCTGCTTGGTGGCTCCGTGGCTTCCAAGTGTCCTCGTCACCCTGAACACGGTCAACACCGCCCTGGGTGAGCCACCGGGCCACGAGGCGCTACGGTGCCAAGCTGCGCCGTGCGGTGAGGGCCCGCAGTAGCTCAGGTTCAAAGGTGTGTGTGTGTGTGTATGTGTGTGTGTGTGGCCAGTGACATCTCTGTGGGGGGAGAGGTGGCCAGGCAAGCCTTGTCCTAGACCACACATCCCAGACCGCTGCCTCAGACAAGCAGGCGCTCGGGAAACCTGAGCACGACCTGCCCGCGTCCCCCTGATTGTGCGCCCATGGCAGGCAGACTACACCATTTCTCTCTGGTTTGCTCAACTGCTTCCAACTTGACTAACAAAGAAAGTGCCACAAACCTTAGACCACCACATAAAGGCAGAAGTGATATTCAGTAAAAATCCATGTGTTTGAAGTGGTTCTCTTCTGGAAGTATTATGTAAAGACATGAGATTATCTTCTTATTTACTATATACTGTGTGTGTACACACACACACACATACATACGTTACTTTCCTTTTCTATGTCCCTGTCTTCCAGGAAACTCAGGGCTGAAATATGTAGAAGTGACCAATGCTGTGGCAGTTTTCAAAAGATATAAACATATTTTAGTTATTTTTATTTTTTCTTGTATGTGGATCGCCACAAGAATATATTAACTACATCTGTGTGGCCAGCGGCTTCACTGGCTTGTACTGTATCCGCCGCTCATCAACTGGATTTTAATCTGGATTTCCTGAGCACTTAACTGGGGTGTAGCCTCAGGAGAAGGGGATTAGAGTGGATTCACAGAGGCTGACACCTAGTCTTTGCTATTGGTCCAGTTGGGAAGATGAAACAAACTCGGACTCCATTACCAAATGTATGGAAGGGCCAAATGCCTGGGCTCAGAGACCCAAGGAAAGTATAATTATTGATACCATTTTTTAACTGCTGTAGCACTGGCCACTGGCAAATATGCAGTCTTCGTTCTAAAAGACACAGAAAAAAAAATGATAAAGAAGTGGAAAGAAACAAAAAGAAAAACTCGAACAAAAGAAAAAAAAAGAAAAGAAAGAAATGAAAAAGCAGGGAGAAAAAAGACATGAAGTACAAGTGAACACAGTTTGATCAAATAAAAAAAAAGCAAAATGAGAGCCTTTGCAGTGATGTTAATGGCAAAAATACATGTTGACAGAATCCAAACCTGAAACCCTCCTTACTTCTGCATTGAGGAAAATAAGCCAGACAATCTTTTAAAAGTCCGACACAAATTAAAGAGCACTGAGTTTTTATAAACAGGGTGGTCTCTCTAAAAATAACTCACTCAGCTGTTTGCACGTTAAAATAGGCAAAATACGACCATGAAGAAAGAGGAGAGAAAAAAGAGGCAAAACCAAATTGTTACGTATTTTATAAACCACAACATTTGTAAGTCACCACATGTTTCAGTGAAACTCCGGTAATAGTTATTTTCAAGGGAACGGCAGTAGACAAGAAAGATAGAAAATAAAGAATTTTTCCTCCCCAGATTCAGCTTATGATGGTAATCTTACCTTGCTCTAAAGAGCTTACTAGGCAAGGCAAAAACTGTCACTTCTATATCCACAGATATCAAAAGATATTAAGACTATAAAGCGAGAGAGGAAAGTTGCTCCTTGAAAGGATAAGGAAAAATAGTCTCAAGCCACTGAGCTTATAATCAGTTTGTTAAAAAGAAGCAAAATAGTCATTTTATTCCACAAAGGTGTGCACGTAGAAGCAAACACACACACCCCCAATAAAATCAGCACACTATCATGGAGAGATCACTCCTGACAGTAAGGAATACTGGTGTTTACCAAAATTCTGCTGCTTTCTAGCTGCATGACCTTGGGTAAGTCACCATTTCCCTGTGCCTGATTTTCTTTTCTCGGAAAATAGCCATGTACAACCAAGGCAGTGCTAGAACTTCCCAAATCTAAGCAAAATAATGGTTTTCCTAATAGCTCATTGCTGCACATTTATCATTACAAACTGACTCCTTCTTTTGGAAAATCAATGAATCCAGGTAACACAGGATTTTGAAATTACTCTCATTTTACTTTGCCAATTATTCTTAGGGTAAATATTGCTAGACTTTTTGTTTTTTAAAAAAAAAAAAGTTGAAGAACTGAACTGCTTTATGCAAATATTTATCTTCCAGAATATTATAGGCTCCACAGCATTTAAAGTCCAAAAAGTTTCCCATAATGGCAAGATTTCTATTTAATATGCAATTCCTTAATAACCACAATACAAAATTAACTTATATAGCCCATAATTTCGGCAATACGTAGGAACCCCAAAAGTTAAAAATCTAAAAAACCTACAACCCAAACATGATCCACTCCATTTTAAGATTTTGGAAAATAGTGCGTTCCTAGAAAACATATTTTTAAGAAAACATGTTTTACTGCCATGTCCATTTTCACTTCTGCGTATTTAAAAGCAATCATTCTCTCTTTGTTGGTTTCCACTGTCTTATTCCCCCTAAGCTCTTCTACCAATGAACCATGGCATGTTTTTCCCTAACTGGCTTTAAATGCTGTATATGTTCTGGCAAAAGTCCAAAATTCCAGCCAACATCAGCATTTTCCAGTTAACCTTAATCAACTCTGTTGTCTTTCAGAAGTGGAGACAATGCAATTGACCCGTGGTCAGGGGAGTATGTGTAAGGGTTTTCCCCAGGAGCAGTTACAGATTTGTGCAAATCCACACTGCACCTTCCACGCCACCCTCCCCCACTCCAACATCCAGGCGCAGACATCCACAAGCCAGCTGGCAAGGGTTAGCAGGCAGTGGCCAGGAAAGAGAGCGAAGGTAACTGCTCCACCACCACGGGACTCAGGAATTCTCACTTTGGCCTCGTTAGCAAGAGGGCTGGGCAGCCAAGAAAAAAAGTTCAGATTAGCCCAATACACCTGGTGAATCTTGTAAAGGATCAAGATTTGCTCATTAACTGAGCTTAGAAAGGTGTGACCTCCAAAGCCAAAGAGCTATTTTCAGATCCTTAATGGTACTAATTTTGTGATCAAGTTACAAATTCCATGCGGTTCTTCATGAAGTCCCTTTAAAGAGGCTTTGATGTTGGACAGTTGGGCCTTTTGCCCCTCCGTCCCACACGGACACACACGTGACTTCTGCGACACAGCAGGCCCCGCAGGGTGGAACAGCCTGTGCAGCAAAATCAAAGCTACCTGACCGCCCACGTGTCGCTGGGCAGACGCCCCGAGGCAGGGAAGCACACGCCCCCGATGCCTTCCCTTCCCATCAATGGCCGCTGTCATCACCACCACTGCTCCCCGGAACACCCAGGGAACAGAAGCTCCCGGGCCCATCTCCAAGGGGCTCGTGGACAAGAGCAGCAAGGAGCTGCCAAGGGTCTGCAGCCCGCCGTCCGCCTGAGCGAGGGTGCAGGGATGGTCCTTCACCCAGCGGGGCGGCCCAAGCCCTCGTGGGGCCCTGTGCTGGCTCAGTCTTACAGCTCTCGGCTGAAGATAAAATTTCAGTGTCCGTTTCCATCATGAGCTCAGAGAAGGAAGGAAACGAGGGAAGGAGGAAAGGAAGAAAGGAGAGATGAACGGGCAGAAGGTGGAAGAGAAGCAGGGCGGGTGGAGGGAGGGAGGAAACTGCTTGCTGTGAAGGCAAAACAAATTGCGAAATCTAGAAATAAATACTCGGCTGAATTCCAACACGACTCGTCTTTTCTGCCCGTTTTGGGAAATAAAGTTCTCCTCAAAGGCAAGAGGGTTCATGGGGAAACCAATGTATGTGGGTTTTACATAAACTAAATATTGCAGGTTTCTAAAACAGTTGGGATAAGGCAAACCTCCCCCCACCCCCCACAGGCAGTTTAGGATTTTACCCTTATCCCCCTGCATTTTGACACTGTGAGGATTCTAAACCTGTCTACCAAAATATAACAGAGCAGCTTCGAACACAGCTCAGAGCCCACGCAGCACAAGGCTGGAGAGCAGGAAGCCCCAAGAAAATACTATGTGAGGACAGGGGTGCCCGGGAGGGAGACAAATGTTTCAGGCCTTATCCAGGTGTGTGGCTGGGGTGGGACAAGGCTGAGGCGCAGACAGGCTCCCTGAGCCGCTGTGTTCCTGTGCACCCAAGTTAACATCCTTCCCAACAGCTCCAAATGCCACCAACAAAGTCCAGCCCGCCAGCAGGAGCCACACAGAGCCCCAATGAGGAAGAAACACGTTACGTGCAACTGATGAATCACTAAATTCCACCCCTGACTCTAATAATACACTATATGTTAACTAACTTGAATTTAAATTTAAAAGAAAAGAAAAGGCAACACATGTATTTCCTTCATTCCGTGACATCAAAAGGCGAGTTACCACTCCTGGGGCAAGAGGCAGGGATGGACGTGAGCTAAAGACACAAGATGTTCTTGCAGAGAATTCGGACACAACGACCCAGCACCTTCTTCCACCAAACACTTGGTTGGCTGCTTCTCAGGAGCAACATTCTAGTCCATCCTGGCAGGGCACAGAGAGAGCAAGGTTGTCCACTGACCGTTCAACGCTTCGGCGGCCGTCATCACGTCCCATATTTACGAGGTATTGTGGCAACACAGGCTTGAGCCCCCGGTATTAGCTGGAAGAAAAGATCTAAGGTTCCCCCTCAAATCAGAAAAGGCCTCCCAACCAAACTGACTTATCCAATCCCCGGGGACAGGCCTCTACAACAGCAGCCCATTTCACAAGAGGCCAAAGGGCAGCTTGGAAGCGTGAACTCGGAGAGGGGATGAGGCAACTCTGTAGTTCCTCTTCTGCAGGGGCCTCTCCATGGGGCTTTGTTCTTCCTTTTGAAGCAAAAGAAATTCCAGCATGGAGGGCACACCCGTGTATAAAGACGCATTTGAAAATGGGGGTGACTTGCACAGTATTTTAAACCACAGATCACCACCACTAGTGTGGGTGTTTTTAAAAAAAGAAAAAGGACTGGGGCGCCTGGATGGCTCAGTTGGCTAAGCGTCTGAAGCTTGGTTTCAGCACAGGTCCTGATGTCACAGTCATGAGATCGAGCCCCGCATGGGCCTCCTTACAGAGTCAACTTGGGATTCTCTCTCCCTCTGCCCCTCCTGCTCGTGCGCTCGCTTGCTCGCACGCGCACTCTCTCTCCTCTCTCTCTCTCTGAAATAAATAAATAAATCTTTTTTAAAAAACTGACCCTATTCAAGGTTAATGTGAGTCTAGGTTGAATAAGCAATGAGTGCAAGATCCCACCTCTAGTTTAAAACTAAAAAAATATATATACACACCCCTGTACATTTTCATTTTGAGATACAAATTCATTTTTCTCCCAAACATCATCATGAAAGCAACAGGCTATAATAAATCATCTGTAATAATAATTCAATCCTATGTACTTGAGTCATTCCTCCAGTTTTTATTTATTCCTCCCCCTCCCATTCCCTGCACACCTTCATCGAGACATGGCCTCTAAAACTTTGCAAGAAATGAAACTAAAGACAAAACAAAAGCAAGTACTAGTACTCATTGCTACTTAATCAGCACTTGTTACACAAAAACACTCACTTATTTGTCTTATATTGACTCATTTAATCAAAACAAGCACCTAGTGAGGTAAAATCATCCCATTTTACAGATTTTAAAACTGAGGCAGATATTTAAGTAATTTACCCAAGGTCACACAGCTATTTAGAGGCGGGGCCGGAATTCCAAGCCAGGCAAGGTAACCACTGTGCTATATTGCCTCAGAGACATATTAACCAAAGACGTTAATTTTTGACTTTTGAGTTGCTAAGGGTCCACAAACTAGTTATACATTTGATTTTCCAGGTTAAGCTTAACTTCATGAGCTGCATGCACTGACTTTATATATGATGCACTGAACTCTTAGCAACAACACAGTCCCATTACTCTTCTCCCCTACCTGGTGTTTCTTCCATGGCAACAACTCAGTCACTGGTCTTTTGTCCCATCTCTAATTTCTGTACTAAAAATGGATTTTTAAAACTCAACAACAAACAATTAATAACCTAAACCCAGAATATTTTATTTTGCAGGCTATACCTAACAATGGGAATGAACTTCCTTCTCAGCTCTGACAATAATTTTCAATCCTACAATGAACTGAAACTTGCTAGAAGCACTGTTAAGAAGCCCTACTGAAGAAATAGTAGATTCTCATTATAAGAACACTCTCCGTCTGGAAGTTGCCTCCCCACCGCTAAAATGCTTCCTGGTTAAACTCTTAATTTTTTTCCGCTTCTTTGTGTTTAGAACATCATTTGCTCAAGTTGGAAGCTACGCGTATATTAAAAGATTTTTTTTCAAAGGCAACTTTTTTAAAACTATTCGACAAATGTAATACCAGTTCATTGTGTAAAAGGTTTTCAAATAATATAGCACAAAAAAATGAAAAGCAAGAGAGCTCTGCTGTCACCCTCCTGCCTTCAGCCCTTGACACAGGTTACTCATCAAAAGTAGCCACATCCTTAGTGTCAGCGATGGTAGCAAGGGTGGGGAGGGGTACTTTGTGGACCCTTAACTCTAATCCCCCATTAGCTACGTTCCACCCAACCCCAGCCCAAGGCAGGAAAATGATTAAATCACACAACATGCTGGTTAGCACAATCCTTGGGGCACCTGGGTGGCTCAGTGGGTTAAAGCCTCTGCCTTCAGCTCAGGTCATGATCTCAGGGTCCTGGGATCGAGCCCCACACCGGGCTCTCTGCTCAGCGGGAAGCCTGCTTCCTCCCCTCTCTCTCTGCCTGCCTCTCTGCCTACTTGTGATCTCTGTCAAATAAATAAATAAAATCTTTAAAAAAAAAAAAAAAAAGAGCACACTCCTTTGAAGAAGACTGTCTGGATTTGAACGCTGTCCACTTCACTTACTACCTATTTAACCTTGAGCTAATAAATCACTTAACCGCTCTCTGCCTCAGTTTCCACATCTGTAAAGTGAAAATAACAGCAGTACTTACCTCACTGAGTCATGGTAGAGGGGTAAACGAATTATGTAAGCTAGGATTCTAAAACGATTGGAATAATGCCAGGCACAGAAGTTCTATTTTGGTGACCATTAAGTATATTTTTTTAAATAAATTAGTATCCAGTGAACAAAAAGCAAAACCATGGAAGCCTATGCCTTCAAGTGCTCGGGCAATTTCATTTGTTTAAAAAAAAAAAGAAGAAGAAAAGAAAAGAAAAAGAGAGAAAAGAAAAGAAAAAGAAGAAAGAGAAAACTATCAGGAAGAGAGGAAAATAGATTCTGCTTCTAAAAATCCTTATCCCGCTTACAGGAACAAGCACTCCACTTTTATTAATCCGTCTTGGAGTTTTGGTTGAGACTCTAACGATCAGTCCCAGACCAGCAGCTCATACATTCTGGGACCGGGTAAAGAAGTACATTTTTGTGCACATATCCTCTCTACTTTTACCACTCTATAGCATACAGCTGAGGTAAAAGCAACAGGCTTGCTATGCAACTATCGCTTCCAGACCTCCTTCAAACAGAACACACTCTCTTTGTGGCTCCTGAACAGACGTGATGAGCCGCCATTGTCGGTGTGTTTCCTCCCAGACTTCAGAGCACTGTATTTTCCTCAAGAGACAAATTATACAACTAGAGAGACAAAAACTCGTGCTCACTTAAAAAATATTACCAACAAAGATTGAGAAAGCTGTTTTCTCTAATATTTATGCACTTCAGAATGAGATTCTGAGAAGAATAATGCCTGAAATGGATAGCTTGAGCTTGGCGTGCATGTTATAGCTCAAATTCTCAAAGGAATAAATATAAATTTTTCCAAAGGAAACAACTGGTACAGCATAAAACTATCAGGCTCTATCCACAAAACATTCTATAAAATGTCAAGACATTTATAAGAGTAAAGTGTGCTATAAAACAAAATGACATAAATTATAGGATATTTTTATTTGTTGATTCTGAACACAACATATAACTATCTTCCCCCAAAAATACTTCTGGGATTACTCAAATACAAGGGTAGGGCACGGAGAATTATTTTCCTCTTTAGTAAGTGGTATTTCCCTGGTCAAAAGAAAAACTTAGAAGCATAATAACAGAAACCAAAGTACCAAATGTGGCAATGGCCTGGACGAACAGATGGCAAATGTTGCAACCACGATTCTCACACATGGTGTCGCCAGGCTCCTCAAGTTATAGGTCATGTCTAATGCATACATTTCTGACACAACAAACATTCTATCTCTGGTTATTTGTTCAAATAAATAAAAGGGGGGGTGCCTGGGTGGCTCAGTCTATTGGGCGTCCGACTCTTGGTTTTGGTTTGGGTCATGATCTCAGGCCTGTGCGATGGAGCCCTGTATCCAGTTCTGAGCTCAGCGTGGAGTCTGCTTGCGATTCTCTTTCTCTCCCACTTGCTCTGCCTCTCCCCCAGGGGCATGGGCTTGCTAAATAAATAAATACAAATAAATACATAAAAGGAAATTTTCTGTCCTTTCAAAAATTAAAAATTATGGTAATTGGCTTTTTGGGGGGGGGACACACAAAAATAGAGAAGGAATCATTGCTACAAATGTAAAGGTGACTACTCCCTATGATGCAATGAAAATGCCTCAGACACAAAACCTTTAAACCTTTTGATCTCTCTACCACCTATGACTATGCTCCTAATATTATTCAGACAGAAAGACTTCAAAGAATGGAATATGGAATTAAATCAAATCCCCTAACATTTTCCAAACAACCATCCGATTTGGGAAGCATTTTAAATACTCGGCATTTAATACCCTTATTTTATTCTAACTTTCTCCAACTATATTCTGCAATACATATATTCACCATTTACTAAATGTCTGATCTTTGTGTGAAGAATCCATGGAGATACAAAGAAAAAGAAAGACAAAGCCCTAGAGAGAATTAAATCTAGCTTGAAAGAGAGCCATATAAAGAACTAATTAATTCCACCACTCTTACCAATCATTGTTCTGTAAGGCAAAAACCAATGCAGTAAAGCAAGAAAAAAATTTATGAGAAAAGGAGATGATATTGTTATCTATGAGATGTCAAATATTCTTTCTTTTTTGAAATAGAAAAATAAAAACATAAGCCCTAATGAGAGTTCAACAAGGTGATCAAATACAAAATAAGCAAAAATATGGAGTTGTCTACATAACAAAAATAATCAGCAAGATATATTAATGATATGTCTTTCTTTTGTAGGCAAAGGCAACAGGCTTGCTATATAACTACAAATATATATAACTACATATAACTACAAAATTTTCATATGAAATAAGAAGAAATACTTAAACAAAAGTATTATTAAACAACTTCCCAGGATGTACAGAAAAGATATCAGTCCTTCTGAGATAACTTAGTTATTATGCATTTCAGTCAAAATGCAAAAGGAAATTTATGTTAACAAAATATTCAAAAGGTGGTTTAAAAAATTTTTTAAAGGAAATAAAAAATTTTTAGAGAATAAGGATTATCAAATAGTTAATATTACATATTATATAAAGCAGAATAATTAAAACACCATGGAACTGGCTAAGAACAAGGTAGAAAAATCAATGAAGATTTAAGAATATTGATGACAATTTAAAAGACAGCTTACATGTGAGTACTTACTATATGCTAAGTGTTTTATAGAATTACCAACTCATTTTTCATCCTAACTTCGATTCTTTTGTTATCGATTAACAGTAATAATAACATAAACAATAATTGTCTTAGTAGATGTTCCTGTATGTTAATCAGTTTCTTGGCTGTAAATGTCTTTTTTTTTTTTTTTTTTTTTAACCACATCACCAGAAAGTTTCTAGAAGCATTTTAGGGAAAATGTTGGTCTTGGTATTTTTATCATTTTTTAAAAAATTGCCTGCAATACTCTTCAAAGTTATGTTTTATGATTATTTGGTATGACATCTTCAAATAGCAGTTAACTCTAGTCCATAATATTAAAAAATATACTCTTTACAGGCTCTAAAATACCTATCAGCTACAACAAATTCCACTCAGTTGAGGATATTCTTAATTTTTATTTTGTATTGAAATGTTAGAATATTTTAGCCCAACTATCTTCTCAGATCATCTTTTTAGCTCCATTCTGAGTACCTTCTTTTGACTAATGTTTCTACAAAACAAAACTCACTAAATAAACAAATTTGCTTTACGATTCCTTGCACTCTTTGGTCAAAGACAGATACCGCAAAACTGCAGCTCTATCAATTTCATTTTACTTCTATGCAGAACTCACATTATTTGATTTAAATTAAAAGCTCCATCTCTAGGGCGCCTGGGTGGCTCAGTGGGTTAAAGCCTCTGCCTTCGGCTCAGGTCATGATCCCGGGGTCCTGGGATCATGACCTGAGCCGAAGGCAGAGGCTTAACCCACTGAGCCACCCAGGTGCCCCAATTTGCAATCCTTTTTGCCCCATATGTGTAATTTGCTAATATTTTCCAAAACATATGTGTACATTTCATTGAGTTATTAATATTCCCAAATGAAATGATTCTCAACAAAATGCAACCAAAAATTAGAGCATTCCTTTACAAATTATAACACCACAGTGGAACACTTACACAGATTTACAAAGTTGCTTCTCAAAGTCTCAAACAATTCTAAAATCTGACAGCTTGCATATTTATTTGTATCCAATATGAGCCTCAACAAAGAATTTTTATAATTTGGTTATCTGTGTATACATAAGCTACTTATACACGGTGTGTCTATGGCTTCTATTCAAGAGACATACATTTGGACACAATTATGAAATAAATATTCACCACAATCACTTCCAAGTTCCTATTTGTTCCACGGGTTTCCTTATCTAGCAAAAATAGCTTTTAACCCCAGTAAGTCCTCCTCCAGAATCCGTACTTATATTACTGTAAAAACAAATTTGTCTTTAGGATTAATTTTTCACAGAATTTATAATGTCATCTATAACAATGTTAGATGTTCTAGCTTCAAAAGAATGAAATTCCAAGAGCTCTATTTTGATTCAATCAGTTGGAGGGGGGAAAAAGTACCAAACATTGGAATTAGCTTAACTGATTTTCTGTGTGAAGCATCCAATGACACAGATGTGGAACTGGTGCTGATTACCATTCATAAAGGAGTTCTATTAGCAGCACAACAGCATTAATCGCTATCAATGCACTTTTTCTAGGTGCTAAAGAAAACCTGGAAAAAAAAAAAAAACAAAAAACAAAAAAACCAACCCTGGACTCCAGCATGAGTGATATCAGTGTAGGAAAACAGTCCTTTGATCTAAATGAAAAGTCATGCTTCACAGAGTGAAATACAAATGCACATTGTACAGCTGTGTGTAGGCAAAGTTTCTTAAAGCAAGTACTAACATTGCAAAAGACGCAGTACTTCTTCAGTAAATGGATTTCCTGATTTTTCAACATTCAGTGTTTTTACTAGGACTCCTTGTGGATGGTAATGTCAAAAAAAAAAAAAAAAAAAAATGGAAGTAATGCTCCTGGTTCATGTTCTTCAAAATAGGGGGAAAAAGTCATGTAATATTTCACTGAAAAAGTTCTCATTATTTAAAGCTCATTAGTGCCAACAGTATTTATTACAAAATACTGTTTTAAACTTTACCAAATACTAAAAATAAGTATCAATTTAAATCTTTTAATAAATAAAGAAAATATATGAAACCTACCATAGCAAGGCCATTCAGACTACTTCCCTACGCTCTGCAGCATGACTGACCAGACTTCATTTCCCATCTATTTGATGTAAACTAACCTGAAATGTCCCGTGTCTCCCCTGACCCCCACCAACCAGACAGCAGTATGGACTCCTAGCCACTCACCTCAGAGCACACATTCCTGGAAACAGAGGTGCTAACAATGGTCTGCCTGCCAAGGGTTAAGAGAAAACAAAGGGTTTGGTGTTCATCATCTTTCAGAGGTGACTACACTACACATCTTACACATGACAAGGGAAGACCATGCAGAGGTAGAAAGAGCTTATAAAGTAAAGGTCTACTTAAAATAATACTTCATTATCAAATGAAAAATCTGAGACAAATGCTTCACTAGACAGGATTCTTTACAGGACTGTCCCAGACAAACTAAGACAAACAGCCACCATGTTATTCCCCACAGCACCTCCATTAGATGGTTCCATGGTCATCACCATCTTCAGATGAGAACATGATGGTCTGCAGCTGCACAGTGACTTGCCCAAGGCCACAAAGCCTTTACGTTGGTGAGATCTAATACCACAGTCCAAGCTATGTAGCCCAACACACAACTGCTATATAATATCGCTTCTCTGTGAAACAATGACAACACAGAAACAAGCCTTAACTTACATTAAAACTGAGAGTACACTAAAACCTTTTAAATCAATAATATGTAAGTACTGTTCCAATAAATAACCCTAGAATCGTAAGTTACTTATCTTTCTAACAATCTAGTCAAATCCTTGCCTCACCCCATACACTGAAACAAAATTAAGACAGACTGAGACTTTTATTTAAGGAAGAGAAATAGGAAAAAGAAGGGTGGGGGGAATGAAGATGCTGTAAGGTGACTGTGAGGAAAAAAATGTTTCGGGTAGAAAAAATCTAAGTCCCAGAAGTACTGAAAAGGCATAATGAAAATATGAGGAACACAGAGATGGGGGTAATTACACCCCCCAAAAAAATACTTCACATACAACATATAAAAGGAAAAGAAAAATAAGGAAAAATATGGAAATCCACATCATAAAAAGATCCTTCCTAAGCCAATACACTGATATGTATAACCTATTTTTTAACTGTATATAGTACACACAGGAAATTCACAAAAGTGCTACAAATAGCCAAAAACCAAAGGGTGTAGGAAACACAGTTTCATTAATTATGAAAGAACAGCATATTACCAGAATTCCAGTCCCTCTTTCACCTAGAAAACCATCAGTAATAAGAGAAGAGGGTTAGTTTATTCACAGTGTGCCCTGGTGCAACGGAGTGGAAACTGCCACAGCCTCTTACAGAAAACCAACTGGTGACCCAGCCAAGAGAATGTCAGTGTTCGACATCCTTTGTTCCAAAAAATCCACTTGCAGAATTTGTCCTAAGGAAATAATGAGAGATGCAAATAAATTCATATACTAGAATATTCACTGCACCATTACGTATAGCACCAAAAGACTGGAAACAGTGTAAATACCCAACAGAAAGAGAATGGTTAAAGAAATGATGGTACGCTATAAACAGAATGGATTGCAGAGATCTTTCAAAATCATGCTTAGAGAATAATGATACAAAACGCATTCATGGTATAAACGCCAAATGACAACCAGCAGGAAATGAAACTGTTTCATCTCACCTGAGTATAAAAGGGGAAAAATGAGATTTAAATACACTAAAAACATTAATGTAATTCTTGGGGTACCTGGGTGGCTCACTCAGTTAAGTGGCCATCTCTTGATTTCAGCTCAGGTCACGATTTCAGCATCTTGGGATCAAGCCCTGTGGTGGGCTGTGTACTCAGTGGGGAGTCTGCTTGAGAATTCTCTCTCTCTCTTTCTTTCTCTCTCTCTCTTTCTCCCTCCCTCGCTCCCTCCACCCTCTTCACTTGTGTGCACTCTTTCTAAAACAAATAAATCTTTTTTAAAAATGAATATAATTCTTTTCTTAAAGCTGGGGTATATATCAGAAGTTTTAGGAAATCACTATTATTTAGAAAATCATTCTCAAAGTTGGGCACTTCACAAAAGCATCCCTCTGAACAAATAATGGGGCAATTACTAGCTTACTACACAGATGAGGACAGAAAAAATGAAAATAGTATGAGGTGTGTTTGGGAAAAAAAAAATAACTACATGTTAGCTTGCCTCCATATTATCTTCCACATCTCCAATGGTCAACTTAAAACTTTCCCTGAAAAAAACATCTAATTATTTTAAGAAAGCAAAAAGTCTGCTATGTCCCCAAATCACTGCACACAGCACAAAATACTGACCCCACTCCCATGGTTCTTAAAGCTATTTTTATAAAGTTATGAGCCAAAAGCTATAAAAAATAAAAGAAATGCTTTTGCTTGGCTCACTCTGCTGTGAGGCACACAACACGGAGAGACTTCTCAGGCTGACCAGTCACACTCAACCGCCATTCCACCTCCACAGAAGAGGAAGAAGGAAAGGAAGTACCAAGCCTGCCTCTTTCTTTCTGCTCGTTAAGTTCTTTATTCGTTTAATAAAAGGTACAGATAATCAAGATCCCTTCAATTTTATATGCAACGTTGGCAAAAAATGGCTTTGCCCATGCTATTCCCTTGGCCTGAAATGTCTGCTTCCCACACCCAGTGTCTCCTTGGAAACCTCTATTTCTTTAAGGCAAAGTCAGCTTGGTGTTCCCATGTTCCTCCTGAAGGGAAGCTTTATCTGACTCACACACCCTTTTCCCACAGCGCTCAGCAGCCTCAGGGAAAGCTGGCCCTACCCCGACCCCAAGAGCTGGCCCTGAATGAAGATCCTGATTGGTTTAGAAATCCAGGCTAAGCCAATCAAGGAATGACACATATCTGATCATGGAAGTGGGAAGTTAAGGCTAAGCCAGCAGAGCCCTGCCAAGTGCGCAGGGGAGCTCCTGACAAAGCAGTTCCTCACTCTTAAGGGATGGCAACGGGACCAGATGGCCTCTTTTCCTCTGGATCTTGTGGCAGTCAGGAATTGCTGCTGTCATCTTGCCTCCAAGGCAAGGATGGAGAATAACTAAGAACTCAACCAATGGATTCAAGTTATGCCCAACGTCCACCCTAAGGCTGAACTTCAATTAAATCAGCTCAAGCATTCCCATACTATTTAAGGATTTCTGTAATGGGTGAATAAAACCTTCCTCACCCATAGAGGGAACAACTGCTGGTTCTACCTGGCAAACTTCATTTCTTATTCTTCCATAAACAGAACTTTGATTTTCCCTTTGTATAATGCCTTGCCCATTCCCAGTTCCTGTAGTCTAACTGGGACTGACCTTCCCCACTCTAACCTCCAAGGAAGTAAATGAAGCAAGGATAACCAATCAGAACACTGTTTCTAATTGGTTAAAAGGCTGTTACATTTACCTACTGAGCCAATGGGAAAGTTATGAAAGCCCCCTGCTAGAACTATAGTCAAAGAAAAACTCCTGTTGGAGATGCTTACATGATAGAGTTTAAGCCTATTCTGCCAGTAGCCATGCTCTCAAAAAATAAATGAGATGGTTAAGAATGAAGGAGTCAAGGACACCTGGGTGGCTCAGTGAGGTAAGTGATGCCTTCAGCTCAGGTCATAATCCCAGGGTCCTGGGATGGAGTCCCACATCAAGGTCTCTGCTCAGTGGGGAGCCTGCTTCTCCCTCTCCCTCTGCCAGGTGCTCCCTCTGCTTGTGCTCTCACTGTGTCAAATAAAAAATATAATCTTAAAAAAAAAAAAAAATGAGTCAATGAGACAGCAAGGACAAGAGAAAGAGGTAGCCAGCCCTCTCACAAAACAGTTTTAGCACCTGGATCCAGCTGTACCTGAAGCTGACAAGTAACAGACTTTTCAGTTATATGAGCCACTAAGTAATCTTCTGTTTCTTGAAGTTTGATATAGGTTTCTGCTCTAAGTACTCCCATTAAACCCTGTCACCACATGGCCACTCTCACTGTACACTGTGATTATGTGTCCAACTCCCCACCAGAAAGTGAGCTTGCACAATAAAGACCATGTTTTTCATCCTTATAACTTGCATACCTAGAGAAAACCCAGGCCCATAACACCAGGTGTGATACTCGAACCAAGTCATTAAAACCCAGTTTCCTAATTTTACAAACAAGAGAGTTAAAAATGAAGACAAATAACAAATGTTTGGGAAGGTGTGAAGAAATTACAACACTCCTACATTGCCAGTGGGAATGTAAAATGGTGTGGCGACTTTGAAAAAGTCATTTGAAAAAGAGTTTGGCAGTTCCTCAAAGGGTTAAACAAAGAAGGTACTCTATCATACAGCAATTCTAAACCTAGGTAAGTACTCAAGGGAACTGAAAGCATAAGTCAACACAGTAACTTGTATGTGAATGCTCACAGTAATCTTAATCATCAAAGGAAAAAGTCAGGGACACCCAGCTGGCTCAGCTGGTAAAGCTGTGACTCTCGACCTCAAGGTCACGAGTTCAAGCCCCACGTTGAAGGTAAGGTTAATGTAGAAGTAAAATAATAAAATATTTAAAAAATAAAGTAAAAAGCCAAGTCAAGTGTTCATCAATGGATGAATGAGTAAAAAAAATGCAGTACGTCCACCCAATGGAATATTACTTGGCCATAAAAAGTTTTACACACTGATTCATGCTGCAACATGGATAAATCTCAAGAAACATTATGCTGAGTGAAAGCAGCCAGACACAAAAGGCCACATATTGTATAATTCTAGCGATACGAATTGTCCAGAATAGACAAATCTATAGGGAAAAAAATAGATTAGTAGTTGCTGGTGCTTGGGGGGTCAGGATGAAATGGGCTGGGGGAGTAGTTAATGTTAAAGAATATCCCATTTCTTTTGTACGTGGTGAAAATGTTCTAAAATTGAATTTCAGGTCATGGTTATACAATTCTGTGAATATATTAAAAATCACAAGTGAATATACTATAAATCGGTGAATTTATGAATATGAATTCTATTTCAAAAAAGTTGTTACCAAAAACAAAAAAACAAGCCACATGAACCAGACGGCAGCCAAGGACTCCCTGCCATCATGACCTGCTTGGATTCTCTCCAGTATTTCATATAAAATAGGGGAGATCTAGCTATGTGATTCTGGGCAGGTTCTTAATCTCTCTACTGCTCAGTTTTCTCATCTATAAAATGGAAATGAAAGCACCTTCTTCCTAAGGTTGTTGTGGGGATGGAATGAATTATGCATAGGAAGTATTAACAGTGCTCTAGAGTGCTGAGCTGGCATTTGCTAACTGGCCCCTTCCGTGCGGTTCCATATACATTCCCCACAAATCAAATTCTATTCCATTCAAGTCCTCGTCTTCCAGCACCAGTATATGCCTTGTGAAGTCTTTCCATCCACTATCCTGCTAACACAGGCAATCACAGAGATGTATTCCACTTCAGTTTCATTTTTTCTTTCTCCTGGGGGTATGGAGAAAGAAACAATGAAAATACAAATAAGTTATGGCAAGTAGCAAGTAAATGTTTTTCATCTTCCACTGGCAAAGCCAAGGCCTGATACCCAACTGCTACAAACTACTTCCATGTGTCTCCATCCTAGACAAAGAGGAAAAAGGGCCAAATGTTCAGGCCTGATGCTGGAAGTTTGGGTTTCAAACCAAGGCTCTCTAACCAAGTCTCAGTTTTTGGTGTCTGCCCCCAGGCTATCAGGAAATGTTAGGATGAGAAGGAGTTCTATGTGAGTCTTCTCAATGGCTGTTCCTGGCTGGATGGGGAGGGGGTAACAAGCATCATTATGGGCACAATCAGGGCACCACAGCAGCTCCTCCGATTTACTGAGGGCTCCCCAGAGCCCCTCTCCCCCTCTCCCCCAGAGAGTTCTAAACTCTCTGCCGTCCTGAGTGAATTACATGCATTAACTGATCTAATTCTCACCATCAGCCTTATATGATAGGTACCCCCATACCATTTTATGAGTAAGAAACTGAACCACACAATGTTGAATAACTCGTCCAACACCACATGGCTCATAAGTGGCAAGGCTGAGGATTTGAACCAAACTGTCTGAATCAGTATCCACTACACTATGTGTTAAATTCTTCACTAGGCACCATGAAACCGCTGCCTCCAGCCATTAGAATGATAGGCATTAATATTGTCTACCTTTTATTGAAGGTTTAAGATATGCCAGACATTGGGCTTTACATGAATTATCGTCAAACCCGCCCTAACAGGTTCATGTTACTATCACCAAACCATTTTACAGAAGAGCAAACTGAGGCCAAGAAGTCCATACCCAAGATAACCCAAATACTAAGAGAGCACACTAAGACTAGATCTTGCTCTTTATGGTTTAGAGATCATGTATGTCAGTAAAGGAATAATTTGGTTTTTCTACTGCCAGAGTTGGGTCTTCGGTTTTCTTCAAAAAGGAAGGAGCAGAATGACTTGTGGGCCCCAAGACATGCAATATGGACCTTCTGGACACATCCCTTTGTCTTTTATTTTTCCTTCTTTTAGTTGGTATTGCCTCCACCCAAGTCATTCCCCCACCCCATCCCCAATCACACCCCTCCCTGTAGGAGCAATGGGGAAAGAAGAATTGTGCCTCTGGCGAGCTTTTTCTGGAAAATATGGGATGTGAGTGAAGTGAGGTTAGGGAGATTAATGACAGAGTCAGGCTTGGGGTGCCTGGGTAGCTCAGCTGGTAGAGCATTTGACTCCTGATCTCATGGTCTTGAGTTCAAGTCCCATGTAGGGTGTGGAGCCTACATAATTCAAAAAAAAAAAAAAAAAGGAAGGAGGAGGAGGAGGAGCCAGGTTGGCCATGCAAAATGAGGTGGGAACAAACCAGGAAGGAGTGAGTGTGTATCTCTGTGTGATCATGTCCATCCAGAGAATGACTGAGAACAATCAACCGAAACAAGAAAAAAACAAATTTCCAGCCAGGTGAGGACCCAGCATGACTGAAAAGGCTCTGGCTGCTCCATGGGGCTAGACAAATTATTTGAGATGCTCCCTTACCGAAAGCAGGAAATAGATGGGCATCTCACATGTACCTACATGGCCTACTTCCGGTTCAACAAAGAAATACATGTGGAGTGGCTCCTGCCGGATGGGCCACCATGATGGGAAAGCTGCATCCAATCTCACGCTCATTTGTGGGCTCAGTACATGCAAAAACAAGGATTCAGCCAAGGACAGAGAGAGACTTTCCCTGCTACACTGGCAAGACAATCGTGGTCTCTCCCTAAGCCCTCTAGGACAAAGAACCAAATTAAGCCTTAAAGACAACTTTCTTCGGATATAACCAATGGGCTATCCAAACAATCAGACATTTAGAAAACTCAGTATTTTAGCCACGGGTCTTCAATTTTCACATTGTTCTCCATGTCAGAATATGGAGCAATCTGTAATATACTCTCAAACCCAAAGTAAACTCTTTTAACTCCAGAGACAGGATACTGACCCACTTTATCAAAGATACCTTCCAGGAGCGCCTGGGTGGCTCAGTCAGCTGAGCATCCGGCTTCTGGTTTGGGCTCAGGTTGTGATCTCGGGGATCGGGAGATCGAGCCCCAAGTCCAGCTCTGCGCTCAACACAGAGTCCACTTATCCCTCTCCATCCGCTCCTCCCCTCCGCTCGAGCCTTCTCTCTCTCTCTCTCTCTCTCTCAAAATAAAATAAGTAAATAAAATCTTAAAGATACCTTCCCAGCACAAAAAAAAAGGTACAGCCTTAAAGGTAACGAGAAATCCCAACGGACAAAACCACACCGGCAATCCCGTGCTTCTGGAGTAGGGAAGCTGCGCTTTAACACCCTCTCCAAGAATGAGGGCTCTCCTCTCCTCTCTCCTCCTTCCTTGGGAGCCAGGCAAGTTGGTGCCAAGCTGCTGTATGACTTCACTCTCTGTAATCCGCATGGCACGTGGAATACCCACAGCATGCCAGATTATCAGTAAGGTGATAACACTTGTATATTAGACCTGTTTGGCACGATTTGAATGAGGCTCCCTCAGGACGCCTAGGGTTTCATTTCCTGTTATCTGCACCTGCACCAACTTCAGAAGCAAATAAAAACACCCCACAAAACCATATTTTAGGAGCTTATTCAAAAGTCAAGAGACAAAACCAATGCCATCAACACAAACCCCAAAACACAACAACAAGGTAATTAACCTGACATTCCAACTCACTCCCCATCTGAGAGGCACACCTCCTTCTGGTTTTTCAGTGATCTTTGCCAAGTTCACATCTTTTATCCATCTTAACTATTTGATATGACTTTTAACCAAAACCGGTGGAATAATCATAATCCTAATATTCATAATTCTAAGATTACATAAGAACTAACACTACATTGGCCAGGGACATGCATCACATTCTGTGGGGAGTCTCGCATTTAATCCACATAACAAACGAAATAAGTTCTGTCATTATGCCCTTTTACACACGTACATACAGACATACACTTAAGGAAAATGAAGGTAAATTATAAAGGTGACTAGGCTTTAAGTCACTCAAAGAGTGTTAAAAACCTCTTTAAGTCCAAGTTTGCAGAATGCCAGAGTCCCTGCTCTCAACCAAGCCACCATGTGACAGACACCCATCCCTACACTGGATCAGAATCCAGGGGCACTGTGAACCTGTGTCACACACTTGGACGGTGTCCTTAGCATTAATGAAACTCTTTATCACTAGCGTTCACTGGCTTTAGCAGAGTTTTAATTTATATGTGGGACTTTCTATTTCAATAGACGGGTTAACAGTCCTTTGGGGACGTTAGTTCTATGCCATCTGGGGAGGAGGAACATTGAAAACAGGGAAGAAATGAAATCCAATGATCCAACAAGGGGTTAGGGGCTGCGGACACCAATGTCTCTGTCACTCTGTCCCTGACAGAGCATCAGGGCTAAAAAAGGATGAGCAATGACAGCTTTATGAACTTCACACTGCCACTCCACATTACTTAAAGGACAGCTTTCCCTGGAGACGCCAAGAAGATCTCAGGCATCAGAGCAATTCAGTATCAGTACCTTTTTAAAAGGAAATAATTACAATATTTTACTTTGGTTGCTACCAATTCACTGCATACAATTCACTGTGTAAAAGAGAGTCTTCATCAAATACACATATTTGGTGGGGGAGGGGGAAGCTAAACAGACTCTTAATAAGAAATTCAAATCAAGAATTGCTCAAGATGACACCTGCCTTCTGGCCTAATGGAAAAATCAATCTGTCAGGTCTTAATTAAGTACTCAGGCTAGAAAGAAAAGGCGGCTGCTTATACTTGGTGTGCTACCTAGTATAGTGCTGGTAGTCACAATGTAACTGAAAGCCGGTTTGTTACAGAAATGGTAACTATGTGTACAGATGAGTCATCAGCTTCTGGGCAGCCATATATTTAGTAAACAAAAGGTGGAACTAGATGAATCTCATAGGTTTGTTGACAACCATCTCTGTGAATAACAACATTTGGAGGTCTAAATGATGTTGTATCAGAACATCTAACTGAGAATGTCCAAAAACAAGCCGGGAGTGGGGTGGGAATGGGGCCATCGGAACTAGTGCCTCCCAGCCCAGCAGTAACACTGAGTCAGTAAATGAATAAAGGAGCAAAGAGAAGAACAAATGAGGAAGAGATAAACAAACAAGTGAATGACTGAACACGCAAGCAAATGCACACGTGCGTTCCTTCCGTGATGGTCACTAAAGTGACTAAATCCTCTACCTACCTTATATAACAGCTAACAGATAAGCAGGTACACGAGTACCCACAGCCCTTCCATAGCCATGATGCAGACAGGTATAAACTCTGATCAATTCATTCCACATACACTCAGCCTGGATGTAGCTAAGTGGGTGGGAAACGGCACACCAACATGGGCCATCACCGCTGAGGGCAGTTCCTGTTAGCAAATGTGAGGTCTCTCTCCCCAACCTGCCGAGTGCACCGCCAGTTCCTTCTCCACCTGCCCTGCCGGGGTAGGGAAATAGAGACACTGAAAGCTGTACACGGACCACAAGGTAATAACCAGTTTGCAAACGGTGAGCCGTCCTGAGCGGCTCTCTTGTTCCCCCAGGAACTGAACAGCAGACACCCAGCCAGGGAAAAATAATACAGACTACGTAAACACATCCAAATCCCAAACCTGACTATATAAAACCCTCGTTCAGTCTAACGTTCGACCCAGCCACAGTATCACTTCCAGTCCCCGCACTGGAAGATTAAGGTGGTTGTGAAAAGCCGGTTTCCATGGGCAATCTGCTAGCCAGCTGGACAGGAACGCTCTGGGGTCCACAGCCTGAGCCGGTCGGAGGCAGCGCAGCCCGACAGGGGATCACGCGCTGACCGGACCTTATCGTTTCTCCTTTCCTCCTTCAGTAGCAGATCTGTAGGGGGTGGAAAGGGTGGGGTGGTGAGTCGATGCTCTTCTCTGTGGAAAAAGCACCACGACGTCCTCAACCGATTCCGAAAGAGTCTCTTCTTGGAGGCGGTGGGCAGACACAGGTGCCGACCTGCTTCCAGCAATCTCGAGCTTCCTGGAAAGCCCACGGAGTCACGAGAAGTACCCCCTCCAGTCTTGCCTCAGGGGTGCTCCTAACAAACTCATCACTACTTCCCCAGAAAGCACACACACCCCTTCTCTCCGGGCTCCTGTCCAGCCTAAACACCACTGCCGAGCCCTCCGAGTGCCCCCAGAACTGCGGCATGCCATCGTGCCGGCAAGAATCAGCCTGCTGGGTGCAGGGGGAGGGAGAGAAGAGGCTGCGGGGAGAAACACGTGGGGGACAGTGGACGAAGGAAGAAAACACGAGAGAGAGCTTGTTGGGTCCCTCCCACTTCGCCACCACGCATTCTACAGGGAAGGAGGGTTCGAACGTCCAACATCTTGTTCTCACAACACACAAATCCAGTGATAGGACTCGTTCCTGTTAATAAGAAACAGTCACCAAAAACCAAGTGCTTAGGACAAGCTGGAAGCTCTCTGTTAAGTGTGTTACATACATTCACTCATTTGTGCCTCCCATCAGTATGAACACCAGCTACTATCACTACCACTAAGATGAATGGCCTCAAGGACTCAGTCACCTGCTCGGGGTCCGAAGCCACCAAAGGAAAGAGAATCAGTGCGTACTTCTGGACAGAAAAAAAACTACCTGGCCTACCTGGCCCAAGGGGAAATATTCCAGAATCATCCAATTATGTTACCATTCTAAAACTTGGTACTACTTCTACAAAGAAAACAAACAAACAAACGTTATTTTCTTCAAACAGCGTTGGATCTGAACCACCTTACAGAAGCTCACCTTCATCAACGAGGGTGTTCCGACTGCCCAGTGTAGAGGGAGAACATCCCAGAAGATAATTTTTGCTTTTCGTGCAGCTCGGGCCAACCACGTCTCTCCGACACAGGGCCTCATGAACTTATAATTCCTAAAAGCAAGAAACCAACCAGGGACCCTTGAGATGTAACTGCTTGTTTAATAATTGAGTTTGGGATAAAAGGAGGAAAAGAGCCGAAGCTCCGTTCTGAGGCTGCCTTCAGATTCTGGGTCCAGCAGGCCCCTTACAGAATGAAGCCAAGGGCAGGTGACAAGAAGAACAGGAAAGGTCATAGAGACAAAAGGTCCAGGCAAGATCCTGGAAAAAGGACTACAGATGAATAAAAGAGCGAGCAAGCACGACCAGGATTAGCTTCCCTCACCGGCCCCTGCAAAATGCACCCAGAGAACACCGACCCCGGAAGATGGCCAGTATTTGACACTCAGCAGCTCTTCCAGCCCAAGGAGAGGAATGTGCTTTCAAACCTGAGCCCCCTGAAATGAACATTACACTATCTGTTAACTAACTGGAATTTAAATACAAACTTGAAACTAAACAAAAACAAAAACCTGAGCCCAATCTGGATTCAGTAACGGAGACGAAGTCAAGAGCGCCAAGTGCAAATGGCAGAGGAGGGCCTCAGCCAGCCATGCCTGTCCCAGCCTGGTCCTCCTGTTTTGCAGGGGAGAGAAACTGGGTGCAAGAAGCAAAGCCCTGAGAGACAGTTTGTAAACCCCAAGCAGAGCCAGCCTCACGGGTATGTAACAAGGGCAGCCACACAGGGCCCCATGCTCAGGAGGGCCCTGAACTTGGTCTAGGGCTCTGCTATCACCCTCCAAAAACTCAATATTTAACAAGAAACCCCACATTTTAATTTTCTACCGGGCCCCACAAATTGGACAGCTGGTCCATCCCCACTTTTTTATTCTTCGAATTTGCAAAGTCTCATAAGACAGAGTTTACTTTGATTTTTTAAAATATATAGATATATAGATATAGATAACTTGTTTCATAGGCTATTTACACTGTATGTGACCTCCTGGCTGGTATGTCCTAGATTCTCAAAAATTGATATTTAATACACAAATCAAGCATTTCTGCATGTCACGCCCAGTACATGATCCAACCTGCAAGGCAAAATATGCTCAGTATCATTGTCAGAACCCATGGAAAAGATACCGATGTCGCTACTGGGTCTAAGGGAGGGATGACAGGACAGCATACATTCTGACCTCAAGGGGCTGTAAAAATCAAAAGCACTCACCTAAAACTCGGTTCCTGATCCTTGACCTATCCTCTTTTTTCCACAATAAAAGGTACACCTCCCAAACATACAGACACACAACAGTATGAAAGCACCCAGGTGAATCCCAAGAAAAACCTTGTATTTACAATACAAACATCAGAAACAATTTGGTCCTTACGGTGCTATCCTTGAAAAGGGTTTCTTTGCAGGGGAAGAAAATATATGTGCATATACTTGAAGAGCATGTAGTTACTAACATGAAACAGGGGCGTCTGGGTGGCTCAGTCGTTTGGGAGTCTGTCTTTGGCTCGAGTTGGGATCCCAGGGTCCCAGGATTGTGTCTTGAGTTATGCTCCCTGCTCAGCGGAGAGTCTGCTTCTCCTCCCTCTGCCTCTCCCTTTGCTTGTGCTCTCTTGTCAAATTAATTAAAAACAAAAATCTTGGGGCGCCTGGGTGGCTCAGTGGATTGATCCTCTGCCTTCGGCTCAGGTCACCATCTCACAGTCCTGGGATCGAGCCCCACGTCGGGCTCTCTGCTCAGCAGGGAGCCTGCTCCCCCCTCTCCCTCCCTCTCTACCTACTCGTGATCTCTCTGTCAAATAAAATCTTTAAAAAAATTAAAAAATTTTTAAAAATCTTTAACAAAAAAAGGAACTATGATACAGAAAAAATGCTCTTGATACAGATTAAAATAAATGCATGTAAATAAACATATAGAGTATTATGTATAATTTTGTTTTTTAAAATATCGATACACAGGAACGCACGTGCTTAAATCTATCCGATCACATCTACATAAACGTGTCAGTACAGGTATGGATATTATTGCTGGTAGCAGGGCTGCATTCGATCTCAGTGGCTACTTTACGTGGCAAGAGTCAGTTTTCCTCTCTGAATCACAGCCTCCTGTTGGACAAGGGGTGGCCTGGATCAGGACATCACCGAGGACTCTATAGTGCTCAAAGGATCCCACTCTGGGGATCAGGGGAGCCAAGAAAGTTTCCACACTAATACCCCATCTCAAAAGCAAATCGGCCCTGCCTACTTCATTGTTCTCACAAGAAATGTTAATGTTCATTTGGCACGGGTAAAGTGGACAAAGGGCTGTATATATATTTTAAGATAAACATATGGATATCTTAAAACCCAGAGATTTTTTTTAATTTAAGATAAACATATGGATATCTTAAAACCCAGGAATTTTTTTTAAGACTTAGTTTTTTAGCACGGTGTATGCTCTAGAGGGAAATTAAAGGGAAGGTATGAGGATTTCCCATATCCCCCAGCCCCACTCACGCCCAGCCTCTCCCGTTATCAACATCCCACACCAGAGTGGCACAGCTGTTACTACTGAGGGATCTGCAATGACATGGCGTGATCCCCCAAAGCCCACAGTTTACATGACAACATTACGGTTGACTCCTGGTGCTGTACATTCTAGAAGTCTGGACAAATGTATCATGACATGCATCCACCATTATAGTATCACACAGAATATTTTCACTACCCTGCAAATCCCCTGTGCTCTATTCATCCTCTCTCCCCAGCCCCTGGCAACAACCACTGATACATGTACTGTTGCCACAGTTCCACCTCCTGCAGAATGCCATACAGTTGGAGACTGACAGCAAGCACCCTCTTCATATTGGTTTCTTTCCCACCATGATATGCTCTTAAAATTCCTCCATGTCTTTTCATAGCTTGACAGCTCATTTCCTCCTCTTTTTTTTTCCTCCTAAGGAATCTCTATGCCCAGTTGGGAGGGATGGGGGACTCAAACTCACAACCCCAAGATCAAGAGTCATAGGCTCCAACGACAGAACCTGCCCAGGTGTCCTCATTTCTTCTTAGTGCTGAATATTCCACTGTCTAGCTGTACCGTGGTTGGTATTTACCCATTCACAAATTGAGGGACATCCAGGTTGCTTCCTAATTCTGGTGATCATGAATAAAGCAGCTAGAAACATTTGTGTGCAGGTTTTTAATTGGACGTAAGTTCTCAACTCCTTTGGGTAAATATCAAGTAGGGCAATTGTTGGATCGTATGGAAAGAATATGTTCAGTTTCATAAGAAACCACCAAACCATCTTCCAAAGTGGCTATGACAATGACGTACTCCCACCAGCAATGTATGACTTTATTCAACATGATTTCTGAGGTATTCATCCTAGGACCGTCCCCGATGTGAGAACTAAGGATATTTTACAGGGAATAGTGGAAATTCAAGAGAAACGTTCCATCCTCTTTAAATCTCTTCTCAGCCTCCTCGCACATGGGGCATGGTCAGGCTCCTTGGGATTTTCCCATTCTGAAAGAGAAGCTGCTTGGTGAGCCAGGCTCTGTGACCACCCATGATCTGAATTACGCACAGGTGTTCAAAAATACAGAGGGATCCAGCATAATTAAGGGCATTAAGCAATCATCTCAGCCCAAGGAGGCAGTTGAAGAAAAGAAGAACAGAGTTTGGGCAGCACTTTGGGAAATAAATTCCACAGCCTTTCACCAAGTTGAAATCTTGGCTTTGGACACACATAGAAATGAGCCTGGCCTGATCTGAGCTCCCAGTGGACATCTGCCAGATCACAAAAGTTGACCCAATTGGCCTGCCTTACCACAGAGAAGGCCACTGCTGGAAGACCAGATGGTATTGCTGGTAAAAGCCAACATGGGTGGACAGGACGGCAGACAGGAAAATGGCAGAACACAGTCGGCGCAAGCCAGGGTGGGAGTCTGCTTTCAAGGGAATCATTTTGTCGATGCATTTTTAAAAACTAACATCACAGCAGCCTTCAATCTGATTTCCTGCTTTTACTGACTTCAATCACTCTCTCTTTATGTCCTATAAACCACAGCTAATTATTCCTTGATTTTCTCTCCTGTCACCTGGTACTGATCCGGCAAGGCAGGTCTTTGAGGGAGAGCTGCTTTAGAAACCCCTGTGCAACAAAAAAAGGCAGTAGCAGTGTTTTCCCACAAGGTTTCAGGGACCTGGAAAAAGATGCTCAGTTTCAAGTATTAACTTCTCTTTAAATAAACCATCACCAAGTACAACTTTGTTATGAAAAACTCAATTTTTTAAAAACTAAAGCCATTGTTTGATGGTAACATGGACTCTAATGGTCCCTGTTTAACACACCAGTCTGCTAAAAAGAGCGTTGTCCAAACATTCTCCCTTTGTTATATTTTTCCTCCATTCTTCGGGGAAACACTATCTACCTTTAGACTCATTTTGTTTAACATCTCTGGTCATTTACGCTATTTACTGAGTATCTGATATTCCTCATAAAACATCAGTAGAAATATCCAAGTTGTCTAGGAGAAAAGAAAAACTTTTCCCAGCCTTCCCTGGCCAGTCAAAGTAAACATTTCTATGACCCAAGTCCGTCAGCCACACAAACACAAACGCCTTTTATCTTTCCCCTTAAATTACAAAAGATGATCCTTTCACTCTGCAATAAGCCTGGCTAAATCGAAACTCTGTACATCAGAATTAAATATGTTCCATCTACTCAAAATGAACAGTGTATTATTTATCACTAATATTTAATGACAAAAAAACTGATAACTCTCTCTGGTGATACCACTGATTTCATCTAGTCGCGCATCATTGATTCCTTTGGTCATTAGCATAATCACAGAGCATCAACTCCGGCTTATGCAGCAAGTTTGATAACAGAGCTGAAAGTAGACACACACTATTTTAAAAACATGTTCCGATTTTCATCTGAGTATATCTTTATTTATATGGCTTTCTTACCATAAAGATGCCAGTCCTTTAAAATATGCAGAAATCACTTTCTACACTGAAGAACAAGGTGCTATATCATAACAAGGATACAGAAGTATAAAGCGCCTGTTAATTAAACATCGCTTTTTAACTTGCTACCCTGCATATGTAACTGCTAAGTTCTAAGCCAAGTCTTTAAATAAGAATGAGAAAATGGCTAGGCTCCTTCAGTTGAATGCCTAGCCCGTTTTTTTTTTTTTCCTTAAATGTAAGAGATCAACCACTTGATATATTATTTTTTTTTTAAATAAAGTTCCCTGGTAAATGTTTGATTTTAAAATCCTCCCTCCCGCTCTCCAACTCCCCCGCCCCCCCCCCAAAAAAAAACACTGGCAAATGAACAAATTACGAAGTTCGAGTCAGGACTGCTAGTTTCACCTTAATCCTCAATTTTTCATGTATAATATTGAAGAATGCGGCTGGGTTTAAATGTAAAGAACTAGTCTCAAATACTATTCAGCACCTCAAAAGGTTCAAGTGGGAAAATGAATGAATGAACCACAGCTACATGTACCCACGTGGATGAATTTTACGAAATCTACTGAACAAAAAAGAAAAAAAAGCAGTTACTGAAGATTGCATACAGTAGTATACCTTCAATACACACCGGAAGATGCATAAGAAAAGCCTCTATTTTGGGGAATACAGGCATATGTATTAAAAGCATGAAGAAATCCAGGGGATGAAAAACGGCCAGCTGAGAGCAGAGGTCACCTCCAGGGCACGAGGACAGAGGTAAGATGAGGGGCGATCCGCCCAGGCCCTCTTCAGCCTGGATCTGAAGCTGCCCTCTCTGAAGGGAGCTGCAGGTATGCGGCTGGCTCACCGGGGTATTCTCTGAATTGCACCTTTCTGGTGTCATACACAGTCCTAATGGAATGGCTTCGTAAATATCTGCCAGATTTCTCTCATCGGAAGTTATTCGCAACTCAAAGATCGAAGTGTCTGAGGTCAAGACATCACATTTTACTCAACATTTGGGGCACTTGCTACAACACTAAGAGCTGCGTCCCAATATAAAACCCATGTTCAGTGCTTCCAAAAGTGCTTTATTTCTACCTTCAAGGGTTCTTCTACCTCAGTACCCCTGCGACAGGAAAGTCACCTCTAAGGTACAGATGATCGCTCTAGTTAGTAAAAGAGCCTGTCCTGCCTCCTAACAGAAACAAACAAAACCGAACACAGAAAACAGATCTCTTAACAGGTCTTTCTGATTTTGAGTTGAAGTGAGTATGTGCCCGGGAAGAATAAGCTAGAACCACACCTTGTGGATGATTTGGGGACAAAAGGGTCTAAGAGAAAAGTAAATTTCTGCCAGATGGAGAGTTTATCCCACCCAATCCCCCCCATCCCATCCCCATCCTGGCATATTTGAGCCTTGTGCAGCAGTCGCCGTAAGGACAGTGAAACAAAAGGGAGAAGCACCCCCAGTCAGCGGCAAGGAGGATGGCTTGCTCCTACAAGTAGAAGAATTTGTTGTAAGCTTACCCAAGTTACGACTGTGCATTTACTGTCAACATGCATCCTACTGCAACAAAAGCCATTATTTAGAAAATAACACGAACACATTTAAGCAGTTGAACCCTTCCTAAACCCAGAGGAGGCATGCAAAACAGCAGGTCTGCAACAACATGCCTGATGCAGGTCATAAAAGAAAACCTGAAACTGAACAATTTTCTATTTTAATAGACTAGTTTCTCCACAAAGTTATTCACAGTTGCCCGGAACACATGCCCCACCCCCACCTTCCCAAGGTCCAGTTAGCTTCTTTCCAAGCAATTAAATGGGGCAAACTTTCTATTAGAAAATTTCTATAATTCATCACTGAAAAGGTTTGTCGTTGATTCCCTAATGATAAATCAGTTAATTACTTAACCTTTCTTAATGAAATGATTAACATCCTCTCAACAAACAAGGAGCAACGATTTAACAACACGCCGTAGATTTCATCAACGAGGGCCAGTGGTAATACTACACATCGTCTTCCTCGGCACCATCTATTTTTTTTCCATCAGTTCCATTTATGGAAACCCTTTACTAAAGGGTAGAGACAGCTAGTTGTAAAACTTCACCCATCAGCGATTTTTTGAAAAAGTACTTCAGGGTCCAAACAGCAATAGAAGAACTCTGTATTACAGGGATATTCCAAATGCCACCCGAACCTAGAGACAAACAACTGTGAGGTTCTAAACATAAACACAATTGTCAACTTTTTGGTATCTCTTAAAATTAAGCCACACCCAAAGTCAAATGGAATTTTTCTTTTTTTCTTTTTTTAATTTAGGTGAGGGCATTTTAGATAAACACTTTAGTAACTTCAAAAGGCACTGTTACTAATACAGACCAAAAAAAAAAAAAAAAAAAAAAGCCTGTACAACTTTTATCATAAAAAAACTCTTTTGATCTTAGTGGTTAGATCTTTAGCTGAAGTCCTGAATACTTAAACAAGCCTTCTTAGCATTTTATCTTCCTTTATCTCCTAATCTGGTAGGATGCATTCTTCTTAGAACTCTGCTTTATTTGTGTGGCATTGTTGGCTAAGCTATTTCCATCAATATTGCTGCAGACCCCATCATATACAATGGTAGGGAACGTCCCAAGATGCCTAGGGAAATCGAAATACTTGTGCCAGCAGGGTTACTCTAATGAGTAAACAGTTCAGATTTTAAAATTAAGATGAAATACTCAGAAGAAGAAAAAAAAAGACTCCAGAAAGCCATCTGACACTAATTGGTAGCTACAGCATGACAACGCCCATTGGAAACATGGATGCAAAAAGGGCATAATGTGAAAGGAAACGTCTGGTACTTGGTGAAAGCTACTGATGTTCCAGCTTGTTCCCACCGCTCTGCGGAACTGCAGCGCCCATGTTCTGCCTCTATTTCTCCACGTATCTATGTTTCTTTCGGTGCCTGACTCCAAAGGGAGCCTGCATGCCTCTCAGATTTCATGAGGTCCAAACAGTGAAGTCAAACCCTTTGGGAGAGTTGCAGGCTTTCATCCAACTCTGACAATGGAGGGGTCCAGTTCTCCCACTCTGGTGGGTATCAGAATCACGTGGGGAGCTTTTTCCAAATGCAAATCCTGGCCCCATCCCAGATACAGCACACCCTGGAGCGGAGCAGCTATGTCTGTGTCGGGAACCAGAGCTCCACCGTGATTCCCATATTCATACATACTTAGAAAACCCCCAGTTTTGATTCTTAATGGAAATCTGAACTCATTAAAAATAATACAGGCCTCAAGATAAAACAAAAAATTCACCAGGAAAATCCAAAAGAAGATAAAGATTTCAGTTCCAGAATCTCTAGCAGTATAAATCACTTGGTCCACAGTCCTCTGTTTAGTTTGCTTCAGAATTACCAGGAGAAGTTTGTTTAAAATGCATTCTCTCATCAGTCAGCAAAAATTCCGATCCAAGAATCTGTGTTTTAATAAAATTCCCCAACACATATACAAACACACACGATGACCTGGAAGCAGGTGAGCAAAGCCCCCTCTTTGCAACATGCTGAATTAGGACCAACTGCAACTTCCTTCCACTTCACACGGGAGCATCTGTGTTCCATCTCTGTGCTCACCTGTCCCCAGGAGAAGAGGCTGCCAACACCTCTGATCAGGCATCACCAACTCAGGGCTCTGGGACAGGAGGAGAAACAGGCAAAACATTTACCACATCCTCCCCCACAAGAGCTGTGGTCAATGTCGGAAAGCAACAAGAACATCTTAAAGAATCTGAGTAATAACACAGCACCTGTGCCATTAGATCACTAAGCACGGAGAACATACCTTAAAATACTACCCCTAATTCACAGACAGGAAACCTGGAGCGGAGAAAAATCACATTATGACTCAAATGCAGAGCTGGAAGGGAGAAAAAAGAAACCTCAGGAATTCAGTTTTTGAGCCTGATGCTAGAAATATTATTCAGGGTCCTAGTAAATACAGCTGATCACAGTATTAGCGAAAATCAAGTAATCTAGCAAAATGTAGATGTCCACCTGACTTACTACTGAGAAATAAATATGTATCCAAACACAAAAATCAGGAGGAAAAACCTTTGTCCCATCCTAAGTAAATCTATTCTAGTTAATTAATTTGAATAGGAACCTCACAATGCCACACTTATACCCGTTTTTTCCCCTCAGCAAATTGTCCCATAACACACTAACCTCTGCTATCTACAAACTGTTGAAATAAAACAAAATGACATGAGTTTTCTAGTCAGTGATCCCTCCATTTCAGCCGCTTGTCTGAATTAGCAGCAGCTGGAAGAAATATACCCATCAGAGTGCTCCTAAGGAGAGAGAACTAAATAGTAAACACAACATTTGAACATAATTTTGTATGTATTCATGTTCCTTTAAAAAAAAAAAAAGAAACTATTTTATTAAAAATGTGATTTGGAAAGAAAGTGCAATTAGCTTTGCACAGGCACTGCCGAGATGTTCCCGAACACACCAGACATATGTAAATATTTCGTGATATCAGTTCCATTTGAGTAGACCTGTCAAGATATTTACAGGGCTTGACAGTACTTCTGTCTTTAATTAAATTTTTGCCTAGATACTTTAATGTAATTTAAATAGATTATTAGTTGTCAGGAACTAATATAAATTTTGTTTACGATTTAGTTACTTTAAGTACTCAGATTGAAGAAACTAATTTAACCCCATGACTGAGTAGCTTTAAGCGTCAAGAGAAGACCACTAAAAAGTCCCCACTGCCCTTTGCACTATCTCGGCAATCTTGAATTACTACAACTTAATTGCAAATATCAAGGCACGAAATTGAGCCCCCTCCCCCACCTTCTTTAAATAGCACAGCTGGTGGAGAGCCTTCAGGAAAAGCCCATCTACACTTGCTCAGGTACCATGGTCTCTCTCTTAAGCAGTTCTCTCTCTCAGGGGCTGGCTAGGTAGGAAATGTTTTTCTCACTTTAAATCCCGTAAAATAACTACCAAACACCTGTTGTGCACAAGGCAGGGCATATATTAAAAACTGCCCTCAAGGGATTTCAAAAAGAAAAACAAGCCTTGCAGAGACATCCACAGCTAATTTGGTCCATAGGTCTCATGACTGGGTACAAGAGCAAGAGGGAAAGCAGACAGCTCCTGGCACAACCCTCTCCTGAATGGGAACTGGCTTCTAAATGCAACCCGAAAAATGCCTTAACACCAACTGACTGTAATTAATAAGAATAATTTATTAAAGAAACAAAGAACACTAATTGTCTCTCCCGACTGTTATGCACTTCACCCCACTGTACTTCCTCTTTCCGGAATACCAGCCTTGTAGCCATAATTGTAAGAATATTATCTATAGGATGAAAAACCAAAGCACTTCTTGAAATCAAACATTCCTTACAACATTTATTTTTAGGTTGGCGACACCAGCCAAATACGCTTAATTTCCATTAACCACATCATCACATGCACATTGAAATAAACTATGTATGTCCCGGGGGAGGGGGGGGGGTTTAAAAAAAAAAAAACTGTCATGCATAAGATACCCCATATTTGGCCAGGTTTTCCCCTGTTTCAGGAATTTGTTTCATCTCATGGCCTGCCGATGTTCCAGCTTTTGGCACCTCTAACCTTAATTCATCTGAGTACCATGGAAGAGAAGTATTTTTAAAAATCGGTTTAAGATGGCTCCTTGGACAGCATGCATTATGGCAAAGTGGCCTAAAGACCAGTGTTAAGTAGTCACGAGAAAGATCATTTAGGAAATACACGGGCCCAAATGCAAACTTACGTGGCTTGCTGGCTTGATTCACAAATTCAGTATTTGATCACCTGGTGGGATTACTACCATCAACCAAAGGAAAAAAAAATCCCCTGCAAACAGTAAAAGTATATGTTGGCTCATGTCTATTCAGCAGATGCCTCTCATAAGGTTATTTTCTTTAGAAAACAAACCTCTACTTGCTTGAGACCTTTATACACATTAGGTCCAAAAAAACATAGCAAAAAAAAAAAAAAAAAGGCTGGCTTAGCAAAAAATGGCATTTACTATGACTGAATTCTATAAAAGGAGGAGGACACCTAACAGGATAAGAAAGGAAAAGAAAGAGCCCTTAGCAAAAACATTTTTTTTGAAAAACAAAAATGCCACCTGTGCAAATCTAGCTATGCTCTCAAAACCCTTTCTCAGCCCCACAGAAATAGCTCAGGCTCAATGCCTTGAAGTTGCAATTAAATTGTAGTAATTTAAGATTATCAGGAGAGCAAAGGGCAGTGGGAGCTCTTTGGAGGGCTTCCCTCCCCTCTTAATGCTCTTCAGTCAGGGGTTAAATGAGTTTCTTTAATGTAAGTACCTTAAAGTAACTGAATCATAAACAAAATTTATACTATTTTCTGACAGCCTGCAATCTATTTAAATTTTATTAACGTGTGCCTAAAATTATTTTTAAAAGACAGAACTCCTGCAATGCCCTGTAAATATTCTTGGCATACTCACTGAAATGTAATCGGTATGAGAACAACTAACATTGTCTGAATACACACACTTTTTTGCGATGTGGCGTCTTACAAGATAACATTTCAAAATTGAGTTTTAGTCTTAAGTAAAACATGCAAACTAAATAAACAGCACAATAAGATTGGCTGCAAAGAGGAAGCTGTGCTCAAAAGAAGTTGTCATATCTGCCATATTCTCCCTTCACTTTCTTAATGTGGGCACTGGACGTGCTGAAGTATAAATATATTTGTTTAGGAAATATCACAGTCCTTTTGTTAATTTAAACAACTGCTGAAAACAGACATATCCTTCAATAGAGCCTAAGAATGCAAATATACAAGGCCAGGGGTAGAGTCTTAGGAGAAGCAAGGAAAAACTTACTAACAGAAAACCATACCTCAGCTCAATATTAACCCAGTCAACTTTTGTTATTGTTGGTACGAATGATTTAACGAGAAAATATTTATAGCTTTTTCAAAAACATTACATATTGCACAGAATTGCCTAATAGCATCCATGTGTATGTTTAACTCACATTGTTTAATTATACAATAAAAGATATATCCAATAAAAGCTACACACTTTGAAACATGTTGGGCACTATGGTTATGAAACTGACATAAAAAACATAAAGTGCTTACTATGTGATCGACATGTTAATTAAAAATGCAATCCTTAAATAACAATCATTTTTATTCTTTATGTGTTTACTTGTCCTATTTCCTACTTTGTTCTACTTAATTAAAAATGACATTTAATTTGAGGATAGTTTATAGCAAAAAAGAAAAAAAAAAGTGTTACAGTTTTTACTCCAGCCTTTAAATATAAATACAAAATCTCACAGACATCTCCAGCAATATAACCCCCTTAATTTGAGATAGTTAATTTGAATAGTTGATGTTGCTTTCATTATACTTTGATAAACCTGTGAAAACAAAATGCTAAAGTAATTGCTGTTACTACTCCCTTTAAAAATGTAAAGCAGTTAAATTTTCCTAGACAACAAGCAAGGACAAGTTACAGAGAACTTGAATAAAAGTAGCAACGTGGTCATATTGAATGTCAATCTAAAAAAAGAGGTTATGTCTAATCTGGAGAATGCTCCCTCTCGCCTTTTTAAATTCCAAGAGTGGGCTGACACAAAACTTCATCACCAGGGATTTTTTTTTTTTCTTTTTGAGCTTCACATCAGATTTAAACCCTCACATACAAAACCTTGGCTTTCCTGACAAGGCAGATCTTCTAAACTTGATGTGAGAAAACGTTACCTAACTCTAGTGTAGGAGTCTAATGTTGGTAAAAAGAATTCCACTCCACAGTTCTGGGTAGCAAGGCAGCCTCTGGAAGACTTAATATTCATTCCATACCTTTTTGCGCGCACGCTCTTCATAAACCAGACTGTATGAGAAAAATAACTTATTTAGCAACTCAACATCCATAAGGAACTCAAATGCTGCCTAGAGAGGGGCCGAGTATTTCCTGAGCCTTCGCATGCACAACAAAGATCAGCATTTGCAATGGCCCATTTCTGCATTAGTGAATATCTAGCTTTGCTGCTTGATCGAATAGTCCAGGGTTCTCCATGTAGAGCTCCTGACAACAACCCAGCAGCAGTTCTGTTTGATCTCTTCTGCTTCCTTAATTTGGGTTGTCAAGGTTCAGCAGTTGGAGGCTGTTTACTTTACTTTTCCAAAAAAAAAAAAAAAAAAAAAAAAAACCTGATTTCTTTTTCTCTCTCTCATACAATGACTAATCCAAAGTCTAAGGGGGGGGAAAAGGCAGCCAGTGGTAAGATGCTAAACCTTTTTTACCCCCTTTGCAGTGAGATTTTAGCTGACATCTTCTGAATGGTAACTAGTTGAGTTCCTTTTTATATTTTTAATGCTCTTTAATTATGAGATGTTTCAAGTAGAAAAGTCAGGGAGGGGGGGAAAAAACCATTCCAAATCTCTGAAGCTGTAAGCTCAATTTTCTTTTCCTGGACTGAAAGAGATGGGTATTTCCACTTTGAGAATCAAAACTCCAGTGGAATTCTAAAAAAGATTTGATACATTTCTCTCTGGAACTGAAAATAACAGCAACTCCTCTGTCTCAATTATGCAGGCTAACCCTGAGTAGAAAACACCTGAACTCTGACCACTTCTCTTCAAATTCTACTTAAGACATCTCCCCCCAAACTGATGATCACTATGGAAAAACGAAGGAAAAAGATAGAAGGTAAAAATTTGCAGAGATTCTTCAATATATTTTCAGCAGTAGAAAAAATCCCTTAAATATCCTTCAGGTTTTTCAATTCAGCTATTGTGCAAGCCCTAAATCCTAAAGCCTACGGACAACCAAAGGTAAAGTGTAGATGGTTTCAAGGCACAGCCTCCTTTTAAAAGGAATACAGAATGCCCTTCCAGCATTCCCGTTTAAAAAGCAGTAACAAAAAAGGAAATCCGAACTTACAAAATACCTGTGACCGGACAGGAGAGCAACACCAGCCCCTTATAAGTGGGCTGGAGAAGCTTAAATGCAACCAAATGAAATGTTTATATTAATTTCATTATTCTGCCCAAACCTCAGCAATGAGGGCTGGGGGGGGGGGGTGGAGGTTTGCTGGGGGCGGGGTGTTGGGAAGAGGAAGAAATAAGTTTCATTTCGGGTTTTCTGGTCGAGCAAAAGGAAAATGAATTAAAACCAATGCGTAGGATGAGCCCAGACTAAATCAATACACTTTGTAATCAGTCCGGCAAGGGTATTTGGACACAATGACTTGGAAATAATTAATAGTTATAAGAGGGGAGTGGGGTGAGAAGGGGGGGAGAGATGTCACCATATTTTATCGGAGCACTTTACACTCCACGCTAAACTTTGATCTCCAGATTCTCGGATTTAGGAAAGGGGAGGAAAAAAAAAAGAGGATAAAGTCCAGTATTTCGAAGCACCTACCAGCTTGAGGATGGGCACAATCCTGGCTCCGGGAGCCTCATCCCTACGCTCGCGCCGCCCAGGCTGGCGCTTTGAGCAGAGAGCCCCCGGGGGCTCTAGGGTATCGGTTGCCCCCGCCCGCGTTCACGCCCCGGCACCCGCGGCCGCCTCGACTTACCCGCAGAGTCCGGGGAGGGAGTGGGAGCGCCGCCTTCACGCCCGCGGAGGAGGCGCCGGCAGCACCATGGTCCCCGGCGCCGCTGCCGCTGCCGCTGCCCCTTGCCCGCTTGCTCGCCGCGCGCTCTCTTCCTCTTGCAAACTTTCGGGTTCTGCGGTCGACAAGAAACCAGGGCGACCCTCAGCAAGTCTTCCCGGCGCAGGTTGGGGGGAACTGAGGGAGGGGTGGGATAAGTGATTAGGCTGGGGGGCCAAGACCGAGAGGGCGGCAGACTAGGAGGACCCGCGAGTGCGGGTGGACGGAAAGGAGGATGTGGCTTAGGGAATCCCTGCAAGGATCCCGAGACCGGGAAATCGGCCCGAGCCAAAGTCTCAGCACCTTCCCCAGGATCTTACAAAGTTGCAACAACAAAAAAGGAGGGGGGAGGAAGGGGGAAGGGGGTGGGAAAGGGATACGATCGCAGGCGCAAGGTTTGAAGTTACAACTGTTTATTTAGTCCTTATTCTCACAGGGGCGGGAGCTGCGCGGGAAGGGGGGGTGCTGCAGGCTGCGATTTCGAGGCAAACACTGGGGAGGGGGCATGCGACTTTGTTTCTGGGTGCGGAGCTCCCCGGCGCCCGCGTGTGTCACCGCCAGTCTCCGGGGACCGAGGCGGAGCTCACAACAGGTGGGGAGGGGGACTCGCCCCGGGCAAAAAAGGAGAAGGAATCAAAGTTTCCGAGCGGCGGTATGGGGGGGGGGGGGCGAGAGGCGGGGGAGAAGGGAGGCGGAGGCAGCGAATGACCGCGACCCCGAGGCAACTGGCAAACTCTCAGCTCCCGGCACCGCTGCCGCCGCCGCCGTCCCCACCCGAAGCGCACGCAGTCCAGGCTGCCGGCCCAGCTGAGTCTTCCGCGGGATGGGGATGGAGCGCGGAGAGCTCGGGAGGAAGGTGGCGTGCTGGCCAGGGATGGAGAGCCATCGGCCGCCGGGACAGGGCCACAGAGACGCGGCGGCTCCCGCGCGTCTCAGGAGAGATCCAGGCTTGGGAAACCTCCCCGGTACCCCCCAAGCTTCGAAGGAGAGGAAACCCCGAAAGTGCGTGTGGTGAGGGGAGGAGACCCGACGCGGCGATTCCCCGCAGCGCACCCGGTTCCCACTCCCACCCGCGGAGCTGGCCACGTATGTCGCGGGCCGGTCCGCGGCGAGGCTGAGTTCCCGGGGTCCAGCGCGCGTGAGGGTGCGTGTCTAGTTGGGGGTGCGCGAGTGTGTGTCCGAGTTTTCTGTGCTCTGGGGGCGGCGGTGGGCTGTCCCCGCCGCTGGGTTCGGGGCCAGGCGCGTGTGGCACTGGGGATGTCCCGATGCGCGGGGCCCAGGATGCGGGCTTCCCATCATTACAAACCAGGGGCATCAAGGGGCACACACTCTCGGAGAGCGAAGGGAAAAAGTTTGCTCCGAGTCCAAACTTCAGGCTCCCGAGGCTCCCGGCGCGCGCCCCCTCCCGCCGCAGACTCGACCCCGGCCCCGCGCCGGCCCCGCTTCTCTGCCGGCACCCGACGCCCGACACCGAAAGTTGAGCCAGGCGGCCTGGGCTTATTGATTTCTCTCCCCGCGGTGATCGCCCAGAGCGCAGAGGCAGGCGTGAAGGGGCCGAGGGGAAGACGATTTCGCCTCTCGGCTGCCGCAGCCGTCCCCCCCTCCCCTTCATTTGACTTATGGAAATGGACCCAAGCGTGCGGGCGCCGCCACCGCCGGCGGCCCCCCCAACCCCCGCGCCGGCCCCAACCCCCACCCCACCCCAGAGCCTGGGCCCGGGCCGGGGGAGAGAGGCGAGAGGGGAGGGCGGGGGGAGGGGGGGAGATGCACGTGGAGCCTGGAGGTGGAAAGTAGTTTTTTTTTCCTTTTTTTCTTTTTCCTTTTTTTTTTTTTTTTTTTGTGCTGGTTGTTGTTGTTGTTTAAAGTGGCGGAAACAAGGCAGGAGGCAGCTTGGGAAAAAGTGGAGCAGAAATGGAAAAATACAAACTCACCCGCTGCAAATGGTCTCTCGGTGCAAACTAAGGTGTTTTCGGGCCTTTCCCCCGCGCGCGCCCACTCCCGCCCGCGCGCGCACCCCCGCGCACACACTCACTCGCGCACACACGCGCGCACACACGCACTCCCGGACGAGGGCCGGGCCGCCGCGAGTACAGCATGCAACCGCCACACAATAAATAACAATAGATTCCTCCGCTCCGGACTAGCTTCCCGGAGCCCAGCCAGCGCCAGTGGCGGCGGCGGCGGCGGCAGAGGCGCGGGGAGCGCCGGCCTGGGGGCGCTCCCCTGCCGGCCTCCCGGCCTCTTGCCAGGGCCCCCTCTCTGCCTCACGCGCCCCCAAGGCCCCCCGGCACCCCCAGAGCGCGAGCCGTCGCGCCCCCTCCCTGGGCCACACGGGTACTGGCGCCCACCCGGCTCCCCCCCCCACCCCCGGCCTCCCGGAACAAATAAATAAATAAGGCGCGCGAGAGAGGCCAACACGTCGCGGAGGGAGATGTTGTTATTTTTTGCTGTTGTGCGTCCCTGACGTCACATCCACCTGCTGGGTAAACAACAAGGCTCGCAGAAAAAAAAAAAAAAATCGCAATTGCCAAGCTGGGGGGGAGGGGGCAGCCTGGACGGAGGGGGGGCGGTTCTCGGGAGATGGGAGTGAGGGGCGTCCAGACTGGATGGGGAAGGGGAGAGGGAGGCAGAGCCCTGCAGACTAGAGAGAGGAAGGGAACGCCAGAGCAGTCCCTGGCAAAAGAGGGATCTGGCAAGAAAGACCTGGAAAAAAATAAGGGGCATGGGGGAGGGGAGGATTCCTCAGAAGATGGGGAAATGGGGGGCCCATTCAGCCACCGGAAAAAAAGGAGAGGGAAAGTGTTAACAACTAGGGACGAAGATAGGAATGCGATGGCTATTTGCTTGGTTTCTGAGCTAAAAATACAGAAGGAAAGAGAGAGGGTAGGCAAGGATGTGAGTTTCCTCCAGTTAAAAGTGAAAGTGTTTTGCCATCAGTGACAGTTGAACGAGGGGGAGGTGGGGGTGGTGTTTTCAGCCCCCTTTCTCCCTCTCTCCCGTCTTCCCTGGGTCTCTCCTCTTTCTTTCTGCACTTTGTCCAATGAAAGAAGGCGAGTTCGGGAGGTGAAAGTTCAACAGAAGGACAAACCCCTGTTTGCAGGGAAACAGAAACCCGCCAGCGATGGGGTTTACCCCCTGTATTCCTATATCGGGAGAATGTAATGTGGGACGAGCTTTCCCCCCTTCCTTGTCAGACTCACTGCTGGAATGTGTAGTTTGATCCACTTTGGGGGGAAAGTGGCTGCCGCATCAGGAGCTGTGTTCTTGCCACGGTTTCTCTTAGGAAAACGCCCCGGGGGCTAGCATGTCAATCAGTTGTTTAACACAAATTACCTGCTCTTCCAGAGATCAGTCACGTGCAAAAAAACTCTGTCCAATTCTTTGAAAAGGTGAGATTTTTTTTTTTCTTTTTGCTGTTTTGAAGTTTGGTGGAATTTAGAAATTTGAAGAAGTAAATTAGAAGTCTGAATGAAATGTTTTAAAATCTACATATATTTGTATAAAAACAAGACACTGGTATCTCTTTTCTCTGTAACAACACAAATTGAGAAGGAAGACTTCTTGTTTCCAAAATGTGACTTAGAAAGAGATATAAGGTTCTATGGCTTGTTGTTGTTAACAGAAATAATTTTTTTCAGACCCATCACCCCAGAAGCTGCCAAACTCCTAAGCCAGCATTTCCAGCTACTGGCTGGCTGGTGTATCAGGCCAACTCTTAATGAGAATGTATTGAAAGCCACTCCTGTGGATTCCTACAAAGTACCTTGGTGGGGTGGGGGTGGGGGGGGCAAGTTCTGTTCCGTTCCTTGAGACCAGCACAATTGTAGATAATAAACATCCTGAAAAGGTTATTATAAATTCTTATGGATAACGTCTTTTTACAAATATCATTACACATTCATTTACAGAAGAATTCTAAATCTCTACTGCCGTAATAGTGTAAGACTACCACTTTAAAATTGTATCTGTTTTGCAAGCAAAAAAATAACAAAGCCATTCACCAGTGCTACAGTATAAAGCCAGAGAAAGGGAGACTGTGCTAAGGTAATTCCAGCATAAAATTCATGTTGAATGCATGCTATACAAGATTTTATGCTATCCAGACAAGACCATCTATTGGATCTTTTAGACTAGAGTCTAGATGAAGAAAATGCATTTTAGTTTGTGTAGAACTTCCTAGCTTTCTAGAGACTAGGGTTCCTATTAATCTTTGATTCAAGACATCAAGACATTTTGACATACCGTCTATGTTCTAGACTACATAGTAGACAATGAAGACTGCAAAAATAAAACCCCTGCCCTTGAGGAGCTCACAGTCTACAACTGTCAGTAATAATATCTAATATTTATTGAATGCTTTCTATGACCTAGGCACTGATGAAAAGCTTTAGGTCAAGTCAATTCATAGTTGTAACAATCCTTTAACATCTCTGGAAATTCCATATGCTGAATTCACATGAAATTAAGCAGAAATCTACAAAGTAGCCAGTCTATGGCAGAGAAAACTGTTTTCCATTTCCAAAATGTTTATACCAGATACAACATGCTTATGGTGTGTGTTGGGTTGCAGAATTATAACTCAGGGAAATAGCAATTTATTTAAATGAGACAAATTTATTCATAGTCTGTAAAGAACAATTCATGCTCTGATCCTGTTTTCCAGATTGTATGGTGAGCTTTAAAAAAAATTGTGAGTATTGCCATATTAAAAAGATCTTTAGGTTGCTACTGATCTTATTCTGTATTTTAACTGCCTTAAATTCTATGTTCACTTGAAAGAGGGGCCTAAAGTCAGATTGGCAACAAGTTTTGCAGACAAAAGGAAATCCTGGTTGTAAATCCCATGATATATTGTACTCAATTTTGTATATAATACTGTCTAATGTGCCACCTTATTAAAGAACTCCGTGTCCATTTGGCTTACATTAGGGGGAAACTTAACTGCAGCCTTAACATATTGTTCATTTTCAACACTGTCATGTTACATTCATAGGGAGCACATTTTAATTTCTTTATCTGTAATCAACTGGAAGTTTCTTTTTGTTAAATTAAAGCAAGAAGGGTTTTTTAAATAAAGGGCATGGGGGTAGGACGCCACCTTTTGGTCGTAAAACAAATAGAAATCCCCTTTTCAACAGATGTTCCTGACATAATTTCATTTTAATTACACCAAGGCAAAGGTGTTTGTCCCCATTTCACTATATTTGACATAACAGGAAAAAACAAAACACTGTAAAGGAAAATTAGCAAACTATATATAACTGCAGCCAGAATTTCCTCAAAGAGATCGGACCACATTTGTGCCCTGCCACACACTATTAGCTATACATCAGACACCAACTTTGTCCTGCAAAGTCTTTGTCAATAAATACACGCACGTTTGGGGAACGGAAACGGGGTGGACATTTACCGCTTAACAAGATACATGAGTGCTTTTGTGAGTTCAAAGTTGAACAGAAATTTTAAATTCACCTAATCCAGTGTTTCTTGGTTACCATCCTCCTCATTTTTTCCAAAACATGATAGTTATGGAATAATTAATGTAGTACAGTCATTGGACTACAACTATTAGGATAAGTTTATTAAATATCTTCCTTTATGTTAACCTACTTTTTTCTCTATTACTTCTTAAATGGGAACTCAGGATCGCCCTCCACAAATTAAAAGCAATCACAGTGAAAACAGTCATCGAATCCTTTGTTAGAAAGGAAGAGGGGGCAAAAAAAAATTACAAATTACAAAAAAATTTTTTAAGGGAAAGTGCCAAATGCCAAAAGGGTTAATGACATGAGGGTCAGCAGAGAATTTTATCTTCTCTGTTTTTTTTTTTTTTTTTTTTTGAAAAGCTGTAAGGATTGAAATTGATTGCAGAAGGAGTATAGTTCTCATGATGTGATCCAGTGTTATCTATTGTTATTCCGGTGTCAAGCCTCCTACACTTTGAGAAACAGGCATAACCAAGTATTTCAAATTACAGATTAGGAGACTGAGGCCCACAGAGGTTAAATCATTCTTCAAGGTCAAACAACTGGGTAGTAGACAGACAAGGATCAGAGTCCAGGTGTCCTGATTGGACACCTTAAGGAATTTCTCATCTTACACTTTCCACTTCACAATAGTGGCATGCCACCCATCCTGAAATATTATGCAGCCTGCCTCACTTCTCAGAAACAGCCAACCTACACACCCCTTCACAGACAGGGGAGAACCTGAGGCCATGGAGGGTAGAAATCAAATTCAATCCGCTACTCACTGCTCCTCTCCCCCAGGTATGGCAGACATCCAGATGAGGGTAACCACAGTGAAGAAAGTAGGGGAGGGTTGGTGGGAGAGATGGAGAGTAGGGGAAAGGGAGAGGTTAGTAGAAGCGGTCAGACACTTAAAATGAATGCTTACACTCCAAGTTTCCTTCCTAAAAGAGAAGTATGGCAAATGAAAATGGTGTGTTTTGCAGTAAGAGGCATGAGAAGTATGTCCTCTGTTCCGATGTCACTAAATGTCCACACCAGAAATCAACAGACGATGTCTTGTTTTAAAGTATACAGTCTTACTAGGCACACTGAGACCAAGCACGTTTAATAATTGGTGTGGCTTGAAAAGGTAGTTAAGGAATGGTGAAGACCTCTGTTTAAAGGGGGGTTTCCCCAACAACAAAATTTGTTCAGAAGGTAGGCATCAAAACTAGAGAGATAGGGGCGCCTGGATGGCTCAGTGGGTTGGGTCTCGGCCTTCAGCTCGGGTCATGATCTCAGGGTCCTGGGATTGAGCCCCACATTGGGCTCTCTGCTCAGCGGGGAGCCTGCTTCCCCCTCTCTCTCTGCCCACCTCTCTGCCTACTTGTGATCTCTCTCTGTCAAATAAATAAATAAAATAAAATAAAAAACTAGAGAGACAATATTGCATTTTCTAAGGTTTTAATCTCAAAGAGGGGACTTAGAGAAAGAAATTGCATTTCCTGCTTTTCTTTCAAGGGCACAGTTCTGTAAACATCAATAAACATGGTCTGCAAATATTTTTAGGTTTTTTTTTAATTAGTCCTTGTGAAAAGAGGTTGCTGTTAACTGTATTATACTAATTATACTATATAGTATAGCTCTTTGCCCTATGGGTCCCAGTGTAATCCCTAGAAACTAAAATGTACAGTAAAGTATTTGGCCCAAGTACCTCTACTCCAAAAAGCTAGTCTAGTCCCCTAACCCCTGGACGTTGTTCACTGTGCAGCATGTTGGGAATTTCAAGGTATATAAAGGGAGTATGAGGGGCTTAATCCTACCTTACCACAGGCACCAGGACAATCTACAGCCTTGTGTGCAAGATGAGATGTGCCGATCTCTACCATGAACACCACCTGACAGCATATTAAAAATGCAGAATCTCAGCCCCCTCCCTACACCTACTGGAGAAGATCTGCATTTTAACCACTCTGCCCAGCTGAGTCTCACACACATGCAAGTTTGAGAAACAGACCTGCAGTGCACATAGCAGATCTCCTACAAGGCACCATCTCAACCTTTACAGCCTTAGAATACTCAACAGATAGTTCTTTAGAGTTATCTACAAAACCTGGTTCTCCAAACTAGTGTCTTTTGTAAACTTCGTTGATTCCTTGTTTTTCAACCACTTGCAAAGTTAAGCCACTAAATCACATATGTAAACCATGATTAATTCCTTTGAAATTAATAGCAGGGTGACTTTTCTCTCCTGTTACCCCGAAGAGACTGCTAATTGCCCTCCAATTGTTGATCTTTGTATTGTTTGATGAGTGCTCAGAGAAAGATGGAAGATATTCCCCCACCAGACCAGAAACAAATGCCAGACAGGTTTTGGGAAGACTGAACACATGCTATGACTACACCTTGTTAGTAGAAAGGCTTTGCTTTCTTTGTTTTGTTTTCTTTTTTATGGAAGGGATGACGCCTCCATAATTATAGGTGTTCCTGTTTAAAACCCAGAATGTTTTCCAAACCACTGAGCCACACCTCCAGCGGCCCATGAACCATCTTGGTTAGACTCTCTTTCCAGTTCTCTACACAGTTTATAAAGACACATCCAAGCAGCACAAGATTTACATTCAGTATAACGAGAGGAAGGAGGAGCCCATCCAAGTATGGTTGCTTCTTGAATAAACATGAGGGAACCACAGATAAACTTCACAGCTGACAGTTAATTTGTTTTTGAAGTTCACGAAAAGACTATAGTCACTTCACCTTCCTAACCAGACAAAAGGTTACTTTTGTAACCCCCCAAAAAATAATTAAAACTATTGTAATACTATCCTAAGGCAGTATAATTAAGTCTCTGAGTGAGTAATTGTGTACCTGAATTCAAAATAAGATTTCACATGTAAAGCAAAGTTCTGATTCTAATCTTTGAGAAGCATCTTGGCTTATATTTAGAATCTACAAGTGCCAGCTAAGCGTTACAAGAGGCATTGTTCCGTAGGGCTGGAGACAAACTGCGTTTGTATAAGAAGGGAAGTAAGGCACGTCTACCCACCTTCAGGAACAGTGAGGTCGTATGTTCCAAATTGTAGACTGCAAAAAGGGCTGAAGAATATTAACTAAGGGGCTATGCTGACATTTTTATTATGCTAAGCTTGGGGTTAGTTTTTTACTGTTGTTTTTTAGTAATATCTATAAAATACTCCTTTTCCCCCACTGTTCTTGAGCCACTGTTAACATAGAAAAGCCATGCAAAGATTAAAAATCTGATATCCCCAAGGCTAGGATGAATCCTATGGTTAATGGGTTGGAGTTGAAGGTATCCATATGGACTGAGTGTGTGTGTGTGCATGTGTGTGTGTGCACTATATATTTTTTTCACAGATAAATACAGACATAAATCCATGTGAGTATATGCCTGAGTTAGCATCCCTACATATATTTCCTAGGCCTGTTCATTGAGAGGGGCTAGGGGCAGTGACAGCCCACTAGCAATGAGCACACCTAGCACCCAGGCCTTGGTTTCTAAATACCTTTCTCCAATAAAAGAAATCAGGGATCCTTAGAAAACTAGTTAATTCCAGGTTGGGGTACAGAAAATATAAGATAAACCTGGGGCACCTGTGGTACTAAAAAATGCTAAAGGAAGTGCTTTCAAAAAAAAAAAAAAAAAAGGCTGGGGTGAGGTGGGGAGAGATTTACTGAAAAAGCGTTGAAGCCAGTCTGAAAGAGTTCCCAGTGCCCTAAGTTGAGACGTCTTAAGCAAGAGAAGAAATCACAGTAGTATTAGATTATAACCCAAAGAATGAAATAAATACCACTGAGTCCATGCTGATATGTATATATTATATGTGTGTATAATATATGCATACACATGTATACACATTCATATATATGTAAAAATATGCACACTCACATCCATACTTCTGTACATCAGGAACTGACAACTCTTCCTTCAAGAAGATTGGTGGGGCCCAGCAATTGGCATTTTAACAAGTCTTAACAGGTGATGCTAATGCCACAGCCCAGAGAACTCAAGCAGGCAACTTAAATTGAAGTGACTTGCATGGAATTAGAAGGAGTGGAGACTGCAGCAAATTGGAACACACAGGCTTCCATGCAAAGGGGCAAATGCTGACTGCTCCCACCAAGAAAGTGAACTCAGGGCAAGAAAGAGTTTTTGAATTTTCAAGAGAGGCGAGAAATCCAGATTTTAATCCTAATAGTCCTCCATTTTAAAACTCTAGGTAGGCTGATCACAGCCAAGTGCAGGGACATCAAAGTCACAGGCAGACCCTGTGTATCTCCTGCCTTTGGGGAAACTGAGTCACCATGTCATGACATTCAAGGTGACAGGGTTTGTTTCTTAAGTGAGCAAGGTGGGAAAAAAAAAAAAAAAACAGAGGAGAAAAAAGGGAAACTTGGAGAGGACTCTGACTTATTCTTAAATTCCTTCCCAAGCATTCACGAGTCACCCCGAACATCCTGGTAAGGAAAGCTGGTCTCCGTTCTCAATTGTTCCTACATTCTGAATCATTTGTCAGCAGACTCCCAATTTCAAAATATCAGCCATAACGTCATTATTTAGAAGGCGCTGTTTTTAGCAGGATTCTTTGTTCCTGCCCAGAAGAGGAGTTCCAAAGTTTTACTGGGTATTTTATTCAGGGAGTCCGGCGCCAGGGCAACCTCCTTATAATAACCATTATTATTACTCTCCATTTGGCCTGTTGTGAAGACAAAGAAGCCAGTTGGCCTTTGTCTTCTCTCTCCTGAGTCCGCCCTCACCTGCTCTCGCTACTCGATATCACTCAAGAACCACAAGAGGAAGACCTGTAGTGGGCATAAACAAGGTGATGAGAGGAATATCTTAAAAGCAACATAAAAGGCAGAGGAGTGAGCAGGGGCCTCTGGAAAGCCAACAGAGTGAAGGGTGCCCTGCAGATACATCTCAGGAGATAAGGGGGCCTGAGATAGCGGGGTTATCTTACCCCAGGTGTGGAATCTGCAACACCTAGGACAATGGTTCCCAAACTACTGTGCGTAGGAATCATCTGGAAATCTTGGGGGGAAAAAAAAAACAAAAACTGAAGCCGTTCCCACTCCCAGATATTGGGATTTAATTAACCGGGAGTCTGATCCCGGCATTGTGAGCTTTAAAAGTTTCCCAGGTGATTCTTATGGGTGCCGTTAAGGAACTGTTGATCTGAGTTGAGCTGGAGGACAGGAGGCCCAGCCAGTTCTGGCAGAGTAAGGGATCCAGGGGCCCTAATTCACCCCGAACGCTCTGAGCTTCCACTGTGGCCAGCATCCAGTCAATTAAACCAGTCGATTAAATCCCTGGAAGGGGCTAGAATAACCTTCTTCAGTGTGGTCTTCAGAGCCCCTGCATTAGAATCACCTGGATGGGGGGTGGGTGGGTATCCGGATTCCAGGCGCCCATTTCCAACGTGCTCGAGCAGAGTGTTGGTGAGCGGCCACAGAAATAAGCATTTTTAGAAGCTCACCAGCTGGTTATGATATAGTTTAAGTTTTGGAATCCTTCGTGGGGATTTACAATCGTTACCTATCCTGGGACTCTTTCCATTTGCAAGGAAAATCTTGAAGAAGGGCAAGATGTAAAACAAAGGAACCAATAAAGACATGGCATTGTCAAGAGTTCCTAGAAGTCATGGGGTTTAACTTCCTGCCTTTTCCACAGATGCCTCAGAGCTAGGCAGGGTAAGATCCTGGTTCCTGGCAGAGTTTTGGGCATCCCGTTTGAAAATCACAGCACCGTGCTTATCAGTGTGTTGCTTTGCACATGTTCCTGAACCTTTCCCAGCCCCCGTTTGCTCCTCAGTACAACGGCAGTAGTAAATGCACACCCTACAGAGCTGCTGGGAGGAAGGGATGGGAGGCTGCGTGTATGGTGCTTGGCCCAGGGCTGGGCGCAGTCAGTGCTCAACAGCTCTTAGTGCTTTGGGAAGCGGCAGAGCTTGATTCAAGACCCAGGAATCCTGAACCCCTGTTCAGGGCTTCTCCAGGTTTCAACGGAAGGAATTCTAGACCTCAGAGCTTGGAAGGAGAGAAACATTTTAAGTCTGGATTTTCTCCATGCATTTCAAATCATTCCACTTAGGCTGCCTGCCCCGCCCTCTTCTGAAACCAGGTCTGCCTCCAAATTACTAATTCCTGATGCAAGAATAAGATGGGAATTTTTTTTTTTTTTTTTAAAGTGAGAACTGAAAAACAGCAATGGAAGAGAGTTACCTTCCCAGGCAGGGACAATCTCATGAAATTGAACGAGGCTCCTTCAGATCAATGTCTCCACCTGAACCCTGATGGCTTTTGGAGCCAAATAATTCATTGCTGTGGGGTGGGGTGGGGGGCCGTTTTATACACTGTAGGATGTTTAGGACCATTCCTGGCCCCTGCCTACTAGATGCCAGGGAGACCCTCCCAGAGTCGAGACAAACTGGGAGACCAAACTGCCCTCAGGTGAAAATGACTACTCGGGGTGCCCCCAGGGCAGGTAGGACTCTCTCTGGGCCACCAACATTCCACTCCTGGCCACTGGTGTTTTTCTGATAAAAAAGGAAGAGCAGAAATCTGTTTCATTTCCATCTCTAACTGAGTAACCAAATCATTTTCTTTGCAAAACAGAATGGCTTTAGAAGGAGGCCACTTGTAACTCGAACAGAGCTCAAGGTGGGCTCCCCAGCCGGGGGCAGTCGCCACCAAGCCCTTTCCAGTTCTGACAAAGCTCTTGGCCGCCAACCTTGCTCCATCATGATTAAGCAGACTTTATTAGAGTCCACGACTCCATAAACAACGTCAGATGTGTTGTCAGTCTCATGGCCTTAAGTCTAAAAACAAAATGCAATAAAGGAAGTGGGGATGAACAGAATGAGAACTTGAGGATCCTGCATCTCATAAGATGACGCATGGGATTTAAATTGGGCAGAAACTTCATCTGGATGTTCTAATTAAAATTCCCCTTCTTCTGGGAAGTCCAAGAGCATATGCATCTCAGGTGTAAGGAGCCAGGACGTTTACCATGTGGTGGGGTCATTGCCTGTCACCAGCCCCACCTTCTCCTTGCTAACGTGTAGCTCCTGAATGACTCATGCAGCCCAGCTGTTTGACAGATCAGTGATGGGAATGTCGGAATGATGGCTAGACTGATAGAACAATCTGGAAAGAACAAGTATTTGTTTCCAAGACTTTAGCTAACCTTGGCATTTTGATGGTTTTTACATCTCACATGAGTCTGAGGATGCAGATGGATTTTGGAGGAGTCGTCCTAGGAGAGGCAGAAGTGGGCATCTGCCAGGGCCCCTCACATGAGCGAGTCTGAATTCCATGTCTCTCAATCATTCAACAAATATTCCTTGCGCGCTACTGTGGACCAAGCATTATTTTGAACTTAGGCAAGAGTAGTAAGTGAAAGATAAAAAAAAAAAAAAAAAAAATCCTTGCCCTCATGAAGCTTACATTCTAGTGAATTTCTTGGTGAGTTATGTGTGTAATTTCTCAACTGAATTTTTTTTTCCAGAAGAAACCAGAGGAGGTAACCACCAGTGTAAACCGATCAAGTCCACAAAAAACATGCATTTTGTGAGAGCTATCACTTAAACTATAAGAAAATACCAAGTTAAACTTCTGTGAATTTCGAGGCAGTGAATAAAAAGGGAAGTAAATGAACAGCAAAGGTAGGATGGTCATTAAGAACCTGCCACAAAGAAGTTTGAAGGTTGATGTACCAACAGTGGAAAGATCAGGCTACTCTGAAAACCTATCTGAAGCCCCAGCTTAGCTAGAAAAAAAGGATATGGGTCCTAGAAAGATTCAGAAAACCAAATGATGCCAAAATATGTGTCTTGGGGAGGGAGGGAGAGAGGGAGAACACAGCACTTAGCGGCAAGTGAGCTGTGGAATTCCACTGAAAAGCGTTTGGGGCCCAGAGAGACATGGTGGAAGGAAGATTAGATTCTGGCACACTTTCAAGACTCCAGTTGGCACAACAAAGCCAGTCTCTCCTCCAGGCAATGGAAAATAGCCTCTTCTGGATGCTTGTCGTAGGACACAGAACAGCAGAAGGTAGGAGAAGCCAATCAAATCTTCTTTGGTTGTTCCAGCAGGTGCTGGGGCAGCGTGAATTTTATGCTCAAGGGGAACAAATTGTGCATTTTCTGGGTCAGAATTCAGGAGTTAGAATTCTGGAGAAGAGATGATAATGGTCTGTATAATTTATATTGTCATCCCCGAGGAAGAGGCAGCGTCTGTGCTCCAAGAGAATCAAGCATAGCCGGCCTCTCTGCCTCACGGATCTCTGTGCTGGCTGAAAAGTCACATGTGTCTGAATGTTTGGAACGGAAGTATATTACCCAGTTGTTTGTTTGTTTCCATCTTCCCTATAAACAGTTTGGTCTCCTTCTGGGGAAAAGAAATAATGGGAACGGAGAAAACAGACACACATATACACACACTCTCTCAAAAATGCTCTGCTCCAGGACCCACTGGCGTCAGATTTTTCTAGGGCAAGGAAGATCTTAAAGAGGAAGACCCTAGTTTTTCTCATAGTTTCAGGTCACACTGAGTACTGAATACTATGTGTAAAAAAAAAATAAAAATAAAAATACGGCAGCTCTTCGGTTACATGGCAATGTTAGAATGGGCCTTTCTGGTTTATGTGTGAAAATATAGTATAGAATTCTATCCTGTGTAGCATGCTTACAGATTCTTCTCTCTCAAATTCACCTGTGTCAGGACCGCAGTCCTTAGAAACATGCCATTTTATGTCTACTTTATTTGTTGATGACACAGTTATTCTCTGCCTTTCATGCCGCACCAGGGGAACTGGAGCCTTCCCTTTGCACTTCCCTCTACCTGGCTCTTTGCATGGCTCGATCTGCCCAGCCTTCAGGTCTCTGTTAAAAGGACACCTTTTTGGAGAAAACTTGACCTCTTCTAGATACAGCCCTTTCCTCCTCCAGAATTATCTAAAATTCTGGCTTGTTTCCCGGTTTATTTATTCATCTATTGCATGGCTCTCTCCCTAGGAATAAACTCTGGGAGGTCACAGCCCTCTCTGTTTTGCTCACTACACATTCCTCAATGGCATATACTGGGTCCTTAATTATTTGACTGAATGAATGAACAAACAAATGAGTGATCAAGTGACAGGATCACACTGTCACCAGGAGACTCCTCCTCTTTTGGCCCTTTCTTCCTCTACTAGAAAATAATGGTAATAACACCCAACTCAGAAATGAGAGATTGAAATGAAAATGAAGGTTCCCTTTATAGGGACCCCAAAGATGAGAGTGGCTGTGCTGAGCAGGAGATTCTAGAAACCACCGAGAGGCCCAGAAGGGAGTCCCAAGGAAGTGAGCCAGCTGGGTAGGGTGTTGGAAATCATCACTGGGATCTCTGCTCACCTGAGAAGCAACCAGCACCAAGCTCTCTATGACAGCTCTGACAGACAAAGAGAAACTTGGACCTCTCGTGACCTTGTTGTCTCTTCACTCAACCCAGGTAGTTACCCGTGTTCTTTTGTATTACAAGTTTTGCCTGGATTCCAGAATCACCAAGAACTTTTCACTGTATGAGCAGAGACATAGGAGATCTTTCAAAGTTATTTAAAATTAGAAATGTCTGCCACAGGGAGTAAAGCCAGGCAAGTATCAGATTCAGAATTGAAGCACATAATGCATAACTATAAAATAATGCATATGAACACACACACACACACACACACACACACATAGAGATCTGAATTTATGGTTCCAAATGTGTGCAGTACCCTTAAAGAGTATTCACCTTACAGATCTCTGCACTTAGTCCAACAATGATTCCATTCATTACACCACGTTTGGTTCTCTCCCTTTTTGGAATTTCCTGAAGAAAATGAAGACACTGGTTAAACATTGCCTCTTATGGTAAATTTTATCCACGTGGCTCTGTCTGATTTTTGAGAATGACCAAACAGAAATTCAGAGCATGACTTGGGGTTGGGAGGGGGGCAACCAAGTGGGTAATTCCTGGTGTTTTTCTGAAAAAACAAAGCCCGGGATTCTTGTCTGGTTCAAGAAGAAGCTCTAAAGACACTAATTAAAAGTGAAAGTCAAAAGCTATTTCACTGGTTTCATCACTGAAACAAGCATATAACTTCCAAGGTAGGAAATCTTGAAGGACGACATTCTTTTGGATCTATAACATGTCCTATGTTTATTTAAAAATTCCCGATGATGACTTACAGAACAACCTTATATGGGCAAAGTAGCTTACAAATGTGTACAACCCCCACTTCTAAATAGCCATGTGTTCCATTAGGAGCTGTACGTTTTGATTCTGGCATCTAACATGAGAAATTAAAAATATAATTCCTGTTGCTTTTCAGTCAGTCATAAGCAAGATCAAATGAATAGGAGGCAGACTGTTGTAAACACAGTCACTTGTTTTATAAAAGTCACAGGACTGCATAATCCTAATTTTTGATACTTTTTAAAAAATCATGGTCAAAGCTGAAAATAATGAAAAACAGTAATGAGAAACAAACACCAGTAATCCCATCATCCATAAATAATCGAAGTAGACATCTGGGCACGTATCCTTCCGCACCTTCCTCTAGCAGGTATGTGTCTCTGTTCACTAGAACCAAATTGCTCAGGATGGATGGCCTATTCTGCCACTTAGTAGCTGTGGGTTCTTGGGCAAAGTACTCCGTGCCTCTCTTCCCTCATCTGTAAAATGGGAATAATAACACGAGCCTTGTGCATCATAACAATTACATGATATTGGAACATTAAGCTCACAGCCTAGTATCTAATACATAATAAGCACTCAAATTAATTATACCCTCATTTTTATTATTATACAATTTGGATTGTAGCTATTATCACTGAAAATTATATTATGAGCATTTTCCTTGACATTATTTAAAAATTCTATTACAAAAGCCTAATTAAAACTTGGAGCTATTCATCTGTTACTCAAAACTATCCACAGGTTAGTAAACAGAAAAACTTGTAACCTGATATGAAGGCAGAGATGTCCAAGTCATGGAGAGCGGATATTAAAATAAGATTACTTGGAACGCAATGACAAAACCAATGGAATTAGCTTCCCTGACAGTGGGTTCAGACACAAATATGTTCACCGTACAAAAAAAAAAAAAAAATCTATAGATGAATTCAGTCTTTTCCAGCGGTCCTTCACTGAGGGATTTAGGAGTGTCTGGAGATGTGTGTCTCAATTTGGGGAGCAAGGTTCCTGGCATCTAGTAGGTAGAAGTCAGGGAATGTGACTAAAAATGTCCGACAGTGTCCAGGACAATTCCTATGGCAAAGAAGTCTCTGGCCATTTAAATGTCAGTAGTGCTGAAATTGAGAAACCCTGTCTAGTCCTAATGAGCTTTATTATCTCAAACAAGCCACTTTCCCTAATAACAAGGGTGATGATGATGACAGCTCCCATTGATTGAGCGCTGCTGCCAAGCGCTAGGCTAAATGTTTCGTGTGGGTTATATCGGTTTTACCTACCCACAGTCCTAGGATGTAGCCTCTATGTTCACACACTGTGTCGGTGAGGACAAGCCCAGGAGGATGAAGACCTTGGCCCCAAATCACACCACTAGCAAGTGGGAGAACTTTAGGTCAAGCTCATGTCATTTCACTCTTGAACCTCCTCTCTCAACTCCAATATCCCTCGACTTCACCCTGAACTTCCCCCTGTCTCCAGATGTGTATAGAGATAGGTTATAATCTACTGTAGTGATTCCATCCCATATGCCAACTCCATTGGCATTCTAGCAGGAGCTTGGGATACCATGCCAGGAAAGATTGCGTGGCTGTGGATGGCTCAACCAAAAATAAATAAATAAATACAATAAAACCCCTAAAAAGAACAAAAATATATGATCAGTTGCTGATGTCTGCTACAGGTCTAGGAGGGAAGAGTAGTGGTATTTGTGCCATGTATTGATCTGTGCACAAGGTGATCTTACCTAGGTCTTTCCCAGAGCCAACCACCTATGTTCCTATGTTTTCTTTTCTCCACCATGAACAGCACAAGAGTTCTTGGCCCAAAGCCATGTGCAGAACTGTGCACATCTAAAGGAAGCAAGGACTGAGCAGCCCATTGCAAGGGCTTTATTCACCACACAGTTTTCCCCGGTTGCTGAAAACTCTTGGGTCCTCGCCTACATAAGACAGAAACATCAAAGGTCATGAAAATCACAGCACACCTCCACCCAGAGTCAAAGCCAAGAACAAACAACTCTGGGATTGGACTGATTTCATAAAATAATCTGAGTGAGTGAAAAAAAAAAAAAAACAGCGATGGCTATGAAGTTTAGGGAGGCCAAATAATAATCGACTACATTTTTTAAAAATTATGCAATGTTTAGCAAACTGAGATCATTGGGGGAAAAAAAGAAAAAGAATCGCACAAACTTTGCTAAACAAAGTCACATACCAACAAACATTTAAACCACTGTAACCAAGATGAGGAACTGAAGCTTGTTTTTAGTTACAAAGATCTGAGGGATGGGGTGGGAAATAAACAAAAATCCAAGGGGAAAAAATCATTAATAAGATACTCTGAACTATTTTCCCACAAGTAACTTCTTAAAAAAAAAAATAGAAAGAAAAGCTATACTCTCTGTTAAAAAAGCCAATGTCCTGCATTCCTGTCCAAATAAAACCTCTTTGCGAGCAGTCAACCAAAACTCTGAAATTCCATTGTCATAACATTATGTCTGTGGGGTACCACTTCAGAATATCTTCCAGAAAAAAGAGAGAGAGAAAGAGAGATAGATCTGGGTAATTAATATAGGGCTCTGTAATGAAGGGGAAAGGAAGATTAACAACATAAAACCTATCCGGAAAGAAACGATGAGAAAATCCAAATTTATATCCTAGCAGTGTATCACTTCAAGGGTTTCCTGTTTACTAACATAAAGAACAACAACACCACACACACACACACACACACACACACACCACCCACATCAAGTTTTCCAGGAAGTTAGACATTCAAATAAAACAACATTTGGACTTCTCTCATAAAAGCAAAGTAATTTCTTCCTAAACCACCTCAATTTTTGATGGATGAACTGGTGCCGCTTTTATTATGGGAGTGGAAAATTGATTCTAAGGTATCACATTTCCGTCTGACTGAAAGATTCCAAGGCATATGGAAATAACACAATATGCAGTACATGATTTTTTTCTTATGAAATAAGCTATTTTTTTAATCAAATCGTCTTACAAGCAAAATAATCTATCTCCGTAACCCAAAAGCAAATAAGTATTGAAAACTCTAGTTAAGTAAGATGCCTTTTACTAATGTCAAGCTTAAGGCAACTCAGCGAGAGATGACAACACTGTACTAAATTATTTACATTCGTGACATCTTAGCTGTGTCTACAAGGCACCAAAACACTGTGATGAAAAGAAAAAGTCAGTAATTGCTCAGATATTATGTCTAGTCACCAGCAGCTGGAATTTTCTCAGTGTTGGCTTTTTCTCTCTGAGTATTTTTCAAAGTTCGCCGAGCGGGCTTTTCCCACCGCTTCTGTCTGTCACCTCCCACTCCCCTGGCCCCCAGGAGCTCCTTGCTGTGCTTCTTGGAGGCCTCCACACAGCCCCCGTCTGCTAACTTCCTTCCGGAGGGCTGTCCCTAGCCTTCCCCGTTGACAGCTAACGGTGCACTTGGAGAGAACCTGATTCTTGTCTCTGGGAATTTTCTTAATTATGAAGTTGTTTTTTTTTTCTCTCTCTCTCTACAAAGACTTTGACTCTTCTGTCACAATTCTAAGAGTTGAGGAAGAAAAATCACCTGGGTATCGTCCTTTTTTCCTCCACCTTCATCTAGAGAAATAGTTTCTCCTGTAAGGGAAGGCTTCCTCAAGCCAAACATCTTTTTTGTTGTTGTTGTTTTCCAGATGAAAACTGTTCACTGAGGAAGCACCCACAGAGTTCCCAGCATTGTATAAAACATTAAAACACTGGTTGATTCTCTGTGAGAGCAACATTGCCTGTTCTGTCGCACTCATTTATGCATGGTGCTGACATTTCAGTTCCACTGGCAGGAAATGACCAGTTCTTCAAGACCGGCTCAAGAACCAAGTTTCTGATCCATAGAAACAGATCACACTGGAAGGTTCTCCGCCAACTGTCCTACTTCACGTCGTCCCCCTCTGAAACCACCCCCCACCTTCTTTGAGAAACTGTCCCCCACCTCTACCTCCCCTCCCATCCCTGCTTCTGCCTCCCCTGCCACCACCTCTTGGAGGTCCTTCTCACCTCCTCAGGGGTCAAAACCTCTGCAGTGGTAGCAGTTTCTGTGGGTATATATAAAACTTTAGCAGTTTTGCAAAAAGGAAGATACTTTCCTATTTTCTGACAATTTAATTGAAAAATTAAAAAAAATCTCTAAGTTGTCCAAAGATTTCATCTACCCATTTGTCCTTCGTTCTCTAAATACGCTGTAGCCATAAGGCACCTTATTTTTGTCAGCCTCGCAGGAAGGCAGGAACTCTCCTGATAAAACCCCAAGTCCAGAGATCACTTGCTCTTGGCCTGGGTGGGAGCCTCCCTGGCCACGCCCTGGCCACACCCTCCTCTGGCGCCACCCCCACCTGTGGCCTCACCTTCCACGTGGTCGTTGCTGCTGCCCCCAGATTGAAGGATTGAAGCCGACACCTTGAAGGAGCCTCCATGAACCTCTGCCTCGAGGACACATACTTACTCTGGGGGTGCCACGTGCAACTCTGGCTGAGCCCCACATCTTTGACAGACAGGAGGCTGCGTGAGAATTCTCCAGACTCCCTCCCACCTCATCCCCAGCTTTCCTTCCATAGTTCATCCTCTCCCAGAGCCCCGGCCCACAGTGAAGCCAGGATCTCCCCGTCCTCTGTGGCCCAGGGAGCGAGAGGATGGCATGGTTACCACAAGCCATGCTTATACTCACCCTGCCCTAGATCTAATACAAGTTCAGCCAGTTAGGACTTGTGTGTCCTTGGGGAGTTACTTCTCCTCCCAATCCTCAGTTTACACCTCTGTACAATGGACACAACAATGAGGTATTCATCTGCTTGGGCCGGCACAACAAAACACCACACACAAGGTGGCTTAAACCAAAGACATTTACTTTCTCACAGTTTTGGAGGCCAGAAGTCCAAGATCAGGATGCCTGCAGGGCTGCTTTCTGGTGAGACTCCGTTCCTGGGTTATAGATGGCCACCTTCTGTGTCCTCACATGGCCTTTCCTCTGTGCCCACAGTGAAAGGGAGATCTCTGGAGTCTCTTCTTAAAGTACACCGCCTATTAGATGAAAGCCCGACCCTTCTGACCTCATGTAATCTTAATTACCTCCTAAATAGGCCATATCTCCAAATATGGTCACATTGGGGGTTAAGAGGTCAACATACGAATTTTAAGGGGACACTGCTCAGTCCATAACAAATAGTATTCCTGCCTCCTAGAGTTACGTGAGGAACATGATAGTTAAAGAAGCAGAAGACAGGTTACACGTACGAAAGGCTTTATTGGGAAAAATGCCTGGGAGGGGAACAGCGGAAGGGAGGGAGGCAAAGAGAGCTATCATGGGGCAAAGCAGGTCTGAACGATGCTATGGGGGCAGAAGGCAGAGAAGGAAGTTTGTGTAAGGAAAGCCTTAGATTACAGTACGCTTCTAAGGAAATTTCAGCAAAACCAAAGTCCCGGAACCAAAAACCACTTGTGCCGGACAGTATGGGCTCGACGTCAGTATCCCTGCTCCCTGATGCACTTGGGCACTGGTGGGGGTGGGGAGGGGGCGGCTGTGGGAAGTGCAGGGAAAGCAACAGTGAATTCAGAGGACAGTAGGTGGGACCACTAGTCAATGATGCTAGGATCTGAGGAGAGCTTCCGTGTGTCCACCACCGGGAATAATTCATTAACGCACACAAATGAGGTTTCTACCCCTACCTCAGAGTAGGGGCTCTATAAAATTGCAGTGGCGAAGATGATAACAACGATGGTGATTGTGATGGCATCACTCTTCCCATTTTGCTGAGGTTCTTGGAATCCGACTCACATGGACTCCACTCATGTGCTGCCATCATGCTCTGAGGCTCCGAAATCCGTATTGGTGAACTAACCTGGTATGTCCTTGTTCTCCCGCACTCAAATGACCTTCCCTTCCAAACACTTTTGTAAACACATAGGGGGTAATAACATGTATTTTATCATTACCCAAAGAATCAGGATAAGCCTAAGGTCGCCTCAGTTTACAGTCTGGACACATAGATCAGGCCACTGATGTAGGAAGAGAGAACTGAGGCAGAGTGTGGGAGACTCCTTGAGTTGAGAGCACAGAGGTCGAAGTCCAATCAAGAGGGCAAAAGTAGGTCAGGTTAACTCAGCAGCATACCAGAGAAGAGAACTACATGGACAGGACACTCCAGAGATTTGCTGAGATTCCCCTTGATTATTCAGTGGAGACCTGATTTTTTTTTTTTAAGATTTTATTTATTTACTTGACACAGCGAGAGAGATCACAAGTAGGCAGAGCAGCACATTGAGAGGTGAGGGAGAAGCAGGCTCCCTCCTGAGCAGAGAGCCAGATGCGGGGCTCGATCCCAGGACCCTGGGATGATGACCTGAGCCTAAGGCAGAGGCTCCACCCACTGAGCCACTCAGGTGCCCCTGGAGAACTGATCTTAATGCTTGTGGAAAAACTACCTGAAGCCTGGTGTGGGGTGAAGCATTAAAAAGGATTAGAAGAAACCCTTTCTAGAACTCCTGTGCTACTAGAAATAGCAGAAGATCTTAGAGTGAAGAAAAACCTAACTTACAGGGCATCAGCTGCATTACTCAGAAGGGTCTTTCCACAAGAATGGGGAATAACGAATCCTAATCAAATGCTGATCTGGCCCCAGCCAACAAAGCTTAAAAGCAGGTCCCACAAAGAACAAACTTTTTCTAAGTAAATTAACTCTGTCCCAGCACAAAATGCAAGAATGTTTACAGGAATACAAAAATATCCAGCATTCAGCAAGGCAAAATCCAAAAAGTCTAGCATCCTATCACAAATGACCAGGCATGCAAAGGTAAAAGTAAGACCCATAATGAGGAGAAAAGTCAATCAAATCCAACACCAAACAGACGCTAATGTTAGAATTATCAGGCAAAGACATTAAAAGTTGTCCCAAGGGAAATTAGGAAATATTTTGAATTGAATAAAAATAAAATCAGACACACCAAAATGTGTTGGATACAACTTAAGCAGTATTCAGATGGAAATTTGTAGCACAAAATGCTTATTGGAAACAAAGATCTCAAATCAACAATTTAAGCCTCTTCCTTAAGAACCAACAAATATAAGAGCAAATAATTACACAGCAAGCGGAAGGAAGACCTACTAAATGCAATAATCAACTGAAAACAAAACAGGAAAAAAAATCAGTAAAATGAAAAGGGGATTCTTTGAAAAGAGCAACAAAATAGATAAACCACTAACAAGACTTACAAAGAAAAGGAGAAAAAAGACATAAATTGTCACATCAAAGATGAAAAAGGAGCTATCACTATAGACTTTGCACACATTGAAATGATAATAAAGAAAACAATGAACAATTCCGTACACACACATTTAAAAATTTAGAAGTAATGAACCAATTTCTTAAAAGCAAACTCAAAATTCAGAAGAATCTGAATAAGCTTATACTTATCTAGAAATCAAATCCATAGTTAAAAATCTGCCCCCTCCAAAACAAACAAAACCTCTTCCAGTTTCTAGTCAAATAATTAAACTAGCAAATTCTTCTGAACATTTAAAGAGACAATAATAATTCTAAACATCTCTTCCAAAAGGCAGAGGAGGTGAAAACACTTCCCAACTCATGATCTAAGGCCATTATCCCGATCTCAAAACCAGGAAAAGATAGTACAAGAGAAAAGCAGACCAAAATCCTTCATGAACATAACCGCAAAAATTCTCAACAAAATATTAGGAAATCAAATCCAGCAATGTATAAAAAGAAAAATATATCACATAAAAAGAAAAATTTATCCCAGGAATGTGAGCCCATTTAAGATTAAAAAGTAATCAATGTAATCTATTATATCAAAGGTCTAAAGAGGAAATACCACATCATCATGTACTTAATACAAAAATTAATAACATTCAATATTTACTCATGATTAAAAAACTCAACAAACTGGAAATAGAAGGAAACTGCATCAACTTGACAAAGGGTATCACGCTTAGAGTAAAAAAGACTATTGCTTTCCTCCTAAGCCTGAGAACAAAGCAAGGATGTCTACCTTTACCATTCCTACCCAACATCATATTAGAAGTTCTAGATAGTGTCATAAAATAAGAAGTAGTAATAAAATACATATAGCTTAAGAAGGAAGAAATAAAATTGTTCCTATTCACAGGTGATGTAATTGTCCAGCTAGAAAAACTTTAAGAAATCAAAAAAAAAACAAAAACCAAAAAACAAAAAACCACCCCACCCCTCTTAGACCTAACAAGTGAGTTTAGTACGATCACTGGATTCAGGGTTAGCATTAAAATATCAACCGTGCAGAAAATACAGATGACACGATTGAAAAATGGGCAGTAGGTGGGGCACCTGGGTGGCTTCATCGGTTAAGCAGTTAAGTTTCTGATTTCAGCTCAGGCTCAGGTCAGGATCTCGGGATCCTGGGGTCATCTGCATCAGCCTCTGGGCTTGGCAGGGAATCTGCTTCTCCCTCCATCTCCCCCTGCTGTGCTTTCTCCCTCTCTCTCTCTCCCTCAAATAAATAAATGAAATCTTAAAAAAGGGGGGGGGTGGAATTAGAGGATCTGAACAGACATTTTTCCAAAGAAAACATGCAGATGGCCAATGGGTAGATGAAAAGATGCTCCATGCCACTCATTATCAGGGAAACACAAATCAAATCCACAATGAAATATCACCTCACACCTATTAGAATGGCTATTATCAAAAAGACGGGGAGATCAAGTGTTGGTGAAGATGTAGAGAAACGGGACTCACGTGCGCTGTTGGTGGGAATGTAAAATGGTGCAGCCACTATGGAAAACGGTATGGAGCTTCTCCAAAAAATTATAAATAGAACTACCACATGACCCAGCAACCTCCTTCTACATATTTATTAGAAGAAAATGAAAACATTAACTCAAAAAGATTTTTGTATCCCCATGTTCATTGCTGCATTAATTACAAAAGCCAGCACATACCTAAATGTCCATTGGTAGGTGAATGGATAAAGAAAATGTCACACACACACACACACACACACACACACAGAGTATTTTTCAGCCATAAAAAAAAGAATGAATTTCACTATTTGCAAAAACATGGATGGACCTTGAGGGAACTGGTCAGACAGAGAAAGACAAATACCATATGATCTCACTTAATACGCGGAATCTAAAACAAGCAAAACAAAACAACAAAACCCAAGCTCAAAGATTATAGAAAACAGATTGGCAGTTGCCAGAGGTTTGGGAAAGTGAGGCACAAAATAGGTGAAGGGGGTCAAAGGTGCAGCCTTCTAGTTATAAGAAAAATAAGTCATAGGGATGTAATGTATAACATGGTGACTATAATACTATATTGTATATTTGAAAGTTGCTGAGAGAGAAAATCTTAAAAGTTTTCATCATATACACAGAAAAGTGTTATAATTATGTATGGTGAGGGATATTAACTAGACTTACTGTGGTGATCATTTCACAATATACATCAATATCAAATCATTATGCTGTATATTCCAAACCACTATAATGTTATATGTCAATTATACCTCAATAAAGAAAGAAGCAAGGCAGAAGTATTAGACAGTTATATTATCCCTAATATAACTGTTGGCTACAGAACTGAATATATACAGTACTCTGTTTGTTGCTGATTTTAATTCACTGATTCTCTACACAAATATGGTTAGAGAAAAAAATCAATTCTATTTCTAAATATTAATAATAAACAACTGGAACCCAATTTTTTAAAAAAATCCCACTTATAATAGCTCAAAATATTTAGTTGTAAGTTGAGTAAAACATGTACGAGATATACATGGTAATAATCACAAAATTCGGCTCAAAGTAAGTTATAGAAAACCTAAATAGATACCATGTTCATTGATTGAAATAATAAATGTAATTAAAATGTAAATTCTTCACAAATTGGTCTTAGTGAACTTAGTGAAATATCAACAAAAATCCCAGCAGGATTTTTTTGTTGATAGATAATTCTAAAATTTATAATACCAAAGAAAATATGAAAAAATAAAGCTGGAGAATTCACAGTACTTATTTTTTTTTAAGGATTTTTAAAATTTACTTGAGAGAGAGAAAGTGAGACAGGGCATGAGCAGAGGGAGAGGGGCAGAGGGAGAAGGAGAAGCAAAGTCCCCTTGAGCATGGGGCCCAATGGGTGACTCAATCCCAGGACCCTGGGATCATGATCTGAGCTGAAGGGAGATGCTTAACTGACTGAGCCACCCAGGCTCTCCTCATACTACTTCCTTTAAGAATTATTACAATACTACTTGAGATATTTGAGACAATGTTGTATTGGCAGAGGGACAGACACATAGGTCAATAGAACAGAATTTAGTTTACCAATAAACATGGCCAATTCATTTTTGACAAACGTAGAAGGCAACTGAATGGAGAAAAGATGGTCTTTTCAACAATTGATGTTGCAACAAATAGATGTATGTATGTTCAAAAATGTCAGTCTCAACTTACACCTCACACCTTATACAAAAATTCATTTAAAATGGATAATAAGTGGGTGTCTGGGTGGCTCAGTCAGGCATCTGACTTTAGCTCAAGTCATGATCCTGGGGTCCTGGGATCGAGTCCCACATTGGGCTCCCTACTTGGCAGGGAGTCTGCTTCTCCCTCTTCCTCTTGCCTGTGCCCACCCCACGCTTGTGCTCTCTCTCTCTGTCAAACAAATACATAAAATCTTTAAAAATAAATAAATAAAATGGATAATAAGTATAAATGTAAAATTATAAAACTTTCATGAAAAATAAAGAGAAGAAAACCTTTGTGGTTTTGTGTTACATAATGAGTTCTTAGCTATGACATGAAAAGGCCAATCCATGTAAGAAAAATTCATATATTGTACTTCATCAAAATTAAAAATTTTTGCTTTGCAAAAGACATGACAAGTCAGGCTAACTGGGAAAAAAAATATTTGGAAATCACATATCCATCCAGTGAAGGACTTGTATACATAATTTATAAACAACTCTGAAACTCAACAGAAGGAAAACAAACAATCCAATTCTAAAATGGGCAAAAAATTTGGACAGACACTTCACAAAGAAGATAAACTGATGGCAAAAAAAAAAACCCCAAAAAACAAAAAGCAAAAACCCAGAATGAAAAGATATTCAACATCATTGACAATCAGAGAGCGGCAAACTAAAACCAAAACGAGAGATGACTACACACATTAGAAGAGGTGGGGGAACTGTCAGTACCAGGTGCTGGCAAAGATATGGATCAACTGGAAATCTCATACACTGATGATGGGAATGCAAGTGGTGTCACCACTGTGGGAAACAGTTTAGCAGTTTCTTATAAATTTAAAGACACAATTATTCAAATAACCCAATGATGTCATGTATATGTATTTACCTTGGATAAATGAAAACATACATTCAGACACAAAACCTGTACAAAATGTTTATAACTTAATGCCACTGAATGCACATTTAAAAATAGTTTAGCAGTGCCTTGGTGGGATGGTCAATTAAGGGTCTGACTCTTGGTTTTGGCTCAGGTCATGATCTCAGGGTCCCGACATTAAGCCTTGCATCAGGCTCTGCACTCAGCAGGAAATCTGCTTGAGATTCTCTTTTCCTCTCCCTCTGCCTGTGCCCTTCCCCCTGCTGTCACGTGCTTTGTGTCTAAAATAAAAAAAAAAAAATTTTAAATGGTTTAACTTTATGTTATGTATTTTGTACCTCCAAAAAAGGAAAAGAAAAACACCACACCCCTGTTTTCTGAGAGGAAAAAAAATGTTTATAACCACTCTCTTTGTAAGTGCCAAACACTGAACAGACACTGGGTTGTCACCCAAGTGTCCTTTGATAGCAAATGAATAAACTACCTACTATACATCCATACCAAAGAATACCACTCAACCACTTAAAAAAATTACTGAGACACACAACAATTGGGATGAATCTTAAAGGCATTATGTTGAGTGAAGGAAGTCAGTCTCAAAAGGTTATGGTGTATATGACTTTATTTATGTTACAATTTGGAGACAGCAAAATTATAGGGATAGATCATTGGTTGTCAAGGGTTAGGGGTGGGGGGAAGGTATGACTATGAAGGGGTGACACAAGAATTTGTTTTGGGGTGATGAAGAGGTTCTGTGTCCTATGTGGTGGTTCCATGATTCTATATGTGTGCTAAAACTCACAGAAGAGCATACCCCCCAAAAGTCACATTTATGGTATATGAATATAGAAATAATTAATAAAATAGAAAGAAATCAAACCCATCATCTTCTCAACAACAGCCACCCCCACCCCCAGAAAGAAACCAAACCAAAAGACAACCCATCACTCCCTCCCTGCATTCTGTTATGATTAATGTGGTCCAAACTAATAGCCAATTCTGAGTCCCTATTCTTTCCTATCATCTCTGCACACAGGCATCAAGTTCTCTTGATTTTAGAATTAGTTCCCTTCTTGCTGAACCCACTCAGGCTTCCCCAGTTCTATACTTTAAGAATGGTGGTCTGCAATGTTTTTGTAGCCTCTTAAATGGTTTCCCTGCTCCCAGGTTCTGTTTGTTCTCTGAAAGGGTACCAGATCTGCACATCTTTTATTTGGAAACATCTTTAAATATCCTACAATGGCCTCCCATCATCTCCAAGATACAGTCCAAACTCTTCCTCCTTTTTCCTCCTACGCTGACCTCTTTACTCCTCAAGTTAGCCCTGTCCTTCCTCACTTCCCTGCCTTTTATTCATGCTCTTCCCTCCTCTTAGCTTTCCCTTTTCCTTTGAAAACAGCACCTATCTCCTCTAAGGCCTTGTTCAAATGTCATCCTCCCTGATGTTCCCAGGCAGGGAACTCACCGCCCCACCCCCTCCCCAGGGTCACCTGACATTTTTCCATCTTTCCCCAGGGAACACTCAGCCTGTGATACATCTATTATATTCCCAACCACTTCCCCACACAAGGGTCAGTTGCTTGGGGAAAGGCAAGGGCTCTCATCTAGTTCCAGTGCCAAACACTGTGCCTGACACAGAGGAGTGACAAAATGCCATTTGTTGAAAAGACATTAGAATAATTGACATCAACTTAATAAAATACTAGCTTAACTTTCGCTTTTCTCTCCATGGTCCTGGTGTGCTATAGACCCAGCTTCAATCACAAGCAGATTTTTTCCCCAGTTTGTTAAGAATCCATATTGGGAGTTTACTCTGTGCAAAGCAGGGGTGAGAGGCGGGAGAGTAATATAAGAGTTTATGGGAAAAGGATGGATACATACACTGAAAGAAGCTAATAATATTCAGACAAGATTAATGCCCCCTAGATCTTGACTCCTTTTAATATTTATTCTAATACCATTTTTCCTCTTTAATAGAATATGAGAGTCATTCAGATTTCAATAATTCAGAATATATTCCTGACTTGCATATGGGCTAGTTCTCTAACCACATTTGCTGTCCTTCTGGAATAATTTCTTGCTTTCTGCTTTGGGCCTTCATTAGTTGTCTTTTTTTCCTATTCAGTCGGCTCTTGTTCTCCCCCACAATTTTCCTCTCACTGTATTGTTATATTTCTCTGGTTTAAAAATATTTTTGGATTTTAGCTATCAGAGATGCACTGCTTTAATCTGGAAAGACTGTGTACTATTCTCATTCAAACTTTGAGAAAAATCATAAAAGGGAAGTATTATCCCAGAACTCCTTTTTATTTTGAAAGTTTTTTGTTTTTGTTTTTAAGACTTTATTTATTTATTTGACAGACAGAGATCACAAGTAGGCAGAGGCAGACAGAGAGGGGGAAGCAGGCTCCCCGCTGAGTAGAGAGCCCAATATGGGGCTCGACCCCAGGACCCTGAGATCATGACCTAAGCTGAAGGCAGAGGCTTTAACCTACTGAGCCACCCAGGCGCCCCTGTCCCTGAATTCCTAAATGAAAGAGCCAATTGGTGTCCCTCCCCTCACCCTTCATCAGGTGTTTGGACAGTACATTACTTTAGGGATTTAGCGGCATTTGAAAAGTGTGTGAAGATAAAATTTCCATGTCTTTTTTAAAACACGGAGTTTTTATTTTTAAGGCCAGTAGTAAATTATAGTTTTTAAGAAAGATACTACAATCTTGGGCTCCATCTTAAAAAAAAAAAAAAGCATCATAGTGAACAGTAGCCAGAGCTTTTGACACCCAACACTAAAGTATTTTGAGCTTGCTCAAATGTATGTACTTTTACTTATTTATAAATTATAGATGCATATATACATATAAACCTTACTAATGTACTACTATGTATATGTACAACTATGCTGATGTGAGCATTATAAACCATGCATAAAAATGAATATTTAAAGAATGAGATTAAATATAAATAAGAGAAGTTCTAATATTTTCTCTCTATACCCCAATAAATTACACTGTATGCCCAGTAGGGTGTGTACACCGTACTTGGAAGACCATGCATGTAGACAATGTAGCCTTCAGCCCCTCCTTGGAAAGCTGCTGGGTTGCTTTAGGAGGGAGGGAGACAAATGAGAACAAGTCACAAAGAGACGAGGATGGCGACACAGATGGGAGAGGCATCCAACTCACAAACTCCCCAGTGACCACATGCATGCCACCGCTTTCCTTCATCCTTCTGTTAAGCAGCTCTAACCTCCAGGCTCTAAGGGGAAGCCCTTGGCCCAGGCTGAGCTCATCAACTTCCTTGGTGTTTCATTGGCTTTAAGCGATGAGTCCAAGGATGCATATGGGCCTGGCCAAGGCCATCTGTAGAAGTCCTTCTACCAGTGAATTTTTTTTTTTTCTCAAAGCTGAGCTCCTTATAAAAACTCTAAAGATACAAGTTTAGAGCTGTTGGCAAATATATTCCATACTCAATGGAAAATGGCCATTCACAGTAGTAGAAAAATCAAAGCAATATGCCTTGATCGTGGCTTGGTTTTGGAGCCCATGAATTATTCCCACTTGTGCTTAAAACTGGTATGAATTGGATTTCTGTTGCTTGCAATAACAACAACAAAAGTGATAAAGCTCCTGAGGGATTAGAAATCACTTATTCATTCTAAAAATATTTATTGGCCTCCTATTCTGTGTCAGTTACTGTTCCAGCTGCTAGAAATAGAGCAATGGATCATAAAACAAACAAAAAACAAAACTGCAATGATGAAGTTTATGTCATAGTAGGGGAGACAGAGAATGAATAAGACAAAAAAAAATCTGTTTTATGATAGAAAGTGATAAAGAAAAAGAAATATAGGTGGGAGAGAAACAGAATGTATCTGGCTGCAGTGGCCAGGGAAGCCCTCATTGAAACAGTCAACAAAACAAGCCATGAAAATACCTGGGGAAACAATGTTGTCGGCATAGTGAACAGCAAGTGCAAAGGCCCTGAGGCAGGCCTGCTATGTAACAGGTACGGCCAAGAGGCTAGCATGGCTGGAGCAGAAGGAACAGGAAAAAGGGTAGCAAGACAGAAAGTTAATGGAATCAGATTGTACAGCACCTTGTGGGCCTCTAGAGGCCTTTGGCTTTACTCTGTGTGAGATGGTAACTTCTACAGGGTTTTGAGCAACAAAAGTGATATAGTCTAGATTTCTGCATATACATTATATGAGAAATCCGGATAGAACAGGGAACCTCAATTTCAAAATGCTCTCAGGAGGACCCAGTAGTGCTTTCCAGGTCTGAAAAGCCTGTTTTGCAGGGCCATTCCCTGACACTGAAGAGGAACCTCTGGACCAACAACACAAGAATGAAGGCTGCAGGGTATCCGATTTCAGCTCCACTGTTGCCCACATTGGCTCAGTCCCAGGCTCCCCTATCCCCACTGTTCACTATAAAGTCCATAGCCCACAGAGTTCTACACATCAATCACCCACAACGCTCAAAGATTTTGTCTCTCTGGGGTCCTTTGAGGCAATTTTTGCCCTAAACAATTTACATTAGCCAAATGTAAAAAAAAATCCCCAAATATAAACCACCTTTTGGGGGCTAGTTCTGCCCAATGTTCAATATTGTTGGGTCGTGGCATCAGAAAAATCCAGTCTTAAAGGTGCCCAACCCACAAGGAAATCTCATCCAAAGGACAGGAATACTTCATTCTGGTGTGAGCCTGGCTGAGATGAGAAAACCCACTTCTATATTCAGGGAAAAGCACTGCTTAAATTTCTCCAGTCTCCAAAAGGCGCCCCACGTCTACGGAGTACATTTTTTGCCTACTGAATATTCAGCATGACCCACATATGGTCCTTGAACTCGTGGAATGTAAGAGCAGACAGGGACCTTTATGCTTATCTCATGGGCATGCAATACTGGCTTCACCATAATTGCCAGCTCCAATGGACTGGTACTGCCTGCCTGGAAATCTGTGAGGGAAAGCGGGAGGCATTTGCGAGGGAACCTGGTAGATGATCAAGAGACTGGAACTGAGCAGCTCACGTCCCTCAAGTCTGTCCTGCTGATTTTCACCCAACCCCTCGCCACCCTGCAGATCATAAAACCGAAGATTTCACTATGCCCACTGGTTAAGAGAAATGACAAAGACCCACGCTTAGACACAGTGTGACTGATTAATCCACGCCGGTCAAATATGGTTCCAAGTTTGGACTCAAGCAACAATTTGGGCCAACTTTGGCAACAGGGGCCGACCCATATGGTTCCACACATCTTAAAGTCTCCAACACCCCTGCCAAAGGGCCCTTCACCTCTCTCCAGTCCCCAAGTTCCACAATGACACATCCAATAAACTTTTAAGTTTCTCTTCCTTGAGACTCTTTTTGAATTAAAATGTTCATATCCTTGGAAGAGGCAACAGGAAATGATTTAAGTGTTGTCTCTCTTAGTATGAATAATATTATGAGATACTGTCCAGTAAAAAGTCTTTCTTAATGGTGTCATTTAAATTTAGAAAAAGATCGTTTAAAAAAAAAAAATAGCCAGTTACACCCAAGGTGGGTGGATGAGCAGTAAGCATTTGAGGACACTCAGCTACTAATGTGGCAGGGCGGGAACACTGGGAAAATGTTGACTGGAACCAGTGCAAAGCCATCTTGGGACACTCTGCACTTCTGCCTGGAACCAGTCCTGTTCATATCACTTCAGTGTCAAATTGCTAAGTGATTTGCATCTTCCAAAGGAGGCTATGGTAGATACAAAGTATCCTTCCTTGTCCAACAAACAGGTCATTGTACTTATAAAAAAAAAAAAAAAGTATACATTACAGCCAGATACTCTCATTCAACCTTTACTTTCCAAGACCAATTATGAAAAGACCTTCTTACCATCAGACCCCTTCCCTTCTCTTTTCCTGTTGTGGTGGCCGTTCAAAATGGAGGTGTCCACAGGGACTAGGCAGATGAGAAGTAGAGCAAAATAAGGCCAGGTTAAAGATCATGACAACAAACACTGGGCATCAGGAAAATGATAAAAAGGGGTGTGGGGGGCACAGTGGCTTAAGCCTCTGCCTCCGGCTCAGGTCATGATCTCAGGGTCCTGGCATCGAGGCCCGCGTTGGGCTCTCTGCTCAGCGGGGAGCCTGCTTCCCCCCATCTCTCTGCCTGCCTCTTTGCCTACTTGTGATCGCTCTCTCTGTCAAATAAATAAATAAAATCTTAAAAAAAAAAAAAACTCCATATCATTCCATCCAGTCATCATACTTTAAAAAAAAAAAAAGAAAAAGAAAAAAGTAAAGAAAAAGGGGCGCGGGCTGGGGCACGCTGGACAGACCAGGAGCCTTTCAAGAGAACAGCTGTTCAACTCACTCCTGTCATGAGATTGAGGACCTAAACACCACGCCTTCCAATTTTTCAAGAGTCAGAAACATTTGGTTTCTTGCAGGAAGCATCCTGATTTTTAAAGTTGATACTGAACTTTTTAAAGAAGTTAAACATTGTGTAAACTGATCATAGCCACCTTTGGCCAAGTTTGGCTTTCTGGCAACTGTGTTGCTCCCTCTGCTTTAAGGCAGGGTTTGGCAAACTATAGCCCTGAGGTCAAGTCCAGCCCCTGTCCATTTTTGTAAATAAAGTTTTATTGGGACATAACTACTTCCATTCATTTATGTGTGGTCTTCTACTGCTTTCACGTTAATAACAGAAGGGCTGAGTGTAGCTGTGTCCAAAACCATAGGGTTCACAAAGCCTAAAATAGTTGCCAATATACAGATACCTTTAGAGAAAATGTTTATTGATGTCTTGATTTAGGGTCTTGAAATTGATGGACTTTCTCAACATCTCTGATCTTGTCCAACAGATCAGTTGGCCACCTTTATTAAATGAGTGAAGAAGGAATAGCATCAACAACCTTCATCAGCCTGTTTGCGCCACCGACTGAAGCACACATGCCAGTTTTAAAAAAAGAGAGAGAGAGTTGGTTGCTCTGCCTTCACAATTAGAATAATCAACTTGAATACTAAGCAAGCCATGAAATAACAGAATAGTGGTTTTAAGGAGACACTGGGCATCTGAAGCCAACACACTTGTGTCAGAATCCCACCTCTGCCACCACTAGCTGTGAGGCGTGAGGCTGGATACTTCACTGCATCATCTACAAACTGGTGACATTATTAAGATAGTAATAATAATACCTGCCTTGCAGATTTTATGCTGAGACTTGGCAGTAACGGACGCCTAGCATCTGGCACTTAATAGAAGCTGTATAAAGATGTAGCCAGTACTCTTACTGGTGATAATAGTAACAGTACATTGCAGAGAATAGTAACAACACCTTTGCTGCTGAGTATGTTTTCTCTCTCTCTTAGATTCTCTTAAAAAAAAAAAAAAATGATTCTAGGAGTGCCTGGGTGGCTCAGTCGGTTAAGCATCTACCTTCCACTCGGGCCATGATCCTGGAGTCCAAGGATCCAGTCCTGCATCTTGCTCCCTGCTCAGCAGGGAGTCTGCTTCTCCTCCTTCTGCCTCTTCCCCTGCTCCTTCTCTCTTTCTCTCTCTCCCTCCTTCTTGCTTTCAGATGAATAGATAAAATCATTAAAAAAATGATTCTGGGATCCTTGAGGCTTCAAAGGAAGGTTAGGGGGAAATAGAAAATTCCCTCCTTTAAGAAACAGTTACTTATTACAGAGATGGGAAACAGAGCCTCTTCAATGCAGGTGATCTGTATATGTGCAAAGTGAGAGTATTTCACAAACGGACGTTGATTTGTGTTGATGAATGAATGTATGGTTGAAAGGTTCAAAAATTGTGTACAGTCAGAACAAAATCTTAAGTTGCAGTGTAGTGTTTTTCCTTTGCACTGTTTCTGAAGATATTGTCACCAAAGTAGAATTAAATTAGACAAATCCTAACTGTGAGACCATCTACAAAGAAACAGACTCTAACAATGACTACCAGGCAATCAAGCAGTGGGTGGATGTCCTTGATTAAGAGAGACTCAAGAAACATAATGATCTCATTCAATGCACAGTCCTTGACTAGATTCTGGTTTGAACACATCAGCTGTAAAAGAACTTTTGGGGCCATTTGAAAAATTTAAGTGTATACCGGATATTAGATAATATTAGAGAATTGTTAACAATCCTGTTAGTTTGTTAACAATATTGTGGTTATGTCACTTAGGGTTACATAATGAAGTACTTAGGGCTAAGATGTAATAATGACGGTAATTTCTTTTCAAAAATTTCAGCCGAAGATTTAAAACAGAACAAATAAACAGAAAAGTAACAGATGCAGGAAAAAATTAACAACTGTTAAGTCTAGGTGATGGATGTACTTGCTCTCTCCATTTCCGTCGTTTGTAATTTTGCATGATACAATGTAAAAAAAAAAAAGTCAATGAAAGTGATCTCTTGCCTGAGTTCTTAAGGATGCTGGGTTCTATTTATTGTATCTGGAGATTGTTTCCAGGGTGGGGTTGACCTTTCAAGAATAGTAAAGTCATCTTGTCCTTGACCTCTGGGCATTTTAGTAAAAAATAATTTTAAAAAATATGTTAATACCAGTGCCTGGTTGACTTAGTCAGTAGAACATGTGACTCTTGATCTCTGAGTCATGAGTTCGAGCCACACGTTGGGCATAGAGCATATCTTAAAAAACACATTATTTCTAATAGTATGATTTTCAGTTTATTAGTTTATTATTGCGGCTGAAACAAATTCCACAAACTTAGTAGCTTAAACAACATGAACTTTTATCTTAATAGTTTTGATAAACGTTCATGGGATCAGGAGGGAGACAAACCGTAAGAGACTCTTTATGTCACAAAACAAACTGAGGGTTGCTGTGGGGAGGGAGGCAGGGATAGGGTGGTTGGGTTATGGACATTGCGGAAGGTATGTGCTATGCTGAGTGCTGTGAAATGTGTAAGCCTGATGATTCACAGACCTGTACCCCGGGGGCAAATAATACATTATATGTTAATTTAAAAAATTTAAAAAATAGTTTTGTAGTTTCAAAATTCAACACAAATATCACTATGCTGAAAACATGGTGTCTACCCTAGAGGCACTAGAGAGAACCCTTTTCCTTGTTTCTGGGGACCACTTGCCTACCTTGGTTCATGACCCTTTTTTCCATTTTCAAAGCCAGCAACCTTGAATTTCTCTCATCTTTCCTCTGTTGTCACAGCTCTCTCTTTCTCCTGTCATCTACACAGGAGGTCTGCTCTTACGGACCCACGTGATAAGACTGGGGCCATGGGGAACATCTAGAACCATCTCCCTACCTGGAGGTCCATAGCCTTATTTGCATCTGCAAAGTGTTTTATGCAGGGTGAGGCTGATATGGTCACAGGCTCCAGGATTAGGGTGTGAACAGCTTTGGGGCAGGGCATTCTTCTTCCTATCATGAACACTATTAATAATATCATGATATTGCCAGTAGTGCTAGTATACATTAAAATAACTGCTGCATCAGAGCTACCATTCCTTGAGCATCTACAACTCACCAAGCACAAGCTAGGGGCTTCTGTGCATTTTCTGAACAACGCTCACACTACTACAAGGCTCATTCTTTGATCATTCCTATTCTATAGATGAGGACACTGCAGTTCAGAAAGGTTGAGCTGTTTCCCAAAGTGGGGACTTGAATCCAGGCCAACATGATCCTGAAGGTCAGCTTCAGTCCCTCCCAGCTATCTTCCTAGCTCTGATGTCTCAGGCACCTGCCTGCATCTCTACCATCCCCAGCGCCTCAACTGATAGAGACGTTTTGCTTATACACTGATTGGCCCCATTTCAATGATCCCCTCCCTTCATTTCTTTGGTTCTTTCCTTTTTTCTTCTCATTTCTATTTAAAAGAAATAAGTCTACTTCCTATTAGATTTCTTCTGGAAAAAGCCCTCCCAGATACTTAAACGAACACTGTCATCATTCTGGGACAAGTCAGTCACTTAGACAAACTGGTGGGGAGAGATACTACTTAATAAAACATTTGACTTGGAAATTATGTGGTTGTTGGACCAGATACGTTCGAAGTTGGGGTCTTAACCGAAAATTCTGCTTAAGAGAGCTCACAGAAAGAAATTTATTAGTAAAGAGCCTGTGCCCCTTGAGATGGGCTGACTGGGCTTGTTGCCTTTGTGGTTTGTCAATGAGGGGAGCAGAGAGGTCTTGGAGGGTTGGCTGTTTCAGACAAATGAGGAAGTTAGAACCTCTACTCATTCATCCTTAACAACCTCAGCATCTAGGGGCTTTGCTGTTTTTGGCCAAACTCTCTCCTTCCCTCCTCTCTGAGAAGGGCAAGTTACACTAAGGTATCTTTCAATGCAGAAAGAGATCGTACGTTATTCCGAAAACCAAAAAAACGAACCTTCACTTGTATGTTTTTATTTCAAAATGGTTCATAGCAACTCTACTCCTTTGAGAGTTCTACACATTTTTATAGTTATTTTATCTAACAAGCTTTCCACAGAGAACTTGATTCAGCATACACATTTGTTTGAATACTTAATTTTTTTCTTGAATAGTCACAGAGGCTGAAATTCCAAGATGCTTCTATTCGTCTATTAGAAAAAAAAAATCTCTTTACTTCATATCATTGCTGCAAACTGTATTTAAACCCAAGTCACCACATCCACGCCTCTTTTTACGGAGGCAGCGCTCCTGAAATCACAGGTTGGGTGATGGATCGTTGGTAGATCCAGCCCGCTGTATCGCCGCTTGCCTTTCTGCTTCGTTTTCTGTCCAGCAACTCACAGCATTTGTCAAACCAAACTCAAGATTAAGTGATGCATGAACAGGTCATCAACTGGGGGAAAGGGGGAGAACTTTGGTCAAACCAAGAGTTTGGTAATTCAAACCCCATCGTTCCACATGCACGTTCTGTTCGTCTCATAAATGGTACAACCCTCCAGTTAGTTGGCCAATTGGCTCTGAAAATTACATATAGATCTCCCAACTCCCAAATGCTGGTAAGCACCTCTTAATTTAATTTTTCTCCTTTTATGAAATAGGAATAGTATAAACACAAGATGGGAGCACTTAACGCTTCTTCTAGCATCATCTTTCTGGAGCTGAGAGGGCTGCCCAGGGCCTTCACACATAGCCGCCTCTTTGGTTTCCAACTCAGCTCTTCTCAAGACATTTTTAGGGCCTCCTCCAGAGGCTTAGGCCCAAACAGATGTCCCTCTCGCCCCCACTTCAAACTGGTGTGGCATGAAGAAACACAAGAGAGAAGGGAAAAAAAAAAGCTTTGGTAACCATGTGTCACAGTATACAAAGTGGTTCATATATTAAGGGAAAGTCAAAATGAAAAATCAGAAAATGTATAGCTAGTTCATGAGCTTCATGGAAAACGGCTTCTAGCAGCTTCTCAGCTGAACCAAAGAGGGGTGTACCTCAGAAGATTACACTGAGGATAACGTGTTATACTGGATGGGGTTTTGACTGTGGGGATCAAGCTTGAACACCCAAAAGCGAGGTTTCTCAACCCTGGACGGTACTGACATTTCCAACTGGATCGTTCTTTGTACTCTATGTTGTAGCACGTTCAGCAACCACTAGACAACTGTAGCGCTGTATTTGGGGTAACTGAAAATGTCTTCAAGCATAGTCAAGTGTCCTCTGGGAGCAAAGTCATTCCCAGGGGAGAATTTCTGACCTAAGGCATGAGTTTTGATGATAAATGATGCTCAAGTGAAGGTTCCGTTCATTCAACTTAATGAGCTTTTGGGGATCCTGTGGATGGGTTGACTATATTTTAGAAGCTCCGATCTCCAGAAACTTACTCTTCAAAAGGACCAGGAGGAATCATGTAGCTCACGCACAGCACTTCTGTAGATCTGGAAACTGAGGCCCAAGACAAAGGGATCGCCTCACTGAAATACTTGATTTAATGGCAGCCTAAGAAAGGAGCTACATGAGGTAAGCGGGGGGAGGGGGAAAATGGGGACAGACTGAGGAGGGAACAAGCAGCTGTGCTGAGATGTGGTTCAGGAAAAGCAAACACACCAAGTCCAGTGAGACCTGTAGCTCTCAGCCCATCTGCATTTTACAATCACTGAAGAAGCTTTATCAAAAGACCAGACTCAAGCCCAGGATTCCCCTCAGACCAAGTGAATCATAATCTATGGAGAGGGGGAGTAGGCTCTGACACCTTTTAAAAAAAACCGATGTCTCCAGATGTACCCGTAAGTAGCCAGGGTTGGGCCAGAGTTGGATGTGGAGGGAGATGCACTGAAGACAGGAGCCTTCAAAGACCTGGTGATTCTGCTGGATCCAGAGCCCAGGTGGATGACTTCTAGACTTCCTTCAGGAAGAACTGTTCAACCAGGATCTCTCGGTGACCAACAAGGTCACTTCCTTTCCCTCAGAGGCAAGACCATTACCACAAACCAAGTCCCTGGCTCTCAAAGATCCCTTGGGTCAAGCCAACAACCGCCAACCCTCCCTCATTGATGCAGCCGTCATCAGGTGTTCCTAAGCACCGAATAGCAGCAGACTGGCTGATCTACAGGATTTATTCATGTTGGGCAGATGTGTGTTTGTAGCAACTCTATTTGCATGAGAATAACATTCTGCATGGAAAACTGGGCATGCAAATTTAACCCTGATTTGGCAACTGCAGGCCTAACACTGCAGAAATGAATCTATCAGCTGCTTCCTCTGGCTTTCAGCTCCTAAACCCTGAGAGAAACCCGAACTCCTACTTCCTACAATCCGCTTCTCGCTTCCCCAGCCCACTCAGCAACCTGCATTCCCTCTTTCCAAGGACCCTGCTTAGCAACCACAAATCCCGCCGTGGGCCCTGCCACCCGAGGACCGCAGGCAGAGCGTTACGGACAGCACTTCGGGTCCTGAGCCCCAGGACACGTACACCATCACCGAGCCTTCCCGGCAGTCCTTCTGCCTGGTTTCTCCAAGGTGTCCTAGTTGACATCTGTTGTTTTCATCTGCTGGGCTCACGTTCCTCCTCCTTCTGGTAACAACACCCTGGTTTTTTGCTTTTTTTCCTAAGGAGCCACTCCTCCCTACTCTCGGTCTTCGAGGTCCAGGTAAGGTTGTTGTTCCACTCTCAACCCAAGGTGTGGAATTAGAACTCAGACCCGGCTCAGTAGAGCCCTGCAACTGTCTGGCCACAGAGAATAGTTCAAAGATAGACCAATAAGTCTATCAGGAGCAAATGAGTCTATCGGGGCCAAGAGGCTGGATTCCAGGAGGGGTGCCATGTTTGCTGAAAGGGATGAACTCCTACCACAGATAGTCCTACGAGGGTAGGGCTCAGGCTGGGCTAGGAAAGCCACCAAAAGAGGCGGCAGAAGAGAGAGGGGAACCAAGAGGTGGAAAGAGAGTGACCTTGACCCTACAGCGTGTCTTGAGCTTCTACTATGGTCCTGTCTTAAGCCACCAACCTTACTCCTGACACTTGATTTCCTGTAACGAGTTAATCCCTTCACACTTAAACCAATTTGAGGTAAGCTCCCGTCATGGGCGATTGAGATAGTCCTGAGATAGGGGGCTTCCTTCCATCATCAACAGCTTGCGGTTCACCAAATTCACTGCTTATTTTCTAAGTGTGGATTCCTTCGGACTCCTAAGAAGGATGGCTGAAGATTTCCACGGATTCTTGTCACCTACTTTGTCCCCAATCTCCTCAGCCTGACATTTCAAGCTTGCTGTGACCTGACCTGAGTCACCTTGGCCAACAGTTTCCCAATCCCTCCCTTCTGGTATTGGACTCTTACCTGCAGAATTCCCCCCTCACCTCACCCCTTCTTGGCTGCACTGATCCATTCCTCCCTCCAAGGGTCTCATTAGTCTTCCAGTCTCGGCTCCAATGTTACCCCTTACATCAAGTGTTCTGTAGTATCACTGGCTCAAAGCCATGGTTCCGTCTGAACTCCTTTACCTTGCTGCATAGACAGCTCTCTGCACAGGGAAGTGTGGCATACCATGGTGGCCCAAGGTAGGCATCTAAGAACATGCTATTATTATAAGCATAGTGACACATGGCTTAGTTCTTTACATCCATCTCCTTAGTCTGGCTACTAACCCATGTCTCTCGAAGGGCTCTGTCCAATTCATCCTTATTTCCCTTGTAGCACTAAAAAGATACGTCAATGAAGGAGGAAGTACTTGTATGGATATTTTGCAATTACCTTACTAAAAATAGGGTCAGATTTTACATTGCTGATAGGGACCCATGAGACAGAAGCACAGAACCCGTTACAAGGAGCCACTCTGCCTGCATCGGAGAAGTGGGAAATTTGGGATCAAATGGGATATAAATCCAGTGCAGAGAGCGAGGCCCCGGCTTTGAAGACAATCCATTTCGGTTCAGAACCTGGCTTTGCCAATATCACGGGATCTTGGGCCAATTTTCTCAACTCCCCAAATCTGTTTCCTCATTAGCATGCAGATTCTGGAATACAGTTCACAGGGTGCCCAGGAGGTGTAAATACTGTAACACATGCAAAGCATCCCACTCATTCCATAACAGGTAGTATGTGTTGAGGAAGGAACAGCCCAAGGAGACCACGTGAGGCCCTGTGCAGGATGATTCCCTCTTGGTCCTCCCAGTCTGGAGGATCCTATATCCAGGTGCTTACTTGCTTCTCATCTCTTCCTGAGTCTGGAAATGCCAGTTTAACAGCTCAGGTAAGCTATATTGCTCCCTTGTTTCTTTCTGAAAAGTGGTATTTTAATATTTTAAAATTTTCTCTATACTTTCCCTTTCCTACCTTTACCCCATCCTGCTTCCCCCCCCCCACCCTCATCGCCCCCACCGCCGACCCCAAGCATGCTGTCCCAGGTCACCCAATTTTCCTCTTTTTATCCCCCATTTGCCAATCTTGGTCACTTCACGATTGTATCCAACCGTACAGGCTTTTGGAGAAAGTTCAGTGGGACATTTGTGATAATCCTTCCATGGTGCCTGGGGCTGAGCTGGTGATCCAAGAACATTTCCATCCTCTTTCATGATAGCCAATAATTATTTATCAAGTGCTCTTGAATACCAGGGACTATGGTGCCCATGGGCCTCGAGGGGAAGCCACACAGACCCACGTTTCTGCTCTCATCCTCTCTCAGGCTGCAAAAGTCTCCCTTCTGCAAAAGGAAGGTAAAACCAAGACTGGAACGTCACTAGGGCTCTTCTTCCCCTACCAGCTCCTTCTTTATTAAAATTGCAACATAAAAAAGAAAAACAACAACCCTTCCTCCAAGAAGGAGCTCGTAATTACCTGCCCCAGTCACTGGGAGGTGAATATGTTCGCTGCTTTTTAATTATATTGGCCTTATTGTTTCATAAGAAAATAAAAAACAGTCTCAACAGGGAGACTGCACGGAGCGGGGGAAGCCAAACATAACTTATGCACCTTATTAAAAACAATTAGGGATTGTTTGATGAGGCAGATTCGGCTCCAGATGGCCAGCCTCCATATAGCCATGGTTCAGATTTCTTCTCACCTTCCCCCAGCCTCTTCCCGAGTTTTGCATCATCAGTTTTCTTAAAATACAAGGATGGGATTGTAAGGGACGCTGTTCCCACGTTCATTCCTCTTCTCTTCTCGGTGGCAACCAAGTTGTTTCTGTACTAACATTTATTGGCTTCCTTGGTCACCATCTTGGTCCCAGTTCTCAGGTTGCCAGGAGAAAGGTGGAGAGACACCTCACCAGTGTCTTCAGACCTCGAGGTTTGCCTTGCTGGGTGATCAAGTTTGCCTGAGGGGACCTTGGGGGACAAAACATTCATCACCATGCAAATGAATTTTAGGCATTAGAAGACCAGGATGGATACAAAAGACCGCTGTGCTGGAACACTGACCACCGTCCCCAGACTCACTCCTCCCTTCCCATCTCCACTGCTGCGTTTCTACAAGGCCTGGAGGCTGGAGGCTCTCACTCACACCTCACACGGGGATGGGCTCCGTGGCTTTGCTCATGCCATGCGGTCTGCGTACATGGCCCCTATCCTACTTCTTGCTCACATTCTAATTTTCAACTGAGGTATTACCTCCCTCCCTTGTATCCCACCCAGCTCCTACACCTGGGCTGTGTTGATGGTTCCTCGGGCAGCTTTATACTGCTGTTGTCGGGGTGCCTGGGTGGCCCAGTGGGTTAAAGTCTCTGCCTTCGGCTCAGGTCATTGTCCCAGGGTCCTGGGATCGAGCCCCGCATCGGGCTCTCTGCTCCGCAGGGACCCTGCTTCCCTTCCTCTCTCTCTGCCTGCCTCTCTGCCTACTTGTGATCTCTGTCTGTCAAATAAATAAATAAATAATCTTATACTGCTGTTGTCTGTTTTCCTTAATAAACCACGAATTCCTCAAGGGCAAGGACTAAATTATATTGATTGCTATCTTCCTAATACTTGGCATAGTCCAAAGCACACAGTTTGGGAGCTCTCAACCCTAACGATCAACTAGAACCACTGGGCACAGCTTTTAGAAATAAGCCTCCAGGGTCGCACTGCCTTGGAGATGTTTTTTTTTGGGGGGGGGCCCACAATCTTCTCTTAAGCATCTTCTCGAGTGGGGCTCATGGACAGTAACAGCTGAGAACCATGACAGCCCTCACTCCAGAAACGTTTAGAGACCGTGCTCATGCATGCTGGGAAATGAGAGATTTCTGGTTAATCTAGACTAGGTTCTCACAGGTCATTCCGGACTCTGAAGAATCTGGATATACAAATATGTGGGAAGGAATTTCTTTTCCCATGTTGCTTAGTTATTCTCTAAAAATGAAGAAAGGGGAACCAATCGAAACGCGTATGAAAGAGCAGAAGTTTTGTTAAACCTAAACATCTACCAACAGAGGACGGTTAAAGGATTATGGTGCATATATTGTCACCATGTACAGTCACTCACAGAGCAGCTGTCTTTGTACAGATATGGGCCAATGCCCCAGACTTACTGATAAGGGCACAAATAAGACACAAAGCAAACTTTAGTGTCTGCCACGGGCAGAACCGTGTTCCCCAAAACCTATGTTCAAGTCCTTACCCCTGGTGCCTTGGAATGTGACCTTCTTTGCAGAAATAGTAGGTTCCGACATGGCCCTGCTCGATTAGAGTCGGCTCTGATCCAATGATTGGTGTCTTTATAGGATGAGGGAAATTTTGACACAGACACAGAACGCCAGGTGAAGATTGAAGCGATACATCTACAAGCTAAGGAATGCCAAGGATTGCTGGCAACCACAGAAGCTAGGAGAAGCATGGAACAGATGCTTCTCAGAACCTCCAGGAAGAACCAACCCTGCCAACAACTGGATTTTGGACTTCTAGCCTCCAGACTGTGAGCGAGAAACTTCTGTTGTTTCAAGCCACCCCGTTTGTGGTGATTGGTTATGGCAGCCTTAGCAAACCAATGGAGTAGCCTATCATTTCGGGGCAATGATCTCTCTCTCTCTCTGCTTATCCTTATCTATCTTTTAATACAGAGACTCTTTCTGAAATGATACCCAAGAAACTGAAGACGCACATGGGCTCTGGAATAAAGAAGGGGATGCCTGGGAGCAATGAGGGGGAAACATTTCTTTTTCACTGCATACTCTTTTCTACTTTTTGACATTTGTACTGTATTCACATGCTATTTATTCGAAAACCAACAGTTTCACAATCATCGTGAGAGATACTCTTAAATAGATAAATAGTTTACAGCTTGAATCCACTGCAGAAATGGCCCAACAGAGTGGCTTAACCTCTTGGAGCCTCAGCCTTCACGTCCTGAAAATGAGGAAAATGATAGCAACTGCCTTACACACAGGGCGCGAAGGACCTGGAACAGTGTCTCATACGGGCTCTTGTTTTTACGGCCAAAACGTGATTTAAGTGTTTCAACTGGCAGTTAAAGTCCAAACCAGGGATCATGAGTGGAACCCCAGGGAGGCCAGACTGGATCGTGGAGACAGCTCATAAAGCTTGCATGCCATCATGTGTGCTGCCCACAGGGGATGCTCTTCAGATGGGGGTCTCCACAGCAGATGAGCTGCATTTGGGGCTGACGATCCTGTGTTGGGGTGTCGTGCTGCACACAGAGCAGCACTGTTGGCCTCTACCTAGTAGACGCCAGTAGTATGCCTCCCATGGTTCTAGTAATAAAAACTGCCCACAGACACTGCCTCATTTCCTCCGGCATGCAAAACTGACTGTCGTTCATTACCATCGGGCCGCAGAGCAGGGTTCCCATCATGTGTGCCCTGGACCAGCAGCATCAGCATCGCCAAGACCATGGCAGAAATACAGAATCTGGGCCCCATCTTATATCTACTGAATCTGAACTTGGATTTTCACCGGATTCTCGCGTGACCCAGATGCACATTAAAATCTGATAAGCGTTGATGTACATCAGTGGCTCTTCCCTCTTCCCTTAAACACAGGAATCCCCACCCCTTGGGTTAAAAACACAGATTACTGGGTCCCACCCAGCCTGCTTTATAGACTTCCCAGGAGAAAGACCTGGGAATTGATATTTTAAAGGGATTCTTAGGATCAGGAAGGTTCAAGGAAACTTTGAAGTGTTTCTACAGAGGGAAGAAATTTAGCAGTTTCTTTCTAGAACTGCCTAGAGAGAGTGTCTTGGCTCAGTCTCTCTGAATATTCGACAAATCCTCACTGAGCATTGGCCAAGAGACGAACAGCTACAAGAGGCGAGTTTCTTTACCAGCATAGAGCTCGCCGCCTATCCATGGTAGATACTGCCCTGGAGAGTAGAGAAGCTGGGTCTAGATGCTCGGGCAGAAACTCCTGGGTCCAACTTGTGTCTGAGCCCTTTGACTTCCAAGTCACAAAAGCAAATAAAGTCTGCCTTGGCTGACAACAATTTAAGCCTGACTTCCAATCATTCATCTATGCGACCAGCTCAACCAATATACCACCCTCTTGGCTCAGAAGACTTATTTTATTATGACCATGCTTATGAAGCAAGCTTCTGATCCTAATATGGCTTTCCATGATGCTCTGTCCACAGGGAGACAATATAGAGCTCAGTGAGCATGAGAAGGTGGTACCTTTTGTAGCTACAGGTAACATATTAAATGAAGGATATTCTGGCTTTATACATCGGTGACTTATGAGTTTGGTTCCCATGAGTCAGTATCCAGGCTTTAACACATCTGGGTATACTTAGCAAACTGACTATCCAAACCAGTTCCTGCAATAAAGTGATGCCACACTCGCACCCCACTATTTTCAGGCAGGGCTTCTTTAAATAGCAAAAGCAGTTAAACCCAGCTGGTCTGTAGAAATCCTTCCAACATAAGCAATAGAAAAGCAAATTTTCCTTTCCCTCTCTTACTTATAACTTTCTTTCTTTACATCAAGCTCATCTCTTTTTGTCCCTTTTCCTCTACCTCCTTTGACCTACAGAATATCTATAGTCCGTGTTCTGTTTTCATAGTCACTCTCCCAAGCCTGTTGTTTTGGGTAAGATTTTGCTTCACGTTTCTGGTCTTAAGACTTCCCACAAAACAGTGCTTGGAGCCTCTTTATCTCTCTACATAAAACTGGCCGAATTGATCTCTTTCCAAAGTTCTCTGTTTTCCAGATTAATGACTACCATTAACACCCATGGCCTGAACAATGCACTCACCCAAGTGTTTATTCCTGGATCCATACATCTCATGGTGTGCCTGCTTCGTTCCCTCACTGCATTACACGGAACCACAACACAAGAGGCCCTCACATTCCCCGCCGGTTGGAACTGAAACAAGCTCAAAGTTTCTGGAGGACAAACCCAATGCGAACAGAATACATTCACCCAACAATGGCATATCTGTGGATTTGTCCTCAAACAGTTGTAAGATAAGTATGAGAAATTGTTCGGTCAAAGATGTTTACAGTGTTTATGATGCTGGCAAATTGTATGAACCTCAAGGTCCGATGACAGAGGATCAGTTTAAAAAAAAAGTACAATTCAGTAAATATCTATAATAACTCCAACTCCTATATTTGGCAACTGGGGAAGGAACTCTGGTCCCGAATCTGGTTGTCAAACAGAGATGAGCTCAAGTTCTCTCCTTGGGGGTTGGCGTGGGGGAGAGTTGGGGGGAATGGAGGTCAGAAAGCCAAATATCAAACAACCCCTTTGGGGAAGGGGACAGATGGGGGGGTCCCCGTGTCATCATGGTCCAAACTTCCCAGAGAGGCTAGTGAGATGGATGCCATCAAGTTGTAAGATTCCCAGAATTGCCATCACTGGAAGTCCCGGCAAGACACAGGGAGGACCCAGATTTGTTCCTGTTGGTACTGAAGCCACGCCTGCCAATCTCCATCAAGAGAGGCTGAACAGGAAGTAGCAAGGAGTGGGGTCTTTCCGTTGGAGCCCCAGATGTCCCTTCCAAAGAGTTGTAGACAATCACCCAGGTGTGACCTTGGCTTAGTCCTTTAACCTCATCATGGCCCTGTTTGCTCATCTGTCAAGCGGGAGTAAAAACAGAACTCAGCTCATGGTGTTAATTGTCATAATGCACTGAGAAAGTTAGCATTCTACGTCTCTGGCATTATGATTAGGGGGACTAAAAGTTATCCCTCAGCTTGTTCCCCCTTCTTCCTCTTACTCTGCAAACTTGGGATTCCAAAGTGAACAGCTCCACGGAGCTACCATCTTTCTACACATTCATACATAGCGATCCCAAGGACACATCGCTGTGAATAATTTGAGGTTATTTAACTCTGTACTCTGAGCCGTGGACCACACCAAACCCAACTCAAATAGGGATCTTACGCTTCAAATTTCGGTGGCGAAGTCATTCATTAAATAAAAAAAAAAAGGTCTCTTGTTTTGTATGAATCAATTCACAAGATAAATATTTAAATAAAATATGGTTTCAATTGTGCTCTCTGATGGTAATTGCTGGCTCACACTCTGTTTCTATATCAATGTGTTTTCTTTTATTTTTTTCCTCAAGCTGACTAATGAACGGAGCTGTCAGAAGCCCATTGCTCGTGATCTAGCGAGCAACACATTAGCAGTTTCACATAAATATAAAAACCATATTCGCTGCAGCTAGGGAAATATAGGCAGAGCACACAAAAACTCCGAAGACGCAGTTGCTATCCACAGATAGAGAGAACCCTGGGTGATAAATGCAGTTAGCTAAGCAATTGACACTCTCTTAACACAGGAATCAGCCGTGCATCACCCCGGCTGTCAATAAAAAAAAAAAAAAAAGATAATTCAAAGAACAAAGCCTTTTGTGCATAGAACATCCTCTATATTGAAGAGCCCACAAAATTCTCTAACTGAGGTTGGAGGGGGAAAAAAGCATATTTATGTAATTTGGGGACAGTTACAATCCCTACATCGCACAAAATCACATATTCTTGAATTTAGACTCCACTCGAAGTGGGGAGAATCCAGCATTTTTCTACCTCGAAGACTCAAGATTCTTTTAAATGTCATTTCATTCATAGCCTTCCTATCTCCATGGGCCATTCTGTTCCAATTGTACAGTTTATTCATTCCGTGCAAACCTATCGCGTCGTTACCATGTACCTGGCAGTGCTGGGAAGGGTGGAGCCCGGGGAGCAAGTTTCCAGGCTCTGACACTCGGCAGAAGAGCCAGAACCAGAGGTCACTGACTCCCAAACCGCTGCGCTCACCAGAAGCATTGTAAACTTGCAAACTGCAATTCTCTAAGATAAATATTTAAATAAAATGTGTTTTCAATTGTACTCTTCTATGGTAATTACTGGCTCGCCCCTTGTAATCCTAGCGTTGTGTTTTTATCTTCCTGTCTCATGCTGATTAATGAACTTAAGATTCAGAAGATACAAACTTGTGAACCTCAGGGATAAAAGAAGAGATACAACTGGTCAAAGTCATCCATTCTCCGTATTTCCCCACCTTCCGGTACCTTCTCTTTCAGTGACTTAGCCATGCGAAGGGTGAGACCTCAGGCAGAAGTCGCAAGGCCTCCTTCAGTCACACCCAGGAAGCTGGCATGGGAGGACGCAGGGCTCAAAGCGAATGTCCCCTCTGAAGTGGGTCCCCCCACAACTCCCTCAAGTCTCTGTCTGGATTCTTCAGGAAGAAGAAGCAGCCAAGCTTTGTTAGCGGTTCTGTCTAATCCACTCATACTCGTGACCCCTAACCAAGCTGAGGGCACCCTTCCTAGGTATTGGAAAATTCAAGAATAAGAGAAAAATAATGCTAACTCGGGAAAGAAGTCACTTGGGTACTCCTTTGCTCTCTTTGTTTTCCGACCCTTATTCTCATGTGGTGGGTTATTGTTCAGAAATACTCACTTCCTACCCTCATCGATTCCATGGATGGAGTTGGGCCTCTTCATTTTGACCTTGACCATGTAACTGGGTTTGGCCAATAGGATATTAACCTGTATGAGGTGGCCAGAGGCTCAGAAGGCACTGGAGAAATTGGGCATGTTGTCTTGTGCTTCTGACATTGCGCAGCATGGCCCAATGGTCCCAGAAAGAGGATGGGAGATAAGTGGACAGATTCACCCAACCAGCCCAGGCCTGGTCACTTTACCAAGGGCCATTCCATACATGTTTGGCCTAAATAGATGCCTTTTTAAAAATGTCACCAAAATTTTATTTCTACTTGTCATTTGGCAGTGGCTACTGACACAGCTTACCTTTGAGAGTCCCCATCCCGCTTCCCCTGCTCTAATAGGAAGACATAGTCCTTGCTCTTTTCAAGGCCTTTAGAGCACTTGGAAACACAAACAAAAATATTTACTGACTGACTAAAGAGAAACCCTAAATCCGAGTTCTCGATTTCACCCAAAACTTGGATCAGTCATTTCCCTCTTTTGCTCGTAGCACCAGCATTGGCTTCCTTCACTCCTGCCTACATCCTGAATCACTTCATATCCACTTCCTAAGTGTGTGTCTGGAAAGGCAGAAGAGAAAGAACAACATGGCAAGATCATGAAGGACATGTGAAAAGGGCTACTTTGAGAAGTATGAAATCGTCAACTTTGGCCAAATGCAGTCATGCGGCTCAGTAAACAAGGACCACCTCATCCAAGCCAGTGGCTTTAGGAAGCCCCTATCTGTCAACAACTGCCAAGTACGCTACAGAGCCACAACCCGTCTTCTAGCTCCGCACCCACATTTCCAGCTGCACGTTGGCCATCTTCACCTAGATAGCCTGCAGGTGATTCCTGCTCGAATCCCTAAGTCTTTCAGTACGTGTGTGTGTGTGGGGGGGGGTGCTTGTTTGTAGAAACAATGTGGAGTACTTGCTGGTGTTGTCTTGTCTATACTCCCTCACACCTTACACGGTGCAGTTGACTCCATCAACTTCCAGTGATGCACACGTTTGCTGTGGCAGCTGAAGCCCACTCTGCCCACACACCAGGAGAGCCTGAGAATCACCTCCCCGCAAGGCACAGCCTTCAACCAATGGCTATAGAAGATTTCTGTAGGTTGGCTCCCTCGCCCTTCTGAGAGATCACCTTGAGGCAGAGTTCTACTCTGATTCCCAGAGTTCCCCAGCAATAGCTCCTGTTCTCCAAAACGGCCATAAGCTTGTTAACTGGCTCACTTCCCTAGCCTGACTCACTCTCCTGCTCCTTTGCCGGCATTTCCTGGTCTCACCTCCCAAGTAAACCACTTGTACCGAATCCTTCTATCAGGGCCTACTCATGGAGGAACCGGAACTGAGACACAATGAATACCCAGACTGAGCAGGAAATCTTTAACTCCCTCTCATTTACGCCCATGTCTTATGGATTACACACACATGCAAATGCACACACACAAGAGTACCTTATTCAATCACTCAAAAATATGATCAAGAACCCAATATGTTAGTTACTAGGGCTGTAGCTGTGAACAAGAGAGTCAGGTTCCCAGCCCTCAAAAGTTTTTGCTCTAATTGGAAAGAGAGACAAAGAGGAGATAAATACATGAACAATATCAATCCCCACAGGGATGAGTTTTATAAGAGAAATAAAACAGGATGAGGAGATAGGGAAAGGTTACCATAGGTGATGGGGTCAGGGGAGGGAAGGACGTGTGAGCTGTGACCTGAGGCATAAGCCAAACTTGTGAGTATTTAGGGGTGGAGGAAGAGTATTACAGGCAGAGGGAATAGCACAAGCAAAAGTCTGGCCACAAGAAAGAGCCTGAATGTCCAAGGACAGGAAAGGAAGTCAGAGTTAGGTGAAGTACAAAGGACAAGGAAGAGTGTGTGCAGGATAAATGGGGAGACGCAAGCGAGGGCCAGACCATGGACAGCATTCTGTGCTAGGATGAGGGGTTTGGATTTTATTCAAAGACCCATGAGAAGCCAGTGAAAGGATTTAAAAGCAAGGGCATGACATGGCGGAATTTGGGTTTTTAAAAATTTATTCTCTTTGAGGACTAGTTTGGAACCTGCAGGAGTGGAAGCCCAGGGGTTCTAGTAATCTGACCCATCTTGCGCTAGGTGTTCATTCCAACTCTCATTATCTCTTACCCATGGTACCACTAGAGTATCCAATTCCCCCCTCGAAGGTGTGCAAGCCACAGGCAAAACACAACAAATATGGTCTGTGACCTTGCAAAGCTCATAAGCTAATCCAGAGACAGAAAAGTAAGTGGTAATGATAACACAACATTGATGGTAGAGGGTGTCACTGGTGCAGCGGAGAGATCTGGAACGTTTGCAGAAAAGAGGTCAAGACAATTCTCTAGATTAAGAAAGGTGTAGGGGAACTTGGGCTCAGTCAGATTCAGAGGTTCATGGGCACAGTCCAAGGAAGAAAGAGCATGGTGTGTTTAAAGAACTGAAAAACTGGGTATGGCCAAAGCACGGAGTCAGAAAATAGAGTGGGTAAGAGACGAGGCTCAAGGTCAATTAACAGTTGGTAAATAAATGGGAAAATAAATGGGTGGTGAGGGACATGAGCCAAAAATAAGAAAATTCTAATCTAATATTTCTAGTACTTTAGTGCTGCCATTACAATTTCACTTTACAAATGAGTTAAACTGAACTCAGGAAGTATTTTTTGAGCATTTACTGCACGCTAAACATTCATAGTAGCTCTGTGAATCTAACTCTTGTCCTAGAGAAACTCAAGAAGGCAAGTGACATTGTATGACCACCAGACCCGGTGCTTCGACACTTAAGTGACTGTTACCAAAAATGAGGCACGGGGCACCTGGGTGGCTTAGTCAGTTAAGCGTTTGACTCTTGGTTTGGGTTCAGGTCATGATCTTGGGGTCCTGGAATCGAGCCCTGAGTTTGGCATGGAGTCTGCTGGAGTTTCTTTCTCCCTCTGCCCCAACCCCCCAGTGTGCTCTCTCTTTCTCTCTAAAATAACTGAATAAATCTTTAAAAAGAAAAAATGAGGCATAAATGAAGTGGATTTGAAATGTGTATTAAGCATAGGAAACTATTTTCTGAACATAGTCTCAGTCTTTCCCAAATATATGTATATATATAAATATATATGTATATGTATATATGTGTATATGTGTGTATATATGTATATATCCTAATATATATACATATAAATATATAATATATACATGTAATTATACATATAATTACAAATATTTCTATTATATAATTTTATGTAGTATATATACTTATATACTATAAGTACACACACACACATATGTATTTTTAAAGATCTGGAGTATGGGCCTCATCTACAGCTTTGGATAACACAAAGAGGTCCTATACCAGACCATGTATTTCCACTTTCCACTGTAGATTCTTCTTATTCTCTACCGACTCACTGTCCAAAATATTCATCCCCTCTATCCTGGCTGTCCGATATGGTGGCTATGAGCCACATATGCTCCTGGAGGCCTTGAAATTTTCCTAGTCTGAATTGAGAAGTCCTAGAAGTCTAAAATATGGATACGATTTCAGAGACTTAGCATACACCTACAACACGACATTATCTCAGTCATTTTTTTAACTTGATTACATGTTGACGTAATATGTTGACTCTTTCGGGTTAAAGAAAATACATTGCTCATTTCACGTGTTGTTTTTTTTTTAATGTGGCTATTAGGAAACTGAAAATTACATACATGGCTCGCATGTTTTGAAAATGTAAATTTGTTCCAATATGATTGCTATATTAAGGAATAATTTGAGGATCCTGCAGAAACTGTGCCTGCCTAGGCCCGCAAGGAATACTAGGCGAACCCAGAAAGCTGCACCCAGCTGAAAGGGGCTGTGTGTGACTTCACAAAAAGCTCAAACACCTACCAGTTACTTCAGTCCACGACATACATTATGCACCATATGCATCCTCGTCTGGCGCTACAATTTTCCGTCGAATTTCAGGTACGCCTCCTTCCATCATTTCCTAAAAACCTATAAGCAGCAGCCTACTGGGTGTGGACGTCAACTCCACAAGCAAATCCCAGGTCTTTTCCTTTTTTTTAATATTTTATTTATTTATTTGACAGAGACCACAAGCAGACAGAGAGGCAGAGAGAGAAGCAGGCAGAGAGAGAGGGGGAAGCAGGCCCCCTGCCGAGCAGAGAGCCTGACCAGGGGCTCGATCCCAGGACCCTGGGATCATGACCTGAGCTGAAGGCAGAGGCTTTAACCCACTGAGCCACCCAGGCGCCCCCCCCCACCAAGTCTTTTCTAAGGTAAAATGCAATAGACAGCATAGTGTGTACTTTCAATCATTTAACATACACAAAACGGGGCTATCTTTACAAGGCTCCTATCTTTCTTTTAACACACCACTGACAAAGTTGTTGGGTGTCGTACTCCTAACCCCACTTCCTTCTTAAGTCCTGGAATTTTTTCTGATGAGAGTGTGCGTATCATGGTATTTTTCCGAAACGCCCACGACGGCACTTCTATCGGATGGTGCCGCGCTCCTGAGCCTGGTTTCCCAAAGCACATTCTCGCCCCTCAGTCCCGCTCTTCAGCCACCTACTTAATAGGATGCTTGATTTTCCTTTAAAACCACCAAATGCCACGCAACCTAGGGATGTGGCTAAGGCAGACTTTGATTTAATAACTTTACTGCTAACATCCCTGTATACATCAAGACAACTGTTGTGTTTTTATGAGTGGTGCCAGGGGAGTGGAACAAAAGATACTTGCTGCTTCCGGGAAAGCGTTTAATGGATGGGATGGACAGTGCCACGATTTGGGAGGGCTCAGCCTCAAAATCCCAGGGGCCACCATTACCATGACATCTCCGGAAACGTGCTGGTACCTGGGATTCCTGCTGCTGTGACGATGACACTTTTTTTTTTTTTTCCCTTAAGCCGGGCTGTATCCCAGCGCTGTCAGAATGGGCCCGGGGGCCTTGATTACAAAACCAGCATAGAATATGGACTCACTTAAACATAGACACTTCCTTAAAAGCTTTTGGTTCGATGTGAATATAAGTCATTTTGATTACTCAATTTCTATATTTATTAGGAATGATAAACCAAAGTACTTGAAAATAATTTCAGGGGCGATGAACTGTGGCGCTCGATCGATGGGGGACACGGCAGTCAATTACCCTTTCACTTTATTTCGGTCCTCGGCAATCAGTGGGGATCAATACTCTCGATTTCGATTGATAGCAGAGCGCAAATCACAAATAATTTTTTTAAGTGGGCTGTCACAGGGCGTATAGGCAGGTCCAACAGGTCCCGAGCTGTCCCGGGCACTTGCACGCAGGCAGTGGGACCGGTGTGAGCTGTGGTGGTCCTAGCCAGTCCCTTTGGCAGGAGCAGCTGCCAAGGGTCAGTTCAGCGGGAGGGCCAGCGGGTGTTTAGCATCACAATTGTGACTCGGTTCAGCCCTCTCTGCCTCTTCAAAACCACTCCCTATCATCTCAAGTCTGAAATCCCCGTACCATCAATCAACTGAGCAAAAAGAAGGATCTGGAAGGTAAATCATGCAACATTCAGCAAGGATACAGAAGAGAAGAACCGTAAGCCCCAGGAAGGGTCCCTATGCATTTTAAGTATGCTTGAAAAAGTTGCTGGTGGGAAGGGAGAATTTCCTAAAGAGGCAGACTCCAGAGAAAGGCTTCCTTTGCTCAGCCGCCACAAGTCTTCTTTGAGGAAGTAGAAAGACCCCTGAATCACCCAGTCAGAAACCAGGTGGCCTAGGGTAAAACCAACAGCACCACTTCCCCCCTGGAGAGGTGGAAGCCCACTCATGAAATGAACAGGTTGGGTGAGGCTGATGTTTCCAAATGGATTCCCTGGGGTCCTTTGCCCATAGGAGAAAGTGGGGAGAGGCCTGAGGGGAGAAGGAAGAGAGGCTTGAAGGGCAAGCCCAGATGCTCTTCACTCCATATAAACAAGAGTCACCTTAACCTCACAGAACAAACTGGGGGTTGCCGGGCTGAGGGAGTAGGGAGAGGCTGGTGGGGTTATGGACATTGGGGAGGGTATGGGCTATGGTGAGTCCTGTGAAGTGCGTAAACCTGGCGATTCACACACCTATACCCCTGGGGCTAATAACATTATATGTTAATAAAAAATTTATAAAAATTAAAAAAAAATAAAATGAACAAGAATCACTTTGCTTGCTTATTTCTGTTTTGTGCATTTTGCTTTCTGTAAGATTTGGTTCAAAGGAGCAGCCTAATTAGTGTATGGGCCGCCTTGTTCAGCTCCCAGCAGCCCTGCCCACCTCCTGCCTGGAAGGACAGCCAGAGAGCCACAGAGGTCTCGAACCTCGCCATGCATACCAGTGACCTGGGGAGCTTGCAAACATGTCCGTCTGGGGAGGCTGGGCAGGCCACATTTCTAACAAACTCTCAGGGAAGACTGATGTGGCTGATCCGGGGACCACACTTTGGGGGACAGGTCGTATCACCCAAATCCACCGCTGGCCATAGCTGCTTGGACCTGGTGTGAATGCCCGACCCGACTGAGCCCATCAGCTTTCCTCCCAGACATTGAGACTTGAAACAAAGAGATTCTCTTCTCTCTGGTTGGTATCTCAAATGTGGAGGGATCCGAGAACTCAGAAGCTGCGGGTTGGCTCTTTTCTGCCATGTGATCCAGGGAAAGGGGAAAAGCAGGAGGCTCAGAAGAATGGAGCGAGTATGCAAGATGAGAGACGCAGAAGGGACCGCCTGAGGCCTGACACTTCCAGTCCCCGGGGCAGGCCCCATTCTCACCTGTAGGATTGCCCTCTCTTGAGTTCCACGAGACACACTTCCATCCTTAGAATAATTTTCTCTTTTCCACCTAAGATTGTTCTAAGGTGCTTTCAGGTATTTGCAGCCCAAGAATTCTGCTGTCCAGCACTGGAGATGCTCGACAGTGACTGAGGACAAGCACAGGTCCTTTCCTCTCACAGCCTAGCAGGAGCACACTGAAGGTTCTGCTCGATCCTTAGGATTGAATGAATGAACATCATGCCCCGGGCCTGGTGTTCTCTCCGACTTCTCTGTGCCCAGATTTGGAGAAACCCTTTTACTTCCTGTCTCCCTGTCAATCCTAGAAATCCAATTGTGAATGCAACACACTGTCAATTTTTCTATTTATGCCATCTATTCCCTCGGCACGCTAATTTCATTCTTCCTATCTGGCAAGGGAAAAAAAGGGACTCGGGGAAGGTGTATTTCCCCTTTAAATACCATGAAAGTTATGAATATTTCTTTCCCAAACTGCCAAAATAATTGTTTCATTTACAGAACTGAGATTCTCCAGGGAACGTCCCAGTGATGTTCTAAATTGCTAACATCAGATATGCAGAAAACAAATATGGGGCGATCCATATGCTCCCAATCCTGAATTTAGCATCTCAGCTCAACACAAACTTGCATTTCAATCACTTTCGGTGAGTTCTGGGTTATGAGTATGTGCAGGGTTAGGGCTGGACCAAAGCCACCGGCCTGGAATCTTCTGCAGATGGGCTCTCTGCACAGCCGGAGGCCTGCCCAGGTTGTTGTTTAGAGAATTCACTTTAAATTAACACTTACAGGCTGCAGACCCCCAGCCAAAGGGGAAGCACGGGAAGGCCTGGCCTGTGTGATTGCAGGAGAGGGTGCCAAATTTCTCCCTCTTCTTATTACTGCTCAAAGAGTCCTATTGCCTGGGGATTTGGGGGTATGGTCAGGAGTTTACCACTCCTCAGGGCTCCATCATGAAAACAACATGTGAGAAGGAATAGGAGATGACGAGCTTGGCGCAGGGATGGTGATGGGGATGGTGATGACGGCAGCTAACATTCACGGAAGCACATTTTATGTTTAGGCACCCTCTCAACACCTTACTTGCATCAATCCATTTACTCCTCCAAATAACCCTATGTGGTGGGCATCATTATCACGCCCATTTTACAGATGAGGAAAGTAAGGCTCAGAAAGTTGGGTTCCTATGCTAGTTAGGGGTAGTGGAACAGCCGTTGCTTTTTCCTGCCCTCAGCCAATCTCACTCTCTTGCTAAATAAAGCCTCAGTTTTTCTCTGGAGAACCACACTCTCCTTCTGCATATTATTTAGTGGGAATTCCAGAACCAGATGCTCCTAACTCAGCGACTGTTGGACTGTGGACTATATGAGGGGAGGTATTGGCCTTTGGTAGCCCGACCACTAGCCCAAGGCACAGTTTTGGCCCTTAACCAATGTTTTAAGAACAAATGAATGAGCACAGCATGCAGTGTGTAATATTATCAATGGGATGGTTTCTACGGCAGCTGTGGGGTTAGAAGCGCCCTGACTGGGCAGGCCTGAGTTGAGTGCTCGCCCTAGACCCGTCAGGCCCTCTCCTGGCCATGCGAAGGGAAGGACACATGGAGAGAAGCTTTCTAGAGCTGACTCATCAGGATAGTGGGCAGCCCACTTTATCCTGGACCTGACCCTCGTCCCTATACTTTCTAGTCCCAGATGATCAGATTTTACTTCGGTTCTCTGAGAAACAAATTCTCTTTTTCGCTTCACTGCACCAGTGCTGGTTTGTATCGCCTGCAACCAAATCACTCTGCATTCTCACCGGCATGTTTGTACAATCTGTGGCAGTATTCGGCCCAGAAAACTCAACTACAGGGACCCAGGGCCGTGCTGAAAGGCCAGGATGTAAAGTTCAGCATAGCTACGGACAAGGAGCGTTCTCGCATTCCACAACGCTCACTGGGCGCTTCCGGGAGCCGGGAGCTGTAAGAGGTCTTTTCCCCAGATTTTTCTCTTCAACCATCAGCTACACACTGATGTTGAGAGTATCATGCCCACTTTGCAGATGAGAAAGGTAAGGCTCAAGGAGGGGAAGTAACTGCTGAAGAACATGAGTAGGTGGGTGACACAGTCAGGACTGAAAATCATGTCTTCCGAGGTCAATGCAATTGCTCTCCTGTGCTGCATGGTCTCCAGTGGACGGAGGGCTTGGCTCACCAGCAGGGCTTAAAAACCAGGTTGCTAGAGCTCACGCAAAGGCAACAGGAGAAGTGAATTAAAGCTGAGTTCAATGTGTGCTCAACTAGTTCAGGGATGGGGGCAATGGCCACATAAGCCATTATCCACTGTACTATTCGATGAGTTTTTTCAATTACATAGAAATGGCTTCATGTAAGGAGAAATCGTGTCTGAGTCAATAAAGATGGAGTCACCAGTCTTCCCGATCCCCCTTGTTTCCACGCACCAAGCCCTTCCAGTCTCCTGCCACTATGGTCTAACACACACACACAACCTCTTCTGTCCTGAAGACAGCCTTCTCATGTTCTACAATCCATCCGAACATAGGCACAATCAGCTTAAAACCTACCACAACTTGTTAAGAACAGCAGAAAGTATTTAAGTCAAAGAGCAGTGCATGACGTGACAGAGCCAAGCAGAAGCGTTGTCTCTTCTTGATCTAGTGAACAGTAGATGTTTTACCCCCATCCCACCCATTTCACTTGTTTTGATTTCCCGTTGAATAAGCCCCTCCTGGTGCTTGGTCCAGGGGGCTGAGGGTGATTGACCTTAATTCTTCCTTTCTTCTTAGGTGCAAAATGGGCATGTGATTCAGTTTTGCCAGCTATATGCCTTCTATCCCTCTACGTACAATATTTGGTTCATAGTTGGTCACCCCAACGGTCTCATGTGACTCAGTCCGGGAGCTTTCGCTAGACTATTGATGTGAAGAAGCTCTCCTTCCCTTGGGATAACCAGCTATAAAGGGGCTATAATCTGGGGTGCCTGGGTGGCTCAGTTGGTTAAGCATCTCCTTTCAGCTCATGTCATGGTCCCAGGGTCCTGGGATTGAGCCCTGAGTCACCTCCCTGATCAGCAGGGAGCCTGCTTCTCCCTCTCCCAATGCTCATGTTCGATCGCTCGCTCTCTCTCTTGCTCTCTGTCTCTCTCAAATGAATAAATAAAATATTTCAAAAAGGGGATGGAGGATATAATCCTAGAGCTTCTTGTGAATAAAGCCAACAATGAAGGTGGCAGAGTTGCCTAGAAATGGAGTGGGGAATGAAAACTCATTGCATTATTCTAGCACCTGGATGCAGCCTTACCTGAGGTCAATCCCTTGGACCTTGTAGTTACAAAGGAAGGCAGATGCTTCCTTGTGTTCTTAAGCAAATTGAGTTGGGTCTCTGAATTTCCTATCATAAAAGCCAAGAGGAACACCATTGACTCAATCGTGTATTCTGGAATTACACTACCTTCCCTGAATTGTTATGTTTTCCTAAATCTTTATCAAGTTGTATAAGATTTACAGATTTTTAAATTTCACTTTTTTTTTTTTAAACTTCCTGCCCTAAAATTCTTTTGTGCAGAGGTGCCTGGGTGACTCAGCTGGTTAAGTGTCTGACTCTGGATCTCAGCTCAGATCTTGATCTCAGATATCAGTCAAGATCTCAGATCTTGACTCAGTTGGTTAAGTGTCTGACTTTGATCTCAGCTCAAATCTCAGGGTCATGAGTTTGAGCCCTTCACTGGCCTCCACACTAGCATGGGAAATAGTTTTTAAAAAATTTATTTTTCCCAGAGGCATCTGGGCTGGCTAAGTTGGTTAATGGTCTCACTTGATCTCAGCTCAGGTCTTGATCTCAGGGTTGTGGGTTCAAGCCCTGAATTGGGCTCCACACTGGGCATGGAGCCTACTTTAAAAAAAAAAAATTCTTTTGCCCAGAAGTTCAATATTTTAATTTAAAAGGGAAAACTCCCTTTTATTCCCAAGTGGGAATTTATTAGATAACACAATTCTCTGTAATAACCCCAACTAATGCACTAAGAATATTTAGGAAAAAAATAGTTATGTGAGTACATATTATAGAATATTTATTGAGAACCCACCAAGTTCCATGCTACTGAGGATAAAGCATTAAACGAAAGAAGAGTAATCCTGCCAAACCCAGGCAACTTACATCCTAGTGAAGAGAAATAACAAAAACCAAACATATAAATAAACAAGGTAGGACAAAGTGAAAGAAAATGGCACAAGAGGTGATGCTATTTTAAAGATTTTACTTATTCATTCCAGGCAGGGTGGGTAGGAGAGGAGAGCAGGGGGAGGAGCAGAGGGAGAGAGATGAGCAGACTCCATGCTGAGCACAGAGCCCAACGTGGGACTCAATCTCAGGACCCTGAGATCATGGCCTGAGCCAAAACCAAGAGTCAGACAATGGACTGACTCTTGCCACTCAGCGCCCCTGGTGGGATACTATTTTAGGCAGGTGGCCAGGAAGCTCTCTGAGGAGGTGACATTGGAAGCAATGCTGATGTTAGAGTGTCACAGACTAAGAGGAAATCTAGTTAGAGGCCCTGACACAGGCACGCACTTGGCCTGTTCTGGGAGCGCCAAGGAGTCCAGCGTGTCTGGAACAAAGTAAGCAAGGGCGACAGGGACAGGCCTTACTTCAGCAAGGCAGCAGGGGCCAGATCCCTTGGGGCCTTCCAGGCCCAGATGGACTGTGGTTTGGATTTTGCTGGGATGGGAGAGCACTGGTGTGTGGGGGGACAGAAGACTGGCAGGACCAAATACAGATGCTGAAAGGATCGCTCTAGGACCGTGGGGAGAACGAGCTACAGAAGGGCAAGTGTGGCAGGAGGGAGCCCAGTTAGACGGCTGCTGTGGGTCAGGCAAGAGAGGACTTGGACCAAGAGCTCAAGGTGGAGGTGACGGGAAGTGGTTGGATTCTGAGCGTACTGTCAGCGTAGAGCCACCAAGGGTTAGGAGGGGACTGCACGTTGGATGTGAGCAAAAGAGGAGTCAAGGATGACAATGTCAAGTTTTGAACATGAGCCTAGGGGTGAGCGGAAGTGTCATCTCCTGTTGGGTAATAATCAGGACGGAGGAGCAATTGGTCTAGGGAATGGAAATCAAGGGCTTGGTTTTGCCCATGTTCTTTTATTGCTGTAAAATACATACACATTTTATCATGTAATCATTTTAAATCGTATAATTCATTGTCCCTTGCTGGAACTCTTCTATCATCCCCAACAGAAGCTTTGTACCCATTCGACACTACCCTCCCCTGTTCTCCTCCCGCCCAGGCCCTGGTCATCCCTGTTCTACATCCTTTCTAGCGGATATGTATATGTAAGCTGCCTACTGGACATCCAAGTGAAGATACTGAAAAGCTCTTCGACACACTGATTCTGGGGTGACAGGGAGAGAAGAGAACTAGAGGCATAAATTTGGGAGTCATCAGCATATGCAAGAGTTGGCATGCAATTCCCATTTATCGAAATGAATGTTTGACTTAATTTCCTTCACTGCTGTGCAGCCCAGAAAATGAATATGGTGCCAGACACAGTGCCTGGCATATAGTAACCCTTCGATAAATATTTGTTCAAGTGAGTAACTAAACTCTTTGCCCCTCTAGTTTGTGGGAACAGCGATTCTTTGAACAAGAATTTTTAGAAGTACAACCCTTTAAAATAAATAGCTCTATTTCTTGAAGGAGGAAAAAAAAAAGAAGTCTGAACAAATTTTAAAATACACTGGCACTTCTACTGCAGTTTTCAGAAATAATGTCTGATTTGTGATGTCTTTGGCTGACGATGGTGCCAAACCCAGTACCACTTGACACCACGCTATGTTACATCAACAGAACGGGAGTGACAAAACCAGATGTGGCGTGTCACAGCGAGGATCAATGAGCTTGAGAAGCAGGCGCCGGAGTCTGGACTAAAAGCAGGCGTTCGAAATGTGTTTCAAAATCACCCACCTCTATTCAAATTATCCTGGTGATGTTTAAAGAAAAACGTGGTTGCGCAAGAAGGTAAGCTCGTGAGTACCAAGAGGAGATTCTGAGAGCAATTTGTCTTCAGCTGACAAATGTTACCTACACAGAAGAACCTGCACATGCCAGATCTTGATTATCTCAGTTACAAGCAGGTATCTAGGCTCTGCTGATCCTAAGTGTGCAGCAGCCCTTTGGCATAACAACCTGTGCAATACATAACCGGAGTGTGGGGGATGCTGGAATGTATCTTTGGGTAATCACATTGCAATCATCTTCTCCAGCAAGAGAGCCACAAGTGCAGAAATTTGGGGATAGAAATTTGACTTGAGAAGACTTCAAAAGCCTCAGCTGTGTAGTACATTCCCTTCACACTTGCTTCCTAACACTGTGTAGTGGACCATAGGTTAGTAATCCACTGGTGCCATGGCTACAGCCTTGAAGTTGAATTGGAATGGCCTCTTCAGTGTAAGTCGAGGCTGTGAAACTCAAAGTAGAGAGGGACAAGATGAGCAAGTACTCATCTCCCCTAGTGTCAGTGTTTTCTTGGAACATGAGACCTGTTGATGCTGAAATCACTGGTGTTTCCTCTCAGGTATCATACCTTCTCAAATCACAACTGAAATATCTGCACTTGGCATTAATAATATTTTAAGGAACTAAACCATTTCTGGAAGATACGTGAGCATTTCCAATTACTTGAGTTGGAATTTAAACTTCGAAAGTTAAGACTGATTTGCTTACTTTGAAAAAGGAGAGACTGTTCAGTTTAAAAGGCTGGTTATCCAAATCCAATTTTGTGGGGATAGATGAATTTACCTCCTCCCCCAAATTTCACCATTGGGCTTGGAACTTCCTTATGAATTCAGAGGAGGAAGAGACCAGTGTTTCTCCAAACTCCTTCTTCAGAGTGGAAAAAATATATTCGGGATAAATTAGAAATGTTTTCTTAATCTGGTACCAGGCTGGGTCACCACCTTTTTCCAAGTATGAATTTTCTTGGGCAGGGGGTACATGGGTTTTCACCGGTCTTTCGTGATGATAGGAAAAAAAAAATTTTTCATCACTATTGTATCATGAAAAGAAATAATGCGTGATTAAATGGTTAAATTCCCAAATCTGAGTGTAGACAAAATACAAAGGACTTGCATCTCTAATGACAGCCAATGAAAAGAACGAGTATGTGTCTGGTGATGCACCAATAGCATTTTCTAACAAATTCCACCACAAAGCTGAGAGTCAGAAATCTTTTCCAACAGACAAAATAAGTTTACTTGCCTTGGGGATTTTAAATGAACCATATATTTGATATAAAACCTTTTTTTCAGTAATGTGCCCCATTTTTAACTATGTTGAAGTTATCATGGCCCTATTAGATATGCTGCTGATGACCACTATTAACAGAAAATTTGACCTTGACTTTTTGTGCTACCATGGTTCAGTATATGTCATAATCCACTACTGATCTGTTACCTCTCAGCCATACAGATTATTTTTATTTAGCTAAGTTTCACAGCTTTTGAGCACTTGCTTAGGGGATAATTAATGCAATAAGGAAGGTTTTAAATATATTCAGAGACCATGAACCCCTTTTTTCCCATTTTATCATGGGGAGTACATTTAAGACAACACATGTTCTAAGAAGTCTAAATGGAGACAGTGGAATATATACATTGTGTCACATGATCTATGAATTGGTCAGACTATATCATCATCTGTACCTTAGCCTCTGGGCATTCAAGCAAGCCCTCACTATAGATAAGGATGAGCCCATTTCTTTCCAGAAATATGAGATGGTTTCAACAAGTAGTCTATAAAATTTATAGTGTACACAAATGGGAATCATGATCAATAAGATTGAAAACAAGGTTGATTATGGTTATTGAAGTCTTAACAGCTTGGTAAAGAGAATCAACCTAATTTGGAAGGCAATAAGGAGCCAGCAGAGAACCAGGTGGATGGCATGGCTGTTGCTGGGTTTTAGGAGCTATATTCCCCAATTTCACAGATAGACTGGAGGAATGAGAGTCTGAGAGTGGGCACAGTAGTAATAAGAGGTGGGGGGGAAGCACTATCAGTGGGCACGAAAAAAAGAATCATGAGGGAGATGGACCGTACTGGCTTCAGTGAGTGCTGGGATGGAAAGTATGTGGGTCACAGATGACTGGTTTTAATTCATGGACAGGAAGACAGAGCTGAGTAAGAGGAGGTGGTGCTGACTAGAAGGGAATGTGTGAGGTTCTGTTTTGGGCAGATTGAGTCTGAGTCGCCTGTGGAATATACACCTGGAAGGTCAGTTCTTGTCGCTAAGGAGAAAAGGCATGCCTACAAGTCCAGACAGTGGAATGGCCAAGATGGAGGTAATATTCAGAGAACAAAAAAGCTGGAGTGTAGGGAAGAAGAAACCTGAGGCTAGAACCTGGCTGGAGGAAACTAGTGTGCGCAGAGTGAAAACACAGGGAAAAAGGAGGGAAACCTGACACACGTAGTGACATCGATACCAGGGAGGAGAGAATTTCAATGTTGCAAATGATGGAGTTAGTTCAAGAAGAACACAGTAAAACTAGGGACTTGGGTTATATCTGTTCCATCAGATTAAAAATGAATGAGAATTCTGCAGAGCAAAGGAAACCATCAGAAAATGAAAGGCAAATCTACCGAATGGTTAAAAAAAAAAATTTGCAAATCATATATCTGATAAGGGACTAATTTCCAAAATATATAAAGAACTCCTACAACTCAATAGCAATAAAAATGGGCAGAGGATCTGAAGAGATATTTTCCCAAAGAATATATAAAGATGACCAATGAATATAAGAAAAGGGGCTCAAATTCACTTATCATCAGAGAAGTGCAAATAAAAACCACAATCAGCTATCACTTTGCACTTGTTAGAGTGGCTATCATCAAAAAGACAAGAAATACTGAGTCGGCAAGGAGGTGGAGAAAATGGAAACTTTGCACACTGTTGATGGGAATGTAAATTGGTATAGCCATTATGGAATATAGTATGAAGTTTCCTTAAAAAAATTAAAAATAGGACTTTCATAGGATCCAGCAGTTCCATTACTGGTTATTAATCTGAAGAAAACAAAAACACCCAGTTGAGAAGATACATACGTCGCATGTTCACTGCAGCGTTTTTTAAGTGGGGGAGGGGCAAAGGGAGAGGGACAGGGAGAGAATCCATGCAGATTCCATGCCCAGCGAGGAGCCAGATGTGGGGCTCAACTTATGACCAGAGCCAAAATCAAGTGTTGAACGCTCAACTGACTGAGCAACCCAGGCACCCCCACATGACAGCATTAATTAAAATAACCAAGATAGGGAAAAGTATACACATACACAATGATAGATTATTGAGCCATTAAAAAAATAAGAAAATCTTGCCATTTGCAACAACATGGATGGACCTTGAGGACATTATGCTGAGTGAAATAAGTCAGAGAAAGACAAATACTGCATGATTTCACTTCTATATGGAATCTTAAAACAAAACTGAGCTCACAGAGAACAGATTGGTGGTTGCCAAAGGCAGGGCATAGGGGGTGAGTGAAATGGGTACAGGCGGTCAAAAGTACAAATGTCCAGTTATAAGATAAATAAATCATGGGGCTATAAAGCAGCATGGCAATTAGAATTAATAATACTATATTGTGCATTTGAAAGTTGCTGAGAGTACATCTTGTAAGTTCTCATTACAGGAGCACCTGCGTGGCTCAGTGGGTTAAAGCCTCTGCCTTTGGCTTGGGTCATGATCCCAGGGTCCTGGGATTGAGCCCCACGTCGGGCTCTCTGCTTGGCGAGGGGCCTGCTTCCCCCCTCTCTCTGTCTGCCTTTCTGCCTACTTGTAATCTCTGCCTGTCAAATAAATGAAATAAAATCTTTAAAAAAAAAAGAAGTTCTCATTATAAGAGAAAAAATTAACCATGTATGGTGACAATGTTAACTAGACTTACTGCTGTGATCATTTCGCAGTATGTATGCAAGTATCAGATCATGGTGTTGTACACCTGAAAGCACTATTATATGCCAATTATACTTTATTTTAAAAAAATAAATGAGGAGAGGGGACAATATCCAGAGGCATAATCTATGTGGCTCTTTGGAGACATGGGTAGGTGAAGAAACCACAAAGTAGGGTGCATTTATTATATCCAATGCAGTTTAAATACCTGTCCACGGGGGTCAAGGTCAGGTAAAGAGGCCAGGGTGGGATAGGGAAGCCATCAAAGCCAGAATGGCAATGACAGCAACCAGTAAAAATCAGGGAGAAAACACTTGGGGATTGGGCAAGGAGAAGATGGACAGATACATACGGTTTTTGTTTTGTTTTGTCTTCTTTTGATGTATATGTGGTTTTGAGGGTAGTAAAAACATCACGAGTGATATGTTTTATATGGAATTTTTAAAAAAATAAATTAGGTGCCAAGGCACTAGACACTTTCCCACTTGGCAGCAATTATCAGGGACTGCTTAGCGGTAGGTGCCTCCGTGGGATGCTGCGAGGGCTCTCCTGTGCCCTGGTCCTCGCCATTCCCTGTTGCCTACTCCAACCCACCCAGTTTATATTATCTCTCTGGTCTCCTGAAACACCTGAGTTTGCAACTCCCAGGCCACAGGTTCTAATTAGTGGGTGAGGAGGCGAAACTAGAAGGCTATGGATATGTAAGGGGTTCTGATTAGAGGCAATTCCAGAGCCAGATCTCAAAGGCTATGCTTTTCTTCTATTATCCATAACTTTTGAATGTAACTTGTATATTAGATTTCTACTAACATAAAAATACACATATACAATGGAAAGGCGCCTGGGTGGCTCAGTGGGTTGAGCCTCTGCTTTCAGCTCAGGTCATGATCCCTGGGTCCTGTGATTGAGTCCCACATCGGGCTCTCTGCTTGGTGGGGAGCCTACTCCCTCCCACCCCGCCTGCCTCTCTGCTTACTTGTGATCTCTGTCAAATAAATAAATAGAATCTTAAAAAAAAAAAAAAAAAGAAAAAGAAATACAGATCCACATTCCCTTATTCATAATTTTGAAATTTAAAGTTTTCTTTGACTCAACCTTGGCAAGACCTGCCCTAATATGAGATCTTTATAGAGTTTACTTATACCATTAATACCAACATTCACATATTTCCCTGCAGAAATATTAATGTTTATCATTACAGGGTACGAAATGTATGATTTGTGCATTATAATACCTTGCTAAAAACCCCCAAATTCTATATTCTGGCACCAAGGGTTTCAGGTAAGGGATCGGGAATCTTATACATCAACTTTCCTGCACCTATGAACTAAGCTATAATTTTCTCCAATTGAGGAAAAAAGTACTCTGTTAGGAAAAAAAGAGAGAGAGAGAGAGAGACAGAGAGAGAGGATGTCTAAAACAGTATATTCAAAATAACGTTCATGCAGACAATTAGTATGCGGTGGGAGGGGTAATCCAGTATTTGCCAATAAACAGGCAATCAGAGAAACAAAGCACCCTGGGAATTTCACAACGAATCTTTGCCAGCAGAAAGCAGAGGACACAGTGTATTAAGAGGTAAGTCATTTCTCTCCCCTCCATCCCCAAACCTACACTTAACGTCCTTCACCCTTTAAAACAGACATCTCAATCCCAACAGCGATTTCAGGAAGGAAGGTGAGAAGCTGCGGGCGTTACTAGAGTAAGGCTGGTCCGTAGTCCATTTCTGTTCCACAATCTCTCTGGCACGTGGCTTGCTTGCCAGAGAGACTAGCCAAGCCAGTCTTCCTAAAAATGGAGTTTCATCCACCTGAGAGAAAAGCCCATCACTTTTTTGTATCAGCTAGAGGCTGGACTCCGCTGGCTTCTGAGCCCACGTGACCATCACCGGGACTTTCTACACTACAACCCCCCACCCCCCCCACCCCGAGGCTCTTCTGATTCGACGAGGACCAGCTTTGTCAGTTGCCTGATGTTCCATCTGTTTTCTCAACTGGAGTGGTGGGGAGGAAAATCATTAAGAAAAGGAGCCTGATGTTTCCACAGAAAGCCAGGTTCCCCCAACGACCCGCTCTCGGCCCAGTGTGGCCACACTGTTCACAGGGCCGGGACCACCTCAGAAAACCAGCCCCTGTGCGTTCCAGCAGCATGCGGCCCCTCTCCCTGGGGTGCGCCCTATTGAACAGGACCTCGATACCTGCTTGCTAAGCACAGAAAAGCGTGTGCCCGGTTTGATGCCAACCCTAAGAGCTTACCCACTTGGTATCACAACAGCCTAAGAGAGCCAAGAAACAGTGATTTTTTTTTTTTTAAATGAAGCCAGAGAACATGCTGGCGACGCTGCTGTTTTCCAGTGCACCTGAAGCTAGGAGGCCCCTACAAGGAATTTGGATGAGGTTTTCCTCCCCTCTCTCCTTTTAATCTCTAAGGGATTGCCACTAAACCGAGGCCACTTTGGCAGAGGCAGCACTGACTGAGCCCTTCTCAAACAGAGCATTGAAAAAAAAAAAAAAAAAAAAAAGGACGTCTGCTGCATCAGTATCCCAGAATACTTTTTATTCCCCAATGCCCATCTGTAAAAGGCAATGCTCGCTTTGTGCAAAACAAGGGGATACATGGGCTGGCACCGACATTCAGGCTCCACGGCCAGGCCCCGCGGGGTTGGCCACTTGCCCGAGATCCTCTACAGCCCCCCTCACCCCTAATGACAGGGGAGCCAAGAACGGGAACATGGTTAAACGAGGCTTTCCTTTTGACCTTAGTGATTATATTCCTGAGACAGAACCAAGAGTGGAAAACACCTTTCCATTTTTGTGCTTGTGGTTTGGTTGGATTTTTTTTCTCCATTATTTTAAATCTTTTCTTTCAGGCTCTATTTAAATTCATTTTTTCTCCGAAAATGTAAAAGGGCCCGTCTACATTGAATTCCTGGAGAGCGTCTCACCGATGAAAGTCCAATACGAATAGGACACGCTCTCAGCACATTTCCTAGTGAATGTAGCTCCGTGGGACTCTCGCCCGTATTCTCACCTGCAGATCTGGCCATCCACTTTTAATTTTTTCAGTCCTTATAACGTATAGCTGACTTCTGCCATAATTTATGTTAGACTGCCATCTTATGGTAGCTTGGGACCACCATTTCGGCCGGGGAAACACAGGGCTGGCTCTTCAGCGTTTTCAAGAAAATACGGATTTACAAATCATCTTTAATTAATCACACCAGAGAAATGTATCAGAAAGGATGGTCTGTAAATAAGAAACCTGTTTCCGTGCGGTCTGCTAAAGGCCAAACAGGACAGAGAATATTTGAGCAGTCTCACAAACCTTAAAGACAATCGATGAATTTTTTTTTTTTTTTAAAGGCATTCGGGGACTATTACTGCATAATCCGACATTTAAGCAGCAAGCATTCTTCATGAATGCCATGACGTATATGGGAAGATTTTCAGAGGGAGGGCCCAGTCTGAGTAAGTGATTTGCGGCCCGGAATTTTCAACTCTGCGTTCTCAGGGTGCATCATTTCTCCCCTCTCAGCTCCAAAAAAAAAAAAAAAAAAAAAACCACCCCACAAAACTCTCCGGGGCCCATATCAGCATGACACAAGGAAACTCAATCCCACTTTGAAGCCTGATCATTTGCAAATGTATTTCAGTCCCAGGTTTAATTCGAGAAGATTCCTTGGAGAAGCCTCATTCCGGAAGTCTGCCTGCCAATTTTTGGAGGCTCAAAGGCTTGTTTCCTCTCTCTTCTCCAGGTTTCTTTCCACCCACAAAGTTAACGTACATGGTGAATGGGCCTGAATTTAATTCCTAATCAGAACCTGCCAGTTCTGTGGCTACACTGCCAGTCACTCTCAGAAAGGCATAAGGGAAAACACGGTTTCAGTTCCAGGTTTGTTTGGGGTGTTACGGATCAATGAGGTCATGAGAAGGGGATCCTGGGGGACCTGGAGTGGTAGCGAGGCTTTTACTAAAGCAAATGCCTGGCCCTATTTCACGAGAGAACGGTCTCACACTCTAACACCAGCAGACTGATCTGCTCCTAACCCCCATATTCAAGAATGCTTTTGTTCAATCTCCATCTCCTTTCCAGACTGCCCCATTGTTTTCTCATCCACGCTATAGGGCCAAGATGAAAAGTTGGAGGGGATGGGGCAAGGCGGGGAGGGTATCCTTCCGTTTTCCATCTATGGGTACCCCCCTCTTGTCTCCATAAAGAAGATACAGAACACACATGACGAAAGAAGAAAAATTAATATGCATTTCACCAGATGCAAAACAAGAACTTTGGAACAAAGGCTATTTAAAAAAAAAAAAAAAGGGCGTTTGAATGTCAAACGTTTCTCAGGTTCTTGCTGCCCTGTCACAGTAGAACTGCCTTCTTTTTAACTGTGTCCTTTTCAATAATTGTAGGGATCACAATTGCAAATTAAACATTCCTACTAAGTCATGGTGGGTTTCCTTTACTTGGTTTCTGCGTCCCCTTATTTTGACTTGGACTCTCCTTCCCTCCACCCCCGCCCCCCAGCCTGTTTTGCTTATGAACTTACCTTTGCTGACCCTCCTCTCCTCTCCTGCCTGGGGGCTGCTCTTGCTTCAGTCCCTGCACTGGAAATGTTCCTCTTCAACTGTCATCCTCAGATCCGCAGGGACACGCCTGGTGCCCACATTTTCCTCATCTTTTGTTAAGGGTGTGTTTGTGTGTCATTGTTTTGTTTTTTGTTTTTTTTTTCTTCTCCCCCCTTAATCCAAAGTACACGATCAGAGACTCCAACACATTCAGCTAAGATTCTGAACGGACTGTACCCATTAGGAATTCTTAAAGTGCAGACCGACTCTACAAAAAAGGACTCTTACAGATACAAAAGCGACATCCTGGCCCGCCTCACCCCCACCCCACCTCCCAACACGTATGGGTTTTTCATGGCTGTTCCAATTTAAATTTCTCAGTTTACCAGTCAAAGAGATGATTTTTCTAATATCCATCCTGCAAACTCCATCTGGGATCCCCCAAACAAGCTGTGTTCTTCTGCCTCTCACAGACATGAATTATAAAAAAAGTCTGTAGTCGGAGCAGGGGCGAGGTCAGGCCTTGATCCTAAACCCTGAAGAGTCCTAATGCCTGCAGACATGCAGGCTAAGTGAACAGGAAAGATGAAATAGATGCCTTCCTGCGATTGCTTTTCTCCCCACCCCCCACCTCCAGCTGATCCTGTGCAAATTACCTTGGGGAAGCCCAAGCTAGAGTCCTCAAAAAACCGGAAGTAAGGAGCATCTACTATGATCACAATTATCCTACGATGTTCGTGCCTCGCGGGATATTGTTACCCTTCCAAGCTTTCGGCCTAATGTCTCATGTGAACAGAGAACCAGATGGGAGTTTTGGGGGCTAAAATGGATACACCAATTATTTATAGATTCGGACTAAAAATCACGTGAGCTGCCTTCTGTGGAGTTCCATTTTCCGAGAACAGACTTGAAATAGACATAGTTGTGGAAAGTCTCAGAAACATTTAGAATAGTCCTAAACATGATATTGCAAGTAGGGAATAGTGGAGTTAAGCCTGAAGAATTTTAGGAGCTCCTTCCTAAGGAAGAGCATAGTTTTAGAACTATCTTTTGGAAATCTCTAGATTGAGACCTGGCGGTTCAATTCTATCTCCTGTTGGTTTTAGCAGGACTGCCCCTGGCCATATCTTCCTGCTGAGAAAACCTCTAAAATTAGACATGACTGCTTGCATAGGCAGGTGCCCGTAGCTTTGGAATAGAAGGAAATTCTTCCTAGCACCGTACACATGATAGACACTCGATCAACGTTTACCGGGAAGGATCAAAGAATAAAAACAGAACTTCTTTGATTAGTACTAAGTATAAGATGTTGCATTATTTCAGAAAATTTCCTTCAGTTCTCCATTTTATTATGTTAACTTTGGCATATATGAGGTTTTTTTTTTTTTCTTTTCTTTTTGAGGGGAGTGTGGGAAGGGCAACGTTCCTTGAAAGATTCCTTTGTGCTAGGTACAGTCCTAAATACTTTACCTGTGTTGCTTTATTTCCACTTCACAACAACCTATAATCTTTCACATCTTATAATGGAATAATAACTTGCCTGAGGTTTACCAGCTTGTCCGGGGTCATCTAGCCAACCAGCTCCAAGAGCCCAAGCCCCAACTGCTCCCAAACATGGCCTGTTCTGCTGTGATTCAGAATTGAGAAATGCTGCCTTCTGTTTTTACTCATAAATCTAAAACTCAAAATGGAGGAATTACTGGAGAATGGCTCAGGCCATTAAAATTTTTTAGGGATGCTTACATTTTCACAGCCAACAAACCATTTAGGGAATCGGCAAAAGCTTTAGCTGTTTTTTTCCCCCCCAAAACTATTTCTTTGATAAATAAGAGTTTCCTGGAACACACGGACAAGGGTCACATGACTCACTCCAAACTACTCACAAGGCTCTCCTACTAGCACACTCCTTTGGTGCATAAGCTACCTAAAAAACTTAAAATCGGAAGGAAATTCTAGAAAGGAACTCATGTCTGGTGACATCAATACTTGGGTTACGGTGTGAGTTCTCAAATAAGTTATTTGGATTGATTTAATTTTTATCGGTATCCATTTGAACATGCACAACATCACTCAACACTTCGGAAATTAACAACTTTAATTACCATTTACTTTCTACTTGGAAAAAGTCATCATTCGTCAGAAAGTGGAGATTCTCCTGCTCTATTGAACTTGCTCAGAGTCAAAAACTTCCACGTTTTCCCAGTTAACTGTTAACTCTCAGGGAAAAAGCCCTCCTCTGTTTTCTCAGGTGAAAAGGGAACCGTGGTATTCTGGGACACCCCACTCCCACCTCCCACGCCTGTGTTCCCTGGGCCAAAAGCAAGGATCTTGAGAAATGATCCAACTCCCTGCACTCTGCTCCATGTGGCTTCAATAATGTCAGCTGGGAGAAATATATTTCATAAAAATTACCATCAAGCACACACTCACTTATCAATGTTCACTTTGGATGGGGGACACTTCCAAGTGAATCACCTAAAATTAGAGAAGCCCCTGTGCTTATGTTGTCTGGAAAATTGCAAATGTGAAAACATGTTTTTCTCCTTAGTTCATATCCCCTTGTTCCACAGTTAATTTCCCCACGGCCATGGCACGGCATGTCGTGGGACCGTATGATTGTGTGTGTGTGTGTGTGTGTGTGTGTGTGTTTGCACGTGCACGTGCACGCGTGTTTTCTCTGTGTGTTCTTTGTACTTCAGTGGAACACCACCTTAGATCATCCTCGACAAGGGAGTAAAGGTTATCATTAGCATGTTGAATAATGGATGGCGTCCATTGTATTTTCTTGTTTAGGAAAATAAATCATCCTGAAAACTTTTATTATGTTCTATGTAAAATGGAAGCACATCAGCGCTTGTTATGTTTTCCTTCTCCTGAGTGGGTTTGGCAGGGCGCCTTAGGCTGGAAAGAACAGCCAGGGGTTGCCAAGCAAGGGCTGGCTTGATTCCGTGCCATTCCTCTAGGGGCTGTAAACATCCTGCCTTGGAAGGCTTCACCAACCTGTAGCTAGAAAACTCCCGTGCGCAGAGGTGCAGCCGGGAGAACTGGAAACCATGAGTCACGGCAGCAGGCAGGCCCTGCTGGGTAAGGAGGAGGTCAAAGGTTTAAGCTTCAGCCGTCCCACCTGAGTCCCCAGGAAGAGGACAGCATCGAACGCAGTGGAGAAAACAGGCAGGAGTTGAGTGTGGACAAAGGACAAAGAAGATCGAGATTTCCTGAGTGTCCATGGACCGAGCACCCAGCACTGTAGCACACACCCTCCCCTCTGTCACCACATGTCAGACCCAGCAGGGCTGATTGGCGGGAAAGACCGTGGGAGCTGTGCACAGACCTCCCTGAGCTGCCATTCGCTGCGTGTGTAGTCTTGGGGAACTGGCTTCCTCTGATTCTCCATATTCTCACTGGCCAAGTGGGGATGGCCCCGCTACAGTTCTGCAATCCCTTCACACCGGAGCAGTGTGTCCGGAGCAGTCGCCTTGAGTCCCCAGAGCACACACCCTCCCAGGATCCCAGCTCAACCAGCCCGTCCCTGGGTAGCACCCCACCCCACCCTGGGCTACGTTGCAATCCCGAGCTAAAGAGACATGCGGGTAGAGCAGAGCCTCGAGGGCCTGTCCAGTAGGAAGGGCAGGTTTGCATTCCGTGACTGGGACCCATGTCATACACTTGTTACATAGTTTTATAAGGCTGTTCTAGAGACAGGAACGGATTCTACGGAGCCTATTACATGAAAAGCCCCAGATAAAGGTTGATAGTTATGCCCATTATACAGATGAGGAAAACTAGGCTAACAAGGTTAAATAACCGTACTGTGGAACAAGGATATGAACCTAGGATCGTATGGTATCCTAGCACAGATCCTCATTCCCCTGTCAACCAAGATCTAGCAATGGGAAAACCGTAACAGCTCATTAATAGAGAGTCCGTTCTAGAGAGAGCCATCCCATCAGCTCGGTTTCAGATGCCCATGCTCTTCTTCAAGGTCATCCCTGAGGATTCTTTAAAATGCAAGCATCAATTCAATTGTGCTGACAATGTTTCAATTATGTTACCAGACTTAGGACATGGCAACTGCTTTGCTCAAGACCAAATCGAAGAAGGTGGTCTCAGCTGCAGAATGGAATTTGTCGGGCACACAGCTAGTCTTCTCGACCACAGCTAGATGAGGCTACTCTTACGTCTGGGTGCTCAAAGAACGGAGTTGTACCTTTGTGATTCTCAGTGTTCTTGGAGGGTAGGAAGAGAATGGGTGTAAAAAGATTCTATACGTGATTGCATATCGTCAAGAAAATTACTACTTTAAAAACTTTCATCAAGGTACAATGTTGTCAGGATAGATTAAAAACAATCTGGGAACGGCAACTGGAAATGTGATCCTCATACAGCAGTCACAATGTGGATCCTACGCCCCGTTCTCTTCTAATTATCTAACCTGCTTCTCCATCAGCAATCAGCACTTGAGTATGAAATAGTCACCTGTGTGCGGACAGGACAGTGCATCTACGGGAAGAGGACATAATGGAGTTACATTTGGTTAAGAGCAAGGGAAAGAAATAGGAACATTTTAGGGGAAGGCCAGTGTGGAGATGATTCCAGAAGTAATCTAAGACTTTTCCAGCTCAACATGTGATTCATGGGCCAACGACATCCGCTTCCCCCCTGGGAGACCATCAGAAATCAGCATCTGAGACCCACCCTGTCTGACGGATCACACTCTGTATTTTAATCGGATGCCCAGACGATTCGTATGCACACGGCTGTAGGAGACGCTCTGCTCCTGGGGGCCCAGCCTCTGCTCACACGTTGGGGAGAGGAGCTGGTGGGGGTTGGTGCAGAGCAGAAAATGAAGTTGTAAGAGTTGGGAAGGTACCCAAGTGTTCGCCTCAGAGGTTATCCTGTCTGGATAGGCTGCAGGGGGAAAAAAAATCTGTTCTTAGATGACGAGCAGGCTGTGGCTACAGTTGCACACAGCATGACCACCATCTGTGTAGCAAAAGAAAAGCAACACTGTGCAGGCGCGGATCCGCTGCAGAGGCTAAGCGCGGCCAGGTGTTTAAGCAGGAAAGCCAGCCTTAAAGATCAAAGGCAAGTCGATTGTAAAAGAGAACATCTTGCCCACCAAACCCAGGCCCTCCGAACGGAGAGAGGGCGATGTCTGAAAAGACCAGATGTGAGCAGCCGAGGGATCCTGAGAGCCTAGAATAAACTTGCTTGAACAGCTCTGTGGCATCAAAACCTCATTATCGGCCAGGCCGACCGCTAAATACTAACACAGGTTCCACAGCAGATGGGAGAGGAGCCCTCTGAGGCACCCGGCTGAGGCGGTAGGAATTTTCTGTCCCTGTGGGGAATGGGCAGTCATTAATTATAGGACAGTCTCAGAAGTCTGAAGACAAAGTTCTCCACCACTGATGGCAAGGGAGTGGAGTCTTTGGAAAGAGCCGCGTGAGCACTTTGAGGTCACTAGTCTGGGGTCATGACAGGTGTTGCCTCCCGAAAGCCCGAGACAAGCGGGCAAGTTATTTTGGGAGTAAAGCATGAGTGGGTCTGGCTCGAGAGCCCCCACCCTCCTGCACCCACCCTGCACACCCGGTACCGTCACTCCGCGAGCACGCCGGCGGGGCCGGGGGCAACGGGCAGGGACACGGACATTCCATCGCCTGGTGAATTTCCCACAAGTCCAAGCTGGTCTCCTCTTAATTGCCCCCAAAGAGATTTTCATAAATACATTTAAATATAATAATTATTATTGTTATTCTACTTTGTTCTTCACGATGGCAACTTTCCTTCAAACAGCTCAAAGAACTATTCTGAAATTATCCAATTAATCTTTGCAAAATTCCTGTGAAGAAGGTGGGTGGCAGTTTCTCTACACTTCTTGAGGAGAGGGAAAAGCAGAGAGAGGTTAAAGGGCCTGGAGTAATTTGGGGATGGTGCAGAAATGGAAACAGGGCTCCCAACCTCCTTCTCCCAGATAGTCCTCCGCTGCCAAGTTCAGTGTCCTCTGAAGAGCACAACCGTCTAGGCCAGGGCCCTAAGTCCGGAGCACCTGTATTCAGATCCTGGTGCTACTACTCCATGAGATCTAAGACTTTGTGCAAGTCCTTTAGCATCTCTGGGCCTCAGTTTCCCCATCTTTCAAACGTCTCAATGAGATAGGACATAGTAAGGCCTGGAACCCAACCTCAGTGGGCTTGTTGGCAGTTTTTTTCTTTTTTCTTTTTTTTTTTTTTTAAAGATTTACTTATTTGAGAGTGTGAGAAAACATATGCATATGTGAGTATAGAGGGGAGGGGCAGAGAGAGTCCCAAGCAGACTCTGGGCTGAGCTTGGAGCCCCAGGTAGGACTCGATCTCATGACCCCGAGATCACGACCTGAGCAGAAACCAAAAGTGGGACACACCCAACCAACAGTGCCATCTAGATGTCCCTCGTTGTCAATTTTATACACAAGGCGGTTTTGTGCACGGCAGTGGAAGTGGCATACTGGGGCATGCAATGAAGCAAGAGGTCCAAGATCGGGCTTGGGAGATGGACAGCCTGGTTCAGATCTCGGCTCCAACACTTGCTAAATCCTCCGACTTTGGGCAGGTCACTTAACCACATTGAGTGAGTGTCCTCCTCTGTCAAACAGGGTCAGTGACAATTCCTTAAGACACTGCATAAAAGGGTCGAGCATAGGCAAGAGCTCCGTGAGTGCGCATAGGCGGTTTAGAGGAGGAGTCTGTTGTCAGGCTGTCTGCATTTCAATCCCACCCCCGCTTCCCAGCTCAGAGACCTTGGGCAAGTCGCCTCATTTCAGGGGAGAAGGTAGGTTCCCATGAGGACTAAGGAAGTTCACACACAGAATGTAGGACAGAACTGGGCATAGAGTCTGTGCTTGATAAATTGTATTATAATTATGGCTTCATTTCTTGTTTCTAGTTTATCTGTGGAACAACGTACACTGGCCTCCGTACATATGGAGAGAGATTACAATGTGGGGGTGATGCGGAGGGAAAATAACTTGTGGCAGTCCGCTACCCCCCAGTAAACTGCAAGAAGCAGCTCGAAGCTGGGAAACACTCCCTCTGGAATCAGACAGGCCTTAGCTCTGCCCCTCACCGGCGAGGTGATGCCGGGCAGTTCCGCCGCCGCCTCTGGCACAGTCAGCTCCTCTGGAGAACAGTGGTAACAAGCTGAACAGGGGACCTGAGCTTGACACGCAACTGTGCTTTGTGAATTCGTAAATACTACCTGTGTTTAAAGGGTTATGAATTCAGGAGCGCACACACTTTCAAAGCCCACTAACATCCGAATGTTCACTCGAGCCAGGGCAAACTGAACACCTTTTTTGCGTGTATGTGCTTCTACGTTTCATCCCTTTGTGGGGGTGGGGTGGGGTGGCAGAGAATGAGAAAGTTCCGGTCTCAGGTAGGAAAAGAATGAAGATGCCTTCATCTCCGGCGGTGCCAGGACCGGGGATCCACCACAGCTGCGCTACCACCAGGCCCGCCACACTCCACCCACCCAGGAGACTCAGAGAAGCTGGATTTCTCTTTGCTGAGTTCCTGTGGGTACTTCAAAGCCTAGAGACTTTGCAGATGTCTTGGTGGTGATTTCCCTTTAGCAAACACATGGGAAATACTTCAATAAGAGAGAGACCAGCTCCACAAAAGAAAACCGGGGGCCAGGAAGAGAGAGAAGTTGGTTTGCAAGCTGAGCCCGAAGAGACCTGGGTCGCCGGCTACTCAGATCTCAGATCCACAGCCTGGATTTGCAGCTGGGGGCTGTTCCTTGAGCTCCCCCTCCCCCTTACAGCCAGGCGGCATTTCTTAGGTACCAACCCATGAAATGTCAAAATAGAACTTGACTAGAAGAAATTAAATACTTCACTGTGGCCAAGAGCCTCCCGGCATGCTATCACCCCCACGGGAAGAGGGGAACAGTAGCCTCTGGGACCTGAGAAGGGTGGGGATGGCAGGCAGAGGGTGGGGGTCTCATCGCCCCTTGTGGCATTTCCAGGTCTGTTTCTTTTGCATTTTTGAGTCTCCTCCCATAGCAAGTTTCTCTCAACATGCGATCAGGGACATCTTTACTTTGAGGAGCTCTAAAGCGCTAGACACAAAGTCCATCTTTACATATGGCAAAGTTCTTTTGTGGATTAAAATCTACTTTTTGAACCAAGAAGCACCTCATCTTTTAAAAACAAGCATGTATTACAAAACTACAACGTTGTCTATGGTCTAGACAAGGAGTGCTAAGCGTCTGCGGAGTAAGCAGAGTGACTGCTCCCACACTATCCAACAGGGCCCGGAGGGGTTCCCGATGGTGGGGATGGTGCCTGGGGTTGAGGCACCCACTGCGGCTATAGATCAGAGTGAAGCCCCTCATCCACTGGGGCACCAAACACACAGGGCCAATCAAGCCCTCACCTGGGAGACAGCCTGCCTGCCTACCGTTCAGCCCTGATTGATGATTGCAGGCTGGCCAGCAGCCAGACCTGGTGGCCCCTTGAGTGACAATGACGGTGTCTGTCCTCACCAAGTCTAGTGGGAAGGACAAACAGGCTGTCACAACGCCGAGTGCTTCTGCTCTCCTGGGACAGGTGCAGGCTCCGAGAGAAAACACAGGAGGGGCGCTCGAGGTGGGAAGAGGGACAGAGAAGGATGCTGTAATGGCACCTTGGAGGGGTCACTCGCCTCCAAGGAGGAGTAGGAAGGAAGGATAACGGGAGCTAAAGGTGGAAAGCCTGGAGACTTAGCTCCATGCAGGTGAGTCAAAGAGTTGGGATATCTTCTGCGGGGCAACTGGAAACCACAGCCCCACCACTGGCTTGTTAGCTTCAGCTAAGGCAAACATGTATTGAAACTGACCACATACAAAGGTTATGGCACCACTCAAAACGAGAGGAGTGCCAATATCATCTTCATCCTGCAGTTGTAAGAATGGAGGCTTGGCAGTGAGGTAGCTCACCCTGGGTCCTCCTGCTACTGGGACTTGACGCTGTAGATGAGGTTTCTGAGTTTGTCACCCAGAATCAACACCCCCTTTTCTGGAACTCCATCTCCATGATGTCACTAGAGCTATAGGCATGGGTATAGGACTTATGCCTGGCCTGGAAGAGCATGGCCATCCTCTGGTGACAACCACTGGCTCAGGAATAAGACAGAGAGTCAGTTAGAGTCAATGGCACACAAAGTTGCAAATTCCTGGGAATCTTGAGATAGAGAGGGAAAGGTGTCTTAAAAGTGGGAGGATATAGGTTTAGAGCTGGGGAATGAAGACAGCACAAAGAGAACCACGAAATTAGGTCTCCTGGATCAAACTCTGCTTGAAGCCACAATACTCCACAACTTCTGAGTTAGAATATTTACCATATTCTTAGTTGGTTTCTCTCTCTTGCAACGAAGTAGCCCTAACGCAATGGTGCTTATGGTGACCCTCTCATCCTGTACCCCTAATGTTACATGCGGCTGAAACCGCTTTGGTGTTTGCTAATTTCTCACATTTAAAAAAATTATCTTAGTGAAATTTTTGAGCATGGAATAAACTGAGCTATGAAAATAAAGGCAGAGTACAGGAATGCAGTATTTAAACAACTATAAAATTAGTTGCACAGGAAAAGGAGGCAGGATGTAGAGCGAGGGAAACGGAGGTACAGAAGCATAGACCCTGTCTGTGGCTCACCAGCTCTGTGACCTCGTGCAAGGCCCCTCTGCTCTCTCAGCATCAAAGCTATGGAATAAGCAAGCATCATTAGACGGGACCTCAAGTCAGGTTGATGACTGCTACGTAGGCCGTTTTGGAATCATCCAAAGTTGACTAACACGGATTTAGGAGGCCCATTCATATCTTAACATAGACCAAGGCTTAGCTTCAAGAAAGCTCACACCTGTTTGTATCTGGCAGGTGCTGCTGAGAAAGGCTCATCACTGGGCTTGTGTTCAGGGAAGTGCAATTATGTAACCGACAAACGGCAGAGAACCTCGCTTGTCCTGGATCTTGGAAATCTCAAATGGCCGCCCTGGGAGAGGGTCTCCAGCCTGGCTCCAGTCTTGTTGTGCTCAAGGCATGTGAATATCCCACCATCCTACTACTTGCAAGAGAGGACTTGCCCAGTTTCCTCTCCACCATCATGGAGCCTCGCTCTACAAACCCTTCCCGAGAGTCCCCAAGTGCAGCTGCTCTCATCTTTTGATGACGGCCAGCCAGTGACCTGGATGGCGGCCCACAGGGACCCGCAAAAACCACGCTGGTTGTTTATAAAGGTTGACACTGGCAGGTTGCAACTGGGTAGTGACTTTCAAAGAATCTGATGGGCCAGGTGCTTTATTTAGCTATTCTGCTAAAAATAAACTTTAGAATTTCTACAACTTTTAGAAACAGACACTTCTCACCCACTTTCAACTTCATACGATAAAAAAAGCGTCTGCAAGAATTGGAGTTAAGATGCCTGTCACTATAGCAGACTTTGAAGAGAGTCTCCTTTTAAAACCTGTATTCTGTTACAGATAAACACACTTTGTTCTCCAACGATTCCACCTGTGAACTAATTAGGGGTTTTTGCCGGCGACATGTGAGAATTTAAGTTCTGTGTTGTTAAAAATGAAATATACAACTGTATGTGTGAAGTGGCTATGGAGATGGGTCACAACAAGGTCACGTTCTAATCGGCAGTCACTGACCCCTCTTGCACGGCGGAAATCATCTCCTTCGCCCAGAAAACACCGGGGAAGGTGCTCCCTGTAAGTCCTAGCGAAGTCCTAACACGACTTCCACCTCCACCCTCCTTATTTGAATGACTTTCTAGGGCTACCCTATCAGGGGTTCCATAGCCCAAGAGCCATAACAGACTTTCCAGTAGAACAAAGAAGAAGACCAGAGTACCTCCCTCGTTTATGCTCTTGGAATCGGGCACATCCTCCAACACCAGCAAAACGACTAACAAGAGGAAACTGTGAACAGTGTCCAACTCTCGTCATGGTGACTATCATCCAGCTACCTAAACACAAGAGGCCCAAGCCATTCTTGAGAACGAGAGACGACACCGACAAGAAAAATAATTAGATTTAAAACCACAAACCTCCACTGTAGTTTCTGCAGGACCAGCAGTCTGTGGGCCTCGGTGTGAAGACAATACACATTTGCTGGTGAAGGTGAGGGTTGATTTAACTACCTCGAGGGGGACATCTGAGCTCTAGAAAGTCAGGGGGGCTCTGGCAGGTTTTATCTGCCCTCAGACCTCACCTCCAGGAGTGAAGAAAGTTCTACAGGTGTTGGACCCATGCAAATGAAGCCTCATGGCTGTTTCCTTTAGAGAATCCAGTAAACGTGGAGCGGAGACAGGAGATGCTGACGAATGACTTCTCCAGGGCCACCTGAGTGAGGTCAGGCCGCTTTGCAAGGCTCACAGTTCTTTGGTCTCTCCTTTTTCCTGTTTAGTGTCCCCTTACTTCCTTGACATCTTCTCTGTGGCATTCCTCTCAGCCTTGAGCTGGCTCTAAGCAGCCCCACTTTCTTGCCTATCTTCAGATATCCATAAACACTGTTAGTTCCCATGGGTATCGTTCCAGAAAAAAAAAAAAAAGTATTTGGCTGTGGGTGGGGGGTAGTTCTTATTGTTTGCATTTGTTAAAATGAACATGTTACCACTTCTATCCTAAAAAGAGGATTTTCATAAACATAAAGTGTCTGGACTCTTTTTTTTTTTTTTTTTTTTGAGGGGGTAAAGACAGAGGAAGAGGGAGAGAGAGACTTGGAGTCCGCCGCAGGGTTTGACCTCACAACCCTGAGATCATGACCTGAGCTGAAATTAAGAGTCGGGCACTTGAAACTGAGCCACCCAGAAGCCCCTGGGCTCTACATTAGAAGGTGATTTTTTAAACACCTGGCATAAAACAACAGGCCTATCTTGACCAGAATACCGTGGTATCATAAAGTAGGACTATCAAGGGGTACCTGGGTGGCTCAGTGGGTTAAGCCTCTGCCTTCGGCTCGGGTCGTGATCCCAGGGTCCAAGGATTGAGCCCCACGTTGGGCTCTCTGCTCAGCGGGGAGCCTGCTTCCCCATCTCTCTGCCTGCCTCTCTGCCTACCTGTGATCTCTGTCTGTCAAATAAGTAAATCAAATCTTTAAAAAAAAAAAAAGTAGGACTATCAAGACCTACACGTGAACAGCACAAGCAGCCAGAAAGGGTCTCAGCACGGATCTTCTCATTTCATCTTCCCACCCAGTGATGGCAGCATTCATTCTGCTTGTCCCCCAGACGAAAGAAACCGAAGCTCAGGAAGGTCAGGGAGCCGCATGCAAGGTCACAAAGCTTGCAGGCTGGGTGTAGGGAGGCAGGACCTAGTCTTCTCACTCAGGTGGCAGCGCTCTTTCCAACCACCAAACCAATACCCCAGGATCCTGCAAGGCAACGTCGCTCCTCTGTTCAACAAACAGCAGAGCCTCCCGTGCGAAAGGCCCAGTAACAGCGGGGTGCTAGGGGCGCCTGGGTGGCTCAGTGGGTTAAGCCTCTGCCTTCAGCTCCGGTCATGATCTCAGGGTCCTGGGATCGAGCCCCACATCGGGCTCTCTGCTCGGCAGGGAGCCTGCTTCCTCCTCTCTCTGTCTCTTCTCTTCCTGCCTCTCTGCCTACTTGTGATCTCTCTCTGTCAAATAAATAAATAAAATCTTAAAAAAAAAAAAAAAAAAGAGGGCGGTGTGAAAGGCCCTGGGACTCTTGAGTTAGGGCCACACTTACAGATGAAGACGCCTGAGAAGGCACTTAGTGCCACAGAGGAGCTAAAAGAAAACGTAAGGGCCTCCCATGTTGCCAGAAGGAGGACTCCTCTCCAGCTTGAAAGCTCAGAACTGGCTTCCTGGAGGAGGGGGCCTTGGCTCCCGCTCAGAGGGTGGGAAGGGGTGAGCAGTCAGGGATGGAGGCAGAGAGCTGGAGGCAGAGAGCTGGGAACACAAGGGGCCTCGCTGCCTGCACTCAGAGAGGGCCCAGGGGTCAGCGCGGCCGCCAGCTTTGCCGGGGGGGGGGGGGGCGGGGGCGGGGAGGGAGAACCCGCTATATACTTTGCTCATGGCTGGAATCTAAAATACAGCTTTAAATTATTAAGGATCCTGGAATGCCACAAACTTCTGAAAACTGCCTGTCAGGATCACAAAGATACTTGGCGGAAGGCTCTTTTCAAACCAAGTGTCAGAAATGAGAGACGAGCTGTGTGACCCCACTTCACCGCGCACGTGTTCATCAGCCATCAGTCGGCGGCGGGCGGTGGTGCGGCTGCGTGGAAGGAGAGCCCACAAATAAAATGGGAACTCGCAGTATGTGGATTTGTGTGATTTGCCTCCATATTAAAGGGGGGGGGGAACCACCCCTTGGGTGCTTCTTCCCAAACTGCGATATAAAGGTAGGAACCTTTCATTTTTTTTTTTGAAGTCTTTTTTGGGAAAGGCGTAAAGCACACCCAGGACAGTCAGGGGACCATATTTTGTGCAATAGCAATTCTTCTAAATATAGAACGCACAGCGATCACAAGAGGGATGCGAGCAGTGTCCTTGGATGCTCCGCGGAACAGGCGGATGACAAAGCTGCTAAGAGGGTTTGCATCGAAATCCTGCGTTCCCCGATTTAGCAGAAGGCTTATTTCGCTCTCTTGCATGAGTGGGTTGCGGGAGCAGACCCACGGCAGTCGCATTTTGAATCCCATTCTTTGCCTTGTCCTAGGCCTGCCTTAAAGGCACATAAATCTCCCAGCCGGGAGAATTTGCTTTTTAACCAGGTACAAGCGAATGTCCTTAGCCAAACTCCGCCTATCCCTAACGCCTGCCAGATATCACAGGTCAATTTCATTCTCTTTTCTTTCTTTCTTTTTTTAAACTTCACCTTCCCAACAGAAACATAAAAGGGGAGCTCTATAAACATTTCAGATTGCTAATATACTACCTCTTCTCATTCTTCTAAGTGGGAACTTTGCTCATGAGAGAAGGTGAGCATCTACTAAAAAGTAATTTTCTCTGTCAGAAGGGCTCGCCGAGCACTTGGTCGCAGCTGAAATGTGTTTTAATAAGGCCTTTCTCCTTTACAAGCCGGCGGCTTTCAGCTCTGTCCCCCAGCCTGAGCAGGGAGGAAGATGGCTCTCAGACATCCTTTTGTTGCTCTAATCAGAACCAGAAGGGCCGTAGTGACTTTCAGGCCTTGGGGAGCTGTAGTTCTTTTGTACCCATCTCATCCAAGAAATCAAGTTTGATTAATTTGTCATCGAGGCAAATGTGTGATCCCCTCAGAGCCAGGCCTTTGAAGAGGAAGGCTGAACGAGGACCGCAGAAACCCCGGTCAGCGGGAGAAACGGTGATGGTGCCCAGTCGGAGTTCTTCTGTGCGGACGGAGCTGCCTGTTCTCATTTAAAACACTCTAAAAACAACAACAACAGAACCCTTTTCCACACAAGGGTTCCGAGTTGGACGGCTCCCCGTCCAGAGTCTCCTTTTGTTTACTTGAACTCTGAAAAATAGAGTTATCCGGGCTACAAAGCCAGTAAGACCCAGAAAGCACTGAGCCATGCCACAAAGCATGGGGGCGCAGGGCTCTGACCTCCTGCCAATCTTAAAAGACCACTTCGAGTGGGAGATTCGAGAGGGCTGAACCCGGTGTCAGCACGTGCTTCTGGAATGAATAATCGGGAGGGGTCTCCAGCTGGGTCATGGGACAGATGCTCATTTACGATGCTCTGGTCTTGTTAACCTGCACTTAGTGGAGTTCCTGAACTGCTGAAAATGCATAAGGTAGTGGCCCCGAGATATTATTTAATCCGAGACTTAGTGTCATATTTCTTGTTCAGATGCTATATATGCTTTATAAGGAATTACAGGGCTTTTAAAAATTACGGAGTAAGCAATCTTGAGACATTCCACAGTGTACGAATCCCCATATTGAACATGTCGGCGCACAGACCTCCTTTATGATGGTTACCCCTCAGGTATATACATAAAGACTCAGTGAGTTACTGAGCCAAAGTCCAGGGCTCCCTCAGCTTTTAAAGATGTCTGAAAAGCACCAACAAATTATAAACAGCCTTTGTGGTTAACTGAATTCCGTGTCAGAACTATTATTAGAGCATTTTAAAAACAATAATGAGATTAGTAAAAACACTCAGCTTTAGAAATCTAAGGATATTTTAACTTAAAAAAAAAAACAAACCTGCTTATAACAACACTCAAACATGCCTTCATCCCAGCATTCACTGAGTTCGTACATAGTATGTGTAGGTATGTGGAGCTCAAACATGTTTAAGATAGATTTCTTGCTTTTCTTATGGTCTAGAAGTTCCTAAGTTTTAATGATATTTGCCAATCTGCTCAACGGTAAGCTCCATGAAGAACGGATGATGTCTTGCCCTGTTTATTTTTGTATCCCCAGTGCCTAGCAGCACGTCATAGCTGTTCAATAAATACTTTCTGAGTCAGTGAGTCAATATCCCATGTAATCCTTATCTCAGCTCTCCCAATGCCCACTGGCTTTCCTTAAGGCATCCAGCATTAAAAGAATATGCATGGACTACAAGGAACACTTGGGGGGCCTCCTACGGTCCTCCTCCAACGATAAGTTTGAGTGCCTACAATCCAGAGCATGACATGGGACTTATGTTTCAACGATAATTTGATCAGCCTGGAAAACGTTTTCATCAGCTGGACTTCCTTCGTCTACTCCTGAGTAACAATGGCAATAATGTCCTTAGAAAATAATTAACTGGAAGATTCATTCAGGTTTTTAACTGGTTCACAGCAAACGACCCGGAAGTCAAGTCCACAGAGCTCCAGTGAAGAACTTGTTTGTTTGACTTGTTTGTGCCACTATGGCGAGAAGAGGTAGAGAGATTGGTAGACAAGCAGTCACGAGACTACTGGATTTGGCCACTGTTGCCATCAACGTGCAGGGCCTCAAACAGCTTAAGCCGGACCAATTCATCAAGGGGAAGGTGCCAAAGTTTCATTGGATCAGTTCGTTTTCTTTACCGTGTAGACGCAGAGTCAACTAATAGAAGTACCATCGAACAGCTCTCTACATGAGCAAAGTGCTGAGCTGGGTACTTGAGTATGTCATTGGCTTTGAAGAAGCTCTGTCTTCTTCCCTTCTGTAGATTAGGAAATTGGGGCTATGAGAGGATGAGTAACTTGCTTGAGGCACAAGCTAATGGGATTTCAACCCAATAAAACAAATTCCAAGCTAAGCTCTTTGCATTGTGCCAGTCTGCCTCCCTTCCGATTGCTGACATCCAAGGCTAAGGTTTGGAAATCCCAGAGCGGTTCAACCCAGAGAGAATCCCACAGTCTCCCACGAAAACCACCAAACCATTACCCAGGACACCTAACGCTCTGGTCAAGAAACCAAATCCCATCTTGTCTGTTCTTCTCCTTTCCAATCTCCAATAGAAGCATTTGCAAACACAAATAGTTAAAGGTCACCAGTAAGAAGTAGAAGAGGATTTTGCATGATCCATCTGTGCTGGGATAATCCAGAATTGGCCGTGAATATGTTGAAGGGCCTACACTACACCACTAATTCCTTTCCACCTGCCATCCACACCAGTCAAATGTGTTATTCTTGTACATTCTTTGGAGGAGAGTGTTAGGCATGTGCGTCTACAGATTGGGCACTCAATAAGTGAGACAGAAAAGCAAACTTCAAGTACACATTTTTTAATTCCCAGCTAAAACCTTGAAAAAGTAAGCAAGTAGATGGTGTACACTGGTTTCGAGACAAATCTGCTCATGTGGAACTGATGCAAAGAAGCGGATTAGGAAATGTGTACTTTTCCCACATAAGGTATGGAATGAAGGAAAGATCGTTGATTTTAACAGCCGGGAGATTCGGGGAGCTGGCGGCAACTTTGCCTCCAACTGCTTGTGTGACCTTAAGCAAATTCTTTATGCTTTCTGGGTCATTTCTTCATCTGTAAAATGCAAAGGTTGAACTAGGCCAGCGAGTTTTCAATCTTTTTCTTAAAGCTGTAGGTCTTTTCCTTTACAAACTCCTCTAAGCAGTGTCAAGATCTTTGTCTACTGGAATCTTCCATCAAGCCTAGCGTCAGGAGAACAGGCTAGAGCCACAGCACCTGAGCTGTCCCTTTGCTGTGTGATGAACTGCCTGTGTGACTGTGGGCAAGTTATTTCACCCCTTCGAGTCTTAGCTTCCACGCACAGAAAATGGAGGCAACAATCATGACAGTACCTCCTAGTGTCTTGGGGAGAAGTAAATTAGTGAGTCTCTGTGCTTCCATGGCACGGAGCTCCAAACACCGTTAGTTACCATTAAGTCACAGCTAGGAACAGAGCCACGCAGCATAGTAGAAGCGTACCAAACCCCATCCACTCCCTGGCTTATGCGGGCAGCCTCGGCTTACAGTGTCATTCTGCACTTAGCATTCAGAGAGCTCATGAGTAACTTTGCTGAACCCAGCTTTCATGAATAGAGAAGCTTCTATATAAAAAGGTAAAGGTGATATTTATCACCTGGGTGATAAAACCAGAAAGAAATGCAAGGAGTTGCTTACTGGAAGTCAGCATCAGGGTTATTCTAGCGGGCAAGGAAGGCCCTTGGGGCTGGGATTGCGAGGAAACTAACAAAGGAGGCTCCTGGGACGGCTGGCAAAGATCTATTTCTCGACCTGGGTGCTGCTCTAGGAGTGTTCTCCATATAATGATTCACTAAGTTACACGTTTGTTTTGGGTGGTTTTCTGTATCTTTATTTTTACAATAAAAAGTTTCTAAAAAGTGGTGTTTCATAAAACAAAATCAATGAGTATGTAAATTATGCCGAATGGCTTCCAAAATGTTAACAATTTGCCTTGCAATGCATGTCAGTATGGATGTGTTATTGTGTTACTACACTTTAAAAAATACTTTTAAAAATATACTTTACAATAGGAGCTTTGTTTGCAGTATCTAAAAGTATTTCTGTAGAACCAACCACCTGGAGAACACTTTTTGAAAGCCAACCGGCTTCTGTTAAACTGTTATTTATGATTCCATGACGTTGGATTTTTTTTAAAAAAAGACACATTCTGAAAATCAGCATCTTGTCCTTCATCATTTGACTATCTCCATGAAACACCAATTATTTTTGCCTCAAAAAGGGAATGCTGCATTAATATTTACCCTTCATTTCCAGCATTCTTTAGTCAGGGTGAGTCACAAAACCCCAAACTTTCCTAAGACCTGAAACCTTCCTCTAAGTCCGTGCTTTCTAGAATTCTATATGTGCAAACAACAAATGATTTAAGTTCCCCAAGTGAAAGAGGAAATTGGGGAGTAAGAGCTTGTCCACATCTTTGAGGCTGGGAGGAGCCCACACGTTTAACCATACCATCTGTACAAATCCTACCAGAGTCCAACATGCTTATGATTAGAAGGGCTTATGATTTATGCTTGCTAGTTAAATATGCTTATGATTTAAAATTATTTTCTCTGGCAAGAAATAACCTAGTCAGCGCCACAGCTTAGCCAGATGATGGGAAATAGATACATATTTCAATGGTACACATTTTAACTGGCTGAGCCCAGTAAATGCTACTGTTTTCTTTTCTTCCTGTAACAAAAGACCAATCTTCCTGTAGGATTCCAGAGGTTTTTAAACATACATTCATTACGGAAAGCAGTTAAAAAGTTCTGCAACAGTGGTTACTCTAACCAAAAGAATCACTGGGGTTGGCCTCTGAAAAACCATATCTTCAGGGGGAAGGCAGAGCCCACAACCGAGAACATGTCCCCCAAAAGTGCATCGATAACCATTACATGATACAGCACACACAGAATACATGGCGGCAGTAATTAGACTCAAATGTGAGAAGGGGATATTGGGAAATCTTAACACCTTCAGGGTGTTATGCCCCGCCCCTCCAAGATTTCACAAAAATCTGCTGTGTTCATGGTAACTGGGCATCACACACATAATCCTGAACCACTTGCTTCTGCAGCGAGAGACAGGAAAGTCTGCAGATAAATGGGAGGAAGTAAGAGTTCGCTGGTTTCTTTTTGTTTTTAAAGGGATATATGGGACAGCCAGAAAGGAAGAGTAAGTTCACTTTACTTGGCGAAATGGGGGACAGTTGGATCTTAGGGGCAAATCAGAGGACAGGAGAGAAATAAGAGTAATTGACTTATTCTAAAATGAGAGCGTTCTTAGCAAAAAGTAGTGAAAAGGAATGAAAATGAGTGAATTGTGTTTTCTAAATGCTGAAGAGGAGCCCTGTCACCAAATATGTTCAACAGGGGAGTAGAAAAGCAGCAGTGTTTCCTGTCAGAGCACCTCAGACAGCCGTCTACGTGTCACACACCGTGCTGGGAGCGTCATGCCCCCTGTGCTCGCTGGACAGAAAGGTTCAGTAGGAGTGGGAATAAACAGTGTGATGACCCTCACCACACATACGCTTGGACCCTAGTTGAGATGAAGCAATGTGGTTAATGAAACGGCATGAAATTTTAAACCTGAGGGAGGAGAAAGATGTTTCTGTTCCCAGAAACATCTTTACAGAAACATCTTTACAGAAATACAGAGTGAAAATGAGCGGCAACAGATGAGAAAAAGAATCTCAATAGAAAGTTCTACAACCTCATGGACCCTTAAACCCCCACAAAGTTATAACTTGAGAAAAGGAGCACCGATTCATAACAGCACAGTCCCGAAGGAGAAAACTACAAGAACTTTTACATGAAAAGCCTAAACATTTGCCCTAAATACATAAATCACTACATTTTCAAGGAAGAAAAGTACAGTCTAGTCTTACCTTATTGCTGCAAAAGGCTGGAATAAAAATTACTGACTCATGGAAGCAACTTTCACATGTATCTGAACATCAAACACAACACACGATATAAAATCAAAAATAACTAGAACAGAAAAGTTTTCAGTCTGACCTTAAAAATACTGAGCAAATCACTAGATGAAGCCAGATCAAAAGGAAGGGCATGACACCAGCTTGTAGCCATATGTGGACGGGCCCCAACCGCACAGGGCACAGATGGTATACAATGGGGAGGGGTGCACAGCAGATCCAAAACATAAGGCAAATAAACCTGCTTCGGCTTACACACAGGTAGGACAGTTTCAAAGGATGAATCATTTTGAATGCAACTGATAAGATTTTAAATTTGGGCTAACCGGTGCTAGATGTCTCCAGCTAAAGTGTGCTCACTGGCTTAAACTCTGAAATCCTTTGTGTAGCAATTTAAATGAAACTAAAATCTCAGGGAGGACCCATGCCAGGGGATGGTAACTTGTTATTAAATGATAACTGAGTAGTTAAAACTTAAAAAAAAAACAACACACCCCAAAACACTGTGGTTATGAGCCGTATTACCTGATTAAGGTCTGAGAAATTGGGGTTGGGGAGGAATTTAATGCATGCTCACAAAATTAATAGCTCTATTTGAAAGCAGAAGCCCTGCAAGTTTTATTAAAATGTTCAAAGTCCCCATTCATCATATAAGGAAAAGTGCTACAATTAAAATTTTCACCTCTTTAAACTTTCTTAGGTAAAAAGACAAAAGGTACCATTGATTTTCTACAGAAAACTCAGAAAGGCTTGTATTTACTTCATGCTTGTTTCTCTAATACAAAGCTGACAGTTTTATAAATCTCGAACGCTTGCTCCAAAATAAAAGTTTCAGAAAAATTCTCTCACTTCAACATTAGGATCGAAATTCTCACAAAGAAATCTTGCATTTCATTAAATGAGTTAGATAGCTTTTTTGAGGTAGCAACCCAAACAAACATTAAACACAGATTTCTTCAACCTCATGATTTCTGAAGGACATGAAAGCATAGAATATCCAAAAGGCCATTTTATTGGATATTCTAATCAGTACATTCAACACACACATATACAATGGGACTCTAAATTTTGGCAGCAATGATGGACAGAAAAATACTGACTTCACAATGACTTCTGATTATCACTTACATGGTTTTAGGGAATACTTACTTGATTTTTTTGGACACTTCTTTGTATTAAAGAATCCCTCCACTTTAGTAACGGCTTTGCTAAGCTACATCTAAGAGTGACAATTTTAGTGGAAATTCTTCCCAGGCTACTTTGATAGTCATTTGAACAGTTTTGCGTTATTTTACATGCAATTTTATAGCTCTATAACGTTCATTTAATCTTGTTCAATGATGCTGAACCCCAGATGCCATAAGATATTATAGAAAAGTAGTTACTGCACATATGGAGTAACTACTTTTTCTGAACATTAATTTCTTTTCTCTTAACACGCTGAAATGGTATTTAGAAAAGAGAAAAGCCACCACTCTGTAGTAAAGGTTTTATATCATGGACTTCCAGAGATGGGCTACTTATTACCGCTGTGGTCCTAGCCATAAAGTTCTTATTTACGAGCATCATCTTCTCAAGTCTTAGTGATAATGGCTTTCTCCAGCCTTCCTAGGGTTGTTGGTATTACAATTCCAATCAGGTCACCTGAGAGCTTGGGGAGGCGGAGTGGGAGGCTCTCCTCCTTTGTGATAGGTGGGGGCTGGATATGAACAGGGGGTTCTCCAAGTGAGGTCTGAGGGCCATCCACATTACAATCACCAGGACTCTTGCTAAAAAAGGCAGATATCTAGGCCTCCCAGACCTGGCGGATCAGAACCTCTAGGGCTGGGGCTGAGACATGTGCATGTTGAATAAGCACCTCAATGATTGTTGTGCACACTAAGGGGTGAGAAGCACTGGCAGATGATCTCGAAGGTCCCTTCCACTCTAAAATTCAAAGACTCGGTGAGTTTCCTTTTAGAAACGGAGTAGCGTCAGCAAGATGAGAGGATCTCTACAACACAAGATGGTGACTTTGAGCCTGAATGCACTAACCTGAGAAGTGCTCAGATGTGGATGTATATGTGAATATAGAAAACGGAAACAGAACAGCATAATCAGATGTGTAAAGAACCTATTTGAGCTTTCTTCCTTGTGACAGGACGAGTGGGAGAACCCACTCTAACCGCTAGGCAAAAGCATGGGTCCAAAGTGCGATTCACTGCACCACACCCCCACTCCCATCTTTTCCCTCGGCACCTTGGGACCCCTCCCAGTTGTCCAGGCAATTACCCAGGTTTGTACAACCCTGAGTCGCCACACTCTTAAGTAATTTTTAATTGCTCTGCATACATTCTTTTAAGAAATAAACTACCTACAGGCAGTCCTCTACTTTTCCTTGTTAGGAGTGAAGTCGTACAGAAACATACAGTCTAGGAAAGGTGAACAGCAAACTTACGTTTTTAAAGGGGAGTTCCATATTTAGAAAGCCCTTAAAAAACGCAAAAACCAAACCCTAATTTTACTTCTGCCTTTGGGCACAATATTTGATGAAACATTCCTGGTATTTCCTATATGTTAGTTTATTTCGTTCTTTCTCTTTGTCACTGCTTAGAGGCTCACTGAGAGCCTAAGAATTGAGCTTTTTAAAGCACATCCAGAGAGTTCTGTCTTTCACACGTTCTTCTCCGGTATCGGAGAGCTAAACTTCTATTGGTAGTATCTAACTGCATTTTTATAAAACCAGAAGAGCAAAATGCACTCGAATCTTAAAATAATTGCACAAACCTAGCTGGGTAAATGGTGCTGCTGAGCCAGACCGGTTGGCTGGAAGGCAGCGCCCCCATGTGATCGCTCCAAATGTTGTCACTTTTGTTTTAAGTACAAAAGATGAGACCTTCTAGGAGCTGGGCTTCTCACAGCAAAGGCCCATCCCCTGTCCCAATAAGGTTATTTTCAAACACCAAACTGGAGCACCGCTTTAGTCACTGAGAGTCAGAGGGAGAAAATGAGAGGCTATCTGATCACGTAGGGGCGTTATCACTGGCCAGACAGGATTGGGTATGTGGTGCTTGGCCTGGGTGAGCTGTCTGGGGGTTAGGTTGACAGACTTGAGTGTTCTCAGTTTGAGGAACCTGGACTGGGTATGTAGCCTGCAGACTCTAATGCCCAGCTCTGTTCCTTGCTACCCCATGTCCTTTCACAAGGGACGGGTTTCGTCAAGGCTCTGCTAGTAGCCGGCACGGTGCGTCTATCACTCAATGACACCCAAAGTTTCATTCATCTATAAGGTCTTGGAACTGTGTGTATGGCGCAGGCATGAGTTGAAGTCAAGACGAGAGTTGAAAAGGAGTCAAGTTAAACTATTTAAAGTTTTACGAGAGTTGTGTTTTCCCTTTTGCGTTTTTTTGCTGTCACTTTCACCGTGAATTTAATAGCCATGTTATAGTAAATGTACATGTTCACTGTAAACTATCCCCTCATTTCAGAAGCGTGGAAAAGTTGGGCGGTGAATCTTTAAGTGGAATAAGCCAACACTTCAGGTTGTGCTTACAGAAGAAAAGTGAATACAGAGACAAGTTCCTTTAAGTGGGTATTACCCGTCCTTATTAAACGGGTGTCACTTCCCCAGTGTAAGCAAGCACCTGTGATCTAATGACCTAGTATGGGGCAGTGGGAGGAGAAAGTGCACACTGTTTTCCCTCAGAGACCCTGGCTCTCCATCCAGACCTAAGGAAGGACAAAAGCGAACAAGTCAGCACTGTGGTTTCCATCAGGCTCTCTGTAGAGAGGACAGGCAGCACCGGCAAGGTCCAGACTGAAATCAGGATCCCCCTGCAAGTTGCCGCCCACCCCCACATGGGTACACTGCCCTAAACAAAAGTCTCATGCCCCACAAGATATTTCCTTGTATCTCAAAAGAGTATTAGCTTCTTTAATCCAAGAAGGTAATGAGAGGTTTTTAGACTGATTAAATCAGCTTAGTTCATACAAAGTCTATTAGGAACTAAATATTCAATTAAAACAATTTCCAAAGCAAAATCTGACAAACTCCACTCTTAGAGTAATTTAGATAATAGGTTCTTAACATTTGGCAAATTAAATCCTTCTCACAGTTGGTATTTTCCGCAGGGTCAGAAATAGGTGCAGAAGTTCTCTGGGACAAAAATCTACTTTGTGCGTTAAGCCATGTGCCACGATCAGAAACAACAGAAACTCGAGAACATTAATGTGAGCCTAGCATTCCTATTTATTTTTTTTCTTCAAAGGCTACATACATGCAGAAGCTGAACATGTCATCACAATGCTTTAAATAAAGTTCAAAAAAAAATAAAAATACTTCAAAATTCATTTACTTATGGAAATATATATGACAATTAAAATGAAGATAGGTCAATCATCCTTTTTTTCTACTCTATCAGAAAAATACTTATAGTATAAAAAAAGAATTTAAATTCATGTTCAGAATAATTTTTTTTAAAAAATCCTTGATGAATAATTTAAAAATAAGTTGGATGTTAGTACAATGTTAAGGAAGCAAGTTCCAGGCTTTTGAAAAAAGGGGTCTGATATCCTTATACCTCATTCTGAAATCACTGAGGAGAGTCAGTTTAGAAACAAAGGAGTTTTTCAAGACTGTGATCACTGAGATTATGGTTGATATGGTTAGCAATGCAAGTGAAGGGCACAACTTTTATAAATAGGTATCACTGAAAGTCCTTAAAAATGTTTGATGGGAGAATTTTATTTACAAACACAGGCTGGAGGCTTGAAGAGGCCCCACCTCTCTCTGCTGGTCGATACTGCAAGAGGTATTAAAAATCCTGGGTACAACGAAGTTCTGAGCACAGGGTCCTTTCTGTGACATGTACAAGCGTGCACTAGCTCCCTGGACTCAAAAAAAGCCAGGAAGAGGAAGTGTCTTCAAATGGCCCTGCCTTTTTCAGATAACAGCAGTAGGAGGCTTGGCAGAGTCGAGAGAGGGAAATTGGCACATTTTGGAAAGAGTCTCAGTGTTCCAGAGGGTGGCCGTTTCCTTCTACTAAAACCGGCATTTCTTTGGTAACATAATACAATATATATCAACAATTCCAAAAATTAATATCAACAGAATGCACTCTACGTTCCACTTTGCCAATGTTCACATTCATCCTGGAAATGAGATTTACCTTCCTGCTCCTAAATGACAAAGGCAGGGGAGAGCTGCCCAGGCAGGAAGACTATCGATTATTGGAAATCATATACAATGTGAGCAGGAAAAAGGGATAATCTAACAAAGTGTGTTTGAAAGGATTTGGAAAGCCCTAAGTGGACCCAAAATTCAGAAGTAGCTTTAATGCAAACAAATTACAATACCTCTACCTCTTCAAATCAGAAATACAAGGTCTCCTACCAGGAGAAATCTATTGCTACCACTCTATGCCTATCCTTTGAGAAGGCCAAATTGAAATTCTGGTTAGAAATACTTCCACAGATGGTGTGAAGACCTCGAGTTTGATTTACATCCTGAAATATTCAACTGTGATTATAGTTTTCATGTTCGGCAACCCAACTATTATTTTCCCTTTATTGCTAAAAAAAAAAAGTTTAAAAAGGAAAAATAAAAGATGTGTGTGCTGTCAGTGCAAAATCAGATTAAGTATGGTTTTTCTTTTCCCTGGGACAGAAAAAAACAATGCCCAGTGCACAGTCTTTAGGAATGTGTCACAACAAATAATCAAGACAGGTTTCACCAAGCTAGTATTCCTCCAAGTACAGTGTGGTTTTCAAAAGCAGTATTGTCACGATTAGGCATATTCTCATGAACTAGGTACAGTAGAGCTACTCAAAGGGAAACCGATTTCTTGTGCCTCAATGAAAGGGGAGTGTAGAAAACAATAATTAGACTGAATAAGGAAATTTAAAAGGAAAAAAAGAACAACAACAACAACAAAAAACCAAAAAACAAACCCAGAGTGAAAAGAACAGAGAATTTAGAAAACAAAAGAGAGAGAGAGAGAGAGAGAGAGAGAGAAAGCAAGTAATGTGACGGTAAAAACCCACACAGCCCCCCCCCACCCCACCTGCCACTTTGAGCCCTAATTGCCCCATCTGCAAGGACAGAAACCCACTCTAAATGGACCAGCATCGGGCTTCGGCAAGTCTTCTCTTCACTCTCCCTCCTGTTAAGACCGTTTCCAAAACCAATCAGCAAAGGACAAAGAATTCTTTACAGAGTGTGCAATTAGTGTTTTCCACGTCCACCTTCAAAAGCATGATGCTCTTCATGGGCTAAAGGACAGAAAAAAACAAAAAAGAAAAAAAGGAAAGAAAACTTTAAGCAAAGGATGGGGCAACCCTTCTCTAAGGCATCTCATTCAGTTTCCCCAAAGGCTGGCAAGAACGCAAATACCTTTTTGTGCCAGTAACTGTTAGCTAAGGCGTGCATTTCCTGAGAAACGTAATCATGAAAATTAAAACAAGGAATAAACAAGCAATGGGCATGCTGCCTGTTTCTTCTTGCTGTGCCGAGAGGATGAGTAATCCCCACGAGCTGATGAAGAGAATATGCGGGGCCTCCAGTGCTATGGGGTGGGGGGAGAATGCGCCCCACGGGATGCACAGGGTGGGGGAACCCAATGTTACCCACACCAGGGCCGTGCACGGACCTATCTTTAGAAATAAAATAAAACAAAAACAAAGCAAAGCAAAGAACAACACAAGTGGGTAAGCAGTCCTATCACATCCCCCCACCTCTGAGCACCCTCTGTGGGAAATGAAATTTCATAAAACGGATGGGACTTTTATTTTTTCAATCATGTTTTTCATTTTTTTCCCCCCCAGTCCTGTTGTCTGGCTTGTGAAGTCACTAATTACAGCTAGGGACCCTAGGATAAAAAATGGCGCTCTCAAAGATACTTTTCAAAGACTTAAAATTTTATAAAGAAGTGGGAAATAAGACATTCATAATACGTATGACATTTTCTCCAAGGCAAAAAAGGCCAAGTGTGAAAGTCCACTTCCTGGAATCTGACTAACATCATCATGAAGCAAGGGCAGATTCTCTTCTCTTGAAGGGAAAAGTTGCTCCAGCTTGGGTCTGATAAAGCCTAAGGCAACTCACAATTCTCTGTGCTTCGTCTCCCTGTGCCCTCCTCCTGCGGGCTGTGCATGATGTCCTAGGAAGGCACGGATGCGCTGGCCCATTCCACCTGTCAAGCCCCTCCCATTTTTCTGTCTTTAATAGAGACTAAGTTCTTCAGACTAGCATCTGCAGGGGTGAGCGGTGGGCACAGGGACCGTTTCCCTTCAGGATCATCCTGGATGTTCACCCCAACCTGTTCTTCATTTGGATAAAATCCTGGGGGAATCATACCTATTAGCTCCCAGGGTTACTGTGGGTGGGCCAAATTCCCAAGGAGACCCTACAATCCCAAATGATTGAACTGAATGCTTTTCGCATGTAGAACTTTACAAATATCCCCTCCCCCCCTTTTTTTCTCTTGAAAACAGATTTTTAGGGCTTGTACCAAAGGAAATATGGTCTGCTCTGTAGCGAAATATAGTGTCACAGGGTCAGGTGGGGGAGGCCCAGACCTCTTGGTGATGCTGGGCTCCAAGTGAGGAACTGAGACATACGGACTGGGCCGGGATTTTCACGACTCCGAGTGTGAGGACAGTCTGCGGTGGTCATGGCTGAGACACGGAAGTCGTGTAACTGTCACAGGCTATGGAACTAGCTGAATAGAACATTCAGAACTGGGGGAGTCCTGTGAGACAGAAGTTCTTTCAGCCTTGGGTGAGCCTTGGTGGGAAGAGAATATAGAATTCTTGAAACCGGGAGTCAAGAGACCTTGCTCCGGAAAGGGGCCGAGAGTACATATTTTGCGCTTCGCAGGCCGCATGTTCTCTGTCCCAACAGTGAACTCTGCCACCGTCGGCACCGAGCAGCCATACGCGGTATGTGCACGAACGGGCACCGCTAGGCACCCATACACTTTATCTATATATGGACACGGAAATTTGAATTTCATACAATTTTCATGTGCTACGAAATGTCGTTCTTCCCTTGATTTTTTCCAACCATTTAAAGATGTGAAACCATTCTTAGCTGCAGCCCCTACTGAAGAAGGCAAGGAGGGGGCAGATTTGGCAAAAGGTTCCTAGTGTGCCAACCTCTGCTCTAAATAATTCTCCCATCAGAAAAGATGTCATCCAGCCGCTCTGAAGAACATAATGGAATGGGTGTGGGGTGTGGGAAAGGTCTCCCTGTACATCGTGAGTGTCTCCGTCAAATAATTAATCTGTGTCCAAATCCTGTATAGCTTAACAACAGCCCACTCATCTCCCCTGCTTGGAGGCCTTGACCCAAGACGCTTGGGCTCTTTCCACATGGAAAATCTGCCATGTCACCTGGCTTCTGTACACTTGTGAATACTTACACTAGGATCCTGTTAACAAGACAGAATCAAAGCATGAAGTTGGCCATTCCTAACTTAGCTCATGCTACGACTGTTCTTCATCATGCTGTGAATAAGATTTCTGCCCAAACCTCATTTTTCCAAATCAATTCTGCAGCACGTGGTGTATAATAATCCTACTGAGTAAAGGACTGCCTGCTTTATATAAAATAAAGAGAATTGCTTGTTTTTTCCAATTCAAATTTTTATTTGAATAATCTGAGTCTTTAAATGTTAATTTATGCCATTAAAATATGGATTTCTACAGAGACCCTAGCCAGTTCTGCATTACTCACAAACTTCACAATGGCATCTATCTTTAGGGCAACTAGTCAGCTTGATTCAACTGGCCAGGTTGCAACTTCTCCCCCTTGCTTGGCTTGCCCTCCCCCTTCCTCCCCAAGCCATCACAACAACTAAGCAGTGACTCATCCATGTTCGGTCTTACCTGATGATTACCAGTGCCCTAACAACTCACCTAACCACTCTATGGCTTCATTTTCTAGTGAAATACTCCTATCATCTTGGACCTGCTGCGAACTGTGTTACTTGGAAATTTAATCAGAGAATTTTGAAGCAGAAGGAACCTTGGAGATCATTTAAGACCAACCTCCTCAATAGTCTGGTGACAAAGTAAAAGGACAAGAAAGTGTGACCTGCTCGAGGTCCCATGGTTGAAGGGGAACAAAAATTCAGAGGGCCTGACTTGATGATTTCAAATTTGCTTCTCTCCTCTTCTGAGTCAAATGTGGAGTGGGTTCAAAGGTGGGAAAGACTCCGGTAGCCCTACTCATAAGTGGCCATGAAATATACTTCCTTCCAGAGAGTTAGTCTTATGAAGCAGAAAAAACAAGAAAAGACCCTTGGTGACCTTTCAATTAATATGTGGGTTGAAATACAATTAAGGTTCCCCAAGGACTGAAAATTGTATCTACAAATGTGCAGTTTCCACACTGCACAGCCAAGAATCCACTTCGGCAGGGCCATTTTTCTGCCTCTTTTATTGAAACTTTCATTTAAAATTCAGAAGCTAAGGACTTGCTGAATATCTACAGCAACATATCAGCCTTGTTGCTTAAAATCTAAATCCCTTGGCCTGTGATTTTATGATTTCTTCGAGGGAGGCCTTTGTTTTAATAACCTCTGTCATACCAAGACAATCCCAAAAGAACATTTGATTTTTTTTTTTTTCCTCCTTTTTGGCAAGGGGTTGGGAAAAGTGAAACAATAATGGAGTGTATTTCAACAAGACTGAGATGCACTCCTCACCCCACATCAGAAGACCCCTGGCATCAATAATACATCATAGTTTAATTGGGAGTCTTTTATTTTTCTCTCTTGGTGATTATAAAATAATACTTATCATCAAAGGCATCTTAGAGTCAATGAAATTCCACACAGTTAAAAAAAAACAACAACAACAACACTGGGTTATTGACTCTTGGAATGGTTTGGGAAACGGGAATTTATCAGATGTATGTAGAGGGCTGTCAGTACTTTTCTCGAACTCACTGTTAAAAGTGTAACCTGCAGTTTGATCTACCAAACATTCATTTAATCGCACTAAGCTGTTTTCATTATGAAAAAGATGACTTTTTCAAAAGAGCACACAAAAGCAATGAACATGAATCATGATGGAAACAATGGGTCCACACACCTATTCATACTGTTAACATTTCACCACTGTGCGTGAATTCTCTTTCGTTCTGTGTCACCGTCCTCCGTAATGAGGAAGTATTAGCATTTCAGTAGCACATTCAATCACCCCTGCACTCAGAACGAGTTCCTCCACAAATATAGATGTTAGACATTATAAATTCCTGTTTATGAAGGGATGATTGAATATCTACCTGCCAGCTCATATAATAGAATTCTTGTTATTCTTGTTTCAAACAGAAGGTAATTTTTTCCTGAGAGTAACAAATTTAAGATCAGGTTTAAATCTCCAAAATAACCAATACAACACGTATCACCTTTTCTGATCCACGTGTTTAGGTGACAATAAAAGCTCATTTTAATTTCTTGAGACTGAACTTTTTTTTTTTTAAACACTTACATGTGTTTTATTGAATTATTTTCTGGATTATAAAATTTTGAGTGATTCTGCCTTCACCTCATTTTCAACATAGTCTCTATCTTTAAAAGTAATCATAGAATAAACTAGAGAGTAATAACTGAAAATAGAGCACTTACGTTTATAAAATACTGCTTTAAAAGATATGTGGGGCAGAAGTTCATAGATCTTTTCTAACACGGTCGCTTCACCCACTAGAGAGGCGTTTACATTCCAGACTTGGACGACATCTTCCCGGTCCCGAACGCTGACACTGACTCCTATGACTTCGTCATCTGAGGGGAAGGCAGGGAAGAAAGAAATGAGCAGTAATTCCAAGTCTGTCTGCGTTGTTTCTTAAGCACTTATCGTCATAGCTGTAAGTTACGGATAAGATAATAAAAAGGTGGCACAAGAGAACACATGATAAATACTGTTTCTAAGGGGAACCGTTGGACAAAAAGCAAGTTAGTGGACAAAAGCTGCAACAGGCACATCACACTGACCCAGGGACTTAGATAAACATCGTGTTCCAGCCAAACGAAATTTCCAGAAAAGTAATTTATCCTTTTTAACATGTTACCAAAGCTTTTTGACTTATTTCTTCGTCTGTTTTGAGGAGACTTTTTCTAAAATGGGTTGCATAATGCTCTGTCCTCTGAAAGCCAAGTGAACTCAAATGAACTTTTCCTCGATGCTTGACTGTCTTTGTTAAGAACAGCAAGTATTTCTCTGGACTTCCTGCCAAGTGTTCAGAGATCGTGGGGTGGTTAGTGCTATTTGCCCCAATCCTAACTGGACCCAGACCACGTGTTCCTAGCTGCTCATTCTGTTTCTGTGTGGTTTGCTTGTCTGCACCTTCCCTTTTCATGCTTTCTGCTCTCCAGCGCTTCTCTCCGGCCACTCCCCTTCAGGTTTTGGCATTTTGAACTTTGGGCAAGAGAACCAATGACCACCTGTCAGCGCTGTGTATAAACTGAGAGTAAATATCATCTGAGTGTGGCTCTGCTAGTCTAGTACTTCTGTGAATGGACATGAAAGCATTCATCGATACTGATTCATGTAGGTCTGTTATCTATTTTTAACTAGATTCTGGGTTGGGGGCTACTCTGTAGATACTTGAGAAATATGGAAACTCCATATTTTTGGCTCTTGATAACCAGATAAGGAAGGCTCTGTACCATCATATGCTTCCTTGCACCCACTCTGTGTCCTTTCATTTGTGGCAAAATGACAGGAATAAAGGGTTTTGACTCCTGGTTTATGTGCTCATGCCATGTTAATGAAATAGGGTTGGCTCTCTGTACTTGAGTGCCCAGGATCTATAAGCAAAATGCGAAAGATGAGCATTATCAAAATTAGGAAATTTTGCTTTCGTTAATATGCTTTGTCTAATTTGCCTAATTTGCTCTAAATCTGTGCATCTAAATATTTATATCATCAATTTTTCCAATTGTCTTCTGGGGGTTAAAACACTCCAGTATTCTAATACAATTTAAAAGAGGGCACGTCTAATTTACTACAGGAATTCATCTTTAGTAAAATAATTCCTTTGTTTCCTCCTTCCTTCTCTCTGCTCCTTCACTCCCTCCCTCCTTCCCTTCTTTCCTTCTGTGTACGACCTGACACTAAATGATGCCATTTATATCACCATTTGAAAACAGGCAAGATTGGCTTATGGTATCAGAAGCCAGACTGGTGGCCGCCTTTGGGAGGAAGGGAGGGCAAGAAGGGGTTCTGGGGTGTGAGTAATGTTCTACTTGCTCCCTGATCTGGATGCAGTTTTGGGGATCTATTGCCTTTGTGACTATTTATCAAGCTGTACATATTACAATTTGTGTACTTTTTGGTATGTATGTCATATTTAAATCAAAATTTCAAAAAAAAAAAAGGACCTAATCCCAGCCATCCCTTAGCCAAGAGAAACATTGTTGCCTCAAAAATTTTTAGTTTAGGTTTCTCATTTTTGAATTTACGCCTTCAACGGGCACTTGGTCGAGCTCAAGAACCTGAGTGAATGGAAAATCAACACATCAAGAGGGAAGCCCTGTGCATGTATTTTCATTACCATTTTCAAGAATGGCCATGAAGACACTAGATCAGCCTTTTAGGGAAACATCAGCATTCTTCGGTCTTTGGGGATGGCCCATTTCTACACTCTTGGCCAGAGGGTCCTGTAATTGATGGCTGTTGGATCTGCTGAGCCGTCCAGATTTCAGTTTGGCTTGGCTCTTGATAACCAGGCGGCTCCTACCAGCCTAGCACTTTCAGAAGCGGCGTGGTCAAAGGCTGCAACTCTTACGCAAAGGCAGATCTGTCAGCAATCATGTAATATTCATAAGCAGAATCGACCAGCAAAACCCTAATTATTTTAGGGGACTGGCAGAAGAGCGAGGAGGAGCCACTGTTTAAAGATGGGGGAAGTGAGGCTTGGAGAGGCTGGCCAGCTTGCTCCAGGTGGCAGAGCGGGGGTCACAGCAGAGCTAACGTGTAACACACAGTTAATGGTGCACCGGTTTCCTAAGTCAACTACTGAACGACAGGCCTTCTTTACTCAGTCCTGCCTGTTTATTATTACTTAGACTGTTTTCCCGGGGTTCTGGAAACAGGAATAATTCGCACAGGAAACTTCCTCTCCCAGGGATTTATGTGTTTATAATTATGCCTAGGACATATTTTTGGCTCCATATTGTGAAGTTGCTAACTATTCCCTGTTAACATAGAAGGAATCTGTACTTTTAAGACAATTTCATCTCATCCCAGGTTTTGTCTGAAGGGAACGAAAACTGGTGTAATAAGGAAGCAAAACAAAAGGAGAATTATGGAAACTGCTAGTAAGTGAATTTGAAGCTTGCCAGGCAATGACTTGGCCTGGGGGGGGGGGCAAAGTTAGCACCATCTAAGACACCTGGGGACTAATTAATCAGTACTAATTAGCTAAGAAAAAAAATTTAACTCAAAGCTGAACAGGTAAAGTGTTACTTTAAATGTCACCTCAGAAGGGTTCTGAAGGAACTAGCCGGGAAGAAAACAAAACGTTAAGCACGCAGTTCAACTCTTCTCTTTGAGTGGTTTCATCATAAAAACAAAGCAATATAAAAGTGGACTTTACGGAGCTCTGAGAAATTCACCCAGTATTTGAAAATGCCTGAGGACCTTCTATCTGAGCTTCCGTTGTGGGGTTACATGTCCCAGGGGTGAGCACGTCCCCTCCTCGCCTTTGTAAGTCTCTTTGAGCAGGGGCCCAAGAGTGGGACAGGAGGAAGGGGGAAAAACCAGGGGGACACAAGGGATCGTGCTGGTGTCACTCCATACTCCACTAGACCCCACTTACCCCTCTGAAAGAACGGGAATGAGAAGTCAAACCCAAACTGTGTCAAGAACCAACCGATACTAAATTTTCTTTTTTTTCCTTTTCACCTATTGATTTTAGACAGATGTTCGTGGATACTACTAACATGAGCTAGGTGGGGAAGAAGATATGTACATACACATATGTACATACATTTAACACACATAAATATGTACATGTACATACACACATGACACAAAATGCCATGAGCACATGGAAAAAACCTATAACTTCACAGTTACCAAGTAAAGAACTTCGAAACAGGTCAAAAGTCAAACACGCAGAAACAAACGTCTCCAAGTGACGAGCACAAGCCAAGCAGACATGAGCAGGTGACCGACGGCATGGGCTTCTTTACCTGCAGCGGCACAGTCTGTGAACTGTTCCCCGATTGTCGCTAACAACAACTCTTTCCAAACCGTGGACTGGCATGGGAAAAGAATAAAAAAACAGCAAACAAAACAAAAACAAAACAAAACAAAAAAAAACCAAACCAAAACAAAACAAAACCAAAACAAAACCAAAAAAAAAAAACCAAAAAAACAAAACAAAACCAGAAACAAAAAAACAAAACCAATAACAACACATATATTTTTAGACAAGTATCTTCAACAAGTCACATTTCTTTCAGCTTCACATGCATTGTTCATATCCATTATTTGGAGCCCACAGTCATCCCAGGGTTACAGGTGTCAACACTCAATAGTGGCATATACTGTATTGCTTCACAAGTAACTTTACACAGATAGATACCAGGGATCCAAAGTCACAAACTTTGTGTCCGTAACACTTTGTGTCCAAAGCCACAGAGTCAATCTCTAGTGAAACCATGATGAAGTTCAAAAGAATGGGATGGGCGGGTGGGGAATGCTTTCAAATGACTTAGAAGGTTCCAATTCCTTGAGCTTTTACGGATTCAAAATCTATCAATGGATTAGAGTTGAAAGCTGTTAGTAAAATCCTTCTCTCCAAAACCCTCCCTTGCCCTCTGTTTTTCTGGCAGTTTACGAGGTACTTAAGAGGTGACCGCAGTGATGAGCTCTTAAGGAAATTCAGAGACTTGCACATTCCCATCCAGCAGAGACACACTGCTACGTCAAGGGGCAGAACTCGATGTGTGTGGGCACGCGTCTCTTGGAAGACTCAGTTCATGTTCCCACCCACCTCCGGCAAGTGAGAAACCTGGAGTCCCTTCTACCCAAGGGACTACTGGGACTACTGGGACTACTGGGACTACATCCAGTCAACGGCCAGCAAGCGCTCACAGGCAGCTGGAGGCCTAAAAGTTCGTACAGTTATTCCCCTTCAAAAAGCTCTTGGTCCCAAGTATCTTCCTTGCCAGAGCTAACAGGCCCTAAACTCTCCCAGAACTGGGTTTGAATCTTGCCAGGCTGCTTGGTCAGGGAACAGACAAACTAAGGGAACATCAGTTTCCTCAGGCAAGCGGGGAAGAACAACAGGCTGACCTCCCAGGGTTGCTGTGACCATGAAATTAGTCAACAAATGTACTCAAAGGGCTTAGCACTGTGACTGCAGCAAAAGAAGTTAATACTTAAAATCTGTTCCACAAATAGCGGCAAGTTTGCTCTATGCCAGGTGCTTGCTACATATTAACTATTAATAATGGTGTTTATTACTATGTCCTAATACGCTGAAAGCAGCCTAGCTGAATTTTTAACCAAGATGATAGCTGTTAAGCACCAGGAGCTTTCACTCGCAAGGAGGAATGTATTTTCCCTTTTCTAGATGCTCTCTTTGGCTCCGCTGGTCTCCCTTCTGGAAATCATCTTCTCCAATCTCTATGTCCCACCTGTGGTGTCTTATACTTTCATGATGAAGTTGAGAGCGTGGCAAGTAAGTTAGGGGAAAGGGGAGGTTCCCTCCCCCGCTGTGACATCAGACAAGGTTGGCCCACCAGACCCCACTCCTCCACAAGTGACAGTGAGTGAAAAGGACACCTGTACAGACGTGAATGTGCTAGTATCTGTGACAGCAGATGGACGAGGAGAGAGAGGACGAATGTGTCCGTCAGCTACTGTTCACCACATGCTGACATCACACATTTGTATCTACCAGAACTCAGTCTGGTGTGAGTCAATCAAGCACATGAAAAGGAAACCGTGCTCTCGCTGAAATTAAAAACAACTTACGTTCTCTCCTCTTAAAGGTGTGGGGCAAGAGGAGCTTTGCAGGCCTTGCCTGGTGATTGGCTGCCCTGACATTTTTTCGAAAGCCAAGTAACAGGCAAACCCTGGAGCTATGCATCTTGGTGACAGTCTGCTTCATTAACAAATAAATCTGGTCACATCTTTAGGTTTGCGCTTATAGGGAAATGACTCAAACCTATGGTTCTCTGGAGACATTGTAATTCTTTGAGCTTATCCACATGAAAGAAACCATGAAGAGGTGACTCGGGTAGCTTCTGCCCTTTCATCCATTTTCAAAGAAGTGTTTTGGTTTCCCAAAGCTTAAGAATGGGTTCGAATGTTCACTTTTTAGTCAGTATGATGAATTTGAGCCTATTCTAGAAAATCTCGGTTTCTGAGGCTTGACCACAAGAAACCAGTTGTCTCACAGGCCATCCTACCAAGCAGGCTCTCCCCAGTCCCACAGGGAGGCTGGGCACAACCTTACATGAAACCCCCTGAAATGGTGTGATGTGTGGCCTCCCAAGCATCCCTGTGTCCGCACCAAGCTCAGTGGAGGAAGGACCAGCCTTGGGTGGGCAGGAATCTGCTTCTCTCTCGTATACCAACTTCCACATGCTAGTCATGGCTGGTGAGGAAATGACTGCCAGCATCAACCTTTCTGTAAAGTTTAGAAGTGCGCAGCTCTTCGGAATTTACGGTACAGTCCCACGGCTGCACCGTTTCTGTACAGAAACACGGTACTACATTTTCAAGGTGACACTGGGAGGCAGAAATTCACGAAGGTCAGAACAGATTTTCTCACCCCCAGTCCTGCTCTGAGACGACCAAGCGGGCTGCCTAAAAAGCCTGAGATGCTCACCACAAACAGTCAACAACAACCCAGCCACGGCCAGTTCTAGAAGAGGATCGGAACAAACCTACCGTGCTGTCCTTGGGGACTTTCATCTTCCATACGCCACCCTTTGCATTACTCTCCTCTTCCCTGGATCAGAGACCGAGGTTTGAAATTAGACTCAAGGATTAAATAACTCTACATGCATTTAATTTATCCACAGATGGCATTAAAAATGACAAACAATGGAACATTCTTCAATAAACTCTCCCGCAGCCCTTTTACTGTAAAAGGAAGTGGAGGAAAGAAAAAGAAAGGAGGTGAAGTTGGGAAAGGAAGAAAGTGGGATTCATCGGCCACAAGGGCAGGGGTGGCGATGGGCCACCAGCTGCTCACCCTGAAGCAGGCAGCGAAGAGAGGTTCCCTATGCTATCCGGGGAAGGACAATCAATACAAGTGCTTTACACGTGTGAAAGCCATTACGCTTCAGCGCCGCATTCATGGCATTGCTTCGTCCAAGTCTCATATCAACCTTCTACTCTGTGCCTAATAGGAGACTCGGCCCCTGTGGTGGGCACTTGCCATGTTTTCCTGTTTAGTATCTGCTTGCTCATCTGGTAAAAGCACCCTGATTTCCCTTTAAGGAGCTATTTGTCCCCTACTTCTATGTCAGACCCATTCTGATAGGGCTGATGCCGCATGCTAGCCTCAAAGATGGGCTTACGACCCAGGTTTGCCTATGAAAATACTGCCTCTTTCTAGTTCTTGTGATTGCCCAGTGATGGAAAGAACCCGTGGTGGACCAATGACAGCCAGCCCTGGCATCATGTGGGGTCTGGTGAAGGCTGAGAGTGATAAACTTGGAGGGTGTAAGACTGCAGCTCCCAAGACCCATGCTGCCACTCCGGATGGCAGAGCCTCTCTGAAAAATTACACCACCTCTGAGGAAAGCAAAGCAAATCTGATAGAATGTGTCAGATTCCTAATAACATCCGAGCGCTCGGGTATGGCAGAAATCAGCCCTACCAGTGGATGTCTCCGTTACTTAGAACACGCAAGGGACACGATATAAGAGTTTATTACTAATTGGGACTCCAGCCCAAGCAAACTGGCTCATCGTCTACTACCCTCATCATGACACCAAGCTATTAAAGAAGGATCCCTTCCTCTAGACCCTGGGCCGTGCCTGTTCCCTACACTTTCTATGAGGTCCATGTGAGAGTTGTCTCTGAGGTTCGACCGTGCAGCAGACGTGCATAACTCCATCTGACCCTCTCATCTCCCAGCAGCCTAGAAGCTTCTACACCCCACTGTCTAGGTCATTATCGTGCAAATGAAAGAACAAACCAAAATGCAGCAACGCCCCATACAAAGGAGCTGCATCATAAGTTTGGCGTGTGAACAATGACCTATTTTTGGTGAGACCACAATGGAGTGTTCAGTGGGGAACACTGAGAAACCTACTCGTCATCGTGGAGCCCAGGGAGAAGGGGAAAGTGGGCAGCAGCTTCCTTCATAATTAAGTAAGAGCTAAAATTACTTTCCATCATTACCGGGAGAAAATGACTTTGGCATTCCAATTTGGCATGAAGTAAATATTTTATGAGGTTCACAACCATTTCCCTCCCACCTTAACCTCAAATTACAAGTTAGACACTTACCAAAGTGGTCGCCTCTCTCCTCTCATTAAATGATAACTACATCTCAAAGGCAGGCTAGTCACAGGAGGGATATTATTGTACACACTCCAGAATATCTTCAAAAGAAAAACACTTTGTTTAATATACCCAGTATTGATTTACTATGCCACTAGATTATAAAATTAATGCATTAAAGAAAAAAAAAGCCAGTTCTCATTAAGTCCTATCCATTTGAAATAGATTTTCTTTTTAGTAATCTTTCTAGTTTTCTGCTAGGAAATGTAACATAGCATTAAAGAATGTTCCTTGCTGATGTTGGGCCAAGTTCTTCGCTTCTGAGGAAGCTACGGCTATTTAACGAACTTCCCTATGCAATGTATCTCCGTGTAAACCTGGGCAAGGACCTTGCTGCTGACTTTTCCAGCAGGTGGATAGCATCTAATACAGACCTGAGTGCTGAATATATGTAATGAACCTGACTTCCTTGTAACACATACCACTTTCTTTCAAAGCCCAGAAGGAAACTGTTTCACTTTGGGTTAGGGGATGGCTTATGGAGGAGGAGGCAAAGAGAGATCACCTTATGTACTCTCTCCTTTCCTCTCCCCTCCTAGAAGGAATAGGGAACAGCTCAGTTACTAAAGCAACAAGTTGCCCAAAATATGGGACCGCACGTTTCTGTCCTCCCCAAATGCATATACTGAAACCCTAACCTCCAAGGGGATGGTATTAGGAGGTATGGTCTTTGGGAGCTAATGAGGTCAGAAGAATAGAGCCCCCATGATGAGATTAGTGTCCCAACAAGAAAAGAAGGAGAACAAGCCCTCTTTCTCTTTTGGATGTCTGCATACAACAAGAACATGGCTATCTGTCTATAAACCCGGAAGATGGCCTTTACCAGAGCCCAACCATGTAAGCACCCTGATCTTGGACTTCTAGCCCCCAGACCTGTGAGAGATCAATGTCTACTGTTTAAGCCCTCCAGACAACAGTATTCTCTTTTAGCAACTGGAACTAACTCAGACGCAGAGTGGCCAGTGGACAAAAACAGATTATACAAAAATAAGAGAATAAGAGTGACACTAATAAGAGTAGTTCCTAATAGTGGCCCTGTTCTACCAACTTTTACATATGCATGTCATCTATCCTACCAATAGCCTCATTGGGGGCACGGTTATTACTCCTATTTTATACATAAGGGAATGCAGGCACTGAGACTCATCTGCCTAGGAGTCAGTGTTTGGTATGACTACTGGGATTAGGATGAGGATTCAGTTTACACATAAGAAAGCCCTTCCCAGACTGTTGGGAATGGGCCATCATAACACTGCATTATGAGCTCTACACAAACAAGAAATACCACTCTGTGTGGTAGGATAAGCAAAGGGTAGCTGTCTCGGTCTCCAGGTAGATCTGAGGAAAACAGCCCGAGCAACACAACAACCAGAAAAATAAATCCTAGGGCTTCTGCCACGGAGTAACATCAGTGGAATGAAAGTTTATGTACGCTGAATGATAAGTCTTAGGAGTTGTTCAAGCCTGTCTGGTGTAAAAACTAAAGCCCAATTAATTGCAAAGAAAGCAACAATGAAATGTAAAATGAAAACAGGAAGCCACCTGGCAATCAACTGGTCAGGAATACCTTGATCTCTTATACTAAAGCGGGTACCACGTAAGGAACAGCTGGAAGTAGGTTAGTCATACCAGCAGGTCCTCGGGGAGGCGTATCGGCCCTTAGGGAGGTATTTGTCCAATAAACGGTTTGCTATTAGTGCAAATGATAATGTGATTCCGGGACTGGTCTGTGGCATAAGGCTGAACAGAGGTGGAGTCTGAAGCCAAACGGTTGGATTCCAAAAGGAGTGCTCTTAACCACTCTGCTATTTCCTTTGAAAATAGTCTTGTGTGTTTTAGACACATCTTTCTGCAGTTGGGAAGCCATGGACCAGGTCAAGGCATCACAGAATGAGGGATGCCTGCTGAAGATGTCTTTCTGCGGGGAGATGCTCTTTGCCACATTGAGTATGGTGCTTAGCTCTAGTCTGGGACTCCCGCGATAAGGTGGCAGTGACCGGTGTGGGATTTATGGATAAAAGTATGCCAGCATAAAAATCCCTGCTTTAGCTAGAAGGACTTTGGTGCTGTTAAACATCAAGCCTCCTAATGGGGCATCTAAACCAGAGCATCTGCCCCTCCTGTCCCTCCCCCCCGAAGTTCCCAGGGTCTGAAGCACCTTGAAAAAAACAACACGATGCTTCTCCGTGTCCAAAAAGAAAACACTCTAAGGATTGTGCTGAGGTTTGTAGTTCTTTAACGGCTTCTCTTGAAAATAAACAGACAACTGACTTTTTCAGTCTCGGCAAATCTGACAGGAGATGATCGCCCAAGAAGACACAGCAACAGACTGAATTCTGACTTCAGTACTTACGAAGGCACATCTTCACACGTTTGTGCATGAGCACAAAACAGGAGCAAACTATCTGGTGACACCACTGAACAGAGCCCCATTTAAGAAGTATGCAGCCCTAAAGGAGTCTGTTTCCAGCCTGTGTCCAGCCCCTCATCCAATATGTGGAATATCTGTTAAATTAGTTATCTGTGGTAAACTGCAGTCCAGAAGCAGAGAATCCTCCTTCTGACAGAACATCAGAGGGTCTACACAGGGTGACTGGGTGGCTCAGTTGGTTAAGCGACTTGACTGCCTTCCGCTCAGGTCATGACCCCAGAGTCCTAGGATCGAGTCCCACATTGGGTTCCCTTTTCAGACCCTCCCCCCTCTCATGCTTTCTCTCTCTCACTCTCTCGAATAAATAAAATCTAAAGAAAGAAAGAAAGACAGACAGAAAGAATGTCTTAACGCTATGTTACACGCCTATGTCATTCCCCTCACCATGCACGCATTTTATTATCTCCCATCATAAGAAGGGTGAGTACAGTACAATAAGGTATTCTGAGAGAGAGGGAGAGCACATTCACACAACTTTTATTATGGTATGGAGTTATAATAGTTGTATTTGAGTATTAGTTATTGTTAATCTCTTCCTGTGCCTAATTTTTAAATTAGACTTTATCGTGAGTGTGTATGTGCAGGAAAAAAACCTACTATGTATGGGTTTCAGTACTATGCAGTGTTTCAGGCATCCACGAGGGGGGGGTCTTGTAAGGCACCCCTGCTAGATACGGGGGGATGACTATACACATGATAGAGAAACAGCCTGAGGAAGGAGTCCAGCATTACACACTCCTGAGACCCTCCTCCTGCTCCGAGAAAGTAAAAGGGCTCTTTCGCCGGAAGCTTGAAAATTCATGATCGTGTTCTCTGTAACACATTTTTAGTTTTGTTGAAAGACCTAAATTTTACTATCGATAGGGACTTGCCCATAGATTTCAAAAGCCTAAAGGCTTTTATAATTAATTTTTAGAATTCCTATAATTAATTCAAAGTGGCCTGCGAACAGCAGATTGGAGTAAAAGTAAGCACAATGTTGATAAATCAGAACCAAGTGCTTTTTTCAAAAGCCTGAATGATCCCCCTGGGATGAGGGATGGTATAAAAGTCGGGCATCCTTCATTTGGGCGACATTGGCAGGCACCAGGCACGGGAAGGTACTGCGATGAGCTCTTGGGGGAAGAGAACTGAACACGTGAGGGCCAGCCTTACCCACGGAGCCCACACCTCAGTGGGTAAGTTCTCAAGCATCATTCGGGGACTCTCCGTGAAGAATGGAGGCAGGGCAGATGGTGGTCCTGCGAAGCTGTAAATTCAAGTCTAGCTGCATTTAGGACCAGAGTTCTCAGGATCACCTTCACAGTTCATGAAGCGCTTGCAATCCCAATTTCCTCCTCTACGTATTGAGCAGATACAGCTACTGCACTGGATGATTTAATGGTTAGAGATGAAGTAAGAGTTTGTGATATGCCTCCAGCAAGGAAGCAAGGTGTGGTCAGACTCACGAGACAGTGTGACCAATTGATAAATCCCCAATCTACCAGTTCTGGTGGGAGCAATTATGCCCCATCCGATGGTCTTCTGCCAAGTAGATAATTCTTCATTACCAGAAAAACTGACAAATGTCCTCCTCAGTTTTCTACTGGAATGTTCTGAAGAAATGAGAGAGAGACTGTACTTGAAAATAGTAGCAAAGAAAAAAATGCCGTGTTGTGATAGAGGAGCAGGTGTAAAATAAAATAAAAACACCCAGCAAACACTCTCCCCCACCGGAAAACAACAAAATCCAGAATTTCTTCTGAGGGTCATTGCATCTGGAGCAGGAGAGTACTTTTTAAATAAGAAGCAAGTATTTCTATTCCATAGGAATGGGTTTCTAGTTCCAGAGCTTGCTTCCCACCAGCTGAATCAGTGATATTGGCGGGGAGGACAGAAAGAACCCAGAGCAAACAAAGCAACAAGGGAAGAACTTCAAGGATGTTTTTAACTGACAGCAGACACTGTAGTCTGAAAGCAAAGTGCTTCAGTCCGCAAGAGCTGGGTACTTGAGAGAGAAATGGGTTTTGTTTTGAATTCCAACACGGCCTGACTTCAAGAGAGAACCCAAGTTGGGAGGACTCATCATCACTAAAATGCAATCAGGGCACTCTCTCACCATACAGGAAGTTGCCGAATAAATCACAGAGTCTGAATGGGGGAGCTAAGTGGGATTTGTACTTTGAGAGGCGAGAACCCACAGAAAAACCTGGGGAAACACACCAGAGCAGTGTTTCTGCAAAAGGAAGCACTGCTTCCTGCATAAGGCCACCAGTGTATACCTTCTTATTAATGTTAATACTTTAAAGGGCACAGGGGCTTCAGAAAATGGAAGTGAAAGCCCAAGAAAGCGGCTGGACTCAGAAGCTTGTATACCATCATAACAAAGGGTGATAAAGTGCAAAAAGGGAATGAATAAAGGAAAAGGGGTTTGGGACCTCTGACAGGTCGTCCATTGGAGGAGGTGACAGGACCTGCTGTGGAGCGAGCTTTGCTGTGCAGACTCAAGGGACAAGAAAAGGGGCCACCTTTACAAATGGAAGTTTATGCCACCCTTCAAAGGGAAAGTCATGCCTGACGTTAGGCAGACAGGAGAGCACAGGGTTTCTCCTCTGCCCGCCGTTCCTCAACTGCCTTCAGCTTAACAGAATTCTTATGCTATGGCGGCATTTTGGGGGGTGACATATTTTGAGCCCCTTTGGAGACCAAGTTTTACATTTGAAATGACTAAATTACGTTTACTGTGCAAGATTTCATTTCTGCCTTCAGCCCCCACCTGCACAGTGGCCCCTGTGCCTGCAGGCCAGCAGAGAGAGGATCATGGGTAACCTGACTGCAGTTCTATTTCTGCACAAATGGGCAGTGACTATGAATGCTGATCTCATTATATACATCACGATACATCATAAATACAATACATAAATACATACATCATAAATTCAATGATAAAGAATCCCATCTTGGGGTGCCTGGGTGGCTCAGTGGGTTAAAGCCTCTGCCTTTGGCTCAGGTCATGATTCCAGGGTCCTGGGATCAGGCCCCGCATCGGGCTCTCTGCTCAGCAGGGAGCCTGCTTCCCCCCCTCTCTCTCTGCCTGCCTCTCTGCCTACTTGTGATCTCTGTCTGTCAAATAAATAAATAAAATTAAAAAAAAAAAAAAAGAATCCCATCTTACTCGAAATTAAGTCTGTGTTCCACAGACCTATGAGGTAGACCTGGCTGCAGGTCTTTCTCTCTGTCTCTTCAACATGGTGTGTCTGTGTTTCTTACCTCGGTCCCCTCCCTTCCCCCAAATGGTTCATTCCAGGTCATTCTATTGCAGGAGGCCACCCATGGTGGGCTGCCCGTCTGTGTTCAAAACTTGAATCAATCTTCACATCCTTCTTCATTGTCAGTACTGACCTATAAACCTCTCTTTCTGAAAGGGACCGTCCTCGCTCCCCAACGATTTGGAAGGCAATCTGTCATCTTAACTTCAATGACCTGTACCAGCACAACCACATCATGCCGTCCCACGAGGGAGGATGTCTTGACGTCACTGGCAGGACACAGGCACAGAAGGGACATTCTCATAGTTTTAACATGTTGTATGCATTTTTGATGAAGACTTTCTGTTTATGATAAATGATGCCAGATATCCATTTACAGAAAAAACATGAAGTTTCTGTATTATGCAAATTTAAGTAAAAAGTCCGCCAATTTATGCAAAATATTGGGTAGAACACAGCACAAGTGGGACATGGTGTGGCAAAATCTTGACGCGGATAACACAGATGACCGAGGTGGGACAGAGTGCTGTGGAGGAATGAGTTTTCGGGGGTGGCATTGCTGGGTTTTGCAGCAGCAATGCTGAAAGAGTGGGGACGAGGGAGCCCTCCCTTTCAAATACTATTTGGCAGGTAGCTCGTCCTTCTCTCACAGGTAGAATCAGGCTTGCTCAGAAGCTGTGGTTCTCTTCTGTACTGCATCCATTTAGGACATAAAAACACAGGAGAAATGTGGAAAATTTGGAAATGTTTACAAAAGAGTAAACGGAATCAATAAGCATCTGGAAAACGCAACTAGATGAAAAATGGAATTTTCCAAGAACGGCAGGAAAGTAAGGAATAAATTTAACTCCAAGCAAAGAGAATTATTGTTGGCTACAGTGAGAGTGTCCTTAGCAGGGGTTAGTGGGCTGTCTGAAGGCATGGGCCTCCCCCCACCAACCCCGAGTCAGGGCAGAGTGAAAGGAAAGAATTGATCTAGAAGGGGTGGGAGTTCTAGACCCTGGGGCATGGCAAGGTTGGCTGATTCCACTGGGTGTTTTAAAGATTTTATTTATTTATTCGACAGAGATCCCAAGTAGGCAGAGAGGCAGGCAGAGAGAAAGGAAGGGAAGCAGGCTCCCTGCTGAGCAGAGAGCCCGATGTGGGGCTCAATCCCAGGACGCTGGGATCATGACCTGAGCCGGAGGCAGAGGCTTTAACCCACTGAGCCAGCCAGGCGCCCCTCCACTGGGTGTTTTAGAGCACTAACCTCTCAGCCTCAGTCTCTGCAGCTAATAAATGGGAATAACAATTCCTCCCCCACCCACATCAACGCCTCTGATTTACTGAAGGGCCTCAAAGTACAAAAAGACATACTTTATCCTGCTGTATAAAGCAGTCATTAATAACACAGGATGCTCAATTTCACCCAAGCAGAGATGGGGGGGAATCACAGACACAATCAGGGATGCAGGGTTTTTTTTAGTGCTGAAAGAGTGAGGGTCCAAGAATCAATATATAATCACAGAATAAGAACACAGGGGAACCGAAGCACGTCCTCAAATGACTTAAAAACTGGCACCAAAGCCAGTTGTTAAATACTCAGGACCATTCACAAATGTTGAGGACATGCAGAGGCTGGAATCCCAGAAGTTATTGATAAGTTAAATGTGTTTTCCCCAGTCGGGGTGGCAGCAGGAACATCATCTGGGGAACAACTGCTTGAAATAAATCATTGAAAAGGAGTGGCGCGCAGCTGTCTGAGAGAAAACATGATTGAGGGCAACGCAAAAAGATGCTCCAGGAGAAGCTGGTGAGCCATGGCAGATGGGCCTCTTATTATTATTATTGGACCCGACTATGGGCTTTTCACCTCCTTGTACCATTTCATTCTCAGGGCCCCATGATACAATCAGTATTGAGACTGTTCCCATACTGGAGATGAGTAAGCAGATACAGAGAAGTTAAGCAACGTGCACAAGCGAGTGAGTGGCAGATACAGGATAGGAACCCAGGCAGTGTGACGACGCTACACCCTCACCCACATCCCCGCCTGTCAACTGATGACGCCAAGGGGTAGCATCCAACACCACTTTAGGAAAAGCTGCCAAAGTCTGGGTATGAGGTGCCAAGCACGACTAAGAACCATATGCAATCTCATTTAACCCTAGATCAACCTTAGGGAGTAGGCAGCACCCTGACCTCAGCCTAACAGATAAGGAAACCAAGGCGGACAGAGGCACATGGGAGACAGGAAAGAACCTCCTGACCACTTGGGGCAGTGTTTCATTATCACGGCCCTCCACCCCACCCCCAAAGAGCCTTTTTTCTAATCACTCCCTTGTGAAATGTTAATACCACAGCAGAGCTGTTCATTTGTTTATGTACTGGATATACAGCTATGCTTTATGTATAAAAACAGTAGGATTTTTCACCCCACCAAGGATCAGTTTTTGCCCCCATTAAGAATGGCGCCAAAGGCTTAAAGAATCCTTATGCAAGTAGTTCTGTTGTGGTTCAGGAAAAGTGGTTCATTTCTTAACTTCTCATTCAATCCTTTGGTCCTTCAGTATGTCCTATGCATGTATGTATTTATTTAAAAGACTTTATTTATTTATTTGAGAGAGAGAGAGAGCTCGTGGTGGGAAGGGGCAGAAGGAGAGGGGGAGAGGGAAGCCTCAAGCCAACTCCCTGTTCAGTGGAAAGCCTGACAGGGGGCTCGATCCCAGGACCCTGAGATCATGACCCAAGACAAAATCAAGAGTCAGCCACTTAACCAACTGAGCCATGCAGGTGCCCCTATCCTTCAGTATTTATTGGGGGAAAGGAATAACAGACACAAGAGAATATGGTACTGTGTGATTCCATTTATAGGATGTTCAGTAAAACACAGAAAGATATATGGTGATAGAAATGTGAATAGTGGCTGCTTTTGGAAGAGAAGGATAAACGGAAGGGCAGGAGGGACTTCTGACGATGCAAATCTTTTTTTATCTTGATCTGGGTTATGGTTACATGCCTGCATACCTTTGTCAAAACTTATCAAACTGCACACTTATGTAATCTACATTTACCAAATATAAATTATCTCCCAATATAGTTTTCAAGAAAGTATTTCCTAGTATGTGCCAACTGGGGTACTTTAAAAATTGGTCCTGAAGACCCTGTTTGACTTGCTGCTAGATGCCAAGACTCAACCAAATGGTCTGTGGTCACACAGGGTCAGGGAAACAAACAGACCCCGTGATCTGACTTTACCAATGTCTGCCCTGGAATCCCAGGCAGAGCTCTGAGACCCAGTGTCATAATGGAGTGGAAAAAGTCTACTGAGCACCTTCCTAAGTCAAAGGGATCTAAGAACTTCCATGTGAAGACAGGTTTCAAAATCAAGTGTTCCGAGGTTCATATGACTGCTACGGAAGAGGGAATGAAAGTCCACAACATCACCAGAGGGAAGAAGCAAGGGGAAGCCTTTCCTGGAGTTGGAGAGCCTTCACTCCTCTGGATAGTGGCCCACGTGCTGCCTTGTGACACTGCTTGTACTTGGCACCGCACGATTATTTACAGCAGCACTGTTCTTTTGCTTTCCACATGCTTATGCCATTTTCCCAACTAGATCAGAAATGGACTATGGTCTGGACTGTGTCTTTACATCTGGCTCAGTGGTCATGCATGGCACCTTACCATCAGATTTTGGGGACCGCAGAAAACTGACAGTATCAAATTTTCTGAATCAGAGAGTGGGAGAAGTTCTGAAAAAAAGGATCTTTGTGCTAGTCCTAAATGTCCAGCGGCATTAAAGGATTTAGAGGCACAACAGGAACATGTTAAATTGGGCCCTTCTAGAACATTCTAAACATAAAGTCACTGCAAGTAGACAACAGCCTTAAATCCTTATTCTGTCTATAACTGTGCATTAACCTCAAAAAGGGAGACATACTTGACAGACTTCAAAAGACACACTTTTGAAGAAAATGGAAATGTGATCAACTAAATAAATCAGGTTTTTCAGAAATCTTCTTCAAAAGGGTTGGCTAGAGAAACAATGGCTAGAACTAAGAGCTTCCATGTGTTGAGAAGCTACAGTGTATCAGGTCTCCTGCTAGGCACAGTACCTTATTCTTCCTGACCACTCCAGAGAGAGGTACTCATGTTATACCCACTTTACAGAAATTAAAGGTGTTGATACTTGCTTAATTTAGAATGATGGAAGCTGAACGGGAAGTAGGAAACGGGCTTGAGACATTCCACTTTCATGCTCAACCCGCACCTGCTCTTCCCATGTGACCTGTAGCCTTAGGTAAGCCTGCAGAGGGGATGCTACTGCATCTCAGAGAAGGGAAACAGAGCTCAGAGCTCAGAGAGGGAGTGGCCGCGCTGGCATTTGAATGGGAACACAGACCCATGAGGGGACACACCACAGTGTGCTCCTCTCGAGGATGTACAAAATATTTAGGCAGTTACTATGTTTTAGTAGGTCCCTAGGAGAAGAGCAGGGCACGTGGATATGGGCTCAACCAGCCTCTGGGTTACACCTAGTTAAGCATAGACCCACCAAAAGACCTGACAGCTGACCGGGGGACAGAACCCTGGGTGGGGACTGCCTGCCGAGCGGCCGTTTTTCTGGCTGGAAGATCAAATGACCCCCATACACCGTGTTCACTGGGTACATCCATTTCCGGATCTTACCTGCACTGTCTGTACTGTGTAGATTTTCTTCAGATTCGAAGCACACTCAGCGGCTGTGGCACCAGGAAGGGATCTAAGGAAACAGAAATAAAGAGCAAAGACACAAGCGAAACAAGGAGTCAATGTTCATGAAGTCAGTCTGCAGGTTTACATACAAATTAGGTCTGAAACCACAGCAGCAGACATTTCTAGGATGTGATTTAGAATTTAAAATGTGAAATTCCTACTCCGTGAAGTCGTGTCTGCCTCTCCTAAAAGCAAGCATATTTATTTGGTGGAAATTAAAAAAAAAAAAAAAAAGGAAATGTATGTAAGAAAGATATTGGAAACTTTTAAAAATCACATTAAAAAAAATACTATAATAACCTTGTAATAACCAAGCCTTTTCCTAGGACTTTGGATGTGAAACTGTGCCCAGAGTACAGGTGACTGAAATCATAGGCTCTTGGCCCAGTGACATGTTTGAAAAACTTGTTAGTTCTCTGGTGGTAAATATTCAGGACCTCTTAAGAAACAGAGTAACCTTTTGCCAACTTTAAGAAAACACGATTACTAAAAGTCAACTTTAGTTTCACCTGAAATTTGCATATATTTCCCCAACATGTGCTTTCAGAAAAACTCAGTTATTTTCTCGGATTGATTTAATTAGTTCTGGGGAATTCTGCGGTCGGAATACATTAATCTTTAGTTTGCCATATGGTCCACTAGATGGCAACATACTACAGGTTTATTCAGCAGAAAACTCGGGCACTAGGGACAGGCCTTACCCGCCTGCACCGTTTCCTGGGGTTAGAGGCAACGTAACAAGGTCTCATCAGTCCTTAGAAGCAGAGAGTCTCAATTCTTGCTACCTTTTCCTTTTTTCTATACTGAACTAGCAGTTCTTGCTCAAGACTGTCGGGATCCAGGAATGTCCAGGCAAAGGGGAAAATTCACCTCTCAAATAATGCTTGAAAGCCCTGTGTCCGGTGGCGAGGTGGGAAATGAAGCTTGTTGAGAGGAGAACATGCTGGCTCACAGTCAACCCACTAGGATCCGGAATCTATAAAATGTGATATTTAGCAGCCACTGACCCTCAGATTCCACAGAACCTCAAGACGCTGCACTTTCCGGAGACTCACAAAACTACTGCACACCAGAGATATGCACAAAACTCACACAGCTCAGACGCAGAGAGGGCAGCCAAGACAAGGGTGGAGTGGGCATGACACCGGAGTGACAAGGCTCTAACAGACTAAACTCCTGGAACTATGGACCAATGTTCCCTGGTATCTAAATGGAATAGAAAAATGTCCTTCTGAATACAGTTCCCTGGCTTCAAGGTCACTAGGAAGCATAATTGTGGACTAGTTTGAGGGCAAACAAAGGAGCCTGTTAAGTTGGTGATGTGATAAATTAAAGCTACCCTAATGTATGGGCTTCCAATTCTTTTCTAGTTGTTCATAAATATGCTGGGCATTTAAAAAAAAAAAAAAAAGCAAATCCACAATAACCAACAATAACCAGCATGATCGCATTTTCTTGCTAGACCTGAAGCCTAAAACAACAATGTTGAAGAGAGTGGTGAACAGTGAGATATTTGTTCAGCATCTAGCTAGGACAGTGCCCGGCCCCAGATGAATCCATCAGTCCACAGAGACTGCCTTGACTTGATTAAGTATTAACCTATTATTTAATGCAGGTTTTTATACTGGTTTTGGCTTCAATTATAAAAAGATTGGGAAAAAAACCCCCACTAAACAGACCTTGAACTTTTTTTCTGGATAGATTTTCACATGAAAAATCTTTCCCTTTTACAAGAAAATCTATTGGCATTCATTCCAATGCTGATTTTTTTCCCCCTTTGGGAAGTTTAGCAGACCTCTCCACCAGAAATGCCCAGCAAGACATCCCTGGGTTACCCAAAGCACACAGGAGAGCAAAGAGAAGTCTTCTTCACTAACAGGATGGAGGTTTGTTGGGGTCCAAAGGAAAGAAATGTACTTTGCTTTTCTTTCGTTTTTAAAATAGCATATTTCTAAGTTTTACTATTTTTTAAAGTCACACTTCCATGTGTAACATGTAGAATTTGAGTATTTGAATGTTCGCCTCAGACAGCATTATGTCAACTTAACACAATGCGAGGATAACACCATTTAGCCTGGAAAAAGTTTCTGATGAACATGTGCTTTCTATGCCTCTTTTAAAATGCCTCTGTCTCTATATTCCAGTCTTTTAATTCTATTCCAGTGGAGGAGAAAAATGTACAAAATCATTTAGGGCCCCTCAGTTTCAATGTCCAAGTTTTTTTTGTTTTTTGTTTTTTGTTTTTTTTTGCTTGTTTTGTTTTTTTAAAGAAACCTAGTTTCCAGAGTCCAAGCAAGGGCTCTAGAATAAGACGAGAAGGCAGCACTGTCTGTGTGAGATGACAGTATGAGGGGCTGGTGTGCAGTGACTCCATTCCCGCTGGTGTGCTAAACGTTCTACCTCCTTTACGGCAATGAACCCTAGCCACCCAGCTTTCTGAGAATCGCCTTTCTGGGGCAGCCGAGGAGAGAAGGTTCTCGCTAAAACAAGAGGATCACCCTCCATGATGGGTCTATTCTGATTAGCGTGTTGTGATGTGAATGTATGGGCGTTTGAAGGAAATACATCAGCTCCTCTGTACTCAGGTTTCCTAAGTTCTTCACAGGGAAGGTTGGATTCTGGGATCTCAAGGGTTTCCTGCAGCTGTTGGACAGTTTTATGGCTCTCCAGGTTTCGAAGTAATGAAACAACGGTGCTGGAACTTCTGATCGTACTCACTGGCTGGCTTGGCCAGCACGAGGAACAACATTCTTCCGCGAGCCAAGTCCGATCCTGACGGTCCCTGAAAAATCACGCTGTGCCTAAACCTCAGGCCCGCCCTGGGACATCTTTAACAAGCAGAACTGGGCCATAGCCACGGAATCAATTTTAACAGGGTAAACAGGCTGAGATTTTAAAATCATCTGTCTTGTAAACAGGTCAGTCCGGACTGGACTCACTGGTTCAAAGTTGAACCAGAAGCTGTAGCGTCTACAGTTACTGTTTCTTAAAGTAGCAAAACAGGCTGCTCGCGCCAAGCTGCGGCACTGGGCGGACCGCCCCATACCCCCTCCCCCCCATTACTCTGAAACAGAGCTCTACCAACCGGAACATAAACGTTGGCCATGGGCTTCGAGGAGAGACACAGTTTTACTCATCTCACATATACAGTCTATTCTCCTATCCTTTAAAAGTCTTTTTACTCCATTCATGTTACAAACAGAAACCTCCCAACAGAAACCCAACTCAGCCCTTGCTCTGCGGCCAAAGGTGTTTATCTGGGCGTGATCTTGCCCCCCCCAGAGTGACATATGGAGGTAATATTTAGAGACATTTCCTGTCATCACACCTGAGGGGGATACCAGTGGCATCTAGCAGTTAGAAGATACAGGATAGCCCCACAACAATGAATTATCTAGTCCAAAAGGTCACCAGAGTGATACAGACATGTAACAAAGAGTCTCTGAGGATTTATGATTTATGTAATCCACAAAGATTCACTGCCCACCTCTTCAGCTGATGGGGCTACATCAGTTGTCACTCTAGACAAAGTCCGTGTCCTCACGGAGTTCTAGAACTAGCCCCGCTCGTTTCTGAATTCCCCAGACTCTCGAAGGAAAAACAGTTCTGATCAGATCCCCTCTTCTTTGCCCAGGAGGGAGGAGGTGGGAGAGAAAGCGGTGAGAGGGGCGTACATATCGGTGATGACCCTTCCTAGAAGGGCACACAGTCCGAGTGGTGGCGAATCACAGAACCAAGGAATCAGGACCTGTTTGCACATCTCTGAATTCTATGTCGCCTTCTCCCAGTACGCAGCTACAGCTGAGGAACCCTCAGCGGGACAATAAATGCTCCCTGGGTGGATCAGATTAAGGAGTTGGAAGTGTCTGCCAGGAGTCTTTCCTCTGATTTAGTGATATCAATGTAATAATGGGCTCCTTTTAAGGAGGGTTTGCTTATGCGGTCTCTAATCTTACAGCAACCCCGTCAAGTTGCTATCATCATCCCCACTTTACTAATTAGGAAACCGAGGTGCAGAGAGGCTTTTTAAGTAGAAAAATCTGGGTTCTTTCCCTGGTCGGTCTAACTCTGACGCCCATGATCTTCCTCTTAGATAAGGAAGTAAAAACCAAGCAGTCACTGTCATCATGGGAGGGTCACCCACGGCAAATCTTAGGGCAAATCCCTTTCTCATCCCTTTTTAGGTTATCTCCTCCCTCCTTGGACCCATTCTGGCCTGTCATTCTTCCACCGCCATCCACCAGGCCACGCTGTTGGAAGGGGCGGATTCAGCGATGCAGGGCTGACTCGGAGGCTACCAGAACCCCTGGCAATAATGACATCCCAAAACATCATATAAGGAACACAATTCAGTAAGTACACACATACAGGTCATCGTCTTCTGGGGCTAGGTATGAGAAGAAGATACCTTTAGCAAACAAAAGCCACAAACGAGCTATAGCAGGAAGGCAGGAAAGCAGAAGGGTTAAGAGGATGGCCCTTGGAATCCACGGACTTGCATTCAAGCCCCAGCTCTGCCAACTCCCAGCTATGTGGCAAGCCTGACCCTCTCTGGCCCCCACTTCTCCTTTCTGAGAACATGGTCTCTATGGCACTCATTGCTTTGCTACTTAGATGACATGAGTGAATGCTCTACAAAGCATTTACCCAATATCTGGCATCTAATAAGCAAGTGTTGCTAACATCACCATCGTCATCATCACCATCAGAGGCAGAAAAACAGGAAGAGATAAGAGAGCAATTAGAACTAAGAGACACTGAACACATTTTCTAATCTGTGGGCCAGCCAGTAAGAATCCCAAGAAATCTGTGTGAGAGTTACACACAGAGCTGAGAAACTCCTAGATTCCTTCCTCAGAAAACAAAGCCCATCAGGTGCCAATATCTCAGGGCTCAAGGCCAGGGCTACCCTGATGGCTATTTCCACTTGGACTTGGCTAATCCAGAAGTTGGGATGGTTATGGCAGAAGTGGGAAGGGATCCTTCCAGGTCTGCCAAATAGATGATGGGTGTACAGATAAGAGGGAACGTCTTAATGTTGCATATGCCCCAAACCCCCCATCCAGCTCTACGTTATGCCTGTGCATCTTCAATGCATAACAAAATAACAGGAAATGCATCTCAAGGCTCTTTATGTAAAATTGGTTAAAATTTCATTTGGGGAGTTAGGAGAAAGCAGACAGTCTCATAAGTTTGGACCAACTGTTCTACCTAAATGGTTTCTAGACACCTAAGCACCATTTATATGCAAAAATTAATGTGTTACTTACAAATCATCTTTATCTATTCATTAAAGCAGGTCCCCGAGAATCTCACAACACAGAACACTTTCAGCTCAGTTTAAGTCTGCAGTGCTTCAAAGCATTTTATCCTCTCTCTTATTCTGGAAATACATACCGAGACTCCAATAATTGAAAAAAAAAAAACACAAAAAAAGAAAGAAACAACCCTGTGTACCCTGTGTTACGTGCATGCACGATCTCATGTCATCCCCATTCAAACACCAAGAGGTAAATACCGGTTGGCATTTCCATTCTGCAGATAAGCAAACGAAGTCTGATGGTGGTGACATGCCAAAGACACAGAGGTGGCTAGGGGCGGACCTGGGACTTGAACCACGGATGGTGGGCAGCCTTGCTCTCAGCTACCAGCCTAGACAGATCACTTATTCCATGACCCATCCTCTGCTTGGTGCCATGAATACAGCTCTGCACCAAGCAGTCTCAACTCCCCTGCAGCTTGCAATCCTCGCTGTATCTCCCTGCCATACAAATGGGCCTTCTCCCCTCAACCCCCCGGGCGCCCTTAAAGATATGTCTGCTACAGGTGAGCAAGGCTCATGAATAATTCGTAGAGAGAGAAGCCCTGGTAAATACCCAAGGCAATGATTGCCTGGCTAGCTCTTGGCAGGCTGTGGCACCACTTACCAGTGACCCGGACCCCTGGAAATGCTTCTTACACAGAGAAGAAGCTGGAAAGGTTTCTCCCCAAATTCTGCCTGCATCCTTGCCAAAGTGTGCTCGGTCAACAGGTAGCATCACCTGGTGTGAGAGCTACAGCATCTCCAGGCCCATGAGACACCTGCTGAATCCTATGTGATTTGTGTACATACTGAAGTTTGGGATGTGCTGGCCTGTGGCACCTAAATCAAGTCACCAGAAGAAATGCTAACAACCTGGCAAGTAAAAGCTAATGAACTATAGAAAGCATCATCAAAAACACATAAAAATCACTTTTCTCACAGATGTATTTCTTGTCATCGCCCAAAGAGACGATCAAGATGAGGCCATCATTAAATGTGAAGGACAATCCTACCCAGGCTCTTAAATACGGGAAGGGTCTCTTCTTTGCCAATTGTGAAGCAGGGAGTCCTTGGCTTAACTGTTTCCCATGCAGTGGGAGCTTGGTTTCCTCGTCTGTGAAATTCGGTGGTGGGCCCAGATTACCCATCAAGTCCCACGCAACTTCCTTATTTCAGAATGTGGAACGTGGGAGAACTGTGTTGCGTGCACTGTTCATAGTCACAGGGAAGTGGTGTTCGGCCGGGTGAGGGACACCAGTGCTTGGGGTCACGCAGTCCTTAGCTCAAATCCCGCTTCCACTCTGTGTTAGCTGTGTGACCTTGGTCAAGTGGCTGCTCCCAGCCTCCTCAGTTTTCTCACATGTAAAACACGGCTGGTATGTCCTACTTCAGTATTGTGAGGACTCGTGGGGAATTGTGTACGACACCCAGGGTCATACCTAGCAGGAACAGCGCATGCCCCGTGCATACACACACACACACACACACACACACACACACACAATGGATGTTGGTGTAAGAAATGAATATAGACAATGTTCCACCTCACGTGAGTGACGCCTGCTTTAAACTTTAAAGCCAGAGGGATGCGTCTCCTGAAAGCCCGTCTTGGTGAATGTGCTCATGTCGGACGCAGCAGTCAGAGGGAAAATCTGTAGAGGCTCAGTTCTGTGATGGAGAGCATCCCTCGGAGATCACGCGCTCCATTACAGCTGATTGCATTTTAATCACTTTTAGATAGATCTGTGGCTTGTGGCCATCGCCGCTTCCTGTTTGAGAGTCACACGCAAAAAAATGGTCCCGGCCCTCTTATTAACATTTAATAAGGGATCTACTGAAACACACGTCATAATGTAAATGATTTATTTTTGCATGTTTAGCTTGTTTTCACTTTTCCAGGCTTCCTTCTGTTTTCATTCCCAGCCTATAAGCTCCTTGACACGAGCCACTGGGACTCTTTTCCTCTTGCCAGATAATTAATCCCTCGGTACACAGAGGTTGGGTGCAAGAGTAGTGACAGCAAACTGAGGCCAGGTTCTGGACTGTCACCATGCCAGACCATGAAGGTCCTGCCAGCTGTCTTAGGTTTGAAAGTAAGGAAATGGCATCTGTAATATTAAAGGAAGGAAAATAGATTTTTTTTGAGCAGCTAGTACCAGGAGAGGACTGGTAACTTTTCTGAGGGTGTTTAAGGCCTCCAGGCCCAAGGGGAGGAAGCAAGCACTGCCGCACAGGAGGAGAGGCTGTGAGCCCCCGGGGCAGAGCCTTTCCCTGCCTGACCTTCGTGAACACCATTCCCCCCATCCAGAAAGTAAAATCCTGGGCCATAAGAGAGTCTGTGGGTTCAGAAAGGCAAAAATGGGGGAGACAGATGCAGACGCCAGCCTGTGTCTCCCTGTCAACTACATCCTTCTCACGGCCTTCTCCCCTCACCTGGTCCCAACAGGCTGCTCTGTGAACGAGGATGGTTTTGGGATCCTCTCTATCAAGCCTGGCCCGGCACCCCGTATCAGATTTGCTATTATGGAGCGCCCCACGGCGATGCGTGTGAAAGCATCACACGATGAAAGGGGTCTCCCTTTGGAACGTGGTACCTCCCAGAACACTCCACTGACGCCGTGGAAATGTGTGGTATGAGAGACATCCCTCCTGGGAGGCCCGGGACCACACTGTCGTCGTGTTTGCATTCTTGGCAGCGAGAGCAGCGATGGACAAGTAACAGGCTCCACTGACCTGATCAATAAAGAGAGCAGTAGTTCTCCAGGGGTGATGCGTAAGACGCTTGCTCCAAACGTGCAGTCCACCCCCGAGGTCTGAGAGAGCAGCTCCTGGGCAAGGCTGGGAGCTGGCATTTGAAGAAGCCCAGCCGGGTGGTTCAGATGTGAGTGGTGAGGGATGACACCATGAGGAACACTGGTTGAGCAGAGGCAAACCCTGAGGGGGTGGGTTGGTGGGGGACTGGCCTACCTTTGTGACTAAAGACACAAGAACACAAATACTCTCTAAGCACCTACTGTGTGTACTATGAAGTCCACTCCGGGGAGTCAGGCATGAGGCAGTCCGAGTCTCATGGTCAAGAGGGAGGGACAAGGACCCACCAATGATCCTTAATACAAATATGGCCTATAAAAACGTGTGGCAGGAGTGCAAAGGAGGTGGGCTCAATCCTGCTTGGGCCAAAGGCTATTTAAGGACAATTACAGAGTTAGTATCTTTGCAAGGCCTTGAAGGATGCACGACAGCTTTTCAGGTAGACAAAGGGGAGAAGGGCAACCCAAGCACAAGGGACATCAGGAGACAAATCTCAGAAGCTGGCAAGTCCATGGCTTATGCAGGAAAAGGGCCACAAGTCCACTGTTAGCAGAGACTGGACACTGAGTGGTATTTTGGAGTTGGGGACATATAGAGGATGAGGCTTAGGAAAAAAAAAAGTGAGTTTCAAGTTAAAAATAGCAATATAGAAGTTTATAGCATGATCTGAAGGCTGTGGGTTTTAGGTTTTGTTTTTGTTTCTAAGCTGGGGAGTGCTCTTTTTAAATTAGAGTGGCCCATTTCTAAAACAAACACTGCAACAAAACCAACCAGAGCCGCTCCAGTAAAAGTAAGGGTGGAGATCCAGAATCCTACCTGCAGGGAGCACATAAGCCCATAAGAGAAGCACGCTTGCTTAGGTGGCCGGAGACAGAGTCACAATCACTGCTGTGGCAGAGGAGAAAGGCGGGGAGTTTTGGAATGACAGGACCAGGAGGAGGTTAGAAGGCAGAAGGCTAAGCCCTGGCAGCTGGTGGGGGCTTGGCGGGGGGGGGGGGGGGGGTGGTAGGGCAGGGAGTGTGTTGGGGGAGGGCAGGGATGCCGGGAGGAGGGAAGAGCTTAGGAGCAGGCAGGAACAGTCTACCTGGGGCCAGAGAGTGCCGGGGCCTAGGGAGCAGGCACAGGGAGAGGAGGGGATGGCTTAGGCTTGGAGCAGGTTTTCCAACGGGGGATCAAACATCTGAAGCACAGAGCCAGATGGAGTAGTGGACTCAAGAGAGAAGAGGAGTCAAAGGAAATTCCAACTTCGAAAAATGTGTTGGATGGTGGCACTGCTAGCCAGCACGTGGTAGACAGGGTGTCCAGAGCTCAGGAGAGCGGTCAGGCTAAGGATGCAGGTTTACAAATGATACTCGGAGTAAGAAGAACCACCACGGGAGAAGGGGAAGTCACTAGGAGTAGAATTCCACAGCCCTGAACTCTTCAGTGTGGGGTGACTTTGTGCCATGGCCTGGTCCAGGAGATGAGGGCAGAATGATGCAGAAAGAACCCTGTGAAGCAGACGTTCCAGTGAGAGAAGATGGACAAACGCAGAATCCTACGGAGAAAATAAGTGGGGTCAGGGGCATGGGGAGTGTGTGTCAGGATGTATGTGCCGTTTCTGTCTCAGTGGTTAGGGCAGGCCTTGTGAGAAGATGACATCTGGGCAGAGACCAGAAGGGGAAGAAAGCACAGTCCTAGCAGATGACTGAAGGAAGGGCATCCCAGGCAGGAGGGACTGCTAGTGGTCAAGGCCCATGCTTGGGATGACAGAGAAAGAGCTAGAAGGGCAGAAGGGAGAGGGAAGGGGGGGGCAGAGGTGGGGGGGAGCAAGGCACATGGGGCGGGGACAGGAAATGCTGCAGAGTCTCACAGGCAGTTGTAAGTACTTTGGCTTCTGCTCTGAGTGAAAAGGAGAGCAGAGAAGTGACAGGCCTTAACTTGGGTATTACTTCAGCTGCTGTAATGGGAGGGGACCGCAGGTGGCAAGGGGAGAAGCAGGGAGAACACACTCCTGCAGTGGTCCCGGTGGGAAAGGCTGTGCGGCTCCGGTCTAGGATGCAAGCGGTGAGGCTGCACTGGATTCTGGACACACTTGCATGGTAGAATCAACAGCCTCTGTGCAGAGTGGATGCTGGAGAGGGAGAAGGAATGGGGAAGGAGAGGGGAGAGTCACAGAGGTCACCACGATCTGGAGGCTGAGCAACCAGAAGGAAGGAGTGACTGTGAACGGCAATGATCTGCGATGGGACAGATGGAAGAAGGCAAATTTGGGAGAGAAGCTGAAGAGGTGGTTTGACATGTGTTGAGTTGGGATGTGTATTAGACATCCATATGGACACAGAGAGGAGGAGACGCATGCACAAGTATAAAAATTGTGGGAAACCACCAGCGCACCAAGGGAACTGAGTGCCTTGTAACTGAATGCTGTTGCTGGTGTGGCTGGGGACCAGAGGCCTGAGGACTGAGTGCTGTGGATAAAACTGAGGAAAGGGGGTCACCACTCAGAGACATGCAACCAAGAGCAGCTTCCAAGACCGAGACAGGATCAGGTTTTCAATATCCAGAAAAGGGGAGGAAAACTCTTCATTCTATATCCCCAATCAAAATCATACCCCAGGGGCACCTGGGTGGCTCAGTGGGTTAAGCCTCTGCCTTCAGCTCAGGTCATGATCTCAGGATCCTGAGATCGAGCCCCGCATCCGGCTCTCTGCTCAGCAGGGAGCCTGCTTCCCCCTCTCTGCCTGCCTCTCTGCCTACTTGTGATCTCTGTCAAGTAAATAAATAAAATCTTAAAAAAAAAATCATACCCCAAATGCTTGCATTCTAAGCCATACAGTCCAAATAACACACACACACACACACACACACACACACACACACAAGGGCTTACTGGAATTTGCTATCAAAAATGCAAGTAACTCTACTTAAGGGGCTCTCTGTTTCATCCAGCGGGGGAAATGAGTTCAGGTTGCTGGCTTCCTAACACTAAGTTCAGACAAGCTGCTCCAGGGACTGTTGGGGGGGGGGGTAATGTGCAAGCTTCAGGTAACGATGTTACTTATCAATATTTATTAAGCACTTATTCTATGCTAGGCACCCATGTTGGTGTTTTATATTCATCCATTAATCCTCAGAACAACCCCTGGGAGAGAGAACCTATGAATATCCTCATTTTACAGACAAGGAAGCTGAGGCTTAGTGGCGCTAGATCACTTGTGTCTGGTCACAAAGTAGACAGAAAGGGAAGACAGGACAGATGGTAGGTGCCAAAGGAGAGTTTTAGGGATGAGAAGACCTCTGGATGCTGTGGAACTCAAAACTGATGCCCTCGGTGGCAGACACCAGCTACACTGGGGGGAAGACTGCCTTGGAGGGCTCTCCTGAGAGCCTTATTACTCTCTCTAGAATCTTGTTTCCCTAGGGGGGAAAAGTTATAAACAGAACTTCTAGAACACAATGTGTTCATAATCCCGAGGGAACGGGGCCAGCGGACATAAATGTAATAGACTCCCAGAGAAGTGGAAACAGCGTTCAGTAAAAGCTATGGGATGATTGATCAGGCAAAATGAATTCAAATGAGCAATGCTGGAAGTAATTATAATTTCTAGATTAATGTAATTATTTCTATTCCAAATGTGGACAGTGTGGCAATAACATTTCGCTGGATTGCTGGCTTTCAGAGAACAAAAACAAAAAATGCTTACGAGGAAAGCTGGAGTTTGTGTCTTCATTGAAGTTACTGTATTCTTATCCTGAAAGATACCAGATATTCTTAAAAAGTTGTGTGTTGTTATGTGGCATTAAAATCTTGGACCATTCTTAAAATGATGTGCCTTTAGGTAGGCTAATTTTTGAGACTTTAAAAAGAAACTCCTTTGATACTTGTTTCCACCAGGCAACAATCTCCACATGTTAGAACATTAGACCAGAGGCCCCAGGTTTAACACCTTGAAAACAGATACTAGGTAGCAATATCTTTGAAAACAAAGACACATGATTTCATTCTGCTCATGTTAGCCAAAACCACTCCTACTATGACAGTAAAATGCTTTCTTAGCATCCCATAATGAAAGTGAAAATGTTTCAGACAACTAGACTCTTTGTATCTACCCCACCCCCAACTTCTTCGGTCCCGGAAGAGACCGCTGCTCCAAGTGTCAGTTCTTATAGATTCTTATAGATGGGTGCTAATTCCAACAAGAAGAAAGGAATGAACTTATCTTCCTTAAAAGGATGATTATCACTTTTTAAAAAAACCTTGCAGGAACTTTATGTGATGCTTTTAAAGACCAGATTTGGGTCTATTAAGTAAATTTTGTAGAAAACAGTCATATGCCTTTCTTCCAAACATTTAACCACAGCTGCAGTGTCATCAAAATTCCCATAAGCTTTTGGGACAACCTTGAGGTGTCCTCTTTGGGCACCCACAGGGTAATGGGTACTAAGAAGGGCTTTGCATTCATGCATTTATTCATTTATCAAAATTTTCTTGGGCTCCTACTATGTGCCAGGCACAGTTCTAGGTGCTGGGATATAGCAAGTGTCAAAAACCAAGCCCCTGATCACTGACTTTCAACCAAGGGGAAAGTACTGAGGGACTTTCTGAAAAGTCCTGAGACAGGACAGTCCTGTTCCTGAGACAGACTGAAAATAAACAGATTCATACATAATACTATGTGGCAGCATTAAGCATAACAGGAAAACAAGACAGAGCAGGGGAATACAGCATGACTGCAAGATGGGGGTGTGCTAATTTAGATACAGCCATCAGGGAGGCGTTTCTGAGGAGATGGCACCTGAGCTGTCCCCTGAGAAAGCTATAATCGTCCCCACTTTATTGACAAAGTGAGGTATCGCTCACCAGTGAATTCCCAGCGTCTAGAAGGCATGTGGCTGCACAGTAAATTGTCAAGAAAAGACCCGCCCAGTGTTTGAGAAAGAATGCCAAGAGGTGTCCGTGGCAGTTTCCGGGGGGCACGGAGAGGAGGCCCCCGCTGGGCCGTAATCCAGCCGCCCCTGCACACTTCCCAGGGGGCCGGGCCACTTTCCCGAGCGCTGTCACAGCGGAGGTCGGGTCCTGAGCTCCCCAGGAGCCCCGCGGGGCCACCAGGACAGCACCGCTGTCCCCACTCTCCGGCGAGGACCCGACGACCCCCGGCTGGCCCATCTCCCAGCGCCCGGCCAGGACGGCCGCCCGCGGGCACGCTTCCTTTGAGGGAAATAAAGGGGAAAGTGCTGCCGAAACTTTCGGGGCTGCGCCTGTGCCCTCCCGGCCCGAGGCGAGGCCGCCAAACGCTCGCTCGCCCCGGCCCGGCCCCGGGCTCCCGAGCCGGCTCTGCGCGAGTCCCGGGCGCGCGGGCGGCCGCGGCGCGGGGCCGGGGCCCGGGCCCCGGGCGGCGCCGAGACAAAGCGGCGGCGCGGGCCGGGCGGGCGCACGGCGGCGGCGGCGGGGCCGGGGCCGGACGCGGCGGGCCCCGCGCCCCCTCACCTGTCGAGCCAGAAGGTCCAGGGCGAGTGCAGCGGGACCTCTCCCGGCTCGGGCCGCAGCGCCGACAGCTGCTGCAGGCCGAGCGGCGGCGCGGCGTTGGCGGCGTTGGCGGCGGCGGCGCGGGGCCCCGGCGGCTCCCGGGCCCGGGCGGGGGGCACGGCGGCCGGGGGCATCGCCATTTTCTCCGCCCCGCCTGCGAGGCCGGCGGACGCGCGGACCGCGGGGCGAGCGGCGGCTGAGTCACCCCGGCCCCCGCCCGCCCCGGCGCGGCCGCCCCGCCCCGCCCCGCGCGCGCCCCGCCCCGCCCCGGGCCCGCCGCCCGCCTGGCCTGGGAGCCGCGCCGCGGGCCACCGGGGGCACGGCCGGGCCGCGCCGCCAAACCGAAGCCGGCCGACCCGCGGCGGGCAGCGGGGCCCGTTTGGCACGGACACGGACCCGGACCCGGCGGGCGGCGGACCGACGGCTGGCCGGCCGGCCCGGGGGAGGGCAGAGCTGCAGCCGGGCACGGATGAGCGGGCTCTGGGGGGTCGAGAACACAGGACGGTCCAGAGAGAGGGGGCTGGTTCTGCAGCCAGCCCGGAGGCCGGGGGGATGGACCGGCGGGTTTCGGAAAGAGGGAGCGATGGACGGATGGACCAGTGGATGGCGTTTCAGACGCACATGGTGGGAGGGGAGGACGGGTGCATAGAAATACCAGCAGTCTGAAGGATGGGCGGGAAAGCCGGCAGATGGCTGGAGGAGGACGAGGGATGGAAGGGCAGATGGAAGCACAGTTGGATGTGACAGAGAGATGGCAAGGGGAACCGCTGGCCAAATGGATGAAGAGACTGGAATGCCCAAGAGTGCGCGAAGGGAGGGCCAGACAGACACAAGCCAGGAGCCACTGACTTGGGCAAAGGTTGTGATAGGTCAGTTTTGTGTTCCTCACGGTGAGCACGTTTCCTAACTCAGCTAATTTTAAGGGAACACATCTCCCATCCCACCCTTTTCAGGGACGCCAAGTGTCTATAGTAAGGGACTAAGTCTGGCCCAGAGTGTGGCCAAGTTCAGAGGAAGGTTCCCAAAGTCGGCTTAAGTCCTCAGACTTGCCCCAAAGCACCTGCAAGGAAAGAGGAAACCGGGCACTCTTGAACACAGAACCCTCTGCTCTCTGAACTTCTGAAGACAGAGGAAATCCCTGTGGCTGTAAGATTCCTGGGTCCAAAGAAAGAGGAATCCTCTTGGCACAGCTCCTTGGGGGCTGTGAACACATGTCATAACTGGCATGGGCACAGATGTCCTCTTGAAGCTCGAATCTTGGTTAGTCCCTTCCTGCCTGTAGCAGCTGCGGATGGAGAGTTCCATCGTCTCAGGTTTTCTACCTGAGCTAGCAAGCTCTTAGCTTGAGCATTCACTGGGATGGACTAGAACAGGAGCTGTAAGACCAAATAGGTTCAAGGATTGTAAATGCCTATTGTGAATCCCAAGATAGGTGCCTTGCCTAAAAGGTATTTCAGTTCAGATAAAATGACAAGCTAAATGAGACCAATGCTTTGTGATCTCTGCTTCAAACATACTTTATATACAACATAGAATGCTGAAAGCATTGACATATTAATAAAATCCTCTGGCTCTGAGATCCCAGGCTCCTTTTGGTTAGATGCAGGGTTTTTTGTTTGTGTGTTTTTTTCCTTTTATTTTTTTCAAGAAAAAGCATATGTGGTATTGTTTAGGCTGTTCTGAGTGTAATTAATTCATTTAATCCTAACAGCAATCCAGTGAGGAAGGGACTATTTTATGGATGAAGAATGCAGAAGTTAAATTAATCCCAAAGTCACACTGCTAATAAGTGATATAACTGGGATAGAACCCAGAGTCTAGGTTTTTAACTGCCAGGCTCTACTGCCTCTCTAAGTGGAGAATGAACAGGTCCATATAGTAAAAATAAGGCAGTGAATAGTAAGTCTCCCTCCCACCCAAGGCTATCAATCTTCCTGCCCAGAGGAAACCACTGTTAACAGTTTCCTTCCGGAAAAATGCAAGTAGGCATATAAAAGTGTGTATCTAGATACAGAAATTGTATACCTATCTATATCTTTTATAAGAGAAATAGAAGCATTTTATACCACTGCCGCACCTCCTTATGTACTTTAACATTATGTATTTGAAGATCTTTTTTTTTCATATCAAAAAATATACCTTTACTTCAAGGGCTACAAAATAATCCATTGTAAAGAAATAATATAATCTAATTCACTAGCCCTCAAGACTTATGTGGTTTAGTCATTTTCCTTTATAAATAATGCTATCATAAGCATTTTTATATTCAGTGTCTTTCTTCAGCTGCCCAAGTTTATTTCAGAATAAGTTAGGAGAAGTAGAATTTTGGTCTGCATTAAAAAAATTTGACACATATTGCTAAGTTATGGTGCAAAGTGGTTACATGAATTTCTATATAACTGATTTAGAAGTAATGGTTGATTCTGAAGTTATGTTTATTAAGGGATAGTTATCTTCATAAAATTCTGAGGTAGGAAGGGACTTTTTGCCTTCTAGTTAGATAAGGACTTGTCAAATTGTCTAGTCTAGCTTCTTCTGTCCTTCAACAATACTGTCGACAACAAAGGGTTAGCTTAAAAGTTTTATCTGCAGTTTCTAAAAGAGAGTAAGTACCACATGATAAATTACTTCCAGAATTTACAACAAGGATCTGTCTGGCAATTTTTCCTTATTAAATAACAATTATTTACCTCCCTCTTTTTGCTTTGGCTTCCAGGATGCTCAGAATTACATCTGATGCCTAATCAGAATATTGGTAATAACCAATGAAGCAGCATCAGTATTTTTATATTATTACTCCTATATTTATTTTAATGACCTAACTGCACATATGCATCTTAGACTGTGAACCCCTCAGATCCATTTTGGAAGGAGGTGATGTACAAAAGCATAAAATTTAAATGACCTTAAGATTAATAAAACAGGTCAGGCAACGTGGCTAGGATGAGAGGCAAGCAGAGAACAATGGGCCTAATTTTCATCCCCTTCCTGTTTGAAATGTGTAGGAGCCTTAACTATTGTTACTGCTCTTCAGACTCCTCCTTAGAAGATAAAAAATTAGGAAAATTCCCCTCCTCTTCCCCACTTCACAACTGAACAGCAGGAATTAGAAATTCAGGGTAAAAAGGAAATGTGGAGATTATCGCAGCGAGCCCCCCATTTTACAAATGAGGAAACTGAGGCCCAGAGAGGTGAGGTGACTTACCCGAGGCCACAGCTCTGGGAAATAACAGAGGCAGGACTAGAATGCAAGTAGCTTGAGATCCAGGCCAACGTGCTCTCCACTGGGTAATGCGCACCTCAGACGACTTGGGGTAGCAGGAGGGAGGAAGAGAAGGTGACCCCACAGCCCCTAGCAACGAAAACAACAAAAAGGACTTGAGGCATTCATAAATAATTAAGCAATTAGCTGCAGCAGCTACTCCCCTCCCCTCTAGTATCCAGTCACCAAGGCAACTTGGGCAGGGTGCCTGCTGGTTGCCTAGTAACAATGTGGTCTGCTCCCTTGACATGCTCCCTAGGCATCAAAGGATTTGAGAGCTGAGAAGAGCCTTAGATGGGGGTCCCTATTCCAACACCTTCATTTTCCATATGGGGAGAGAGAGGCTCAGAGAAGCCGAGTAACCTGCCCAAGGTCACACAGCTACTCAGAGGCACAACTAGACTCCATTTCCAGTTGCTTTCCATTGCACTAGGGCTGCCTTGGGGACGCTGCAGATGGAGGAGAGGAGATCTTTCCACAGTTCCTAGAAGAACGAGAAAGTAAGAGCAAGCCAGCCAGCAAGCAAGAGACAGAGACCTTGAGCTCTCAGATGCAATTAGCAGGAGCTGGTAATCCCATCAGCCCAACTTCCATCGTCACCATGGCAACATGGGTGAGGTGGGTACTGGTTGCCTAGGAACCAGTGGTCCTCTCTCTTCACTCTCATCCAGCTCCCTGGGAGTCACAGGAATAGTAGAATATTGGAGCTAGAAGAGAAGGCAGGCATCCTAACTCTGTTTCTGCTTTTGACTAATGAGGAAGCTGAGATGTGGGGGTACTGTGCAAGGTCACACAGCCACACAGCTAGCTAGTGGCAGGGACTCATTGTTGGCCGGCCAGCCTTTCTTGAATTCCCTCCATTTGCTGGCCCTGTCATAGTACTGTGGGATGGAAAACTTCACTCAGTGAAGTCAAAACACAGGAGGGGAATGGCTAGTGGTTCCCTGGAGGCACCTCTACCGTCCATCAAAATGATGGCAGTGTCACACACGATGCCTGCACACAGAGCAGACGACGGGCACTGTGCACGTAGTTCAAGGCAGAGTTTCTCAAGCCAGCAAGCCTGGGTCAAAACCCAGCAGCTCTCCCCAGACCTAGTAAACCTCTTGTCCCTCTATGGCTCAGTCTCTACATCTAAGACACAAGCATCTTGACATTCCCTGTCTCTTAAGTCATCGCTGGGAGTAAACGAAAAAACACCCATGTCAAGTGCCCGGTGTACAGTAAAGGTGCCCTAATCCTAGGTACTCGTTTATTCTACATTCAGTAAATATTTATTACATGTCTGCTACGCAAATGCCACTGTTCTAGGCTCTTGAAATTCATTAGTGAGCAATATAGACAAAAGAAATCCCCGTCTCACTGAGCTTACTTTCCAGTGGAATGAATATAGATGTGTGTGTGTGTGTGTGTGTGTATAAATGAATATATATAAACACAAACACTTAAATATATATGTATATTCACATATATGCATTATATATATATTTAAGTTTTTGTTGAATGGGCGGAGGAACTCATTGCCAATATGCTATGTTTACGTTACCAGGCTCCTTCTCTAAGACTGAGAAGTTTCCTGTTTACAGGGTGTGATGCTATAAATACACAGGCCTGTCTTGTATGTGGGAACTCCCGGTTTCCTTTCTTTTAAAAGCGTTGAATAAAAAGGAAAGCAGTAGCCACTAGATGGCAGACCTCAGTCTCTCAAGCTTCAGGGGACAGGGAGGCCCAGGCCCTGCTGAAGCTTCCGACAGAGGCAGGTGTTGCAGGTGGTCAGTTCCAGGGGGAGGCGTGGAGGGGGGGCGCGGAGTGGGCAAGGGGGAGAGGCTTGAAACACCTCTGGGGCACTGAGGGTGTCGCGGGAGGCTATGAGGTGGTTTAAGAGTTAATGCTTTAGTGAGACAGAAGCCTGCTTTAGCCAAGATCCCGCCACAGGTAAACTGTGTGACCTTGGTCATTTATTAACCTTGCTGAATGCCAGATTCCTCACTCGGAAGGTGGAGGTAGCAAGAGCTCCCTCCACAGGCTGCTGTGAGGCGAGTAGGAGAAAACAGGTTTGTTATGCACCTTGTAAGCTGCACACAGGAAAAGCTCGACCCGTTTTACTTGTCTAGAATCTAGAAGACCCCTGAGGGTCTGGCTCAGAGCCTCAAGTGCAAGGGAAAGGGGTAAACGAAACAGCATTTGTTGAGTATTTGCCATGAGGACACTGACGTCCTTGCAACCACCGAGCCTGGAAAATGGGACATCAAGTTTCCGCAGACCCACCCTCCGCATCCATAGCTGCCTACCAGCCACGCAGTCCTGGTTCTGCGCCTCCTGCAGCGCCTGCATTGGTTTTCCTTCTTTATTCCCACCAATAACACCCACTCCCAGTCCTCACCTCCTGACTGCTGGCCAATCACGACACGCTTCTGACCCGTCTCCCTGCTTCCGGCACTTGCCCCTCCAACCCGGTGCCAGACAGCAGTCTCAGCCGCTGTCTCCAAACACGGGTTCAATGATGCCCAACGCGCTTCACCAGCTTCCTATTACTCTCACCATCTCCTTCCGGTTGCAAACAGGGCTCAGCATCTTCTAGACGCTTCCTGCCTTTCCAGCCACATGGCCGCACTCTCCCCGTTCCGCAAAGCTTCTCTGCAGCCTCGAGGCATCTATACAAGCAGTTTCCTCTGCTGAATGGGCTAGTCTCTGCTCTGCACGACTAGCTTCTTCTCCCACTCAGGCCTCCTGGGCAGGGGCTACCCCACCATCCAGCTCCAGAGCAGGTCCTCATCCCCACTGATGACCACCCAAACGTGTGTCATAGCTGCACGGATCTATTGCCCATCTCCCACCCCAGGACATCTGGTCCAAGAGGACCAGCCCCTGGTACCCAGCCTAGGTCTGGCCACGTGGATGGCACATCGCCAAGGTCTGTGAAGGAAAAGAACTAGCTATACAACAGCTGCTGGTTGAAAGGAACAGTCAGTGAATCTGTTTCCCAATGTCTAGTCTTTCTCCTCTGCCGGTTTATCCTTTCTGAGGATGGTATATTACTCTTCCTAAAAAGCACCTTTTCCCCGCTGCTGCTTTGCTCAACCTGCAGGGCTGCCTCTCTCCCGCAGGCTGAAGTCTGCATCTCCAGTCTAGCATTTGCAGTCTTCCTACTCCAGCCACCTTTCTGAATACATTTGCAAGTATATTTCTAAATATATTTCATTATATATACACATACCTAAATTTGCATATACTTGAAGATATATTAATATATTTCAAGCATATGTATATGTATTAACATAGAGCAAGTATATGTATTTTGAGATATATATACATATATATATACACACACACACATATGTGTGTGTGTGTGTATATATATCTATTTGGATGCACCCTCTTCTCCTTGCTGCACATTCAGCTCTGCCAGGGCAGGAGCTCTCGAAGGCAGGCCTGCGAGCTCCTCCCCCCACCCCCTGTGCCTCCCCACTTCCTTGTGCAGCATCTGGCACATGGGGGACTCAACTTGACTCAATGTATGATCCGTGTACTCCCCTCTCAGTAAACCTACTGTATGCACTCTCATCTCCCCACTTTTTCCTAAGCCTTCTCTTCTCTGCCCACCCAAATGCTCCATCCTTCAAGGGCCAGGGTAAGTTCTGTCACAGGAGGTCAGTGACCAAACAAAACTCCAGAAAGGGGCAAGATATCTAGGGTTCTAGAGGCATGGCTGGGCAGGCGCCCAAACCCCTTACCAAGGCCTGCTTTGCCTTAGTTAGGAAAGAAGTCCCAACGACTTCAGGAACATTGGTTCTGTGGCCCAAGAATTCAGGTTAAGGGATCTTTGTTGTGACTGCACAGTAGTTCACTGACTGGAAGAACAACAATTCATGTAGCTCTGAAAATATAATATAGGAAACCTCATGTAAAATGGAGTCAGGAGGCCAGAGGAAGCTCTCAGCACTACCACTGTGGCTAACTGCATACTGAACAGGAAGAGACATACATTGCAAGCCAATACACCCACCTTCACCACTACCCCAGCAGGAGGAAGGCTTTCCTCCTCCTACTCCAGCAACAGCCCAGCCCCTGAGATGCAGTCACAACCCAGCCAATGGAAAGTCTCTATACTCTGAGCTCCCAGTTCTCTAGTGGATTTCTGGTTTTTAACAGCCTTCCAGCTTCCCCCTTTCCTCTAGAGGACAGCGTTCCTCTCCTTTGTTCTCTGGACTTGCCAGTGGTTTGGCCGTAATTGGCTTCTACTGGATTCCAGTTCTCTGCTATTCCTGAATAAGTAACTGGAGGTTTTATATCTAAGGTTAACATAACCCACTCCTACTGCTGGCATGCAGACTGTTACCAAGGTTTGTCCCCATTAGGTGCAACACTGCAACAAGTGTAATTCTCTGCAAATCAATGGCTCCCTATCACAGACTAGATATCCAAGCTCCCCTGGCCTCTCAATCAACCAAAGCTGTGAGGATGCTCAGGGTGGAGAATGTACCTGAAAAGGAAAGCCAGCAGGCTTCAGCTTGGTCTTTGGAAATGTTTTAAAGGGAAGGAGAGATGGTCAGTAGAGGGGCAACGTGATCAGAGGAAGACCTCCAAGTGTGTGTTTGAGCCCACACTTAACAGCTGTGTGACCTGGGACAAATCTATCAACCTCTCTGAGTCTTCTTTCTCGTCAACTGAAAAAATGCGTGGACTATTAACACTGGCTTGCCAGTGCCGCCTGGAGGTGAGGTCCTCCACGAGCCACAAAATGCGACACAGTCACTGGTTCTTGTTTCCTTATTACAATTCCTGGCAGAGCTAACACGACAGCCTCTAGGCTACTTGAATCCAGGTGTTCTTCTTCGCACTCTTCAGAGATTGAGAGAAGAGTGTCTAGAACCAGCCATCCCAGTTTGTCTGCGACTGTCCCATTTTCAGCAACATACATCCTAGAACTGAGCCCCCCATCCCATCCTGGGTGATCTGGAAGCGTTGGTCACGCCAGGAGCGTGTCCACAGAGTACTTGGTGCCCGGCATCCGAGCAGGAGGTCCCCAGTCCCCACTGCAAGGTGACGCTTGCTTGCGCGGTGGGGTAAGTCCGCAGCAAGCTGCTTACTTCTTCATAGTGAAGAGGTTCTTCAGGGATAAGATCGGATTTTGCGCTTTCACTTACGGCTCAGAAATCACTTAGGGGAAGCTTGTGCAAGCCTGTACTCTTGAGAAAGGGCACTGTGCTTTCCAAAGCTTCATTTTTTTTTTAAGATTTTATTTATTTATTTGACAGACAGAGATCAAAAGTAGGCAGAGAGGCAGGCGGAGGGAGAGGAAGGGAAGCAGGCTCCCTGCTGAGCAGAGACCCCCAATGCGGGGCTCGATCCCAGGACCCCGAGATCATGACCTGAGCCGAAGGCAGAGGCTTAACCCACTGAGCCACCCAGGCGCCCCTCCAAAGCTTCATTTTTAAGCCTAAATAATCACATCATATTATGACAGAAGAAATCATCATACAGAAAAAATATAAGCTTACTCAGCAAGATATCAGGAGGTGATGAGTCATGTTACAAAATGACCATCTATACCTTATTTCTGGTATTAGTCTATGTTTCTTGTGGGGGAGGGAGGGGAAGGAGGGGCGGGAGGTCACCTTTATGTTCCTCAGAGAGTATTTTAAAGATTCCTCATGTACTGAATATTCAACAAATATCTGGATAATGAATCTATGATTAAAACATTCATTAAAGTGAATATTAAAATATTTTATAAGTCATTTACTTCTTAAGAGCTGAGTCCTCTAAAATTTGCAAAGCTATTATCAATTGATGGGCAATTAGAAAAGGAAAATAAAGCAAGTTTGGAATAAAGCCATATTATTTGTTTTCCAAAAAAAATTATAATTGCATAAAATTTTCAGAACTGCAACTACTGAGCAAAGTGCAACATTAGGAATCAGAATTTGGAAACAGAATTTGAGGTCAAAGAAATCTCTGTGGTTACTCAATCTCTTTCCATTAAATAAGTGCTAGAATTGCATACTCCCAATACATAGAGATATTGTGATTTTTTTCCCTTCTTTCCTGTTGGCTTTCATTTTTTACATATTATGCACATGACAATAAGTTGCGTGGTATGGTATATCTTTAACAGTTCCTTAGTTTTGGGGCACCAGGCTGGTTCAATTGGAAGAGGATGGGACTACTGATCTCAGGGTTGAGTGTAGAGATTGCTTAAATAAATATAAAAGTAAAGGAACAGGGGTGCCTGGGTGGCTCAGGCGGTTAATCGGTTAAGCGTCTGCCTTCAGCTCAGGTGATGATCCCAGGGTCCTGGGCTCAGCAGGCCCCCTGCTCAGCGAGGAGTCGGCTTCTCCCTTTGCCCCTCCCCCCACCACTCTGTTCTCTCTGGCTCACTCTGTTCTCTCTCTCTCTTAAATAAACTAAAACAAAATCTTTAAAAAATGTGGTTTCTAATGGGAGTTATGATAAACCTGGTACCCCACAGACCACTGTGCACACGTGTTTTGGGTCACAAATATTTATCATCATTGAGCACGATCTTGGAGATAGCTAAGAATCACTTTTGTCCTTTCAAAACCTTTTAGGTCCCTCAGGACTAAACTCCGAATTATCCTAAGTTGGAGTTAACTCTCTATCATTTCTAAAATGCCCTAAAAGGGCCCTAAAGGGGTCATTCTTTCTTGCCTTCTGGACTAAAATATTTCATATGACATAAAACATCATCTTGTCCATAAAATATAGTACTATCTTTTTCATGTTTTGCACAAGCACAGTTTAATGATGCAAATAATTTCCTATCATTCATTCTGAGGGAAAATCATTAATAAAACCATACTCCTTGCAAGAATCGAAATTCAGCACTAAGAGGGCACAGAACACGCATAAAGGCAAGACCTAAGTTCATAGTGAGGAAACAAGCCTAATGATTATAGTGTCCAGATGGCAATGAGTAACTGAGTCATTCTCTGTCAAATCAAATAGCATCTTAATAAGTTGTTACATCACCCTGTTGATTTGATTTAACTGGAAGATGTCAGAAAACGAGTACAACCTGCAGCAATATCATTTCCTGGGTTCATTAGCATTTGGCCTGGGAATCCTCTCCTTTTATTCTGAAGGTGGAGTTACCTCCCCACCCCACCCCCCAATGATCTTTGGGTTTGTTTCCTTCAAAAGCAGCCCATGTTAAGAAGAGACATACCCCTAAACTGGAATTAAATTATTGGAATTAAAAAACTGGAATCCCAGTGTCTGGTCAAATCTTCTATCAGAGAAAGAATTCAAACACTTCCTTTACCAGGCAAGCTGGTAAGTACAAGTTGTCATGGAAACAGGATGTATTCAAATTAAACGAGAAATGACGTTCTTCATCTAACTAGGTGTTCATCTCCTCTAAATGGGGAGAAATTGTTGTAGCTGAAATCCATTATATTTCTTTCAAATCTGCATTAAAAACAATCATTTCCTTTATCTTATATAGGAATACACAGACACAAAACCTCACTCTCATAAAAGGGAGAATTAAAATTACTTGCAAAGGAACTGGTGCGTAAATAAAAAGACATAAAATGAAAATGAATCCCCTGATATAAATCTCCTGACACATAGTGAAGGGGTGGGAGGATGGAAACCAGAGAATATAATACATCCTTCACCTGCAATGGGACATATTTTTCTTCAGTAGCATTAGTGACTATTTGCTATAGAATGATCTAGGCCAGCACAGTCCTCTAGAAGTTAGGGTGGCTTGTTACTTGTCACTGCCACTGATTAGAGCAGAGGTCCTCGTTCATTTACACACACCTACGGAAGACACAGAAGAAAGGCAATGTTGTGCTGAGCAGGTATTTCCTACTACTTAATAAGATAATTATTAAGAAACACATGGAATAAGCTAATTTTGTAGTGAGGGATTTACAGCATGGAAGGCCCATGAGGCCACCGTTGTACCCAAGAGGCAGCCTGAAATTCCTTTTGGATCAAGGTAGTCCTGGGGAAAACTCTTTTAATTTTTTTCAGGTGAAGATAATTCTCTACTTCCCTCCAAAAAGAGAAAACAGATTTTTTTTTTTAAATTTTTGCAGCCTAGAATGCTGAGGTGTCAAGAAAATCCATAGAGCACTGAAGACAATAATAATTCAAATCAAAATGCCAACAGCTCCAAAATAAACAAAGAATTCTTAAAACTCAACAAGAAGAAAATGAACAGCCTAATTTTAAAATGGGCAAAGATCTGAACAGACAGCTCACCCAAGAAAATATACAGATGGCAAATAAGCATATGAAAAGAGGCTTCACATTGTCTGTCATTGGGAAACTGAAAATTAAAGCAATGAGATTCCTTTCCACTACACACCTATCAGAATGACCAAAACCCAAAACACTGACACCACCAAATGCCTCTGAGGACATGGAGCCATGGAAACTCTAATCACACTGGTGGGAATGCAAAATGGTATAGCCACTTTGGGTGACGGTTTCCAGTTTCCCATAAAACTAAACGCACGCTTACCATACAATCCAGCAGTACGGCTACTTGGTATTTACTCAAAAGTAGTTGAAAATGTGTCCATACAAAAATCTGCCCTTAGACGTTTATGGCGGCTTCATTCACAGTTGCCAAAATATGGAAGCGACCAGAATGTCCTTCAGTAGGTGAGTGGGTAAATGGAAGTGGTACACCCATTAAATGGAATAGCATTCAGTGACAAAAAAGAAATGGGTTTATCAAGCCATGAAAAGACATGAGGAAGCTTAATTGAATATTACTAAGTGGAAGAAGTCAAACTGAAAAGACCCTATACCATATCAGTCAAAACAGATGATACTCTGGAAACAGCAAAACTACAGAGAAGCAAAAGGGTGAGTGGCTGCCAAGGTTTAGGGGAAGGGAGAATCAACAGACCAAAGGGGATATTTTAGGGCAGTGAAACTCTTTTGTATGATACTACCATGGTGAGTACATATCATCATACATCTGTTGAAACCCACAGAATATACAAGACCAAGAGTGAACCCTAATGTAAACTATGGATTTGAGGGTGATAATGATGCCTCAATGTAGATTCACTGATTATAACAAATGTACAAATCTAGGGGAGGATTTTGATAGTGCGGGAAGTTGTATATGTGCATGTTTAAGGGAAATCTCTGTACTTGCTGCTTGATTTTACTGTGAACCTAAAGTGCTTTAAAAATAAAGGCTATTGGGGCACCTGGGTGGCTCAGTCGTTGGGCGTCTGCCTTCGGCTCAGGTCATGATCCCAGGATCCTGGGATTGAGCCCCACATCAGGCTCCCTGCTTGGCGGGAAGCCTGCTTTCCCTCTCCTAGTCCCCCTTCTTGTGTTCCCTCTCTCACTGTGTCTCTCTCTGTCAATAAATAAATAAAATATTAAAAAAAATAAAGGCTATTAAAACAAACTACCAGCAATGACAATAGGTACCATTTCATGAGTGCTTAACCATGTTCCACATTTTCTTATCTATTTCACATAACAGTCCTGTAGGTAGGGATGATTATCATCCCTATTTTATACACTGGAGGCTCAGAAGGGTTGAAGAACATTCCCATAATCACACAGCAAGAGGTGGAGTTCAAACCCAAGTCAGCCTGGTTCCAAGTCTGTGTTCCTACATTTGCAAACTCACCTCTGGAGGACAAGTTTCACCTTCCTCCATTTATCTCTCTAACATTTAAAAGACGAGATGGGCCTTTGACTTAGGGAAGTTTTCAAATTATGCCCCCAAGTGTTTAAAACTAGAACACTGTGGAAAGGGGCCTGTGTACCTGGCATACACAGCATATGTACACCTATTAAATAACGATATGGAATCTGGTGAACAACGGAGTAGAACTACAAATGAACAGTAGTGGAGCATTTGCCGTAGGGTTGGTTGAGTCATTTGCTTTTGGAGAGGGGCTGCTTAAGAGATGTAAACCAACCGGTCTAAGAATCTCCGTGAACTCCAGACACAGAATCATAAAGAAAATTGCACGGAGGCAGAACATAATCAAATTGCTCAATACTAGAAAAAAAAAAGACACATTATGAACAGAGAAACAAAAATAAAGATTTGAGGGGCGCCTGGGTGGCTCAGTGGGTTAAGCCTCTGCCTTCAGCTCAGGTCATGATCTCAGGGTCCTGGGATCGAGCCCCGCATTGGGCTCTCTGCTCGGCGGGGAGCCTGCTTCCCCCTCCCTCTCTGACAGCTGCTCTGCCTACTTGTGATCTCCTTCTCTGTCAAATAAATAAATAAAATCTTTTTTAAAAAAATAAAGATTTGAGAAGATTTTTCATAGAAAATAAAAGCAAGAAGATAGGGAAGCAGTCTCCTTACTTAAAGTACTGAAAGAAAAAGAAAGTCAACCTAGAATTCTAGATGCAGTGAAATGTCTCTTCTGAAACAATGGGAAAGAATGCTGCCTCCAGAAACATGGAGTCGACATGCTTTTCCCAATTCCTTGTACTTGGTACAGTGAAAAATCCTGAATACTGTGTATAAACTAAACGGAAGAGGACTGTGAAAAGTGGCAAGAAGGTGGCACACCAGCTAGGAGCCTTGGCACCCAAGGAACAACATGGTGGTGAGTGCTGTGGGTTTTCTTTTTGCCTCATATATCCCAGACTTGGAGCTGGAAGAGCTGGCATCCTCGAAATGCCAATGAGCAGAGGCAGATAAAGCCCAAGAAAAATTGGCTTTCTCTCTAGCCAAAGGACAAGAAAAGCAGCAGCCTGCCAAGAAAGAAAACTTTCAGACAAGAATTGCTGTACACCAGCCAAACACCACAGAACAACTATGATCCCATCTCCCACCCAAGTCATCAAGGCCAACACGGGAGTGCAGGGATCTACCATCATGGAGGAGGTAGATTAAACAAAGGAGATTAAACAAAGAAACAATGACAAGAACAAAAAAACCCCCTCGTGATCCAATAATATGCCATCTATTAAAAAAAAACTCACTTCAAACAAACAATATGGGAAGGATGAAAGGAAAGGGATAGCAAAAGACATATCATGTAAACATTAATCTAAAAAATGTTAAGAGTGGTTGTATTAATATCTGTTAAAGTAGACTTCAAAGCAAAGTTTACTAGAGACAAAGATACCACATAATGAAGAACAAATCAACTCAAGAAGACATAATGACCCCGAGTACGTGTGCACCAAAACAACCAAACAACAGAGCCTCAAAATACAATGAAGAAAGAGTGGAAAGGAGATAGACAATTACATTTCAGAACTTAAACACCCCACTATCAGCAACTGATAGAAATACTAGGTAGAAAATTAGCAAGCAAGGAAGGTTCCAGAAGTTTCCAGAAAAAATGAATAACACAGTTTAGCCAACAGTACGTAAGTGACATGTATTACACTTCAGCAGAATACATATATTTTTTTAAGATTTTATTTATTTATTTGACAGACAGAGATCACAAGTAGGCAGAGAGGCGGGCAGAGAGAGTGGAGGAAGCAGGCTCCCTGCTGAGCAGAGAGCTGGATGCGGGGCTCGATCCCAGGACCCTGGGATCATGACCTGAGCTGAAGGCAGAGGGTTTAACCCACTGAGCCACCCAGGTGCCCAGAATACACATTTTTAAAAAAATGCTCCTGGAATATTCACCAATGTAGATTACAGCCTGGATATAAATAAACCCCAACAAATTTAAAAGAAACCACTAATAGAAAGACAACAGGAAAATTTCCAAACACATGAAAACTCACAGTATACATATAAATAATCCATAGGCTAAAGGGAAATCTCAAAGAAAATTTAAATATACATACAACTCAATGAAAATGAAAATACAACATACAAACATATGTCAGATGCAGGTACACACAGCTGAAAGGGAATTTTAAGAGTGTGAAACGCTTACTTTACAAAAGAAAAAAAGTCTGACATCAATAACATAAATTCCTACACTAATAAACTAAAAGGAGATGAGTAAAGTAAAACAAATCAAGAAGGTGGAAGGGAAAAAAACAGCGAAAATTTAAAAAATTTAAAAAAAAGATATTTACAGACATCCAAAAGCTGAAAGTATCCATCACCAGCAGACCCATGCTACAAAGGACGTCACATGAAGTTCTTTAAGAAAAAGAAAAATCATACCAGAAGGGAAATTATATCTACAGAAAGGAGTGAAGAGTACTGGAAATGGTAATCACATGGGTAAATAGATGAAAATTTTCCTTACATTTAAAATCTTTTTAAAAGACAATGGACTAAAAAATAAAAAAAATTTAAAAAAAGAAAAAGACAATGGACTGTCTAAACAACAACAACAACAAAACCCCACAAAAAACAAGGCAGTATGAGATTTAAAACACAAATAAAAGAAAAATATGTGACAATAGTACAAAGTTTGGAGAAATGAAAGTGCACTATTTGTAAGCTTGTATATTATATGTGTAGAGGCACAGTATCCCTTGATGATAGGCCATGGTACGTTGAAGACTACACTATAAATCCTAAATAAAGCATTAAAATAACAAAGTAAAAGATTATAGCTAATAATCCAACAAAAGAGAGAAAAAAGAAATCATAAGGAACATCTAATTAATCCAAGAGTAGGTATAAAAACAGAGAAAAGGGAACAATGAGCAAGTAAGACAAGTAAAAAATAGCAAGATGATAGATTTTGATCTTACCACATTAAAATTCACATTAAATGTAAACAGTCTAAATATCTTAATTAAATGTTGGGATTGTCAGACTGGATAAAACAGCAAGACCTACCAATAATACTCCCTACCAGAAATACACTTGAAATGTAAAGACAGAAATAGGTGAAAAGTAAAAGGATTAAAATGTTTTCCTTTCTACAGGTAGTATACAAAAACTTTCAAGTTAACAAATATTTACTGAGCACCTACTATGAGCCAAGGATATATGAGAAAAATTGTTGAGAACAAAAGAATTGTAAAAATTCATTCAAAACCACACACTTGAGGACATGTGCAAACACAGGTGCACACCCTAAATCCCAGGTTTAGTCTGTAAGCAAAACTGTAAGTTACCTCGATCCTTAGCTTGATTTCATGAACATAATCTACCATAAAATAATTTTAAAATAAAAAAATAAGAGTAGAAAAGATATACTGTGCTACTTCTTATCAAAATTAAGCTGGAGATGTTATATTAATATCACACTAAGAGAATTTTAGACCAAAGAATAGTATGGAGAATGAAGAAGTTAAATTAATTATATAAATGAGTTAGTTCACCAAGATGACATAACAATTCTAAGCATTTTTACTCCTGCAACACAGCTCTAAGATACATGAAGAAAAAACTGTTAAAGCGCAAGGACAAATATTTGAATCCACACTTACACCCCAAGATTTTAACACTCCTCTCAGTAATTGATAGAATGGGTAGACAGAAAATCAGTAAGAATATAAAATATTTTAACTTTATTGAATATAAAAAATTCAAATTAACCTGGTTGTCGTTTACAGAATATTCTACCCAACAACCACACAATATATATTCTTTAAGGGGCATATGGAATGTTTAGGAAGACAAACCATACTCTGGGCCATAAAACAACTCTCAATAAATGTAAAAGAACTCAAGTCAGACAAGTATGTTCTCTGATACAATGGAATTAAACAAAAAATTAGTAACAGTAATATCTCTGAGAATCCCCAAATATTTATAAACTAAATAGAACACTTTTATATAACCTATGGTTTAAAAAAGACACCAAAAAAGAAATTAGAAAGTACTTTGAAATACATGACATCTGGATGGCTCAGTCGGTTAAGTGTCTGCCTTCAGCTCAGGTCATGATCTCGAGGTCCTCAGATCAAGCCCCTTATGGGGCTCCCTGCTCAGTGGGGAGCCTGCTTCTCCCTCTCCCCCTGCTCTTGCTCTTCCTCTCTCTCAAATAAATAAATAAAATCTTAAAAAGAAAGTATTTTGAAACTAATGCATATGAAAACACACAGGTCAAACGTGTGGGATGCTGCTAAAGCAGTAAATTTTATAGTAGAATTTACAACACAAATTTAGGGAAGAATTTATAATACAAATGTTTAAGTAATGGTCTCAAATCAATGAACTTTATCATTAAATCATGTTAAGAAACTAAAATGAAGAGCAAATTGGACTCAAGAAAGGAAATGGTAGAGATCAGAGTAGAACCCAGCAAGTAGAAAACATAGAAAATCAATGAAACAAAAACATAGCTCTTTGAGATAAAACAAAAAATTGATCAACCTTCAGTCAGACTGTTCAAGGAAAAAACTGAGAAAAAAATCAGCAAAATCAGGAAAGAGGTGATATTAACACAGAGTCTATAGATAATAAGGGAATTCTAGGGATAATGGGGGAAGATTATTAACCTTATGACAATGATAACATTGATAAGCCGGACAAATAACGTGAAAGACACAAACTACCAAAGTTTACTGAAGAAATAGATAACTCGAACTGCCGTACATCATACATACATACATACATAACTCGAACTGCCATACATACACCATACATGCATACAAGAAATGACATATATAGTTAAAAACCATCCCACAAAGAAAACTTGCTCAAATGGTTTCACTGGTGAATTCTACCAAACACTTAAGGGAAAAATAATACCAAGCACAAAAACTCTTCACAAAAATTGTAGGGACACCTGGGTGGTACAGTTGGTTGAAGGGCTGACTCTTGGTTTCAGCTCAGGTCATGATCTCAGGGTCATGAGACTGAGCCCCATGTCAGGCTCCACATTCAGCACGGAGTCTGTTCAGGATTCTCTCTCCCTCTTCCTCTGCCCCTCCCCAACTAAAATAAATAAGTGTTTTTAAGAAAAATGTAAAGGAGGGGTACTTCCCAACTCATTCTATTAAGCCAGCCTCACCCTCAGAACAAAACCAAACAGACAAAACAAGGACCAGAAAAGTATCACTAAAAAAAAACAACAACAACAACAAAAAAAAAAACCTAAAGAATCAATAGCCTTCATGGATACAGATGCAAAAATTCCAAACAAAATTTTAGCAAGTAGAATATGAGAACCTCTAAAAAGGATAATATATCATGACCAACTGGGATTTCTCGCCAGAACACAGCTTGGTTTAACATACGAAAGTCAATCAATACAACTTATCACTTAACAAATTATACTAGTAAATCCATGTGATCATTTCAATAGATGTCAAAAGCTGACAATCATTTTTATTAAAAAAAAAAAACTCTCAGCAAAACAGGAATAGAAGGGAACTTTCTCATCTACAGGCATCTACAAAATCCTATAGTTAATATCAAACTTACTGGTGAAAACATGAAGGCATTCCCCCTTGATATGGGGAAGAGACCAAGAAGGTCTGCTCTCATCACTTCTATTTAACATTGCACCAGAAGTTCCAACCAGTACAATAAGGCAAGAAAAAGAAATAAAAAGTATCTGGATTGGAAAAGAAAAAAAATAACAATGTCCTTATGTGGTGATAATACATTTATCTATGTGGAAAAAAACCTCACAGAACTTACCCACAAAAGCTACTAGAATTGGTAAGCTTAGCAAAGTTTCAGGATGCAAGATAAATACACAAAAATAAATTATGTATTTACATAATGGCATTGACAGAAACTAAAGTTTTTCAAAATACCATTTATAATACTATGATAAATATGAAATGCTTATGAAAACATCTGACAAAAGATGTAAAGAACTGAGTGCTAACAACAGAAGATTACTGAGAGAAATTAAAGAAGACTTAAATAAGTAGACAGATATGCCTTGCTCATGTACAGAAAGCTGTACTATCATTAAAATGTCAATTCTCCCCAAATTGATCTACACACAATCCCAATTAGAATCTCAACAGGCCTTTCTGTAGAATTTGATAACTTGATTCTAAGATCCATACGTGAATGCTTATGACTTAGAACAGTCAAAACAATTTGAAAAAGGACAAATCTGGAAAAATAACACTCCCTGATTTTAAAGATTAAAAAGTCACAATAATCGATAAAGTGTGGTATTGGCATCAAGCTAGAGAAAGTGAACAGAAGAGAGTGTCCAGAAATAGACCAAGATGCAAAGGCAGTTGCATGAACAGTAATGGTCTTCCAACAAAGAGTGCTGGAACAAGAGGATATCCATGTGCAAAAATAAAACAAAAACTTCAAGCCATATCTCACACCATTTACAAGAATTGGCTCAATGCAGAGCATAAAACTAAATGTAAAACTTAAAAAAAAAAAAAACTTCTTGAAGCAAACATAGAAGAAAATCTTTGTGACTCTGGTGTAGGCAAGAACTTCCTATGAAAGGGACCAAAAACACATCTATAAAATAATCCAAATTGATACATGGGACTTTGTGAAAATTAAAATCTTCTGCTCTCCAAAAGACACTATTGAAAGAATAAAAAGATAAGCCACAGACCAAGAGAAAATATTTGTGACTCACGTGTCTGAAAAAGAACTTGCTTCTAGAACACATAAAGAACTCTCAAAAGTCAATAAAAATAAGTGACTTAAGGAAAAAAAAATATAGACAAAAATTTGAGCAGACTTCTCAGAAAAGAAGATATATGGATGGCAGATAAGCCCATGAAAAGGTGCTCAATGTCATTAGTCATCATTTCCAACCTGGTAGAATTCTGTTCCCAGCCACACTACTGCAGAATAAAGGCAAAATAAGGGCATTTTCAGGTGTGTAAAAGCTTAAAACAGTTACCTCCAAATCACCTTTCTCAGGAAGTTTCTGATGTACATACAACCACCTAAGAATGAAATGAAAGAACAAAACAAGAAAGAGAAAGATGTGGGTGTCAGGAAATGGGAGATGTGACATAGTTGGGGACTGAAGAAGCCAGCATGATTTTGATGGAAAGTGCGAGGGCGACAGCTGTGCAGAGAGCTGTCCAGACCAGAAAGAAGAGAAACAAGATTCCAGGAGAGAGGTCTCCAAGGATGAAAACACTACCGATCGACCAGATGATGAGAAACTTCAAGATTCTGTCAGAGAGTCAGAGGTCAAAGTGGCACATATCACATTAAGGGTGGGGAAGGGGAAGAGAAGATAATTATTCACTTGAAGCGAAACAAAACGGTGGTACAATTGACACAACACAATTATGTGATTCCCCTGTGATCTACACTATCCCACATGGAATCTCATGATCCCACATCTCACTAATGCTAAGCGGACTTGAACTTGTACTCATTAAGTGAGCTTTATGCAGGTTAGAAAGCAATTTAAGAGAGGCGGGGAGGGGGTGAGGGTTCAGAGAAATGGAGCTGTTTAACCATCATGTCAAATAAGAAATGTGCCCAAGTCATTACCTTCTGTGTGACTTGTTTCACTGTCCAAATCTGTCTGCCTTGTCTCTAAGGTAAGCCTGGGTCTTACTCTCGAAGCTGCTCTCCCCAAACAATGGTAATAATTCTGGCCAATGAAAGAGTCTGTCTCCACCTCATCTAAATCAAAACCCAGTGCCAAGGCTGGCGGGTAGGGGGAGAGAAAGAATTGGTACACGTGTGGGATGTGTACGCGTACAGAGGGTGGGTATTTTAAATAGTCACTTTCCTTTCTCATTACAAGAAAGTCGTTGCATAATAGGTAAGACAGCAAATCAAGAAATAGGAGGTACATCTCTAGAGATGTGTCTTGTGGGTCTCCGTTCCACAGCTCAGAGCATTTTATAAGGATATGCCCCACGATCTGTTATCTTACAAATTACCGTCTCGTTGGTTCCTGGTCTGGACAGTAACAGTGATCAATGCACAATGTGACTTCTAAGTCAAGAGGACAGAGGTTGGAGAGAGGATTATAGCAGCAGAGCTCTGTCACGTGCTGTTCATACCCTTAGTCCACACACAGCAGGGGCACAGTCCAGGGACAGGTGTGATCCTACAGTCTTCTGCATTCACAGAAGCACCCTTGTCCAGGGGGTCACACTCAATCTCTAAAAGGCCAAGTTTAGGGTCACATCATGACTTAACCACTAGAGGGAGTTTCAACAGCTATTAAGCATAGTGGGAAAGAGAGGGGTCACCTAAAAGGCAGCTTTTTTCTCATTTTGAGCCGTGGCTGTAAATCTTAGGGAAGAAAATGACAGAAATACAAAAAAGAGAGAGAGAATTTAAATGGTGATAACATGTTAGTGCAGATTTTTGCTTCTTTTCCATATTGGAAGGGTTCATTTTCAGGGGATTAAAATACTGCTTACAACAAAATGGTTTTTCTCAACCCTGTCTCAGGTGATGCAACCCCCAGCTTAATATTTATATGATATTGATAGGTTTTCCTTCGTTACGAATTCATCAATGCAGCCCCGGACATATTTGCTAAGCACTCGGGCCCATCAGGCCAGACGGTCTCAGTTGTAACCTTGCTTCATCGCTTTGTGCTGTGTGACCACAGACTTTGTGATTAACTGCTCTCATTAACATGAGACTCTGGGCTCCTCTTCTGTAAAATAGGGGTGCAGGGCTTTGTAGGAGTAAATTGCATAATGTATGCAAAACCCCTCTAGAACATTAGTGGGTCTAAAAAAGACTAGTCTTCTAGTGGGCAGACAGCACAGTATAAAGCGACTAAATAAGAATTTAACTCCCTCCTTCCAAGTTCACTTCTGCATCAAAGCATGTAAAAGCTGAAGCCGAACAAAGAGGCAACACGTGACTACAGGGTAAGGCATGACTTATTTCTGTAGTTCACCCCAGGAAAGGACAGATGAATTCACACCTTAAAGGCCTACATTCGCTCAGAAAGCACGCACGAACAAGAAGTTCCCATTGTTTTCCAGGGCCCTCTCCACCATTCATTCATTCATTTTTAAGTAGGCTCCACACCCACTGTGGAGCCCAGCTGGGGCTTGAACTTCCAACCCTGAGATCAAGACTTGAGCTGAGATCAAGAGTTGGACATGTAACTGTAACTGACTGAGCACCTAGGTGCACCTAAGTGCTCCACCATCTACCTTTCAGAAAGGACACTGCCAAAGGACACAGAGGTGACCTGACTATATTATGAATTTTTTCACAATTCCGTAATTTCTTAGGACATTTACAGAGTTGGGGAACTACCAACACCACCTGAGTTTAGAACATTTTCAGCATCCCCCACAACAAACCCAGTAACCCATTAGCAGTCACTCTCCAATCTCTTCTACCTTCAGCCCCTGGCAACCGCCATCTTACTTTTTGTCTACATGGACTTGTCTATTTGACATTTCGTATACACAGAACCCTATAGTACATAGTCTTCTGTATTTGGGTTCTTTCTTTAAGCACAATGTTTTCAAGGTTCATTCATACTGGCCGCAGATATCAGCACTTCATTCCTTTCTATGAGTGGGTAGGTATTCCATTCTATGGGCTCGCCATATTGTGTTTATCCATTCACCCGCTGACGGACATTTGGATCGCTTCCTCCTCCTGGCCCTTCTGAAAAACGCTTCTATAAACAGTTGCGTATGAATTTTTATGTGGACATTCTTTCATTTCTCTTGAGTATATATATCTAGGAGTCTAAGTGGGTCATATGGTAACTCTATGTTTAACTTTTTGAGGAACTGCCAAACTATTTTTCCAAACACCTACATCAAATTACATTCTTGCAGGAGGGTTCCAACCTCTCCACATCATCACCAGCATTTGTTATTGTCTTTCTGATAACAATCAACCAGTTGGTATGAAGTTGTATCTCACTATGGTTTTGATTTGCATTTTCCTAAAGACTAAAGATGTTAAGCATTTTTCCTTGACTTTATTGGCCATTTGTGTATCTTTCTGGGAAAATGCCTATTCAACTCCTTGGCCCATTTTTTAAAATTGGGTTATATGTCTTTTTATTGTTGAGTTATATGAGTTCTTTATATATCCTGTACACAAGCCCCTCACCAGATGTAACTGAAAATACTTTCTCCAATTCTATAGGTTGTCTTTTCACTTTCTTGAAGGTATTCTTTGAAAGACAAACTTTAAAAGTTTTTAATAAAATCCAATTTATCTATTTTTCATTTTTAAAATTTATCTCTTTGCTGGTATATCAAGGAAATCACTGCCTAATCTAAAGTCATGAAGTCATGAATATTTCCTCCTATGTTTTCTGCTAAGAGTTTTATAGTTTCAGCTCTTGCTTCTAGGACTATGATCCATTTTGAGTTGATTTTTGTATATGGTTTGAAGCAGGGGTTCAACTTCATTCTTTTGCATGTGCAGAACCCCAACCATGAAAAGAGATTTCACTACAGTGTTACACTACACCACATGTATGCACATAAAGATACTCATTCAACATATACACGCAGCAAGAACAATATTTGAGATAGGAGCTGACCATTTTCTTCCCCTATTTCCAAACTATTCTTTCCCAACATTCAAGTATAGAGTAGGCAGCCTTCCTTTCCTACGACAGGTTTATGTCAAGGTGGCCTCCTGGCTTTTATTTTTCCAAACACCTAAATTCTGGAAGCACAGATTCCTAGGAGAACTGACCCAATCCTAGAAACACAAGGAAGGACTGGTTTTTCCCACTGTCGGAGCAGATAGGGAGTCTCCAGGGATGAAGCAGAAGGGAGGAGAGGGGGGCTTCTGAGAGACAGGGGACCCGCACTTGGCATCCCAGACATACTGCTGAGAGGGTGTGTGGCTACATCGATATCATGGACATCTCCGCTCAGGTTCTCAACCCTAAGTCTGGCAGGAGACGCTAAGAATCACAAAACCACAACAATGACCGACCAAACATTGGATGGAATACCCCACCTACACAGGCACACACTCTCCTTAAGGATGGCCTACCGTGCAGTGTGGGACTACAGCACACCCTGAGAAAGCAGGCGTCATGATGAAACCCAAGAAGCACTGAGAAGTTTACATTTTCTCTCCCCACCAGCAAGGCAAAATGGTCAATCAGAGTCAGAAATGAGGTTCCTAGGAAGCAGGGCACGAGAAATGTACCCTTGATTTTACAGACTGATCTTCACACCTGCTGCACAAATTCTGAGGAACCTCTATGTATACGGCATCCTGTTAGTCTAAGCTGGGGCAAAAAATATAGAAGCTCATCAAGACATGGTTAGCCAAGGCTAGTGTGGTAACAGCAAAAAGAGTTACTGTAGTAATCATTACACACCACCTGTGTGCACACCCTGTGCTTATACTCTTTGTAATGGTTCACACTGACAATCTTCCCCAGAACAGGTCTTTGAGATTCAGAGGTTTAAAGGATGCAAGGGACTTGGCTAAGGATGCACCCTCGTAATGTGTGGGGCTTAGATGTGAACCCAGGTACAGTCCCAGTCCCTTTTCATTCCTGCTGTTATGACTCCCTCCCATGGAGAGGCTAATGTGAGAGCTCTCCTCTGATAACCCCATATCCAATAGGGATAGACTTTAGCTCATGTTTTCGAAGAGTTAGGATGGGCTTAAATCAAACCAATCTTCTCTGACTCAGTATTCAATGCACCCATTGGCAGGCGACTGGTCAGGGATCTGAAGTTGGACAAGAGAGATCAGCCAAATTGGCTTCCATGACCATGGGACCCATGACTTTGAGTCTAACTGTCAAGATGCGTCAACCGGTTCCTCCAGTTTGGATTCCCAATACCACTGGCACTGTCCACAGGCACAGCAAAAGAAGTGACATTATTGTTTTGGGGGTGGAATCCCAACTTTTCTACCTATGTGCAAAAGGAAGAATTTGGTTATACGCAGAACAGACATTTTGGTCATAGAAAAAGTCTCATAGAGCTGTTTTGCTTTGAAATGCAGCAACTTAAGTCTGTGCCTTAGAAACTATATTTTAAATTCTTGTCTGATGCTTCCTAGAAACAATAAAAGGAAAATAAGTTGGTTCTGGCAATAAAATGTTAATATTTTCCTTAAGTATTAATCTACTGAACAAATGTTGAGAATGAAAGTAGTAGTCATGTAAATGCTGTGAGAGCCATGATATATGTATTTTCTTTTGCTGCTTCTGCTATTTGATCTTGGGCAAATAACTAAACCAAATCTCGAATCCCAAGCAGAAGCGTATTGAATCATAGAGAGAAGTAGAAAACACACGGAAATCTAAGTTATAAGAGACAGATGTCCCTTCTTTTGTGTCATTTTCTGGGGAATAAACTTGCCCCATTTGGGATTATATAATCTTTTAACTTTCATTTTCTCACTGATGCACTGAACATCATCACTGATGACCGCCAGAAACCAGTTCGTCCACTGTCCTGTCTTATAAGTCTTGTAAATGGCAGCATTTGAGATTCCATGAGGTGAAGTGACTTGTCCAGTGTCATGTGTTCATCAGGACAAGTAATATTATTATTTCAACTAACCGACCTAGGAGTGAAAAGACCTGGATTCTCCTTTGCACTCAGCCATTAATGAGACTCTATAAAATAAAAGTGTCAGATAAGATGGTTTTGAAAAATCCTTCCCTCTCTGAAGGGGCTATAAATCTGTGAACATGGACTTCAGTAGTTCTTGCTTGTTTTTCTTTCCAGAAACTCAGGAACTTTCTTTGTAGCTACGATTAAGACACAATACAAACAGAAGTTATGAGTTTGAGAGTCGGGACTCTGCCTCCCAATCCCAGCCCTTACATATATGAGGGAAAGCCTGAACAGATTACCTAACCTGTCCACCTGATCTGCAAAGTGACGACTGTCCCAGTACCTACTACATACGGCCCTCACAATGATTAAATGAGGTAACACGGGTCGGGGATTCGGGGATTTCAGCATGGCGCATGGTACAAAGCAATTACTCCATAAACAGAGGCTGCCATTAACATGACAGTAAAGGAACCAGATTTGGTGTCTTGTGTGGGTTCTAAGAAGGCATCCCTCTCTCAGGGCAGAAGCAGCCCAAGTGCTAAGGTCCACTTAAAGGCAGGATCTCATTCTTGGCTATGGTCTGGCTTTCAAAAAAAAAAAAAAACAACAAAAAAACAACCAAACAACAATAATTTTCCAATCTCCTTTCCTGCTAGGGGTAGCCAATGATGTGTTTGTAATAGGAGAGGACTTCTAGGGGCCCCTGGGTGGCTCAGTGGGTTAAAGCCTCTGTCTTCGGTTCAGGTCATGATCCCAGGATTCTGGGACCAAGCCCCGGCAGGCTCTCTGCTTAGCGGGGAGCCTGCTTCCCCCTCTCTCTCTGCCTGCTTCTCTGCCTACTTGTGATCTGTCAAATAAATAAATAAAATCTTAAAAAAAAAAAAGAGAGAGAGAGAGAGAAAACTTCTAAAATGCTCTCCAGAGGGGGCCTACTTAAATGGCAGGAACACTTTTGCACTTCCCTACTTTTCCTTTGTTTTTGCCTGGAATGCAGAAGCAGTGGCTGGAGCCTCAGCAGCTTATGGGTCCTAAGGGAAGGGCTAAAAGACTTTCAGAGATTTGGTCCTTGAGCCGATAATTCAATGCCAGGAACCATTGACCTAGGAATTTCTTGTTTCATGAAGAAAATAAACACACGTTCACATTTAGGCTACCAGGATCAATATGCAATTCCTGGCCAAAATATCCTCCAAAATCTATTTCTCTTTTCTGTCAACAAATATTGCAGACCTACAAGGTCAGCCACCTATTTGTACCAGACCCCTTTAGGCATCCTAAGACAGACTGCCATTGGCCATCACTTAAATTTTTACAAAAGGTCCAAACTGTCCTCGAGGTCCTTGTTACTCAGTGTGGTGTAAGGACCAGTAGCATTAATGGCACCTAGGAACTTGTTCGAAATGCAAAGTCTCTGGCTCCATCCCAGACCTACTGAGTCAGAATCTGCATTTTAACAGGATCCCAGTGATTTCTGTGTACATTACAGTCTGAGACTCCAGACTCTACTTTGTCCTTCCTCTTAATTAAGCACTACTGCCGAAAGAATCTTCCTGAAGCACAGCTCTAACAATATCACTTTCCTTGGGATACTTCAGGTCAGCTCACTGCCTACAGACGCAAGTTTAGACTCCTTAGCCTGATGGTCAAGGCCTTCCACGAGCTTATGTTCTCCTGGAAATGCCCATCAGAGTGCTGGTCATGCACACCGTAGGTGGGCAATAAATAATGTTCTGTGTAAAAGGAAAAAAAAAAATCAGGGTACCTGAGAAACAACATATTCCTCATTTATGTTTTGGGGATAGAGTAGTACCAAAACAAAGACCCCCCCCCCCACCCCAAACAAACAACAACAAAAACAGCCAAAAAGCAAAACAGACATGGCCACTTGCCTTCATGGAGCTTACAGACAGGCTGGAAGGAGAGAAGTCTAGAAAATAAAACTACCAAACGATAAATGATAAGTGCTGTGAAGAAAATGAGCAGGCAGCGATACCGAACAAGGCGGACTGGTCAGAAGGATGGCCCGCAGAATGGGAAGCTTGCTCTGGGGCTGGACCACGCAGAGGGAAAGGCACACGCAAAACCTTGAGAGAATTTGGTGTGTTTCACGACTGGAACGCGGGCTGCCCTGTCAGGCTCACCCAAAAAAGAGATTCCCCTGGAGAAAGGTGTCGTGGGGTGCACTTGAGAGAAAATGCTGTATTTCTGTTCCCTGACACAAGTCTTCACTGGAACCACAGGCGAGGCTGAGAGTAGGGCACGCGGCAGAGTCCCCGGGAGTCCAGCCCTGGCAATCAGACCCAGCGAAATCGGAGTCCCCGCTCGGCCACTTACTGCCTCTCAACTCCCTCGAGCCCCAAGCTTCTGCTCCCTCGGGTATAAAGTGATGTTAAGGATAGAACCAACTTTGGAGTTGCTGGGAACGTCAGGGAGATAAAGCTTGTAGAGCTCCCCCAAGACTGCCACCCGCATCAGGGCTCGCCTGAACCCCGGCGGTTCCAGGATTACGACGGTGACGATCGCTACCGTTAATCATTAGCTTGCGGCCAGAAGCCTCGACCCCCAGATTCCTGTCGGCCCCCGCCTCCCCAGGCCCCCCGACCCTGCCGTCCCTAGCCACCTCCCCCTGCGCACGGCCACCGTGACCCCAGCGCGGGCGCCGGACGCCGCCGCCGGACCCCCGTTACCTGGGGCCAAACGCGACTTGTCGCCACCTTGCGTCCTGGGCCCTGCCTCCCTCCCGGCCGCCTCCCGGCCCCGCGGCTGCCGCGGCGGCGCCCCCAGCCCAGCCCGGCCCGGCGGCGCGGGCTGCCTCGGCGGGGCTGGCGGCGGCGGCCACGCTGCGCGCTCCGGCGAAGGGGAGGGGGCTCGGCGGCGGCGGCGGCGGCAGAGGCTGCGGCGGCGGCGGCGGCGGCGGCGGCGGGCCCGGCGGGGGGCAGAGCCAAGAGGCGCGGCGGCGGCGGCGGCGGAGGAGGAGGAGAAGGCGGAGGATGCGGGGGGCTGCGGGCGGCGGCGCGGCCCTGTCCGCAGTGAAGCCCGCGGCGCCCGAGGTGCAGGGAGTGGCCGTCGCCTCCTGCGCGCATCATTCCTGAGATGGCGGCGGCGGCGGCGGCGCGGCGGTTCGGGGAGCCCGGGAGGGGCCAGCCGGGCGCGGGCTGAGCCCCGCCGGCCGGGAGCTCGCCGGAGGGCCCGCGCGGCGGCGGAACCCGGGCCGGGAGGCCCGGGGAGCGGCGAGGCAGGGAGCGGCCCCGTAGCGGAGCGCACGGCCCGGGGAGGCCGCGATGGCGAATGCTAGCGAGCCGGGCGGCGGCGGCGGCGGCGGCGAGGCGGCCGCCCTGGGCCTGAAGCTGGCCACGCTCAGCCTGCTGCTGTGCGTGAGCCTGGCGGGCAACGTGCTGTTCGCGCTGCTCATCGTGCGGGAGCGCAGCCTGCACCGCGCCCCGTACTACCTGCTGCTCGACCTGTGCCTGGCCGACGGGCTGCGCGCGCTCGCCTGCCTCCCGGCCGTCATGCTGGCGGCGCGGCGTGCGGCCGCCGCGGCGGGGGCGCCGCCGGGCGCGCTGGGCTGCAAGCTGCTCGCCTTCCTGGCCGCGCTCTTCTGCTTCCACGCCGCCTTCCTGCTGCTCGGCGTGGGCGTCACCCGCTACCTGGCCATCGCGCACCACCGCTTCTACGCCGAGCGCCTGGCCGGCTGGCCGTGCGCCGCCATGCTGGTGTGCGCCGCCTGGGCGCTGGCGCTGGCCGCGGCCTTCCCGCCCGTGCTGGACGGCGGCGGCGGCGGCGACGACGAGGACGCGCCGTGCGCCCTGGAGCAGCGGCCCGACGGCGCCCCCGGCGCGCTCGGCTTCCTGCTGCTGCTGGCCGTGGTCGTGGGCGCTACGCACCTCGTCTACCTCCGCCTGCTCTTCTTCATCCACGACCGCCGCAAGATGCGGCCCGCGCGCCTCGTGCCCGCCGTCAGCCACGACTGGACCTTCCACGGCCCCGGCGCCACCGGCCAGGCGGCCGCCAACTGGACGGCGGGCTTCGGCCGCGGACCCACGCCGCCGGCGCTCGTGGGCATCCGGCCGGCGGGGCCCGGCCGCGGCGCGCGCCGCCTCCTCGTGCTCGAGGAGTTCAAGACGGAGAAGAGGCTGTGCAAGATGTTCTACGCCGTCACCCTGCTCTTCCTGCTGCTCTGGGGGCCCTACGTCGTGGCCAGTTACCTGCGGGTCTTGGTGCGGCCCGGCGCCGTCCCCCAGGCCTACCTGACGGCCTCCGTGTGGCTGACCTTCGCCCAGGCCGGCATCAACCCTGTTGTGTGCTTCCTCTTCAACAGGGAGCTGAGGGACTGCTTCAGGGCCCAGTTCCCCTGCTGCCAGAGCCCCCAGACCACCCAGGCCTCCCTCCCCTGCGACTTGAAAGGCATTGGCTTATGAGGGGCTCTCGAGCCAGGACGCCCACCGGCCTTTCCCTTTGGCTCGGACAGTGACGTCGCCCTCCCCTTGCGGCCCCCTTGTTGATTTTCTAAGCTGCCTTCGAAATGACTCTCCAAGTGGATCAGCACTTGGGCTGTACAGAGAGACTACTTTTTCGAGGGGGAGGGATGGGTTTCGATGTTGCAGCCCCACCCCAGCTCCGTGCATTTGTCCTACTAAGTGTATTTTCATCCTGACAATAGGCCTTGGAGTCTTTGTACTGGTACTGACTTGACGTCTTTTATTCTATGTGTTTTTCTTTCTTTCTTTCTTTTTTTAATACAGGCTAAACTAATTTTCTTCATGCAACGTTTCCTAAAGACCATGGCCAGTTTTCTACAGAAGCTATTTTTGACAACCTCAAGTGGCATTACATTTTGCAGTGAAGTAGAGGAACCTAGGGGGACTTCACAAGTTTGACTTCTTGAGGGTCTTCTGTTGGAAGCAGGAGAAAGGGGGGGAAATTGTCTTAAGTTCCCTCTGAGTTGCCGGCCGGCCGTGGGGTCCGTTGCGCTGCCCTGGCTCGTTGAAAGGGTTGAAAACTTTGTTCGGTATTGATAATGAATTTAAAGAGCAGAAACGGGAATGTACAGTTGCAAGGCGGTGTTTGTAAGCAGTAACAAGTAATGGGATTTGTTGCCTACCTTACTTTCTACTACTAGAAAATACACATCAGCTACAACCGCTCTCTGTATTATACCAATCTTGAGTGGAAACATTTCTGTAAAATTGTAACTTTTAAAAGAGTAAAAGTGTTTTGGTTAGTGATGATGTGGAGAAAATACAGTATTGCATGTTTTTGTGCTGATCGTGGCTCACGGGTTGGGAAGGCTCTGAGAAGCAGAGTACGAAATCAGAATTGCTTAGGTATGTTTTGCCAATAAAGATTAAAATACATTTAAGGAAGCAGCTTGTGCTTTGAGAAGCCCAGTTTTATTCTGTCTTATGAAATGAATTTCCACTTTGAAAATGGTTCTTCTTTTGTTCATGGTATAAATGAATGGAACATAATGATACTCTACTTCTACAAGACAAAGCATTTCCTTAAAATGTTTGCTAGGTTAAGCTGTACTGTTCATCTGATGGATATTTTAAATTAATAATGACAACCATAATTTTAAATACTTGTTAGACATATTGTAATCTTAAATGGAAAGACTAAATTCTGCAAGTACTGTATAATATTTTTTGCTTATAATGCTACATTTTTATTAATGTACCTTACGTTTTGAGGATTTATATCTGTATTTCTCTTTGCATTATACAAATATACCAGTATTTTCATTCTGGAGTGGTTTCTTGCTGCTGTTGCCTGAGGCTGTGACTGGTGGTAAGACACTTCTAAATATGATATTCATGTTCCATTAGCCTTTTGTGCATGCCTATTTGGTTGACCATCAGCATATTTAAGACATTTGGAGTCTTGTTAACTTAAAATGCAAGATAAAAATCTGCAACTCTTCTCTTTAAAGGAACAGTAGATGTATATACTGCTTTTATAACTTTTTTAATGAACATACAAAACATGAGTGTGAGCATTTTGATAAAAATAACTAAATAAGGTGCAGTAAATATCTTGAAGTTTACTATAATTGAGCATAATATGAAGTGTTCAGTCCCAGAGGCATAAGCCAAAATAAGAAGGGGTGGCCAGTTTATCTCTGACAAAGGCATTGTTTTGTCTGTAGCAGACAGTCTGTGAAGATGGTCTCATATTTGGAAAATATGATTAAATATTACCCTATTTCTCCCCAGATCATGAGGCCAGATAGATATGAATTCTCCAAGAGCCACTTGTCAGAAATCTCAGCTAACCTGAAGACAGAGAGGCGGGGAAGTAAACTTCATCTTAAACTGCCCCCCACCCCCCGCCATCCTAGTGATCCATGTTAAAAAAAAAAAAAAAAAAGTCACTAAGCCAATGTGATTTTCAGAGTATTTAACACCTGGCATGGCTCAGAGACCAAGTCATCTGACTCCTGAACACATCCAGCCTTACACAGCAGACTGTCGGAACAACCCGTGGGCCCTATATATATGGCTTTGAGTTCATGGATATTTTTTTCATAGGAGAATCCATAAGCCAGTGATCCTCAAATTTTAATATTCATTATAATTACATGAAGTGCTTGCAGAGTCCAGAGATTTCGTATTAGGAGGGGTTGAGGTTGGACCCCAAGAAAGAATATCCTTAAGATGTACCCCAGTTGGCTGGAGAGAGACCAATAGGCCTTTGTGTTCAGACATAAGATCTATTTTAGATGCCATGTCTATAAACTCAGTTATCTGGTTTTGGTTTTGTTGTGTTTTATTCTGATTAGATGGATGATTTCTAATGAGAGTTCAGGTGAAGAGTAATGAGAAATGACAGCCAACTATAAAGGGAACAGAAGAACAAAGAGGCAGAGAAATGAGCTGTCTATGGGAATAGCGTGTAGAGGCAAAACGCCCCTCACACCTCAACAGCTTTTTGGATCAATGACTCTATTAACATGTACTTTGATTGATAATTATATTAATAAAACATCATCAAGAAAAAGTTTAGTTGTGTTTCAGAATACTCTACTCGTTGTACCAGGGCAGGTACAAGGTCTTTGGGGAAGACTTTCATTAAAATAGCTCATTTGTTTATTTGGGAAGTTAATTTAGCACATCTCTACCCTCCCCCTGCTCCGATGAGATAACAAGTTCTCCCTGAACTTGAAGCAATAGAAAGTAGATTTCTTGTATATAAATCTTCATCAACACATCCTGGCATGGAACTATTGGGTCAAAAATAAGAATTCTTAGGTGTTTTGATATCATATGCCTAAAAGTTTTGCAGAAAAAGGATTATTTATGTTTCCACCTGTGTTCCCTTTTTAAAAAAAATAAAATATCTCAAGTGGGAAAGCTGTAATAAATCAATAACCATAATGACAATAATCTCTGTATCCATTATCCAAGCTTGACAAATCTTACCAGTTTTGCCATATTGGTTTCCACTGCACTTTTCTTTCCTTGACTCTTTTTTCTTACCTTTGTTCCTCTTCTCTTTCTGCCTTTCTCCATCCTTTCCTCCCTCCCTTTCCTTTCTTCTTCTCTCTTTTTAAGAGAAATAAAACAAGACACAATTATTTTTGCCAAGTCTTTGGTCTCACCACCACCCCCTACCTTTTCTAATGCCCTCCCTACCTGCTAAGAGGTAAAAGGGTCCTGGGTCCTAGGGCTGAGTTAGGGGTTCATTTTGCAGGGGGATGATTGGATGGGCAGGATTAGGTCTACCCTTTATGGTCTTTCTGAGGCTTACAGGATGGAGTGCAAACTTCTTTGCCTGCCACAAAAGGCCTTTCACTGTCCGGCACCTCCATGCCCCTGGCCTCACCCTCTCTGTGCATTTCTGTCTCTTCCTTCTCTGATGATCTTTGTATAAGCTCTCCTTGGAAAGCCCATGTCCCCTTCTCTGTCTGGAAATCCTTCACCCACCCCTCCAGGGTAAAGGCAATAGTCACAATATTTAAGAACTGGGATGGCAGAGGGCTAACTCAACTCTACATCCATACCCCAGGGTCCTGGCTGACCACAGGTTTGTGCTGGCCCCAGATCCAAGATTTCTGCAAGCCCTTCTAGGCCCAGCCACCCCTCCTCTGGGTTCTCCTGGCCCATTTTGTTTACCTGCATGAATCCTCATGTGTGGCCGTGGCTCCCAACTACCTTAGGTCTCACCTCTTCCCATTCCTTTCCCAGGCCCTGTCTTCCAGCCACTCCATCATGCCAGTGCCAGTGCCCTGAGCAGATAATACTGTGTCATACCTACATGGCTTTACATGCATTGTTCCTTGTGTCCAAAGTCCTCAGGCCCTTGACCCCAACTCAATTGCTACTAAGCCTTCAGATGTAAGGGATGAATTCCCAGATATAAGAGGTGAACTAACCTATGCAAAGAGAGAGGGAGTTCATTTTAGGGCAGACCCTGTAAAATATTCAAGTCTCCAAACCCACGCATTAGATCCAAGTGCCATGGTGGGTTGAGTAGCAAATGTATTGTCTTACCAGCATTTTGAGTAGTCTTTGCACCAAGGTGGCCTAGGTTATAAAATGTAGTGGATGCAAAATACCCTTCTCTAGTAGATGTGTTTTTCTTTGTCACCTGCCAAGACCACTGAGTTTCAGGATTCCCTCCATGAGGGGTAAAGGAGGCAATGGGAAACCTTCTCTACTCACCCACATTCTAGACCACTGTGGCACTATTAGCTGCTTCTGGAGTGAATGGAAGTTAAGGCAGACTTGATCTGACTCCAAGGGGTTCCTTATACCTTTCTTTCAACTTAGGCAAGACTTTTGGGGTCCAACTCAGCCCATGAATAGAACTCTCTTATTTTCCCCCACCCCCATTGCTTCCTTTCTTTTGGGATGTTTTGGTGAGGATTAGATGCTTGGAGCCACAGCAGCCATCTTGCAGCCATGAGAAAAGATACTGTCAACACAGTGAAGGTAGTAGACCAGAAAGATAAAAAGAACAGGCATCTGTCTTAACATTGTTGAGCTACTTAACCAAACAAGCAACCTCATATCTACAGACTCTGGTCTTGAAATAAATACTACTATTGCTTCAGGCACTAGTATTCAGTGCTTTAGGCACTAATATTGTTGGTTTTTGAAATAACAGTTAACTGCAACAATACCTAAAATATTCAACTCCCTCGGGGCACCTGGGTGGCTCAGTGGGTTAAAGCCTCTGCCTTCATCTTAGGTCATGATCCCAGGGTCCTGGGATCAAGCCCTGCATCAGGCTCTCTGCTCAGTGGGGGGCCTGCTTCCTCCTCTCTCTCTGTCTGCCTCTCTGCCTACTTGTGATCTCTGTCTGTCAAATAAATAAATAAAATCTTAAAAAAAATATTCAACTCCCTCCACTCCTTTGATGGGTATGCTAGATATCTTGGAACCGTATTTACAAAGTTAAAAAAAAAAAGACTTATTTAATCACTCTTTCCAACTATCAGGTCACTCAGCCTGCTGTTAACTGTTAAATTAACCTGCCTCTGGAGAAAGTAGATTTGACTTGATTTGTTAGAATGAAATAAATCTGGAAGATTAAAAATATACCTATTCCTAGGCTGGTTTTGATCAGCGTATGTTTAAGATTTTGATTTCATAAATCTAGTTACAAGAAAATGGAAAACCACTTGAATGAATCCATCTACAGTAATCAATAGGTACTGTAAGCTAATAAGGCAGTTTCTGTTGGCAGTGCAGGAGGACACAGGGGTATGGAAGGTCTAGTTCTCTTGCTAACGAGTTAGCAAGCAAGCTAAGTGGAGAAACCTGGCAAACATGCCCCAAACCACAAATCAAGTCAGAACATAATATATGCCCAAAGCGAGATCTAGATAGAAAGCTTGGGGATAATGAGGAGATCAGACATCATAATCAATTGTCTGAGACAGGCCCTAAGCATTCTAGCTCTGGTTACCCAAGTGAGGAAAGCAGAAAGAATCAAAAGACTGGAACAAAAATTGCCCAGTTTCCACGTTCCCCCTCCTCTCATGTTCTTAAGTTACCTTCTCACTCCCACATCTTCCCCACTCTGGTGTCCATTTTTTTTTTTTAAAGATTATTTATTTTTTTATTTGACAGAGAGAGAAATCACAAGTAGGCAGAGAGGCCGGCAGATAGAAAGGGAGAAGCAGGCTCCCTGCTGAGCAGAGAGCCCGATGTGGGGCTCGATCCCAGGACCCTGGGATCATGACCTGAGCCGAAGGCAGAGGCTTAACCCACTGAGCCACCAGGTGCCCCTCTGGAGTCCATTTTTAAAGTGAATCCCTCTAGGGGCATCTGGGGGCTCAGTTCGTTAGGCATCTGCCTGATTAAGTGTCTGCCTCTGGCTCAGGTCATGATCCCAGGGTCCTGAGATCGAGCCCCTGGTCAGGCTCCCTGCTCAGAGAGAGGAGTCTGCTTCTCCTTCTCCCTCTGATCTCCCTCCCTGCTTGTGCGCATTCACTCCCTCCCTCTCTCTCTCTCTCTCTGCCTCCGATTAAAAAATAATAGTAAAAGAAAAAATTTTAAAAAATAAAAAATAAAGTAAATCTCTCTAATGCAATAAAACCACCTAATTCTCTCCTCAGCATTTTCTATTACACTTCTCTTCAAATATTCAAGTGCCAGTAAAGAATGTCGCCATTTTAATGAAGTCTGTTACACAAAATCTTGCCTCAAAGAGAGCCAGCAAAGACATTATTGCTTAGAAGAGTCAGAACTTAATAGAAATCAAACAGATAGTCTTTAAGAAGACCACTCCACTACCCTCCCAAAAGAAGAAAGAGAAGCAGGTTTACCCCACAGAAAAGGGTATTTTGTGCTTTGGGTCAAGGATAAGGGAGGGGGAAAGACTTAGTAGGTATTTAACTCACTCTGTGTCCTGGTTGCAGTCATGTCAGATACACAGCTTGAAATTTATATGCACAAGTCCCAAGTCTTGAAGTCACCTCAAATTACACAGTGAAAACAGGCAAAACTATTTTAAGTTGCAATGTCAAGGCATAAATGTAATTCTCTTACTTCTTGGTAACATTAGACAGACAGGTACATTAAGGTTATTATTATTTGGCTTCTAGGAGGAATAATTTAGTCATTTATAAATTAAGATTTAAGTGGCCAGCCTACACTAGGTGGAGAACATGCAAACTATTGGTTAAGTGTATGTTTTAAAATTCACCTGATTCATTTCTAGTACCTGAATTATGCCAGCCTGTGTAGCCTTCTAGGATGGGAAATCTTATTTTCTGCCCGGCTATGATATCTGAGAAGCACATACTGTTTTCTGGTTAGGACTTGTCTTGGAACCTGCAAAGTGTAATAAACGGTTTCATTTTCTTGAAATATAGATGGGCTGCAATTTCAAAAGGCTTTGAAAAATTATCAAAGTTTCAATGCTGACTTAATACGTGCCTTACAGAATATTCTCTGGAGACCATGAAATGTAAATGCATGAGACGATGAAAATTTTCCTTGTCTTTTTCATGTAACGTATTTATTTTTTCCCCTTTTATCCCTCCATGTGTTTCTCCCACGTGTTTCCTGAGTACTGACCAATATGCTTCGTAGAAGAGGCAGAAGGAGAGGAGATAAGGAGGAACCCCTGTCCCAGGTATTTCTTCCGCAGAGTGACATAAAGAGTGAAACTGTACAGTGTGTAATTCTTTCAACCCACAGTCACGAGCCATTTAATTAGCATATCTATCTTGAGGAATTATGGGATACCCGGAGCTATTTCTAGAATTTGATTTGCATAATTGTTCTAATCCTTTATGAGTATGGTGACATGTGGTCTGACAAAAGATTTTTTTTTATTTCTAAGTTACCTTATAAGTTTTATAAAGATATTAGAATTAAACACCTTTAGATATATATTTAATAACCTGCCTCTATTGAAAGGAACACAATTATACAAAGGCATAATTAGTCTTCTACTAATGGCATATTATTTTACTTTTTGCTACTTGAAAAAACAGCTTTGTTCACTGAAAGTTTGTCATTTAAAGTTTTTATCTAGCACCTCTTGGTGAGATTAAAATTCACTTAAACATCCTAAGAAAATTTACAGCTGTAGTGGACCTCAGTGATGTTCCCCGTCCCCCAAATTTCTTAATCCATGGGTAGATGACATATTTTAGAACAGTGGGAGCAGCAAATGGATTTACGCATTTTCTTAGGTTGCTTCCTTTTATGTCTAAAAATGTCCATAATAAAAAGTTTTTGGTTTGGGGGCACCTGGGTGTCTCAGTCATTAAGCGTTAAGCATTAAGTGTCTGCCTTCAGCTTGGGTCATGACCCCAGGGACCTGAGATGGAGCCCCGCATCCCATCCGGCTCCCCGCTCTGCGGGAAGCCTGCTTCTCCTCACCTCCTCCCCCTGCTTGTGATCCCTCTCTCCCTGTCTCTCTCTCTCTCTGTCAAATAAATAAAATCTTTAAAAAAAAAAAAGTTTTGTTTTGCCTGGATGAACCACATACACTCAAGCCAGCCTCAGCCCCGCCTATAGGGAACAGGTCCATTCCCCATCACACTGAGAAAACTCAATTTGGGAAGCTTACCAACAGCTTACCAACAGCTATTCAGATCTAACAATACAAAAACGCAGTCTTCTCCAACTTCTTGTAAAGGTTCTGAGTTTCTGCAACAGAAACGTTTTTCACAATTTATATCACATTTTACTCAAGATGGTGAAAATCTGGATTTAAACAATGTGGAAATTTGCTCAGAAGTGCACTATAAAGCTGTGATATCTCTCATCTGTGACTGAGGTTATTTTATGTGAGCCCTTTGCCTTAAGCTTTAAAGAGTGGCTTATAAAAAATGGCTTCCTTGAAACCGTAATCTGTACAGAGCTGATGTACAACTGAGAGTTCTTTGGTTGGCTATTAAAATGTATCCAATGTTTACCTTTTCATGACTTTGAATACAAATGATACTTTATTTTCAGCAGACCTATTTTGGAGAGCCCCACTTGGAGGTTTAACTTATCTTTTAATGCTGTCATCTCAAATTTTGTTTGATACTGAAACAAAATTCAGGGGCCCCTGCATGGCTCAGTCGTTAGGTAACTGCCTTGGGCTCATCAGGTCATGATCCCAGGATCCTGGGATTGAGCCCTGCATTGGGCTCCCTGCTCACTGGGAGGCCTGCTTCTCCCTCTCCCACTTTGCGAGCTTGTGTTCCCTCTCTTGCTGTGTCTCTGTCAAATAAAAAAAAATCTTTTAAAAAAATATTTATACGAGCAGATGGAAAATATCTTCAGACTAAACCAGTGGCTCTTACAGGTGGACTATCTACCCCTACGCATTCACTTGGTAAAGTCTAGAGACATTTTTGGGTGTGACAGCTTGGGGGAACTACTGGCATCTGGTGGGTAGGGGACAAGCGTGCTGCCCAACAGCCTATAAAACACAGGATTGTCCCTCAGAACAAAAAACGGCCTGGCCCAGAATGTCTGTAGTGTCGGTGTCCAGAAATCTCCACTAAAATGAGTGGATGCCTGGAAACATCCCCTCCAGCTGCCGTTCTGGGGGGCAGGCCATGGTCTTGCCTGGCCAGCACAATTCATGAGTAGGGGCCCCCGGGCTCCTTTATAGGGATGAAGAACGCCGTGGACACATGTATGCACGTGATATAGATGAGACCGTGCTTTTATCATCAGAAATCAGGTTCGCATCATGATTTTCCACTTTCTGGCTTTTACTCCCTTGTGGCATATATAAGTTTTATTTAAATGCTTACTAGTGGGAGTTATTCATTTACAATTTGCTGCAACATTGGACTTTCTTGAGCATTGGGATGATTTATGGGCCCCGTAAGATGGAATGAAATCTGGAGAGATATTGGAAAGTGGGGCTGGCAGAGCGGCCAGCTGGGAAAACTGTCACCTGGGAGGGTTTGCCTGGAGGAAGAGAGCCATGGCTCCACGCCCTGCCTCAGGGCTAGTGCCAGATCCCAGGGACCGGGAGGCTGCATCCGGCCTGCTTCCCTCATCTAATTCCAAGAAACTTTGAATAGACTCCTCAAATGAGCTATGAAACTGCAGCTAAAACTCTCACATGGGACCCTTCTGTGATTATCCTTCCAGAAGTCGTGGTGGGGGGAAAAATCCCCCAAACAAATAGATTCATTTATGCTTAAGGATCATGGGAACTTCTGAGGGTGGCAAGAAAAGGCAAGACAATTAGCTACTTCTAATCTGACTGGAAAGTTGTCTTGCCAAAGGGTGTCCCAGGGGAGCAGTAGCTTTCCTATAGAAGCATATTTCTTTATTCTTTCTCAGTGGCTCTCAATCATGGGTGCACCGAGAATCAAATAAGTAGCTACCCCCCAAAAAAATCCTGTTTTTGAAATTAAAATGGTCCTCAAATTTAATCCTCTCAAAAACTGAGGTTAGGAAATTCTGAGTGGGATGAAATTTCTGATATTAAAACCAATGAAGAAGAAAATTGGCTCACATGTGTGATCTCTCCCTGGACTGACTTTGTAGAGCTCCGACCAGAGAACAACACTGAAATGCCGCTGGGAAGGTCTTCAGTTAGATAAGAGGGTCTGTAAGGAAATAGTTGTGGCACAAACTTTTCCATGGTTAAAAAAAAAAAAAAAAAAGCGATGCTTAAAGAAAAAAATAGAGGTTGAAGTCAGAAATGATAGTTTTCATGAAAGTCAATGTTTTTAAAGGAATCTAAAGGTCCACCTGAGTTTGGCTGGTAGGTGCTGGCAGAAGATCTATTTCTGTCTTAGAATGGATGGAATCCATTCACAATATTTACATCAAAGTAGATTGCTGACTTTAACAACTTCTTGTGTAAATTCTCGCTTTCCCTTTCCTTGAAGACATTCTGGCCTATGAGATCTGGCCAACTTCAGTGAGAAAGCATCCTGGGAATGGGAAGAAACAGTACCACAGTCTTTATAGTGCAAGACTTTGTGTGCTTTGCATGCATTTATCTTAAAAAATCTCCATGGAACATGATTATAAGTTTTTTGAAACAATTATTTAAAAAGTGCTAACTTCGGTGACAAGCTAAAAAGAGTACTAACCAAATAAAGTTGTAGGAGTTATTCCCCAATAAAAATAATAACCCAGGGGAGAGCTACCAAATGAAGTTCTGTTTCTTTCTGAACGGCGGTGAGCAAGTCAGGAGACACGGTTCTGTTTCCACACACACTTTACATTCCTTGTCCTGGCTGTGTCCTACAGTCTACCTCTTGGTAGTGATTTTTTAAAATTGAATTCGTATATGTAAAACTAAAATTTTATGAGTTTGTTCGATTTTTTTTTAACTTGGGGAAAATGGATGATTGATCCAATCAAGTGTTTACAATTTACGAAAAAGGGTGTCCCAACCATTATATGAAGGCGACATTTAGCCCAATGGCTGCAGTACGTTTCTTTATCTGTAATTCCACTTGCTGAAGTCGGTGTTTTTTCCAACAGACTCACTGAGGAATGCTTCTTGCACACATAGGAAACTGAACCAAAAATAATACTTCTATGCCCAGGTATGGTAATGAGTACAGCAAAATCCCATACATTTACAGGACACATTAGCCCCGAGGGTAAAGTTACACACAACGTGCAACTGTCAGCCTTGGCTGAATCAGTAACTACAAAATGGACAAATTTTTCTTTTCTTTTCTTTTTTTTCTTTTTTTGCAACAGTCAGTGGGTTGGCATGGTCAAGTTTAGTCAGTTAAACACATTTCATAAGTTGTTTATTTGCGACATTGATTCCATTTACAATACTTGGTGGGGTTTTTCAAGGTTCTTCACCACTGTTTGGCTAGCACCTAGCCTCCCGCCTAATGGCTCATGATAAACACTGGGTCATGATTTGCTGAATCAACAGTGACATCACAGGAGTCCATTCCTGATTACAGCCAGTTTAGCATGTCACAATCTTCCTTTATGTTCCCAAACCTCACTGATTTATACATTATTTTTTGTACGACCTTAAGATTCATGCAAACAGAACTTTCCTGTATGTAAAGTGAGTGACAAGCAGGTCCTGTGAGTGCCATCTGCCCAGCGTTGGGGTCTTTGCCCATTTTAGAATGTGAGCTAAGAGAAAGCTGCTTTTAATAAAAACTGACGACAACAGTGACAAAAATAAGGATATAATATTAAAATAAATCAAATGATATACAATACTGTCATTATTCTGATACAGAATTTTTACACGGCAATATTGATATAGGTACACATGGCAGGACGTCAGGTAATCCATTATAAGAGATCTTCTGGTTACAAATGAAGTTTAAATTACAACTTAATACCGATTTTAAAATGGTAACGGGGGTTATGCCAGATTAAAATCAATACTTCCTCTTCAAGTGACATTTTCTGGAACATCTCTGTGAGACTTCAAAAAAAAAAAACACAACTTCATAAAGAGAAAGATAAATAAATGTAATGTTGTATTGGAGAAGTTTTTTTTTTTTTTTAAACCAACCCAAATCTAGATATCTGGACTAACTTGACTTTCCCTTCCCTCTGGATTCACTCACACCTGTCACACAGTGGACCTGAAGTCTTGTCGCATGGACAGGTTCCGTGAAAGTTTGGAAGCACTCCAACCTCTACTCCATCTTTCAGAAGTCTGGAGTGTCTAGTTCAACTACACACCCTTCACTGTTTAAGTATCAGGCAAAAAGCCTGAGTCTCAACAGTGATTCTGCGAGCAAATTAGAGGCTGTGGAACAACCCTGCTCCCCACTTTCAAAGGCTAGAGGACTGGTGAGGGAAATGGTGAAAAATAAAGTGAGAGCCTTACAATTCTTTGAAGAGAGAAAAGAGACCCCAGAGTGTGTGTGTGTGTGTGTGTGTGTGTGTGTGTGTGTGTGGTGGGCAGGGCTGGTGGGAGAGGGTTTAAGAAAAAAAATTTTCTGTGACAAAATATCAAATTCTTATTCTTCTCATTTCTGTGTAAATAGGTGAGTTATTGGCATTAAAAGAGCCCAGCCAAATCAAAACACAGACGGGAAAATGAGAACTGGTTCCATAATGCCCTGCACTTTACATTCATATCCAAAATTAAAATCCGCTTTCAATTAAAAAAAAAAAGTCATTTAAACATCAAAGATAGAAATGTTACTTGGATAGCCGAGGAAGCAACAGCATTTCTTTCTGGCATATTATTTGTTTGGCACAATCACAAGTAAATAGACTTTACAGACATCATGTGGCTGTTCACATTTAAAGTTTCTACTCTCAAGTGATTACTTTCGGGCTAAACAAATAAATCGATTAAATGAAGTCCGTAAACAGGCTAAGCCCGGCATACATGGACACGTGTGATGCATTCTCCGCCCAAAAAATGGAACCTAAGACAGAAGAAGAAAACTGAGTCAGAGCACAGGAAACGTTAAAAAACAAAATCAAAAAACCCGATTCTTGAGAAATCTCTTTGAATAAGAACAGCTAGTGTTACCTGGAACTCTTAATCAAGCAATACGCTCTGCACCTTATTATCCTTTTTCATCCCACAACCACTCTGTGAAGATGACAAATGCTTTCATTATACCCATTTTACAGGTGAGAGACTGAGACACAGTGAGATCAGCAACCTGCCCAAGCTCACAGACACAGACCTTGACGCTTGGCTGGCAGCTGGACCAGAGAGACCAAGCTTTTAACCACCAAGCTATACTGCCTTTTACTTCTTCATTTTAATTCTTTTTATAGCATCCTATTAATAAGCTCCTTAAGGAGGTCATGACATTAAGGGTATGACCACAATGATATTATAATGAGTAAATACGGAGTCACTGAAAACAAGCAATGTATAAACTCACACATTTGCACACAGATGGCAGGAGGGGTCAGAATTCTGAGCAGTGTGGGTAGGGGAGGAACAAAAGGGAAACTGGAGAAGGAGGCAAGCTTGAGTCACAGAAAAGGAACAAACTAAACCCCGGCCCAGGGAGAGCCAGCAGAGAAAAGCTGGCTTCATTCTAAGAGGCATCCAAGTGGTATTTCTGAGTCTTGCCTATGCCACCAGTGAAGCAGGTTTGAGGGGGTCAACCAGCAACCAGCAACATGGTTCTCTGTCTCAGGGCCAGTGGAGTCCCTCAAAGTACATATATGTTCCAGAGGCAAAGAACAAAATTCATTCTCTGCCCTGGGGATGGTGCCCTCTTGAGACTCTGCCTCCTTGGGAAGCTAGAGAGATTTTCCCCAGGCCTGGAGGCAATAATGAGTCAACGAAATGGGACGGCAAATTACTCTGGTCCAGGATAAGTTGAGAGAGGCAAGCTATCAGAGACTCATGCCTCAGGGATCCTTCCACAGTTTACACAAGGCAGAAAAATGCATCCTGTCTGTTTCTCAACTCTGCTGTTTTTTTGTCTGCTCTCTATCATTCTAGTGTATTTCCTAGTGTATGCCATGGAGAGAGGCAGGCCCATACCAATTATCTGTCCTAATGAGAAAGTCTGAGACGCATCTTCCAGATGCCTTTGAAATAATTCCTTTGTTTGTAAAAAAAAATTGTCTGCAGACAGTGACAGAACCATTCTAACCTTATTTGGGGGCTGAACTAAGAGGACAGACTCAACTGTATGGTAGTCCAAACAGTGGTCAGGGCTCAGTACGCTGGGCACTATCTTTGGGCGGGATCAATAAATACAAAAGGAAGAGAGGAAAGCAACAGGTGGGCGTTGATATGCACGTGGAGAACCTGGCAGAGCCACCCCAGGTTCCTCTGCCTTTTGACAAGGGCCTTATTGTCAAGGCTCTGGTGACAGTGCCAGCCCGCAGGGGCCGTGGCCCTCAACGCCCCTCAGACTCATGCTCAGAATGGTTCTGTCACTGTGTGCTCCAGGGGCACGTGGATGGCTGGTTTGTTTGTGGGCCCTGAGAACCTGTCGGAGGAGGTGGGCCCAGCTGCACTGGCTCGGGCGATTACAAGGGGACAGCAGGAGAAGTTCCAACCTCCCGGATCTGCTCTAGCCCTGAGTCTTTGAGAGCTTCATTGTGTCACACCTAAGACCACTTTGTGGGCAGCTGGGGATGACTCCACCCCCCCCCCAGAGGACATCAGGTGGTATCCAGAGACACTTTTGTTTGTCACAACTTGGGGGAAGGAGCATGAGTGGTGGGTGGAGGCCTGGGGTGCTGCTGGACAGCCTTCAACGCACAGGATGGCAGCCCCAACAAGAAGACCTCTCCGGCCCAAAGGGCCAACGATGCTGATGTGGAGAAAAATGAACAGAGGCAGCAACATCTGAGGTAAAGGAGCCTGACCTGAGTGAAGTGTAACTATAACGACCGTGTCAAATTGCTACACACAGACTATGCCAAGCAAATTTCCTTCATCTGCCCATTCCGCAGACATTTACTGTTCCCAACCTACGAGGCCTTACGTCACATGCTAAAGAGACAGTGAGAACAAAACAGGAAAGGCCTGGGCCCATCACATGGCGTGAATTGTAGTGACGGAAGACAGAGGACCAGGGGGACAGTTTAAGCACCAAAAAAAGCCCCTTGGGGTGCCTGCCGTCCAGTGATGTGGGCCCCAAGGCATCATGGGCACTCTCTGGCCTGTTATGTGCATTCTTAGTGCCTTGAAAACAGTTGCAAAGAAAAATGACAGTGGTGGCCAGCCAGACCCAGGCTTCATGAGGCATCGTACATGAACGTCACACCAAACCTGTACGCCAGCTTTTTGCCTTTTTTTGGACACAAGCTAAGTGGCTTCCTCTTGAAGTGAAGTGACACGGCTGACTGAGGTCACCCAGCTGAAAGGGAACCTGTCATCATCAAACCCAGCCCCGCTTTCTTCCAGATCTTGCGCTTTTCTCAAATACCACTATTCCCCCAACTCCAGGCTCTTTGAAGAAAGGATATCTCATTTGTGAACACGTGGCACTTAGCCTGAGACACAGCAGACGCTTAAGCGAATACTTGTTAAAAGCCTATCTCCTGACCCCTCCCATCTCCCCAGACATGCTCTGCCTAAAGGCAGAGGGGTGTCCTTCCCAGGTAATGTGGCTTCTCCTCACTCCATACACCACTGGCCGGCACTGAGCAGGCCCAAAGTGACCCATGCCACCAAACTCACAGAGAGGGACTCACGTGAAGCCAAAGACCTAGGGGGCCTTCCTAGGGATAGTTCCAGGATAGTTCTAGGGCCTAGGGAGCACCCTGGCAACGTGCTCCCAAGGTCATATGTCTCTGTGAATCTCTCAAAAATATTGCGGATTTTCCTTTTTCTTATTGAAGGTGACAAGGTACTATTGGCCTCAGCCCAGATCTGCCCCAACAACCTTGACATCGTGAACACACTGTCCTGCAGGGATCTTTATACCTTGCAGCCCTGTTCTTATTCTCCGCAAGCCCACTCCCCCTTTGCAAGATCTGCTCTGTGTCTCTCCCTCTGCCAAGTCTTTTTCATCTGTGCCCGATCATAGCAGTTTTCCTCCTCTCCTTCTCCCACCGAGCCCCTACTGACAAAGGGCACCATTTCTGACGTGATACACTTGGCAATTTCTCCACTGGCCCCTTCATTTCTAGCTCTACACATTTTTTTTTCCTTAAAGATTTCATTTATTTATTTATTTTAGAGAGAGAGACAGAGATAGCAACAGAGATAGAGAGAGAGAGAACGCAGGCACACACCAGCTGGGAGGAGGCTCAGGGCTGGATTCCTCATGAGCTGAAGGCAGACATTTAACCGATCGAGCCACACAGGCATCCCCTAGCTCTACACGTGTTGTGTGACAAAGTCAATAGGCGTCTAATAGCCAGAGACACGAGAAAGGACATAGGAGAGGCACAGAGAGAGCCCAGGAGCCAACCGTTCAGTTCCAACTTGACGGTTTATTTTAGAATAAACTCACTCCAGCATTTCCTACTGGCGTCATGTGGTAGAGGCCAGGGATGCTGCTGAACATTCTCTGATACATAGGCTTGTCCCTACCACCAAGAGCTGTCAGGCCCATACCATCAACAGTTCCCAGGCTGAGAAACCATATTACACCGAAGTGTATTTATGTCCCCTGAGTCTCTCTGGCAAGGAACTTGTATTCACAGCAGGGATGCTGCCCTGAGAGAGAAAACACAGATAATGGCTCTTGAGCTCTGTGGTAGGAAAGATGAGGAAATTAACATATTGGGCTTTCATCCACGCAGCTTCCACTAAATTCTGTAGTTATATTAGTCATATTTTAATTAATATTTTTTAAGGTTATACTCTATCCTGGAAGTATGTTTACAATGTTTCATCATTGGTTGGTTGGTTCTAAAACAGAAACGGTTAATAATTTTTTAAATCTTTTTTTTTTTTTTTTAAGAGTTTCACAAGTAGGCAGAGAGGCAGGCAGAGAGAGAGAGGGGGAAGCAGGCTCCCCGCTGAGCAGAGAGCCCAATGCGGGGCTCGATCCCAGAATCCTGGGATCATGACCTGAACTGAAGGCAGAGGCTTTAATCCACTGAGCCACCCAGGAGCCCCTTTTCTGTTTGTTTGTTTGTTTTTTTACAAAGACAAACCCCAGGTTTTAATTTCAAAATTTTTTTTTCAGAAAAGGAAAATATATTGGTCAAATCTTAAAGTGTAGCTAAAAAAAACAAAAACAAAAAAACACACCAGAAAACAAAAAGTAAAACTGATACTAAAAATGTTAACATAAAAGTAAAGCAAAAGGGCACCTGGGTGGCTCAGTGGGTTAAGCCATTGCCTTCGGCTCAGGTCATGATCTCAGGGTCCTGGGATCGAGTCCCGCATTGGGCTCTCTGCTCAGCAGGGAGCAGCCTGCTTCCCTCTCTTTCCCTCTCTGCCTACTTGTGATCTCTGTCAAATAAATAAATAAAATCTTTAAAAAAAAAAGTGAAGGAAAAACAATTTTGGGGGAGGAAACACAGTTGTTTAAATTGAAGAAAATTATAAACTAACAAGCAATAAAAATAAAAGTATTAACCACATAATTATAAACTTCCAAAGCCAAGCAGTAATCAGAATGGGATGGAAATGGCCAATCTTTGTAAACTCTGAAAAGTTTAAGTATTAATAGAAATATTAAAATAGTGGGATTTTTAAATAGCAAAATATTCCTTGCAGACATGATTCAGTAATTCATCCCTAAGTGTTAAAAATGAATATATGTTAAGAATTTTATTAAAAATGTGTTTGGAAAACCTACATCCTGTTCTTAGGTAAATTGATCTTTAATCTACTTTTCAATTATCAAATGTAAATTTAAAAACTGTACAATTATAAAGGTATAGCCTAGCAGTCACTGTAAACTCCACAAATTAGTGGATGTATCTCAAATAAAATAGTAAACTGAACTCTGTGACTATCAATTCCTACCTGTAGTCTGCAATTTCATTCATCAAATATTACTCACTTTATCAAAATAAACAGTCATTTGTGGCTATGACTAAGTCAAGCCAGAATGGAAAGTTAAAAATTTAAACAGGTGTAGTCTTGACTTATTCATAGTCGTGTTTTCAAAACACCAAGCCCTGTGACCACAATCCCCCCTTTAAAAAAAAAAAAAGGAAGAAAAAAGAAAGGAATGAACACATCATATTAAAATAGAATTTTCTATGCAGTGTCTACACTTTTACTGTTCACTGATGAACCATCAAACTATAGTTTGAAGTTGAATACTATATGTTACATTCACTAGGACACACTTACAAAAATTTCTTTTCTCAGGTTGTTTTGAATAGAATATAGCAGAGAGATAATCTGGAAGTAACTAGATTTTTACCAGGATAAGTTAATTTCACCCAGAACAAGTAACAACTCCAGGACATACTTTAAAAATAGAAATGACATATGAAAATGTATTTTTAAGACAGAAAAGTATCCAGTAGGAAAAGGTGTAAAACTGAGTTCTAGAAACACTTTCCAAATGGGTATCTGAATAGGGGAATATTTAAGAGCTGACATTAAAACCTTTCTCTTTTTTTTAGTCCTTTAGTTCTTTTATCACTTAATTCTACTATGAAAACCGTAACTTGTTATTAAAGACTTCGTTATTAAAACTGTGACTAAAAACAAAGGTGTAGAGGTGTACCTGGGTTTCCGGGAGAAGAATGGTATTGTTTACTCTCGGAAATGACCTTGTACTTCATATACTTGAACTGGAAGTTATTCAGGCACCAGGGAAAGAGAATTTGGTTCTCTTATTAAAATACTTCGGATTTGGAAAACTCATCAGAACTACAGGATGTGACAAGTTCCCACAAGGGACCATTGTTTCTCATCCCACACCAACCAGCTTTGGTAAAGTGTTCAGGTAAACCCACTTTCAGGGTGGTAGGAGAGTATGGGGACTAACACCCCACAACCAGTGGAGCACCAGCCAGACATGAAGTCCCATGGCGCTGTGTGCCCTCTCACCTGGTGACTTCAGCCTGTCACTGAGTCCCTCTGAGGCTTACCGTGGTTGAATGCAGAACGTGCAGGAAACAAATGTGCCTCACGGGCTCGTTGTGTGAAATGAGAAATGCATATACAACATTTAGGGCAGGGTGTCTGGGACATCACAGTCTTCCACAAGGGACAACTGCACTTTGCTATGGCAAAGAATGGTTGCATAGAATGTGTCAGTATTCACTTGTTTTAGCAAAAAGGCTGCACAATTCTGGTATGCAGTGAGTGGAAGGGTATACCAACACTGCACAAAAACCACAACATTCTTAAAAGACTGAGAGGAAACTTTTCAAGGACAGTGGCTCCAATGTACAAAAGTTGACTCGCACTTGATGAGGGGGAGGGCAAAAGTGCCATCAGTGCCCAAGGTGGCTGGGCTGGTGTCACCTCCTCTCCAGGAGTCAGGCATTGAGACAGACCACTAACAGTTTACAACCTTTCCTGTCTTAAAGTGGCCAAAAATAAAAGGTGCATGTCACATGTGACAATGACAGTGAAGCCAGGGGATGGATGGTCTAAATGGAACAGGAAGTATTTCTCAAGGAAACCACAGGAAAGCCAAACTCAGTCTTCAGAGCAACCCAAACAAGTGGGGTTCCTATTACAGCTCTCAGAGCTCAACAGAAGCCCGTTTATTTCATTACCTTCACTCTGAGAAAGTCAAAACAGTAACTGTCATCCACAACTGTCAAGGACAGGGAAGATGGTGGGCTCTACTACAGCTGTCCACCCTAAACCACATGTGGGGGAAAAAAAAAGGTGGACGGCAGAGTCCAGAAGGCAGACTACTTTGCAAACATTCCATCCGTTTTAAACAGGAGAGAACGCTGAGGACACACGCAGCTCTGCCTCCAACAAGCCACCTGGCTGGGGACAGGCCCTTCTGTGGCTCCCGACTTCCCATTGTTGCTGGGTAAAACCAGGAGGTGGCGCTAGAGGAGCAAGGCACCACCACCTGGCGTCCCTGGGGCATCTTACTGAGATCCCACTGTTTCAAGTTTTGATTCAGAATGGGCCAAGACTCTCCAAGCTCCACATACCTTTTCTACTCCCTTCTGCCTCTAACCCACCCCGCTTCCTGAAGTGATGTCACTGACTGGCCTCGTGGGCAGGAGCGTCTGCCATCCCACCTCAAAAGCACCATCCAATCCTGCCTACGTCAGGTCATGCCACTCATTGCCAAAACCGTTCAAAAGTGTTGTTTAGGTCATCGGGACACTGAGCTGTTAGATAACAGAAGAAGTCGGAAAATTAAATATCATTAACCTCTACGATTATGAACAGTGTCTTGCACAGATGGAGTGAAAATAAAGGACTTTTACATTAAGATACAAGGATAACTGTATCATGCATAATTTTCTGCAAGAAACAAAACACAGTTATTTACTTCTGCCCTCTGATATGAAGTCTTTTCAAGAACTTCTGTACTCTGATTTCGGCAGAGAAGCACACACTGTACTACACACATGTATTTTTGTCCTAAATCCCTTTTGGGCAAATTCCCGTGTTTGAAATTATTTTTCTGAAAAGTTGCTAATGTCATGACAGCAAGGATATGAAAATGATTCACTAGAGTAACAATGGTAGAGGACCCAGTTCTTTAAAATGGGAGGGGAGAGGGGAGAGGAGGGAGTTTTCCACTGCCATCTTCTCTAACTTAACAATTTCAAGCACAACACCCTGGGTTTCATGTCCTATAGGCCTTGCTGGGAGATCAGTTACCACAACGTAAGAGAACCACCATGAATACGAATATATGTACTAACTTTACGAGTCAGCGGATGGCAGCTGTCTCCCACTTTGCCCATAGGCGTGCAAATCCTTATGCTCTTAACCCAGATACTAACAGCACAGCACATGCCTCCGGCACACTGGGGGTCCTTGTCGCAGGCCTGAAATGCAACAAACAAACAGATAAATGTAGATGGCGGGCAAGACTCAGGCTGAGGAAATCTAAAATTAGCAGTCAAAAATGCTCTTTATATCTCCGAACACCAGGACTTTAATAATCACACATATAAAAAAGAACTGTAATCTTCATTTACTTGCACATATTTACCATAAAATCTGAACAGAAGAGATTTTCCTAGTTTAAAAAAAAAATGGCCTAAAGAATGGCCCACACATTATGAAAATCTTAAATAAATACACAGAAAATCACCTCTCTTTTTCTAGTGTTTTGTGGCTGAATTGGCTTTGAATTTGAAAAACGAGTCTGGATTAGTCTTATACCATACATGGCCATTAGGAACTACATAAATTGAATCACAAGATTTTATGACTATCAACCGCAGAATACATTGGGCCCAATTTTTTAAAATGATTTATTTATTTATTTATTTTTAAAGGGATTTAAATGGCCTCTAAATCTGGCATGAAATGCTCCAGACCCATAAAGGCACTGATGTAAATTTTAAAAGTGCTCATTTTCCCTTTCAAATATTTGCATTTTGGTTCATGAGACCTGATGTTTCTCAAACCACTGGCTTGATTTTCACATTTCCTCTTTAAAGAAAGAAATTTCATAGGTTGGGAATGGACAAACCAAGATTTTTGCCTTAGGTTATTGGTTTTTTTTTTGTTTTTTTTTTTTTTTTCAGGTGAGTAACCTGCAAAAAAGGAAATTATTGGCTTAGGGTATACACATGTGTACATTACAAAATCAGTTGAACTATTCTTTAAGATTAATCAGATTTAGAAATTCAAATGACAGATGCAATTCTCAACAACGATTACTCAAGGCATCTGTTCTCAATATAAAAATTGTAAATACAAATAATTAAAGAATCAACTATGGAAGAGTTTTCATACCCTATCTAAATAGAAATAAATAATGCTGTCTGAATTATTTGCATGAAAATAGATATGAAGAACTATTGTTCCTTCCTAGAACCAACAAAAAAATAGGATGCTTTGTTTGAACGGTATGTTAATAATCTGTTTTGCTAGTGATAAGGTAAAAACATGTTGTACTATATATGTAAGAAACTAAAAAGTCTATAATTTAGACAAAAATATAAATTTTTTAATATTTATTGGAAACAACTAAAACATTCCTTCAAGGCTTTTCTCCTTCAAAGTTTGGGGGCCAGCCACAAGTCTCAAAACTTAAGTATATGGGCTCACCCTCATTCACTGTTTTTTTGTTAAAAATTATCAACCATCCTGCTCTAAGGTTGGTTTATTTCCCTCATTAGAGTTTTTTTTCTCCGTCTATTTAAAATGACTGTGTGGACAAAATGTCAATTTTCACCTTGGGGCGTTAGGACATTCAGAAGAAAACATCCAAACATTTCCATTTTCCAATTGTTAGCTGTATGCCAGAGACATGTATACATGGCCATGACCTTTTGTAAATGAGAAGTTCAGTACGTGATCTTTTCCAATATGGTCTTAACAAATCTATGTGGAACATAAATCAATTTCAAAATAGCTACACCTATTAACCAAAAAAGGTAAATATTTAAGGTGGAGGTTTCAGGCAGTATTTTTTGTCAACAGATGCTCAAGACCTGGAATTCTGAGGCCCCACTAACACTTTTTAAAAGACAATCAAAATCCAGCCAAAATTTTCCCAAAATTTGGTCAATCACTTGGATATTTAACATCCTGAAAAGATGATAAGTTACCAGGTTTTTCATTTGGCTCCAGATGGTTCCTGTCATGAAGACATAAATACACTACATTGCTTAGAGGAATTTTTAAAAAATTCTCTTTCGGTAACACTGAGTTAAAACAACAAAAACAGCTCATAGAAGTCCACTCTAAGCATCTCTAACAGATAAATATCCCATATGATAAAATTTCACTTTTGTACCAAAAAACTTCACTTCTTGGAAATATTTACAAAGAAATGCATAGGTTTATATAATTTTAATTAGACTGCTGTTTCCTAATGCCCTTCATCCTTAACCCATTGCAGATCTATTCAAATAGTGTTGTCCTGTGAATGGAACAAAAAGATACTTATATTGCAAAGGAATTCTGGGCTCAGAGGATTAGCAGAAATTTAAAATGAGCCAGCAGGGGAAGAGTGGGAGAAAAAAACCAATCATGTTCCAACTCTTATATTAGAAAGACCTGTAAAAAGTTTTTTTTCAACCACACTGACTGACTGACAAAGCTATTCAAATACACTTTCAAAAAAACCTCTAACTATTTTAATAAATATCACAATGCTTATAATCCTATTGGATATAACCAAATACTGTTATTGTACAAGGGCTTTCACGATGCTATAAACCTATGAACTCACTTGGGAGACTATGGAACTTTTATTTTCTCAAGATAAGGAGATTTCCCTCAAATATCGATATTTCATTATGTATCGTCAATTCAAACATGTAAGTTTTATTTAAAATCCCATAATGTGCACTTAGATAATTTAAGTAATTTAATGGAGATGTAAAATAATTTAAGACTTAAAAAAAAGATAAAAGAGTAAAGCAGGGGCACCTGGGTGGCTCTATCGTTAAGTGTCTGCCTTCAGCTCAGGTCATGATCCCAGGGTTCTGGGATAGCCTGGCTTTGGGCTCCCTGTTCAGCTGGGAGTCTGCTTCCCCCTCTCTTACTCTCCCTGCCTGTATTCCCTCTCTCGCTGTCTCTCTCTGCCAAATAGATAAATAAAATCTTAAAAAAAAAATTAAAAGAGTAAAGCAGTTGAACAATCAGGAAATGGTAGGGATTTTGCATTGTTGATGTAAAGTAGAGTACGGTAAACTCGTCCTTCAAATCCATACAGAAAATTGTTGGTGAGAATAGAACTGACTCAGGTCCCACTTTCAGAAATGATGAGGACAACCACACTAAGTTGAAACAAACATCTACATTGTAACCTACTCCATAATTATGCCCGAGCCCTGGAGGTGTTTTATCAGGAGTTGGAAATGGAAAAATTTTACAAGGAAAACCTCAAAAAGCTGGGGGGCGGGGGGGGGGCCCTCTGGAAACCAGAAGGAAGCGTCCACATTGCTTTTCAAAACATACACAGGGCCTCGGACCAAGTTATTTCAAGGGGTTTCTGTGGACGGTGCAAGGGGAGCAAACTCCTTGACCAGAGGGTTAAGTCTCAGCAATGGGAGATACTCGTCTTGCCCCCTGCGCATTTCAGAAAGGGCCTCCCAAATTTTATGGTTCGAGGTTCGAACGCCTCGAAGAAGTGCTAGAGAAGACTCTGAAAGCAAACTTCTTTCAGTTTAACAGAAAAACAGACCAAACTCAGCTTGCAGGGTTCTAAGAGGGAAGCAAGGGGGAGAAGGTGGTGATAAAGGAGGTGGGTGACACTTTGGTCACTTTTTCTTCCATAGCGCACCTAAGATCCCCGGCCGTCCGCTGCGTTTGGAGTAGGGCACCTCTCCCAGAGCGCCAAAGGGCACCTGGGGCAGATGTCCCCGCCCGGGGCGACCCTCCCCGAGCCGCCCCCCTCCCGAGCCCCCCGGGGCGCAGCGCGGGCGCGCATCCCGGGCGGACAGGTGCGCCCAGGGCTGCTTACCCCGGTGATGACGGCGGCGTCCCCGGCGGGGGGTATGAGCAGCAGCGGCGACAGCAGCAGCAGGAGCAGCAGCGGGGCGCAGCGCGGGCCCCTCATGGCGCCCTCGGGACTACGCGGCGGTTGGGGGGCCGTTGGGGGCGCGGGGCCGGGGCGCGCTCGCTGGAGCGCGGAGCGGCGGGAGGGCGGACTGGCGGGCGGCTGGCGCGAGCCTCCGGGCCGTTATAAAGGCGAGCCCCGCCGTGACTCACGCCGGCGCCCGCCCGGCAGCACGCGCGGGGGGCACGGCGCGGGCACACACCCCACGCCCCCACGCGCACACGCGCGCCCACCCCGGCCCGGCGTCCCCGGGACGAGCACGTGCCGGCGCGCGGCTCCCGGCGCCCCCGCCCCGGGCGCCACGCAGGCAGCGCCCCCCGCGGGGCGCCCCGCTCCGGGCCCCGCGCCTAGCCTCCCGCCTCTCGCCTCCGCCCGCCGCCGCTCCTCGCACGCGCTCCAGCCGCTTTGTGGTCTGAGACGCGCTCGTTCACTGCCCTGGTTTCCAAAGCTCCACGTGCTCGGCGCCGAAAACTTGCAGCTCATTTGCTGTGCAGATGTTTAGGGAGCGCCTACTACGTGCCAAGCGGTTAGACACCCCGGGGAGGCGGCGAGAGGAGGGATAGGAGCCTCCGAACCCGTTCAGTTGTTCAGCAGGTCTTCATAGGGCGCCTGCTGCATGCCAGGTACTGGCCACTGGGGTCTGGCCTCATGGTCCAATAACCGAACAGAAAAGACACATCAAATACACCGGGAAACGTGGAAGACAGGAAAAAAGAACAAAGGGCAAGCAAAATCACCCCTAATCCCACATCTCTGACGACACTGTGCGGTTTGTCCTTCCAGCTGTGGGCGTCCAATTTCTTTCTTTCTTTTCTAATGCTTCCCTTTATGCTCACATCTGTTCCCGACCCTCTCCTCCCTGATTCTTCTCACATGCATTTCCTCCCTTCTGTAACGTCGCGCCAGCGCCAGCGTCAGGCAGAGCAGTTCAGGAGGATGCCAAGGGGAAATGAGAACGCCTGGCTTCGGGGCCGCCAGGATGAGGCCCCCTGAACTCTAGGTAGGAAACTCTCTCTTTTACTTTCCAGCCCAGGAAAATCACCCTTCAGTCTTGGAAGAGGCCATACATCATCACTGTGATGAATTCATTCACGCAAACAGGACTTGAGTGCCTACTGGGTTCTAGGCTACCCACAAGAGAACGAGTGACAAATTTGCCTTCCATCTCTGACCCAAGCCTAGATCCAAGAATCACAGCCCGTTTTTCTTCAATGAAAACGATTTCAAGAATACCTCACTGTGACCACTGCCAACTTTGCTTGCGCAGAGGTTTTGGGAAGCCCAACTATGTTCCTGTATGGTGAGAACCTCTGGCTTTCCCTGGTCCCTTAGGGACCAGAAACTGTTGGGAAGCAGATGCGCCTTTCAGCCTCTTTAATAAACGCAGTGAGGGAGTCGGGACAAAGTTACTTTCAGACTGTGGGGTTCCCCATGCCAAAGCATTCAGACTAAATGTGAAAAAAAAAAAAAAAAGGAAGGCAATTATCTGAATGTTAAACAGCTGAGTATTTGGAAAACCAAATTTTTGACGGAGTTTTAAAATCTTTTTGCCTGTGTTTTTGTGTTTGAGAAACATTCTGAAACGAAACAAAACAAAACAAAAAAAGAACTAAACTTGTTTTAACTTTAAGAAATTGTTAAAATTGGACTCCCAGTAAAGTAAGTGGAAACAGTAGCAAGTGACAGATTGGTGGAAAGTTTCCTTTTCCAGTCTCCATGCCAACGCTAGCATGGGAGTGCTGCCGGGGAAATGTAAAAACCAGTCAACATGGGTTTTAACATTCCTACGATTTTTAGAAAATGGTCTATTTCATATTTGCTATAACTGAGTGCCAGCTTGGGTATTCCCTGCTTCTCCAAGCATAGAAAACAGGATGTGTCTACACAGGAAAATCAGATTTCAAAAGTGGATGGCTTCATACATGGCTGTTGGGAAAACAATCGTCATAAGGCTGTTTTGAAACAAGGTTGGAAACACTTAAAAATAGGGTTGGTTGGTTCCATGTTGTTTCTTTTGATCATGTTGTTTCTTTCAATCACTTTTAATGCTTTAGAGGAAAAATGATGGCTCCTGATATGACAAATCTTTGCATCCATGGCCAGCTTAGAGAATTAAAGTCTGAAAGTTCCATGAGTTTGGATTAATTCAGACAAATCAGGTGGAAAGGCCCATTTAACAAAGCTGAGATCGAAATTGAAGAGTAGCTTAACTATTTTATTCTATTTATTACTGCAAACTCTTGATACTGCCGCATGATAAGTTCAGCCCAGAGATAACTGTATAAGGAGAACCAAACTTGGTGTAGTTTGAGTGTAGACTACCATATACTAGCAGGCTATCAAGGCTGATCTGAATTGAAGGGTCAGTCAAGTCCATAGGAACCCAAATTCGTTAATCAGACCAACCTGGATTTGAATCCTGAATGATCATTGGGCAAGCTGCTTAAGCCTTTCTAAGCTTGTTTCCTCACCTGTAAAACAGATACAAAATACCAGCCCAGTAGGGTACAACCTCCACAGGGATGAAAGGGTATAACACCTGTAAACTGCTTACCATAAAACCTAGAATGAACCAGATGTCCTGTTGGCATTCCCTCTTATTAAGTCATATTATCTGGTGTCCTCTGATAATTTCAGCCAACGCTGATAGTTTTTTTTCCGTTTCGCCCACCAGATTAGATTATATACTCCTTATAATTGGGCTCCTTATGTCTAATTTCCCATACATCCCTCTTGGCACACAGCACAATGACAGGCATATGGCAGGCACTCAGTAACTAAGGATCAAGAGGAATATAGAGTATGGAAGACAGTCCAGAGAGGTCACAGGAAATAGATATACAGCGCAGGCATGTTTAATTTGCATGAATCAGCAAAACGTCATCATCAAATAGCCATCGGGATAAATACTTGACCCGGGGCAGGTGATTCAGCCCAGCACTCTAACTCAGGGGGCGTCACGGAACTGAAAGGAGGTGAATGGGGAGACACAAACCTGTCCCACTGCAGTGACCCAGGGTGTGCTGCACAGGGAGAACGGGTTCCCTTGCATCCCTGCCGAAAGCTATGTTCATGTTCTCACCCTTGGTACCTGGCTGTGGGGTCTTGTTGGTAAGGAGGGTCTTTGCCGATGTAATCAATTTAAGATGAGGTCATCCTGGCCTAGGGTGGGCCCCAAATCTAATAACTGGCATCCCTATGAGAGAATGGCAAGGGAGAACTTGACAGAAAGACACAGAGGAGACACACCGGGAGACCACCACGTGAAGACGGGGCAGAGATCAGAGTCATGCTTCCACAAGACAAGGACTGCCATTGATTGGCCATTGATTGGCCAGCAAGGCCCAGAACCTGGAAGTGTCAAAGGAAGATTCCTCCCTAGAGACCTCCGAGGAAGCATGGCCTTGTTCACACCTTGATTTTGGACTGTTAGCTTCCCGAACCAGAGAGAATGATTTTCTGTTGTTTTAAGCCACTCCGTCATGATGCATTCTTCCAGCAGCCACCGGAAACTAATACAGGCAGGTGAACCTGGAGGGTTGCACGCCTGCTTTCGAATACCTCTGCCTCAAGTTGATGCCAATCCCTTTTGCTCAAGTTTAAATGGCCAAAGCAAATCACATGACTCAGCCTGTCTTCAAAGGGCTGGACAATGTAAATCTCAGGGGAACCAGAAGTCTGGTGAGCAAGGCCATATGTTACAGGAGAGGAGGGATCCATCATGGCTTGGATTCCTGAATGGGCATATTAAACTCTGGATTGATTATAAATGATAATGTGTTACTTCCTTTGTGTTTCTTCCTAGTTCAGTACTCCTTATGCTAGAATTATACAAAGACTCTGCAAGAGAGTAAATGTATAGGCTAATATTTTTGGGGGTGTGGGTAATAAGCCATCATTCATTCATTCAGCAGACATTTACTAAATACTATATGCCAGATAACTGTGTGAGGCACTGCAGGTACCATGGTGAGTAAAATAGATGTAAATCCAGCCCCCTGGGAGCTTACAGTCTAGTGGGAAGGCCATGATTCTAATAATCATACAATTACATAATTACAGGAAACAAATGTAGTGCATTAGGACATGACACGGTGGGGGGGGGGGGACCTGAAGGTTTCCTTCAAGTAAAGAAGCAGAAGCTGAGATCTGAAGCTTGAGCAGGATTTAAAGGGATGGAAAATGGGGGCAGCAGAAGTGGAGAGTGCTGGGTACTCCAGGCAGGGGAATCAGCTTGTGCTGGAGATTAGAAAGAGCATCTGTGTTCAAGGAGCTGAAGAGAGACAAGCGTGGTTGGAAGGATGAACCTAAAGAGAAATCTGATACAAATATGGGGCCGGAGAGGTGGTCGAAATCCAATGCAGGGTCATAAGCCTCAGGAATTCCACCTTTACGTGGCCAGGGAAGATGGAAAACATAAGGCATGATGAGACTAGCTTTTGAAAAGAAAACCTTCACTGAAGTGTGATGCAACATGTCCAGAGCCAAACTCCTTGTGGCCCCCACCCAAACCTGTTTTGTTGAAGGCAACTCCATCCTTCTGAGGATGACCTTGGAGTCATCCTTGACTCTCTCTCATACCTCATATCCAATCTATCCAGAATCTTGTTGACCTTGCCCTCATAATATATCTAGAATCTGACCACTTTGCCCTTTTTATGGCCACCCTTCTTGTTCTGAGCCACCATCATCTCCAGCCTGGATTGCTGCCATCAGCTCCTGCCTGGTGTCCTGGTTTCACCCCTGCCCTCTACATCCCATCATTGCCCCAGCTGCCTAAGCTCTTCTTTAAAAATACAAGTCAGGGGACACCTGGGTGGCTCAGTCAGGGTTAAGAGGCTGACTCTTGATTTTCAGCTCAGGTCATGATGCCGGAGTTCAGGGACCGAGCCTCACATCTGGCTCTGTGCTCAGCAGGGAGTCTGTTTGGGATTCCCTCTCTCCCTCACCCTCTGCTCCTCCCCTGACTCACACACTCTCTCTGTCTCTGGAATAAATGGATAAATCTTTAAAAAAAAAATTGTAAGTCAGACACTTTGCTCAAAACCATGCAGTGGTTTCCCGTTTCCTTCACAGAGACTTGAGTTCTTCAGCTTCCTCTACTCTGACTACCACTTGTCTTCCTGCTGGCTCATCCATATTGACCTCCTGGAGTTCCTTGAGCACATAGGTATGATCCCACCATGGGAACTTGGTCCTGAAACTTCTTTTGTCAGGACTGCTCTTTTACCAAATAGACAGGAATGCAACTGACTCCCTTTTGCTCAAACCTCATCTTCTCAAGGAGGCTTCTCCTGACCACTCCAATTAAATTTGCAACTACCCCAGCACTCCAGAGTCCCTTACCCTACTTTCCATATTTGGCTTTCTCCTATAGCACTGAACATCTTCTAGCATACTCTGTTATTTACTAATATGTTCATTGCTTTGTCCCACTTACCTTACACATAGACCAGAATATAAGCTCTATGAGGACAAGAATTTTTTTAAAAATATCTTTCGTTTACCAATTTATCTCCAGTGCCTAGAAGAATGCCTGTCACATAGTAGGTACTCAACAAATATTTGCTGAACAAGTTATTGGGAATGTGGAGAAGAGATTGCCAGTGGGGTAGAATGGACAAGGATGGAACCAATGACAGGTTACTGGAGTGGTCCAGGGGGCTTCTACTAACATCGCTGGCAGTAAAGAGGGGTAAAAGTCAACTGATTCATTTAAAAGTGAAACAGGTAGAGTTTACCATTGGTTAAGATAAAGAGTGGAGAAGAAAAAAAAAATCAGATTTATCCCCAAGATTCACCTTGTATCAACAGTAGTGATGCTGGGGATGCAGAAAATGTACCCAAGTGTGGAGACAGGCAGTCAGACAAGCCTGGGGTATAGAAAAAAGGCTGGGCTGGGAATAATTCTGGCCCATTTCCATTAAAATCTTTTCCTTTTTTTGTATCATATCATATAGCTCCAATGGTAAGAATTTAGATTGGAGGTTGGCAAACTGTGACTTATTACCTGTTTTTGTAAATCAAGTTGTATTAGAACACAGCCACATTTTTTAATGTATTGTCTATGACTGTTTTTATACCAAAGCAGCAGAGTGCAGTATTTTTGAGAGAGAGATTGTATGGCCCACAAAGCTAAAAACATATATTATCTGGTCTTTTATAGAAAGCTTTTATCAAAAGTTTGCTGACTCTTGCTTTAGAGAATAAAGAGTAATCTGGAGTTTTTCTACTGTTCCACAGGGCAAACTTGTTACCATGAGAATTTTCTGGGCCTTGTATGGGCTGTACTTTAATTCTGCCAGTTTATCAGTTTAATCCATCAGCTTCCCTAGTTTGGGAAGTTACCCCAAATGCTGGGGTCCTGATGGACCTCTAGCATGTTCACCTTGTTGTATGTACTCTCACTTCAACTGCTTGTTACATAGTAGTACTCAATGAATGTTTTCTGGTAGAGCTGGAGGAAGAAGGACAATAAATTTGTCTTTTCTGCCATGTTGAACTAGAAGCTGGAAACATTTTTTCCACCATATATATCAAGAAAACTATTATTACTATTGTATATGAAATTCTAGTTTTTAAAGTGATTCCAGCTTGATTGAGGACTTACTTTCTTGTGTGTCTTCTTCATATGACTTCTGGTTATTATAGCATAATAGGTGGGCCTGTTAACTTCATATGAAGCTGGCTCCCATTTGTCTTAGTCAATGATTTTCATTTAGATGGGTTTAAAAAAAAAAAAGTAAAATTAGGGTGCGTGGATGGTGCAGTCAGTTAAGCCTTTGTCTCTTGGCTTCTGCTTAGGTCAGGATCTCAGGGTTGTGAGATGGAGCCCCACGTTGGGCTCCGTGCTAGGCACAAAGTCTACTTAAGATTCAAGTCTCCTTCACAGAGACAAATGGAACAGAATAGAGAACCCAGATTTCGACCCTCAAGTCTATGGTCAAATAATCTGCAACAAAGCAGGGAAAAATATCCAATGGAAAAAAGGCAGTCTCTCCAATAAATGGTATGTGAAAATTGGACAGTTACATACAGAAGGATGAAACTCGACCATTCTCTTACACCGTACATAAAGATAAACTCTAAATGGATGAAAGACCTCAATGTGAGATAGGAATCTATCAAAATTCTAGAGGAGAACATAGGCAATAACCTCTTCAACATCAGTCACAGCATCTTCTTTCAGAACACGTCTCCAAAGTCAAGGGAAACAAAAGCAAAAATGAACTTTGGGAACTTCGTCAAGATAAAAAGCTTCTGCACAGCAAAGGAGACAGTCAACAAAACAAAGAGGCAACACATGGAATGGGAGAAAATATTTGCAAATGACATTACAGACAAAGGGCTGATATCCAAGATCTATAAAGAACTTCTCAAACTCAACACCCAGAAAACAAATAATCAAGTCAAAAAATGGGCAGAAGACATGAACAGACACTTCTCCAAAAAAGACATACAAATGGCTAACAGATGCATGAAAAAATATTCGTCATCATTAGCCATCAGGGAAAATTCAAATCAAAACCACACTGAAATACCATCATGCCAGTTAGAATGGCAAAGATTGACAGGGCAAGAAACAAGTGTTGGAGAGGTTGTGGAGAAAGGGGAACCCTTTCACACTGAATGCAAATTGGCACAGCCCCTTTGGAAAACAGTGTGGAGGGAACTCAAAAAATTAAAAATAGAGCTACCCCATGACCCAGCAATTGCACTATTGGGTATTTACTCCAAAGATACGGATGTGGTGAAAAGAAGGGTCATATGCACCCCAATGTTCATAGCAGCAATGTTCATAGTAGCCTAACTGTGGAAAGAACTGAGATGCCCTTCAACAGATGAATGGATAAAGAGGCGGTCCATATATACAATGGAATATTACTCAGCCATCAGAAAGGATGAACACCCAACTTTTGCATCAACATGGATGGGACTGGAGGAGATTATGCTAAGTGAAATAATTCAAGCAGAGAAAGTCAATTATCATATGGTTTCACTTATTTGTGGAACATGAGGAAGAGTATGGAGGACATTAGAAGGAAAGGAAAAAATAAAGGTGGGAAATCAGAGATGAACCATGAGAGACTATGGACTCTGAGAAACAAACTGAGGGTTTCAGAGGGAAAGGGGATGGATGGATGGGTTGGCCCAGTGATGGGTATTAAGGCAGGCATGTATTGCATGGAGCACTGGGTGCTATATGCAAACAGTGAATCATGGAACACTACATCAAAAACTAATGATGTACTGTATGGTGACTAACATAACATAATATATACACACATACATACATATACACATACATACACACATACATACACACACACATACATACATATTCAGTCTACTTCTCTCTCTGCCTCTCCTCCTTGTGTGTGCTCTCTCTTTCTCTAAAATAAATAAATGAAGTAAAATAGATATTCTGCTTGTTTTCTCACTTTTCATCTTTTATCACTGTACTATTACACAGTGGCTTTTCTTGTTAACAAACTCATATTATCAGACTGAAATATTTTTAAAAAAATAAGAACCAGGCTTTAAATGTGACATATGAAAAATGAACCACTTTTCTAATTCTAAATAAGACATCTATTTTAATCTACTTCAATGCTGATGATTTCTCTTTATTTTTAAAAATAAATCACCGTGCTTCAATTTGAAAGCCAATTGTCTATAGAGGCACTAAAATTATTTAGTCTATTCAAGTGATAATGTACAGTAAAGTTTACCTATTTTTAAATAGTTGGAATATAATCCTGGAGAAAAGGTTTTCTTAAAACAATTAGTAGAAAACTCATCTGAGAGAATAGGAGGGGTCAGGATGAATAGTTGTTTCTAAAAGATTTAGGTTTTATTCATTATAATGCTGAATGTATTTAATATTCATTTTTAGCAATGAAGATAGGGCTTAAGGCTAAGGTTTATATATCACGTACTTCACTAAAAGGAAGAGATTGTTATGCAAATCTGTAGTATATTTAGGAACTTTCCACAGAGAAAGAGGAAAAGCTCATACAGTAAAGAGTTTTAAGATAAAAACCAGGGCTAGGTAATTACTGCTTTATTATTTTAAGTCAACATTCATTAGCTATCCCACGCAAGTAAATTTCACTTAGCAATTTGTTTTTCTCCCCTAACTTTGGATATTTTTCCACTGAGGGAAATGACTTGGAATGAGAAGGCATGTGGGCATAGGAACTTAAGGCACAAACCAGTTCATAGAGCCTTTATTTCTAAATGTAAAGGCTGACTATTTCTATCTTTGCACATGGTAAATAAATTTCAATACAGCTTGTATAAGACCCCCAGTTACTCTCTGGGGTAGCTACTAGCACAATCCCCATTTTACAGATGAGAAAAGAGTGATTTAGAGAGATGAACTATGTTGCACAGAATCATAATAATTTCTAAGTGGTAGAGCTTAGAGTGGTAGAGCTGGGTTTCAACCCAGTCAGTCTAATACCAAATGTTTCAGTATTATAGTTTTGCCCCCTGTTTTTCTGGTTTACATAAACATTGCCATACAAAATTTAGGTAGCCAATAACCAGAAGCAAGAAACTATGACTATGATGTGAATTTTCCTCACACTTATCTTAAAACCTTCCTTCTCTCTTTCTCTCTCTCTCTATCAACTAAGAGACCAAACTCAAGAACAAAATGTCAGAGAGCAGGTATAATCCTAGATTTTTTGTTAGAGGTTTTGTCCAAAAGGATTTCCTCAACAACAGGAAAGGTCAGAAGAGCTATTATTTTATATTTTTATTTTTATTCTTTATTTTTGTAAGTAAACCGGTGAGCAATATCTCTACTCTTCAGCTTCATTTGTCAGAGTTGGAAGAGAATACTGGTACCTCTGCTTATAATGTAACTACCTTGTCGAAGGCATCCTGCTTGCTTACGAGGTAGGAAGAGACCTCTTAAGAAGTCAATATTTCTGTCAACACGTTACAGGCCCTGAGAAGTCCTGCAAAAAGAAACCAGCCCAACTTGCTGCAACCCAGCATTTCCAACCAATTGTTAATAGAGCACTTCCTGCGTGTGTCAGAAATAAAATTTTAGGTAAATCTAAATCCCCTAACTAGACCACATGCTAGCCTTAACAAAAAACTCATTAAATTAAGAATAAATGCTTTGAGCATGTAGTGAGTCTTAGATGAACTCCTCAATCAAATACAAGGAATGCTGAGATACTCGGATTCATATAACTTGCTTTACAGTTGAGGAAACCAAGAATCTGGAAGATAGTACCTAATAGGAACTAGGAGACAGAGCTGGGAGCAGATCATGGTTCTCCTGCTTCCTAATTCAAAATTCAAAATTTTCCCAACTATACCTGCACCTCTTTGAGGTATGGGTACCCATTTACAAAACAGTTATAGACACATTTTCCGAAAAAAGGAAACTAGTTTGTGGATATTTGTGTCCTGTATGTTAAGCCATTCTAGCTACGGGCTCCACTGTCCTTACAGTGAGAGAAGATCATCAAATCGTGCATTTGATGTGAAAGCACCCTTGGCCTCTATCTACTGGTGTCATTTGCCCTTCACATGCTTCAGCAGAGTAAATATATATAATTAAATGTATATGTATATATTAAGAGTAAATGTATATATTAAATGTATATATAAGTATTACCAACATTTGGTCTGTGAATTGGTGAACAGGATAGCATAGGCTTGGGGATGGTGGGTTTTGGAAAATGGCTTTTGATGGGCTAAACCCTAAGTGGTAAACTGCTAACTCATTTGTTTACCTCTGAAATGTCTTTGAACTGATAGATGCAATTCTCCATAATGAAAGTATTTCCAAGCCCTAGCCAATGATCCATAGTAATTGTGCTTTTATGATCTTATTACACATTCTCCCCTCCACTTCTTTTGAGTTTCTGTTTAATAGACCCCCATCATAATAGCTGGAGGTGGAGGAGAGCGAGTGAGGTCAGAAGATGGGTTTACTGGGGTGCTGAAAAGTGTTTTCCTTGTAGAGCAGGTGGGGCTTCAGAACCCCGCCTTGACTGAGGAGCTCGTAGTCTTCCTTAAAGCTGATGAAACTCCCCAAATCTTATCCTAGCACAAGCTGCTTGGGGTTATCCAGTTATTCTTTTTTTTTTTTTAAGATTTTATTTATTTATTTGACAGAGAGTAAGAGAGATCACAAGTAGGCAGAGAAGCAGGCAGAGGGGGAAGCAGGCTCCCTGCTGAGCAGAAAGCCTGATGCGGGGGCTCGATCCCAGGACCCTGAGACCATGACCTGAGCCGAAGGCAGAGGCTTAACCCACTGAGCCACCTGGGCGCCCCGATTCAGTTATTCTTAAATTCTTAAATTACTTAACAGCTAATCTGATTTGCAAACGGATCTCTTATATATTCAGTTTCTGTAAAATAGTGGACTTCCCCCTTAGTGGAACACCCAAGTTTTGGGAAGACTGCTGTCAGATAAATTCTTCCTGATTGCCCTTTTTTCCTGATGCTTTTATAGGCAGATAGGGCAGGGGGATCTGTGAAGAGAGAGTACAAGCAATTTTACACACTAGAGACACACTGGGTCTGTAGGCGCCTTGAGGAAAGTGCCCTAAGAACGAGTCCACACCACACGCCGGTACCAGATGGCTCTTTTTAGAGCAACCGTCTCACCATTACCATGTTCAAAATCCTAAACTGATTTTCTTTTATTTTAAATTCCAGGACAGTGAACATACAGTGATATTACTTTCAGATGTACAATATAGCAATTCCACAATTCCATACATCACAGGGTGCTCATCACGACAAGGGCACTAAGCTGACTTTCTAAACTAAGAGCTCGTTAATCTACACCCCTCTGAAAAGCACTCCAGGTTCTCTGCTTGGAATCGAGCTCCCTGTCTTGCAGTCTCCCCTCTGAATGCCAAGCAGGCAGATGTGTTTCCTGGACATACACAAGCTGTAAGCATCCCCCTCCTGCTGTCACTCCTGCAGGACCGTCCCTTGCCTGTCTTACTAGTTACTGGCTCCTGAAGGCCAAAGCATTGCAACCCCTCGTGCCCATGTGACTGCAGTCCACATTCAACTTTCTTTTCTAAAACCCAAGAGCACTTGGAATGCACCCCTCGAACACTCCTAAGAAACATCTCGGTCTGAGTCAGGGCTCGTGACATCATGTCTCTGAGCTTTATTGGTAAAACGAGGATCATGATGGCTCTGTCCTCAGGGGGCTGTTATGGGAACTAAATGAAATAATGACTGACTGTGATCCACCAACTGCATCGTCATAAGAGCGCAATAACTGTAAACTAAAGTATCCTCATACCTCCCTAGCAGGTAGGAAATGACAGGCAGGCAAGAATAAAAGGACTGAGAGTATTAAAACGAGATTAAATGAGAAAGCAGACTGCATGGCATACTTGGCTTGATACCTATTAGATGATGGTGACGATGATGAGATTGTGTTTTGTCAACTCTGTGTGTATCACTCTTAGGGATGAGTACCCACTTATAATCCAGCTATAAACACATTTTTCCAGATCATGGAGCTGTGGAGTAAGGAATAAAGGAAGTGACCTATCTAAATATTTAAAGTGCTTAGCACAGTGCTTAGCACATATAAGCATTTGAAAATGTGCATTATTATCACTGTGTATTCTTTCGTATTATTATATTTCCTCAGAGTAAGCCTATCTACAGTTTTTCTGGTTTTCCTCAATATTAGGCCTCTGGTGGGTATGTTTTCATTATTGAATATTTGTCTCAATTATAATGAGCCATAATATCAAATGATGAGCTCCTGAACTCACAGAGTGTACAAATCATCTACAATATACTCTATATTTGGAATGCTATTGGTTCCCTTTCTTAAATATCACAATACATTTACTGAAAGTTCAAGCAAATTTGGGGTTTAACCATGTCATCACAATTTGGGGCCTATAGTTAACTGCCCTCCCTTCCCCCGCCTGGGGCATGTGCAGGTTTAACAGACACGGAATCCGCTCAGAGATGGAGGATACGAAAGCAAACAAGCAGAAAGCCCTCCCAGGCTGGTCTCTGAGGCCTGTTTGTTAGTCTTTTTACCCCCCTCACATTTGGAAAGTGTTGCTCTGGGGTTAGATCTGATGACGACCAGTCCCAGCTCAGCCGCCGACAGCCTGACCACTCTTGGGGAAGACACTTACACTCTTAGAGCATCAGTTCTCTCTTCAAGAAGATAGAGCTAAATATGGTCATACCTGCAGGGCAGGGCTGTTATGAGAAATAGACAATGTGCCTGATGCAGTAAAAATGACCCAATGAGACATTTGCTCTTATCAAAGGAAAAGGTGCCAATGTCAGTGTCCTGGTCCTGAAAAGGTGCTCTGGTCATGTACATGGTACTGCTGGGGGAGCATGGGGGGAGGCTCAGGAACTCTCTGTATCACTTTTGCTATGTCTGTGAGTATAAGATTAGTTCAAAATAAAGAGTTAAAAAAAGAAAGAGAGGAAGAGAAGGAAAAAGGAGGGAAGAAAGGAAAGAAGGGAGGGAGTGAGGAAGGAAGAAAAGAAAGAAAGAAAGAAAGAAAGAAAGAAAGAAAGAAAGAAAGAAAGAGAAAGAAAAAAAGAAAGAAAGAAAGAAAAAGAGAGAAAGGGAGGAAGGAAGGAAGGAAGGGAGGAAAAGAAGGAAGGAAGGATGGAGAGAGAAATGGGAGTCTCTGAATACAAATTCAGCAAAGCTGACCATCATCAGGGTAGCGGCTTCTGGCCTGAGAATCTGCCTGTCTAGCTCCAGTGACAGGCAGGTCTCCCTTGAACCTGGGGAACAGCACATTCAGACCACACAAACTGCTGCCCTTGTTCTGACTCTGGCTCACTGCAGCTCTCTGCTTATGCCTGGAGGGAGAGGCTCTGGGAACCAGAGGGCCTGAGTGTCAGTCCTTGGGCAGTGAGGGTTTTCATCCTAAAACAACAGATTGGCATTCTGATTTCATGACCCAAACTGAGGAGGCCTTTTTATCCTAAGTGCCCTGCTCCTTCTCTGGAGCTGCAGAGAGGTCAAGGAGACACTGGACTACTGTCACTGGGTCAAGGTGAGCAGCCACCTGTGGCCCCTTTCGGGACACAGCCAGAAAACCTTCCCCTAAACGTGCATTTTCTCCAAGCTCCACACATGGAGACTTTTATGCTCTTCCAGTTCTGGTTTCAGTCACTCCCAGAATAGCACAGTGTGATCCAAAAGAATTTTCCACAATGAGGGAAATATTCCACATCCTTGCAGTCCACAACAATACAACGAGTCTCATAGGCCTGCAGGGCACCTGCAATGTGGCAAATGTAACCGAGGAATACATTTTTCAATTAAATCTAAATTCAAATAGCCACATGTAGCTAGTGACTACCATGTGGTACAGTACAGGTACAAATTAAAATTCTTCTACACCGCTGTAAAGCTGCTGCATTTGAACATTGCTGGTGCTCCCAAAACCCTCTCTGGGTGTTCCCCCCAAATACGTATCCTCAATTTCCTGTCTGTTAACCATTTCCCCAGTTGTATTTTGTCGTTTTGCCAACTACGTGCAGATCCCTAAATAAAGGTGGATTTTTTCTTCTTCTAACTCCAATCCACAAGCATCTCTGAGCCCTTAGTCCTTTCTAGGGTCTGCAGAACTTGACTTTTGAATTCCTCAGGAATCTTCTAATGGTAAGTAATGAAATCCAACGCAAACTGATTTAGGCAAAGAAAGAATTGGTGCACTCTCGAAACAGAAGGCCAGGCGTGAGTCCAGGCTGGTCTTCAATCAGGTTTTGGGCTAGGTCAGTCTCCTCCGGGAGACTCTCTTGAATGAACGACCCCAGCATTTCCACAATGACACTCTCACTGTTTCTTATTTACCAAAACGGGGCTCTATACCTGTTTCCTGCCCCAACAATTCCAGCAGAAATCCCAGGTCTTAGTCTCAGTGGATTATTCTGGGGTAGGTGCTCATCTCTGAACCAATCTCTGTAATCACAGGGATGGAATGGGCTATTGGACGTTGATTTGGGGGTGTGATGCTGATACACATATGAGAGTAACCCCACCAGGCTGTTTGTACTTAGGGTGAGAGGAGCAGGTTTTCCTTGGGAAAATGAAGGCGCTGTTAACAAAGGAAGAGAGGGGGGACATAGCCAGGCCAAAGCAAGAGATATGTGCCCTGTTTCTGAGCAAAGAGGGTTACTCTGTACACATCTCTGTTGCTGATGGGCCTTGTATACACCCCCCACTCCTCCAATCAAGACACAAGAAACAAGATAACTGCTCCTGGGTATGGTTGACTTAACTTCTTAGGACATTTAAATCATTATCCTATTCCAAAAGGAAAACACGACTGAAGACTTTATCTTTGGGTTTCCATTTTTCCATGCAATAGTTTTTGACTCTAAAAATGTACTTTATTCATTTAAATTGGATAGTTACGACTCTAACTTCCTACTTGATGACTACATATATTCTTTCTATACCACAGTGAGGTAAATTAAAAAGAAATTAGTGGGTGCTATTTCAGAGATGTATGGCACAGAGATCAGCAGAACAAGCCAGAAACAAACACAAAAGCAACCCATGATTAGTCATAATAAAGATTACCACCAAACAATGAGACTTTATGGGGCTAAAATGATGAAATATTTATAGACCAGTTCATTTTGTTTGCCACTGCAAACTAGTTTTCATTTTTCACATTTCTCTCTCTGCTTCTATTAGAAGCCATGGAAACAGCCCCCTCTTTTTCTCCCCTATGCAAATTGACTCACCTCAGCATTTACTGACCTTTCCTTGGCCTATTCTCTTTTTGACTGTGGCCATGTCAGTTTTTAAGAATGCAGAGAATCTGATAATAAATGCTTTCAGAAGATAACAATATCAAAACCTGACCTTGAGTCAATGATAGACAATTGCTTTGTAGAATTTATATATATAAATTTATATATAAAAATTTATATATATTATAACATGTATTTATATATGATATATAAATATATATATTTACATATAGATATATAGATATAAATCAATGACTATTTTCCTTCTTTAAAATAATTATATCCCTATATTCCTCAATAAGACTTTTGGAAGAAAAAACAGTATGCCTCATTCTATAGACCTGTTTTCCACAAATTTGCACGTAAATCGCATCTTTGTGAACTGAATCATCATTTCAGGTCCAGCGTGACACCAAAAAACTTTTTAGTGTATCATGGAATAATTTTAATTTTAAAGGAAAAAAAATACTTCTGAGCTGTCCTATGTAAGTTCTTCCATTTGTAGTTTTGGAAACTGAGATACATGGTGAAGAATGACTTACCTAAGGCACACTTAAAGTGAGTTTCTTCTGTGATTTGTATTACTATTCTTTTTTTTTTTTTGATAAACGCAGATTTTGTTTTCAATGTTTACTTAAAAGAATATAAGCCTATAGGAACAAAAGAAGATTGTTTTCTTCATAGCTCTCTTGTAGTTTAAACATAATTTATCATTTTAAAAAAGATTTTATTTATTTATTTGACACAGAGAGGGGGAGCGGCAAGCAGAATGAGAGGGAGAAGCAGGCTCCCCACAGAGCAGGGAGCCAGATGAGAGGTTCCATTCTAGAACCCCAGGGTCATGACCTGAGCTAGAGGCAGATGCTTAAGGGACTGAGCCCCCATTTGGCCCTGTAATTTATCATTAATTACAAAGTTTGTAGATGAAATTTAGAGGTTTTAAGTTGTATTTTGAAAGGAAAAGATCACAGGTTAAAGCATTGGCATTCAACTGGGTGTGATGTTGGCTGGCCCTCAGGGGACATTCAGTAACCTCTGAAGACATTTTTATTTGTCACAACCAAGGGGGAGGAGATACAATTCAGCCACTGGTGGGTAGAGGCCAGGGATGCTGGGAAACATCCTACAAGGTACAAGACAGCCTCTATAGAAAGGAATGATCCAGACCCCAAAGTTACTAGTGCTGATATGAAGAAAAGCCTGGGTTGAATGAACCCACTACTGCAGGTAAAGATTCCCACAAAGATAATAAAACATGTTCTTGTACTTGGTCTGTTCAGCGCTACTCTATTAAAGTGTCATAATGACCCTGTATCTCTGTAGAGAAGCTAATGTGAGAAGCCTTCCAACTTACTTCTGTATTTAGCCTCTGCTTCTTCCTCCCTGGGAAACTGATCTTCTCTCCTAGAAGGTCAACCCCTCCTCCACAGCTTGGGAGCTGCTTAAGATTAAATTCTGCTGGGGCACCTGGTGATGCAGTCCGTCAAATGCCCAATTCTTATTTTCAGTTCAGGTGATCTCAGGGTCCTGGGATGGAACCCCACTTTAGACTTTGCACTCAGCACGGACACTTTTGTCCCTCTCTCTCTGTCTCTCTGCTCCTTCCCCTGCTTGTGCTCTCTCACTCTAAAATAAATAAATAAAATCTTAAAAAAAAATAAATACATTTGGCTGCACCCTTACAGAAATATCCAATTTTCTCTGGCTTCAACAAACAGGAGTTCTGTTTTCCTCACAAAAAAAGAAGTCTGGAGGTGACTCTCCAGGATGGTACACTGGCTCCATGATGCCATCAGAGACAAGGGACTGTTCCACTCTTCCATGCAGCCATTCTTAGCACTTTGGTCCCCATGCATGTCCCCTCAGGATGGTAAGATGGCCACCCCATCGACAACCGTGGGGCAGAGGGGAGAAGAGCAAAGGGTAAAGGGTGCCTGTGGGCTGAGAATGTCCACCTCTGGTGACAGTTGCAACTAGATCCTCAATTGTTAAGTCTCTAAAAATCACACTCTGTTCATTGCCCATGTGCACTTATCATATTTGATAATGACATAGTTTAGTTATCCATTTTCTTGCTAGTGGTCCCTTTTCTCAACCCAGTAGATGATAAACTTTGTAAGGAGCAGGGAGCAGCCTGGTCTGTGCTCTGCCTGGCTGCCCTCCCATCCTTCTTGTTTCTGTGCTCTCCTCTCCCAGCTGCTTATACCTTTGCTGCTAACAGGAGACCCAGGGACAGGACTGCTCACAGGCCTGATTCTGCCTGTGCAGGAAATCAGAAATGCCTGAGTGTTTCCAACCCAGAGGGGTGGCCCGTACCCAGTGAATGCTAGTTATGTGCTAGTTGTTGAAGGCAACTCAGAAGTGTAGTTACTCTCCAGAGCTCCCTGCAGGCTGGGGTTTTGCCTGAGAGCAGCCCCTGGCTTGCCTTCTTCCTTTTCTTGCTCTGTCCTCCCACCCTCCTTCTGCTTTACAAGAGTCTCCTGGGAACAGTGCCTTAAGAAATAATTTTCACCAGAATCTTTTTCTCTTGGTCTGCTTCCGGGAAACAAACCATGTTATTTTTATTCACCAGTGCCTCGTACAGTGCCTGACACAAAGTGGGTTCTCGAAAACCTCTGCAAGATTACTTTAAAAACAAACAAAACAATAGTAAACTCAGCCAAACAACCAGTTCTAGTGAAAGATGTTTGAATTCAGTCAAGTTCATATGATTCAGTGACAATTACTAATTCTCTATATAGGTTTGATTCTACTTAATGGAACTCAAATTCAAAGTAATCTCAAAGTAATGTTGGATATTAAATTTTCACTTAAATTTGACGTGATGGATTCATATAATATGAGAGGGGCTAAAATTTTAAAATGTGTCTCATTCCTCAATTAGCGTCAGGTGCCCAGTGACAAGCCCAGTAGTCTCACTCTACCACAAAACCTTCCTTTTTGTAAGCAGGCTAACTATGATGGCATCCCAGAAGCAAAGCGACAGGTGACATTAAATGAAGTTACTACAGATGAAAATGGAGGTTGGGAAAGAAGAGTGAATTCCTATGGGGAGTTTAAATCTATGCAGAGCTTTCCCGGGGCCTCAGAGCTCAGAGTTTCTGTTCATTACTCTCTTTCTTGTGCTGTCTATGCTTCATGGTCCTCGGTGTTCTCCAGCAATGACTCTGCTGCAGGTCTTGGTGCCTGAGTCCTGGAGCACTGCCTTTCCCAGCCACAGAGAGTAGAGGCTTGAAAGAAGGGAGTCTAAGATTGGCTAGGTATTGTGTCTGAATTTCAGTTAATATCTTACTTCACATTTGTATTACATTGTTTGGAGCCAAACATTTTCCTGTTACTACTCACTCTTGGTGTTGGGGTTAGACTCCTCAAGTTCAAATCCCAACTCCATCACATTCAAGCTCTGTGATATGGTACAACTCATTCAATCCCTCTGGGCTGCAGTTCCCTATTTATAGAATGGAGAGCACATGAGAGAAAGAGGTCTTGGTCTTTTTTGACCCTTACTATCTTCCTAGTGACTAGGCAGTGCCTGAAATATGATATGTGCTCAATGAGTATTGCCTTATTAGTGAATGGGGCATTTGTGAAGATTGAAGGGAACAGTGAACATAAAGGACTTACAGTGTCTGACACAAAGTAATCTCTCAGTAAATATTAGCTATACATAGTTAAATATATATGTAAGTATATACTTTCATTTTTTACTCCTGGTTACATAGTATCTAAGCATAATACAATCTGTTAGAATTCATGCTTTTGATTAATAGAGGGATCTCCCTGTTTTCTGACAGCAATGGCACATGTAGTCAACATTGCTGATTGTCCAGTCAGCCTCCTTTCTCCCCTTTTCTTTCTTCTTAAAACAGAACCCAGATTCTGGCCAAGTATTCACCATCGCACATGTCTCACCACTCAGGAGAATGCCACCCAAGACTACGTTCTGGGGGTGGATCTTAAATAGTCTGAGCCAATCATACATCATCCCTTCCCCTTAGCTCTGCTTCTGTTTCTGATTGGTCACATAATTAAGGCTGGCCCAGTCACAATGAAGGAAGGATTAACATTTCCTTCGCTGGGTGTGGTTTTTCCCTCTACCATCAGATGGTTGAGAACAAAGAAGCACGCAGGTTCAAGTGCCGCTGAAGGCGTGTCGCAATCACGTGGTACTCCAGAATTACATTTCGATCATCATGAGAAAATGGAGCAGAGAGCTAAAGTGAGCCGGGTGTTTGATAGTAACTTTAATGGTCCCACTCTTTCTAGTTATGTCAGATAATATATTGCCTTTCTGTGTAAGTCATTTAGCATGGGCTTTTCAGTACCTTGCAACCAAAAACATCCTACCTAATGGACTTGAAAATTATTTAGGTGGTGATAATAAAAGTGTCTTCTTCAAATAATAATAGTAATGATAACCAACACTTACTCATCACTGTGTCAAACCTTGTACCAAACTCTTTGGCTCTTTTACTTACTTATCCTTCTAAACAATCATATGAGGTAGAGATTGTTTTTAGCCTCATTTTCAGATGAGGAAATCTTTGTCCTCAAGGATGCACATACATGTGCACACACAAACACCCCCAAGACAAGTCAGCGACAGAGCTGGGATTTCAACATCTGCTGTCTGGCTCTGGAACCAAACTTACTCCTTGCGCAAAACCTAACTGTTGAACTCTACAGTATTTAATAATATGAAGATTCACAATGACAGATATATACACCAGCATCACAACAAAACAAGAATAGATTATGCTTCACTTTTTTAGGGAAAAAAAAAAAGAGTATACACTAAATCTTTCTCAGTAAATAACTGAACACCAACTCAGTTTTATTGCTGGTGTACCCTTTTACATAAAATTTATCCCTTTTGAAAACATGTGTTCATCCATTCACTCATTCATTAAATATTTATCAGGCCCTTATGTGTCAACTGTTGTGCCAGGTGCTGGAAGTACATGAGTGAAAAACTTCCTGTCCAAGAGGAAATACAGACCAGCCAAACAGCAATCACCAGGCCAGGTGAGGAGGATTTCCACAGGTGAAAAAACAGTGCCTGCACCATGGGAGCATCAAAATATGGCGCCTAAACCAGGTGGTGCAAGAGTGGTATCAAGGTATGCTTCCCAGATGAGACATAAGACTTCCCTACGGGAGACAAGAGAGTGCCCCACAGAGGAGTTCAGGAGGAAAGAGAGAACATGGCATTGTCATCATGCTGCTGAGGATGGGAGCTGGGCAAGCATTCAGAGAGGGGGAAGGCAGACTCCAGAGTCAGGGAGCTAGGCAGTGGCCAGAGAGTTTGATTTTGGTCTAAGCACAGGGCCTTTAGAAAGTGGACCCTGACTCAAGAATGAAAGCAGTGACTCTTAATGTGGAAGATGCAAGCCCAGGGCAGCAGGGGTAAGTCAGAAAGGGAAGTAAAGCAAATGCAGAAGCCGAGCAGTTTGAGGGAGCTGTTATACATGGTCTTGATGGCCACCAAATTACAATGAGCCAAAATCAGACACAGCAGATGACTAACTCAAGCAAATGAATCTGCTTGGGACAAGGGACTTTGTTTGAAATGCTCCGAGAAGAAACCCCTTCTTATAGTAGTCCACAAAAGTAGCAAGGAGGGGAATTTCTCTGCCCAGCTCCCTTCCATCTTCTACTTTCCTTTATTCAAGGAATATCCTTTGGGAGTTAACTTCTCCATCTTTCTGGTTGCATCACCTGGCACTGCCTGGGAAGTCAGATCTTACACCCCATTGTGTGGCATTTCATGCAATTCTGCAAGTGGAGGTTGGTGTGTGAGACTGGAAGACCATGCAGGTCCGCCACTTCAACTTGAGTCCTAGCCAGCAGAGCTGAGCTAGGAGAGAATGTTAAAAAAAAATCTATAAGGGCGTAGAGGTTTGTGTGTGATCGTCTTTTTTCTGAAAGAAGCTCTGAGGGGCTTCAAGCCTAGGACAACCACAATCAGGTTAGAGCTTAGAAAGCTCATCCAGGCTGCAGTGTGAAGGTGGGGGGTGGGTTGAAAGGGCAGATCTGAGAATGTGTAGACCACTCTGCAGCCTGGTCTAAGAGATTGGGAGTGGGCATGAAGCCAGGGGGACAGATCTGACCAATATCAAAGCAGACAAGTTGATTGTAGTTTGTAATAAAGTAGATGTGGAGAGCGAGGGAGAGAGATGACACCAGTCTGGCTTGGGCAGCTTAGGATTAGAGTGTGGTGCCATTTCCTGAGATGGGGAATGGATAGGAAGGATAAATCTGGAGATGGGGCATGGTAGAGGGGAAGTAGGGATGGTGAAATCAGTTTTGAACACACTGAAGTTGGGAAATCTGGAACACATCCAAGTACATGTGTTTTAAAGCTATTGGTGCCACAAGTCTGGAGTTTGGGAGTAGTAGCTCAGCAGGAGACACTGATTTTTGAGCCACTGGAGGTGGATAATAAAGTAGGTGTGGGGGTGCATGGGATATGTGAAGGAAAACATGTCAGAGAAGAAGAAAAGAGGGTCAAGGGCTCAGGCATCTCAGGCTCCACAACGCCAGAATATAATGACCAGATAGACAGACCAAGAGGAGACTCCAGAGGAGACCAAGAAAATGTGACCAGAGATGTCCCCAGCTCAGGAGAGCTCTTCAAGGAGGTGGGGGAATGATGTCAGCTGCTGCAGAGGACTCAACTCAGACAAAGAGTGAGACGTGTTCAATGGTTTTAGAAACAAGGAGGTTATTGGTGTCCTTGTTGAGAGCAGTGTCAACAAAGTGGGCTAGATTTGGGGCATATAGAAGCAAAATGTGGATAAACCAACGATCTCTCATGCAGGGCTTACTTAAAATTCAGAACAGTCACTGTGATTAGTGATGAATCAAAGGTAAAGAAATTATAGAGCAAAAGAAAGTTCTAGTGGATTTTAGCTCCTTAACCTGCTTTATGTTTCTTCATAGCATCTTTTACAATGTGAAATGATACTACTTATGTTTGTTTGTTGTCTCCTCTGCAACGGAAGCACGATGAAAGGTTGAAATTTTGTCTCATTCACTCCTGTATCCTTAGTGCTTGGCACAAAATAGCCATTTAATAAATATTTGCTGAAAAAAAAATTGTTGAATAAAGACTTAGCAGAGTCTGATGAAAATATGTAAAGGACAAAAATAAATGTAATAATGTTAGTTTTATGGATATATGTTCAGACTCTTTACAAGAAGTTATAGATGCATGTTCAAATAAGAAAAAGCAAGTTGTGAGGATGCCTATAGGACATACCCTGGGGTCAGCCTCCCAGACTCTCCTCCTAATTTAAGTGGAAATCAACAATATACAAAGACTGTGATGCACTTCTGAAATACTTTTCTTTTTTTTAAAAGATTTTATTTATTTATTTTAGAGAGAGTGAGCAAGTAGGGGGAGGGGCAGAGAATACTTAAACAGACTCCCCACTGAGCAGGGAGCCAGATGTGGGGCTTGATCCCAGGACTTTGAGGTCATTGACCTAAGCCAAAACCAAGAGTTACCTGCTTAACCAACCGAGCCACCCAAGCGGTCCAAAAGAATTTTCTAATCTGCAACTCTCCTATAGAATTTTATGAAGAAATTTTATTACCAGTTAGATCATAAGCTGCAAAGTAACTATCTTAGGAAATAAATAAATGTGTGTGTGTGTTTGTGTGTATTCATGTTGTGTGTGTGTGTGTGTGTGTGTTTCATGATTTTAGCCAACTAAGAGAGATAACCATGTGCTTGAATTTTGAAGCTTATATAGTCATAATCTTGCATTCCTATTAAAGGCAATATCATATATAACATGGAACAACTGTGTCAAAGACCTGCTTTGCTATATTGCAGTAAAAAGATCTACTTTCTACTGAATCAATTTTAGGGGAAGTAAACATTGAAATGGCAATCCCAAGAAAAATGCTCTCTTTTGCCTAGTTTCCATTTATCTCTACTTTCTACAACTTCTACACATTACCATGTTTAAGCCAAAATCAGTTAATTATATGCTTTTAAATGAAATATTTCATAATTTTACTGGGCCCAATTTTGTTAGTGACACAGACATACATTCAATTTAGGTCATGAATCCTGGTCTTCAAACTTCATGGTTTCAGTGATAAGGATGAATGCGGAGACATGAAAAATGTCTTCTCAATTTAAGGAGATTACACTTCATGATCGAAAATTAAGAAGGAAAGAGTACCACTTAGAGGATGCTAACAGTGTCAGTAGAAAAGCAAAATTCATAAAGTCAGAATGATTTGGGGAAATTCTTTACCTTTGAGTGGATTTTATCAGTTCAGTTGTGAAATAGTTAAATAGTAATACCCCAGGTTGCCCTAGCTGGCTAATTAGTCAGTTTAGGGTAAATTAGGCTGTAGGAACACATATACCCTGAAATCTCAAAGACTTTCAATCATAAAAGCTTATTTCTGATTCTCATTATATACCTATCACAGAACCGGCTTTAGAAAGTTCTACTTCCAGTATGGCAGAGTAGGTCCCCAATAGACTGCTCTTCCTGCAAATAAGGACTCTGAACTCTGAACAAAATACATTAAAAACAAAACAAAAGAACAACAAAAACTACCCAAAGGTTCTTGGAAGTTAGCAAAAGCAGGCAGATTTTGGAAGGGAGTCAAAACTTGGAAGAATCATCATCAGAGGTGATGATGACATGAATTTCCCATTTCCGTGTGAGATCAGGGTGAAGTCATAGAATTGGTGGGCTAAAATTCTGCTAGAAAATCTGCTGTATTTCTGGCCCGAAGAGCCATAGGTTCTGAGCCAGTCATTGCTGCTGCAAAGTGAGAAGGGAATTCCAGAAATGAGGAAGCCAGAGCAGTAGGGCCACTAATTCTGAGCATAAAATTAGTCCCAAGATTCTGATCCCTGAACAATGTGTGTGGCAGACTTTTTAAAGCAGCTTGGAGGAAGGCTAAGAGAAGTGTATTGAAATGTGAGCTACTACCTTCCATAGGCATCACAGAGTTCACTGTTTGAGTCTGTCCAAGTTAATCATTTGCTAAAACAAAATCATCAACAGTCTGTAGGAATATAACGGAAGTAAGAGTTTCTGTATTATATTCAGAAAGAAGGGGGAAAGGGGAAAGGGAGGAACAAAAGGCAGAGAGGAAAACAGAAAAAACAATAGAGCAAAATATCTAAAGGAAATCATGTTGATAATTGCATTAAATATTAATGGATAAATATTTCCATCAAAAGACAGAGATCATCACATCTGGTTCTGGCTCATCATTATGATCTAAGCTATATGGAGGACTTTCTAACATGTTGCATCTACCAAAGCAGAAGGAAAAGAGGAATGAGGGAAGTGCATGATGGTTCTTAAAGCTTCTGCTCATAACTGACAGCCACCATGTTCACAAGCATTTCACAGGCTAAGGCAAATCACGTGGCCAAGCCTGACTTCAATGGGACGGGAAAGTATACACTCACAGGGAGGAGAAACAAGTATTTTAAAATAAATAATAAAATCTACTCATGAAGAGAAGCAGTTTACTATCATGGAAGAGTAACTATTTTAGGGTGAATGACTTCCACATAATGGAAATATTCTTAGAGATTACAGACTCTCCTGACAAAATCCAGCATTATCTATGTAATCACAGAAAGCTCAGTCACCAACTTGCCTGCCTAGTCCATAAATTTTTCTCAGGGATTCTCTCTCTTGCTAAGTGAACGACATGAAACCACTTTTGTGCCTGCAGCTGTTTGCAGCATAGACCAGGTATCCCCACCCTGGTCCATATTAGGTCATTTGGATTTTCCAGTATGGTCTGTCCTGTTAGGTGTCTGAACTGTGGGGCCAAGCAAAGCCAGGAAGATGAGATGGAAGCGTCTGGGCCTTGAAAAAGTGGAGATAGAACACCAAACAGTAGAGAAATGCTCTATGTTCTTGATATAACCTTATATACTTTTGTTAATTTCTAGAGTTTAACCTAACTTGAAGGCATCTGCATCATTCCTAAAGCACCACTAACATGGTAGTCTATATAAATGGTGCTAGAGATTCACTTGGACTAAAATGTGTATATTGCCTGTGGAGTTATACAATTACTGTAGACCTGGGTTTCTTTTCTTCTGCCATTACAGATAGAGAGCTCATGGAAGTTACAGAAAGGAAGACAAACAGATCTCATTCTTGGGGCAACAGGCAATGACCACAGCATACTGAAAGAGAACAAACCTCCAATTCAGTGCTTGGATCTGTGCAGCATCAAATTTGGAAGAGGAATGGCCAGCATTATGGAATATGATGGATAGAGACCAAATGAAGTGTGAACTTGGCCTAATCACAGAGAGAATTTTTTTTTTTTTTTGGAATTTTGGTGTAAAAATCCTTGCTTAGAAGAGCTGTTTATAGTTAATTTGATAATGCTTTCCTCTTTTCAAACATGAAAAAATATAACTCAGTACATATTTTGGTATATATACACATACCTCTCATTGACTAATTTATCTTCATATATTATTCTGGGATGGAAATTCCACATCCTATAGCCTTGTTCTTTGATTTATCTTCCAAAATTGTGTAAGCGTGTCCCCATTAATTTGATTTTACAAACTCATCTCTTTATATAGTGAAATATCTAAATATAAGTTTAGAGCCTCATATATTTTAAGAGTTTTGCCTTCATCACATAGTTTAAAAGATATGCCATATAATCTTATCTCATACAATTCAACTCAGAAACACAAAATGTATAGACAAAGGCCCCCCTGCTGTCTTAAACACCATTTAGCAAGTTTTACAGTTTGCCAACTGTAAAGGTTTGCCAACATAACTATCACTTCCTTATTATGGCGAGTATCTGAATTTTTTTATAAACCAGATAAAGACGTCTATAGCCAAGCACAGCATGTATCTTTCAAAAGTCAGTTCTAAGCTCCTTGCTCTTAATCCTGTTCCAGTATTTTCTGGAATCCTTAGAGCACAGAAAACTCTCAATGCCTGCACTCACAGAGAGAGAAACACAGAGCAAGTTCATTCCCCAGTCATTCCTAGTTGGCTTTGGTTTGATTTTTATACTTATAACATGCAAGTGAAATTAAAAAAAATTTTTTTTTATATTATCAAGTGGTCTTTATTCACTTACCTACATGTAGGTATTTTGTGTCTGAGGACTAAACTGTATCAGATACTTTCTTAAATCATGTCATCATCACCTGAATTCTGTTTAGAAAAAAAAGATATATTGACAACATTTCTTAGCATGCCTTTCTGCATTATGTGCTAGCCTGCTGTCTTGGACTATCAGTTGAAAATCATAGCACAGTGCAACAAAGTGGATCAGTTGATAAATGAACTTGACCATCTTTTGCAAAGTTAAAAGCACTATATCAATTTAAAGTGTTGTTATTGCCCATAATTAAGGAGACAAAAATCACCAGCTGAGGCTAAATTCAATCTGTTACCCAGTGGAACAGATTGTAAAAATATTTCCTTAGAGCTCTTTTGAACTCTGTAGAGTTTTTTATAGAACAGCTTTGCACATAAAAGGAAATTGTTTCTGAATGCTAGCTGATATGTTTTTGCCTGATGGTTCTAGGACTGGTTTAAATGCTGTTGGTGAACCCTCAGATAAGCTTCACTCAAGAATCAGAGTTATTTACTGGAAGAGGCCTGATTGGTTTTGCCAGTTCCCTAATGTGCTCCCCTGACAGGGGAGGAGAGGGGCTTAAATTCCGTTCTCAAAGAGTTGAACCTCCCATCTAACTCAAAAGACATTTGTTCCCCCTCAAAACCACAGGTGGTCTCAGAACCTTGGCTAATTTCACTTAAGGTGTTAACACTTGCTCCCCTCTGTTAGACAGCCCATATAATAAGGGGATTTTGTGGGCTCCACACTCCCTCCTGTCTAGTTGGCTTCTGTCTGCAATATTGTGAATATCTTCACTGAAGCACAAAGCAGTTCAACTCTGTCAAGAATTACAACCAAAGGTGAGCAAAATTCATTAGGCATTTATTATTTGGCATTTAGTATCTCTCAATAGCTTAAAATGGGTTTTAAAATAGCTACATAAATATTTCTGTCACCCAGCATTTTGAAGCTGAAGACCTATCACCCCACCCAGAACTGGAAGTCCTAACTTTTCAGTCCTAACTTTTTAACCCTAAGTTAAATATGACAGTATTTACTGGAGGAGGGGGAAGTTTGGGGGAGAGTCCTGCATCTGTAACATACTAGCTGGATGGACCTTGGGCAGGTCAGATGCCTTTCTTTGACTCAGTTTGCTTCTTTGTAAAATGTGGGTATTTGGGCTTTTATGAAGAATAAGTGAGATAGGGGCGCCTGGGTGGCTCAGTGGGTTAAGCCTCTGCCTTCAGCTCAGGTCATGATCTCAGGGTCCTGGGATTGAACCCCGCATCGGGCTCTCTGCTCAGCAGGGAGCCTGCTTCCCCCTCTCTCTCTACCTGCTTCTCTGCCTACTTGTGATCTCTGTCTGTCAAATAAATGAAATAGAATCTTAAAAAAAAAAAGAATAAGTGAGATCATATTTGAAATGTTAAATAATATGCATGAAGGGCTTGATAAATACTAGTTACCTAGTTACCATTATCCAGTAGTGTATCGGCCAGGGTCCCCAGAGAAACAGAGCCAACAGAATGTATATCTATCTTTCATCTATGCATAGTAATAGTCATATGTGTGTGTATGTACGTATGTACATATATATAGTGTATGTACGTATATATATGTATATGTGTGTATGTATGTATATGTATGTATGTATGTGTATGTATGTGTGTGTGTGTGTGTGTGTGTGTGTGTGTGTGTATATGTATATATATGGAATCCAATATCTGCTGGGTAGGCTGGCCCACCAGGCAGGAATTACAATTCCAGTCCAAAGGCAGTCTATGGCACAATTCATGCCTCCTCAGGGGAGGTCAGTCTTTTTCTGTCAAGGCCTTCAGCTGATCGAATGAGACCTATCCACATTACTGATCATCTGCTTTACTCAAGGTCTACCAATTTGTTAGTGTTAATCTCATCTAAAAAATACCTTCTCAGAAACATATAAAATAATGTCCGACCGAATATCTGGGCACCATGGTTTAGCCAAATTGACACATACTGTTACACACAATAATGAGAATTCAGTGCTTGCGGGTACCACTGTGCTAAACACTTAACATTTATGAATTTATCTACTCCTTCACCACAACCCTTTGAGGTAGGGACTGTTTTCCACTGTACAAATGAGAGACCTTGAGCACCGAGGGGATAAATAACCTACCCAAGGTCACACAGCCAGGGATTTGTGCTCCTAACCACTGGACTAGACTCTCAGCAATCTGAGGACAGACCCACCAGGGGTGGCACCTTCTGTGGCTGGCATAAGGCTGTATGAATATCTGTTAAGTGGACACCCAAATGGCTCACTCAGCTAACCTCTTAGGTTCCTCTAAGCAATGGTATCTTTTCTCGGAACTGACTGGCTGTTTTGTTTTTCGTTTCATCTTGTGGTTTCATCCTTAAAATGACATATTCTTTTTATGTCCAAGATACACTCCAGCAATTAGTAACAATGTCCTGCATAAATGGATTTAAATGTACATAGCAAACGAAGCTGTCCATATATACAGGCTGTAAGAAGACAATGTAAGTTTCCAAGTTGACTTGTATATGTCAAGGGAATGGCCCAGGCAGGGAGAAAATCTGGAGTTACTATAAAGTATGCATCCATTGGTATAAAATTTCTGCTCAAACACTCATATAATATAATATAATATAATATAATATAATATAATATAATATAATATAATATATTCATATTCATTTATAAGTTATATCACATGTTATTATTTGGTTATCTAAGTACATTATAACCATACAGAAAGAATGAACATTAGAAAGGGTGACATGGGGCACCTGGGTGGCTCAGATGGTTAAGAGTCTGCCTTTGGCTCAGGTCATAATATCAGATTCCTAGGATTGAGCCCCATGTTGGGCTCCCTGCTCAGCGGGGAGTCTGCTTCTCTCTCCCCCTGCCCATTCCCCACTCATGTGCACACACGTGCACATTCTTTCTCTCTCTCAAATAAATAAAATCTTTAAAAAAAGTAAGGCTGAGATAGGGAATAAATGCTAATCAAATTCTACTTTTTTCTTCTCACATCTCTATGGCTCTTCTTGTGTTCTCCCCATTTTGATTTCCATTAACTTAGAGTCTTGAGGGGCGCCTGGGTGGCTCAGTGGGTTAAGCCGCTGCCTTCGGCTCAGGTCATGATCTCAGGGTCCTGGGATCGAGTCCCGCATCGGGCTCTCTGCTCAGCAGGGAGCCTGCTTCCCTCTCTCTCTTTCTGCCTGCCTCTGTCTACTGTGATCTCTCTCTGTCAAATGAATAAATAAATCTTTAAAAAAAAAAAACTTAGAGTCTTGAGTAATTGGAAGTTTATCTCTCTATACATCTTAGTGAGAAATGAACTGATTCACCCAATCAACCTCATGGATTCAAGGAGGTAATGAAGCTCAACAGAAGAATACCATGAGAGTTAAATGAGATGGTATGTGAAAGCCTTTGACACAGTGCATGGCACCTGTTTTTATCACAAGAGACCTAGTATTGCATAGTCATAAAGAGTACAGACTCCAGAGGCAGATGCTTGGTGGCAATCTTAGCTTTACCATGTAATAACTGTGACTGATTAGGTGGGGTTGTTTTGTGGATTAAATGAGTTTAAAAAACAAAACAACAACAACAACAAAAACCATGTAAGTAACATTCTTACAACACCCTGGCATGTAGTAAGCACTAAATAAATGTTACTATGGATCATCATAAGGTCTCAATAAACATTAATTAGTTGTAAAAACCAATGTAATGACTGTGCTGAGACCATTGTATCTCTACCCTATTACTTTGTTCATCCAAAATGCTATACAATGAAAATGTTCAGAATGGTGACTTTGAAACACTGCCTCAAGATTTCATTCATTTGTGTTCCAGTCACAGTTTTTGCCCTCCCCGCATACCATCATCATTTACTTAATATTACTTAATTACTTAATTACTTAATATTTGTCTTTAAGTAGAGTTGGGTCTGATGCCAAGACCTACTTCATTAGTTTTGAGAACAGTCAATCGTAAAGTCATGGATTCGATGTGTGAATGCCATTTCTTTTTCTGAAAATACATGACAATAAGCACATAACCAGTAAACCATTTCCCTCGTTATAAAAAATGCTATGTTACACAATCCTTAAATTATGGCTGCCTCAATTATGTTCACTTCATGAGATCAAAGAATACCAACATATTGAACGAACTTTCCTTCAAAACACCCTGGTTCTCAAGAAGTTTAACAAATTGGGATTCTAATCCTTTTAATTTTGGATTCTTGATTGTTATTTTCTTTTGGATGAGAAGAATTTTAATTTCTTCATTCTTCTTCATTGGGCCACTTCATTATGATTATATTTTCCTTTAAATACCTAAGGCCTATAAAAACGTTGATCATTGTTATCACAGGGATACTTAAAGTACCCAGTTAAATCGTATCAAATTAACTGCATTCCTGATGCATGCCATAGAGACAGATTAAAGTTAAGAGCTAAGACCAGAATTTTAAAAGAGAAATTCAGTAATATTGAAATCAAACCTATCTCTATCAAAAGTATGGAACTGCGACCTTGAATTGACCAAAAACAATCTTCTAGGTAAATACAAGTTACCTGAATCAGACCTTGTGATCTTCCCATTGTTTGCCATCATTCTTGCCTCTGGAAATAGACCCTTCTTCATCTAAATTAGAATTCCAAGCAGGTTTCTTTTAAGGATTCTGAATTAAAATGCTAACATCTTAAAACCTATTAGATAGATGCCTTTGGTTTAAAATGGGAAAGCTATCCCCTTAAAAATATATAAATGTCTGGACAAATGAAAGTCATATCTCTAATCTATATTTAAGGGTTCCATTCTAGCATTCAGCACTGTTGTCTTCACTACAGATGTTACAAGACATTATTACTACAATTATTAGGGGGAAAATCATTTGATCCAGATCCATACTTTTTAGTTGGTCTTGCTCTAAAACTATGTGACAAGATGAAAAGTAATCTCATTTAAGAAACATGGAACGAAATGGAGCATTCTTTGAATGAGACCTATTCATAGAGGTCAGGGCTTCTCAGACCTGGGACTGCTGACATTGTGGACTGAATAATTCTTTGTTTAAGGAGCTCTCTTGGGCATCAGAGGGCATCAGATCTCAGGCATCATTCCAGCATCTTGGGTCTCATCCAAGAGATGTAAGTAACACCCTCCCTCAGCTGTGACAATCAAAAATGTCTCCAGACATTGCCAGATGTATCTTAGGGGCAGACTCCTCCTTCATCCACCTGCCAAAGGTCAAGAAGAAAGCTCTGCCATTGCTTCCCTGAACGTCATTGCTGTGTTTGGGGGTAAAAGTTTACTTCTTTACATGAGAGTTTTTTGGTAGCTGTATTATAAAATTCAAACTATAAATAACAGAAGGAAGGGAGAAGATTGAACGTTTATTACCCGAAACCATATAAATTCAATAATAAATAATGGCTCTCTCTAAAAATATGAGAAGTCTTTTTCAAAGTCATTAGTTCTAATCATAAATGAATTTAGCAGCATTTCCTTAAATTTTGCACCTTTGTAATGAACTCTGATAAATTCATGGAACTGGATGTTAAATAAAGAGATAGAAAGGTCTAATTTGCTGGTTCATTAAGCTAGCTTATTTCAAGACATTGTGCATATTGCTTTGAATTTCATATTTCTGAGCAGTGAAGACAATAGTAGTATCCATCTTTAATGTAGTGTGGCAGACAATTAGGAGCTCAAATGGATTAAATCTCATTTCATCAGAGATACACACAGCGATTATTACTTTATTGCCAAATACTGTCAGCATTACATTTCTTCAACAGCTATTGTGATACCTGACTTGCATGCTTAAATTTGCATTAAACACTGTATAATAATAACAATCATTTGGGCCATTTTCTTACATGGCATTATTTGGTTCTTCACTCTGTGTTCAACTCAACACTAGTTTTAAGGGTATAGAGTTTTCCACGCACTTGATACACAAGAGGCAGCTGTAGCTTTGAGGAAATGGTGCAGCCTTGGGGTCAGAAACACAGTTCTAATGACAGTCCTTACGCTGCCCGTTTCAACCCGGGAGACCCTGAGAAGGTCACCTTATTTTGAGCCATACAAAACAGATAATTTTCTTTGGTTATTTTAAACATCCTTTGTCAGAATTTTTAAATTCCAAAAACATTGCTTTTTTTTTAAAAAAAAGATTTTATTTATTTAACTGATAGGGGGAGAGAGAGAGAGAGAGAGATCACAAGCAGGCAGAGAGGCAGACAGAGAGAGGGTGGGGAGCAGGGTCTGCACTGAGCAGAGAGCTCAATGTGGGGCTCCATTCCATGACCCTGAGACCATGACCCAAGCTGAAGGCAGAGGCTCAACTGACTGAGCCACCAAGGGGCCCCCCAAAACATTGCTTTTTGAAAGAAATGTAATTACAGGGGTGCCTCGATGGCTTGGTCAGTTAAGTGTTTGCCTTTGGCTTGGGTCATGATGCCAGGGTCCTGGAATCGAGCCTCACATCTGCTCCTCCCTTCCCCTATTGCTCTACCTACTTGTGTTCTCTTTATCTGTCAATTAAATAAATTTTTAAAAATCTTAAAAAATGCAATTATGCAACAAAAAAGTCAATTATACACACCTTCATTTCCTTTGTCCAGGCCCATGGTCTAGCTCTCTTCAAATAACTAATAGTAATTATTCAGTATTTATCTGTTCATGTTTTTCAGCAACCTACTAGAAACACCTACAAGTAATTCTATCCACATACAATGTAGTGTGTTCCTTTCTTCTTTTTAAAAGATTTTATTTATTTATTTATTTGGCATGTATGAGCACGGGGAAGGGCAGGGGGGAGAGAGAGAATCTCATGCAGACTTCCAGCTGAGTGTGGAACCCGGTCTGGGGCTTAATCTCACGACCCTGAGATCATGACTTGAGCCAAAATCAAGAGTCAGACACCAAACTGACTGAGTCACCCAGGTGCCCCTGTTCCTTTCTTTTTAAATTAAAAAAAAAGGGGGGATAAAACTCTATATATTTTTCTTTTTCTCTATCTTGATTTTCTGGTTGACCTCAGATCTAACTATTGCTTAGATCCTAAAGAGCTGCATAATATTTTGTAGAATAGATATTAATGTTTGTCCAACCATTTCCCTCCAGACTGATCCCCCCACCCTCATTCCCATCAACTGGCACTACTAACCATGACACTGAGGCTGGTTTCCTGCCCGCAGTTGGAACTGGGAAACAGAGGCTTTCCTCTGAGTGTGACTAACTCCTTGGAGGCCCAGTTTCCACGACTGCATATTGAGAATCACAACACTTCCCCACTTCCTTTACACACTGATATTAGGATGGTCTGAGTCAATGTAGGAAGAGGATGTGGTGGTACTAGAATTAGGAGGGCCCTCCATACAAAATGCCCACTCGAGCTAAGCTGCAGCCTCTCAAAGCCATCCGCTTTTGTCTGTTTGCATGATCTAATATAAAATTTGTACACTTGTCATACACTCACCACCTCTTGAACATTTTTTTTCAGTAGGTATAACCACTTTTTCAATAGATAATTCACCCCTTCAGTGTTTGGTATTTAGTTTACAAAGTGTCGTAGCAAGTGCTACTCCAGGATAGTGCGTGAGTTCTGAGAGCTAGGATAAAATGTGTGCATGTGTGTGTGTTTGTGTGTGAGAGAGGGAGAGAGAGTGAAGGAGGGAGAGCTCTCAGTAAATTCACTTAGTGCCAAGTGACAGTCATCTGGTAACCTTCACAAGAGTGCAAGCTTTGGAAACTGCTCACATGATGTCGGAATATTCTATGCATCTAACATTTTACCTGGTACTCTAATAATTTTTAATTATTCTAATAAAATATCTCATAATGTACAATACATCTCTCTTCTGGACCTAATAGGTCTTAAAAAGATCCACATTTATATTGTATTTTTTACTTACACCCCACTTGTATTCATGAGACAGGAAAGTGTTGATGTGCAATACTTGTATGTCCTACCGAGAGGCTGCAAAAGTGTGCATGACATCCTAGTGCAAGGGCCCAGAGGCTAGACCGGAAGTCTTTAAACTATGGTGTATGATCCACTGGGTTATGAAATGAAATCAGAGACTAAGATTGGCATTTTTTAAATGAAACAGAATAGACTGAGGAATGTCAGAAAGCAACACACCAAATAATAATACTGTTTCATAAATCTTCTGTTTCAGAAATATTAATGGGCATTACGCACGTTAAATGTTTTTCTTACTGTGGGTAGCTATCAAAGACATTTCAAAGTTCCTAGTCTGGTGATATTTCGTTCATGAGGTCAATGGACAGTGACTGGTATTTGCTGCCTGGTATAGCTGTCTGTGTGAACTGTAAAGATGTGACCTGATGGGACTTTCTTATCCCTTCTCCTTCTTCCCTTCTTCCATCCTCTCTCTTTTTGGAACATGGTCTCTAATTGGACAGAGAGTTAATAGCATAAAAGTTAATAGCATAACCACATGTTGATATCAAACCTCAAGAGGTAGTCAATGTGGGCAAGAGAAAAATTTGTTTGCTTTGAGAAGGCTTTGTTCTTAAGAATTGAGTAGGACTGGGGGCCTGGGTGGCTCAGTGGGTTAAAGCCTCTGCCTTCGGCTCGGGTCATGATCTCGGGGTCCTGGGATTGAGCCCTGCATCGGGCTCTCTGCTCAGCAGGGAGCCTGCTTCCCTTCCTCTCTCTCTCTGCCTGCCTCTCTGCCTACTTGTGATCTCTGTCAAATAAATAAAATCCTTAAGGGAAAAAAAAAAAGAATTGAGTAGGACTGAACGACCTCATCTTGCTCATCCAAGTTGGGTAGGAATGCTGGGAAAGAGGCAGGGTGTCGAGAAAAACAGGTGGGTGACAGATATCCATTAGAAAGTGATTCAATGGATATGATTGTATTTTGTTGCATCTTTTGGGCTCACTGAAAATCTTTCTTTCTGGTACTTCCCAGATTCAATAAATATTTAAGCACTTTCTATGTGCCAGGTTCTTCTCTCTGAGAATACAGCAGGGATCAAGACAGACAAAAGTCCCTGCACTTGTGGGACGAACTGAGAGGATGGGGGAGGAGAGACAAATATTAAACAAATGATTATAGCATGCAGAAGGTCAGATGCTGATACAGACCATGGAGCAAATGAAATAGGAAAGAGGATATGTGTATGTGGTATGGGGGCTGGGGCTGAGGGTTACACTTTTATAGAGAGTTGGCTGGGAAGAGAAAGTGACAGGAGACCTAAGACTTGAAGAAAATGTGGAAGCAAATCTTCCAGGTACCAGGGGAAGAACATTCCAGGCAGGCATGTGCCTGGTGTATGCCAGAGGGACACAGCTAGCCTGGGTAACTGAGTGGAGGGTAGGAGGTGAAATTAGAGGTACATGGGGCTTGTGGTAGGGGTTTATATTGCATGGAGCCCAAGGGCCATGATGGGGACTTTGAGTTTTGCTCCAAATGAGATGAGATGCCACAGCAGGGTGTTGAGCAGAAGGTGACATGATGACACTTATATTTTAAAAGGGTCACCCTGGCTCCTGTGCCCTAGATGGTATCTATGCGCTGTTCCAGATGTGTAGGTGTAACTCAGGGGTAATACAGAGCAATACAAATGTATGTGAAACCACTGAAGCAGGAGGAAAATGCCCAGGTAGGTTACAAATCAAGGCCCACCGTTGTCACCCTTCTGCTGTTAACTTTGTGATGAACCAAACCAGGCACAGGAGGTTGGGGTTCTTGGCGGCCAGCTAATTAGTGTAGATGGAGGGGATCAGGCCACACCCTCCATTCACACTCCACCCTGGGGAGGTTGGATTTGGGTTATCTTCTTCTATGAGCTGTGTTTGGCATCAACAGCCCCTCCTTCCCTCACATTCATGCTCTCTGCAGTGTGTTCCTGTCTTTGCTCAGTTTCTGAAAGTAGGCCTTGGGTCCTATGACCAAAGGAACACGAGGTGTCTCTTGCTGGACTACTGTCAGTGGTCAACCCAAGAGCCAACACCATGTTGTTCTGTTGTCAAGTCATCTGCTAGTTTTGCCTCTGCCATTCCACAATTTCTACAGCTGCTCCTCCTGGGGGAGGTAAGGTCCCTTTGCCTCTCCCCTTGGCAGAAAGAACAAGAAAAACCACCCCCAAGCACTCAGGAGTACTGCCCTGGACAACCTCTGTAGTACCTATGCTCTATCATAGGCTCCTCTGGATTGGTGGGGCAGAGCACCCAGACAAACACCCCAAATGCAGCACCTTCTCCACTGCTTAAAGAGGAGGGTGTCATCAGCCCCAAGTTATTCCAAGGGCAGCTGTTCTGTTAGCTTTTGACTCTGAAACATGTGCTTCTGCTTCTGCTCTCCTGACATTCTGACCTTCCAGGAGCACGAAGACTGTCCTCTCTTCTACCCCAACTACGCAGCGCAGGGTCTCAGCCTCCCAGAGCATAAGCACATTGTCAGGGAAAGGTAATGGCTGGCTCAGGGCCAGACCACTGGGTTATAGAAGTTATTACAATTAAATCAATTGCTTGCAAAATGGGAAGTGTTTTGACCATAAATGTTGGTACCCATAAATGGTGAATTAACTTTCTTACCTTGGAAAAGGGTAAGTTGTATCCTGCCCTCAGAGAGGGCTTTCTAAAACCTCACTAACCGGGGCGCGTGGGTGGCTCAGTGGGTTAAGCCTCTGCCTTCGGCTCAGGTCATGATCTTGGGGTCCTGGGATCGAGCCCCACATCGGGCTCTCTGCTCAGCAGGGAGCCTGCTTCCCCCATCTCTCTGCCTGCCTCTCTGCCTACTTGTGATGTCTGTCTGTCAAATAAATAAATAAAATACCTTAAAAAATTAAAAAAAAAAAAAAACACCACACCTCACTAACCTGCTCCTTTCAGATACCTGGACCTTTCAGGTCAATGGATTATCAGAGTTCCCCAGGAGGCAGCAGGTATGGAATCCTCATTCCAATGAATGGGACTTTGCAGATGTAATGGTGAAGGCTAAAAATAAATAAGTAAGTAAGTAAATAAATAAATGAATAAATAAAAATTAAGCTCTCGTGGCTTTCACAAAATCTGCAGGTCAGAAATTCAGAAGCCCTTTTCTGTTATGTTAAATTGCTGCAACCAAACTTGAGGTTGCTTTGCTTTGTAAAAGACTGAAGGACTTTCATATCTCCCTCTCTCTCTGCTGGAGCCATTGTACTTGCAAGATAGAAAACCATTTCCTCCCTGGTAGCAGAAGGGCTCTGGGGTGAGCGATCTCTCAATAACCAATTAATTAACTGAACACTGATTAATGATTTTTAAAATATTTTTTGACTTTTCAGTATTTGACTTTTGTAATCATCATTCTTCAAAAAGGGTTTTTTTTCCTAACACATAGGCAAGTATCTACCTGCCTCCTAGACCTGATAACTCTTAATATTTTGCTCTATTTGCTCCAGGTGAATTTTTTCTCAAAGAAATAAAACATTATAGAGTCAATGGAAGCTTATTTCATACTTCTTTCTTAGAGATGCATCTCTTTTTATCTTTTACTACATTCTGTGTAACGGTAAGCAACATAAAGTATTTTTGAACTTTATTAAGGGATATTTTAAACATAAAATTAGAGGGAATAGTATATGGACCCCATTTGGTTTTGTTTTTTTTTTTTTAAACATCCAGGTGAATGGGATCATCTTCCATGTATCCTCTTGCAATCTGATTTACACCCATCATTACATTTCTGAAGCAGATCCAGATAGGCACATGTAGATCCATTCCATTCATTCAGACTGCTCTGGAGTCTTCCATTATAAGCATGCTAAAAATTATTTTTCTAAAGGTGGAATCTTAGGCACTTTTCTGTTTTTCCAACAAGCCTACAGTGAGGATCGTTGTCACATTTCCTTACTCACATGCACAAGGGTTATTTTTAGAAGTGGAATCACAGAAGTAAATGATATTCATGCTTTGAATTTTACTAGGTTTTCCCCAATTCCTTTCCAAATGGTTTTACCAACACTCAACACTAAGAACCCGTGGGTATGTTTCCCCACATTTTCCCCAATACTTATTATTGTTAGAATTAAACATTTTACCTATCTCAATGGCTGTGAAATGATACTTCTGTGGTTTGAAATTGTACTTCTTGGATACAAGTGAGGTGGAGAATTTTTTCAGCACTCTTTTGCGATATACCTGAACATGTCATTGACCATATTTTATTGGAGTGTTTATCTGTTTCTTGTTCATTTGTTTGACTAGGTTTTAATAATGAATGAGCACATTGTTTAGACCCTTCGCGTGGGCTGGGAATACAAAATCAATGAGGCACAGTGTCTATCCTAGATGACTTCTCAGTTCACTGGGGAGGAGAGTGCACATATGAATATATACATAATAAAGACAAGCAGTAGGTGCTATAGGACCACAGAAGAGAGAGGTGCAGAGCCTTTTAGTTGAAAATTAAGGAACCCTAACTCAAACTAGCTTAACTAAGGAGAAGATTTAGTGGCTCCTCTCAACTGAAGGTACAGTACGGCTAGATCCACAGCCCACACAGAGCCCTCTGGATTCTCTCACTCTCTTCATTCACCTCTCATCTTTGCTTCTGTTCATCTTTTGTGTATTGGGCTGATTCTTTTGATGCAAATATGTTCTCTCTAGTGGCTGTGATTGATGGGAGTTTGGGAGGTGGAGTGGAAAAATGACAGCTGATATTACAAGGACTAACTGCTTCTAGTTTATTGAGGGAGAACGACAGACACAGAGAGAAGGGAGACAGAGACAGAGCAACAGAGAGTTTGGTTAATTAAGCTGTCTTATCCCAGCTTGGAAAATCCATGGAAAGGACGAGTTCATGGAAAAATAACAGGTACAAAGAGTGGCCTAAACCAGGCATAGCACAACCTTGCATGAAGGAGAACAGAATTATGGGGGTGTGTATGCTTCAGGGGGCAGGCACTGTCGTTCCCAGCCCCAGCAGAACTACATGGGATGGAGAAGAGTTTCTCACCAGGTGAATACTGAACAGACAAAAGCAAGAGATGTACATGACAGAGAGACATCAGGGAAAGCCTTTAAGAGAGGGAGATTTTTGGCACCATCTGGAGCCTAGGGAGATACAGACACAGGAACAATGGATTAGGATCTAGGAGATTATGGTGTCAATTTCAACCCTGCTACCTACAAGCTGTGTGATTGCCTAACCACTAGCCATTCTGAGCCTGTTTCTTCTGACAAATCAGGATGATTCAACCAACTTTTAAGGGCTGTGGCAATGATAAATGTTATAACCATCCACACGTTTTTGCTGACCTCAGATTTTGCTGAATTCAAGTTGCTCCAAATAAATGGGACATTGGCAGCTGATTTCATTATACTGAGATCTTTGCTGCACTAAAGTATAAGGTTTTATTCTTCTGCATTAAATATTTATTCACTTGTGGTAAGCACGATAGTGAATGAAAATACTCCCAACATATAATGTATATTTAATTGTTATTTCATTTTTAATACATTTCCATCGATGTCTTTTTTGTAGTGGTAGTCAATCCTTTTAAAAAATATTCATCTTCATTTGAGAGCAAGAGTGGACTCATTGGTTTCCAATATTACGTTTTTAAAAGAGCATATTTTTAAGCACCAGTGATTTTTTTAAGTTTCTTTTGAGCTCCTGGAACATTGTTATTTTCAACTGGAATTAGAGAACATTTCTGACATATTTCAAACAATTTCACCAAACAAGGATGCAAACACATGAATTACATTAAGGAAAAATACAAATGGGAATGGGCCTTTATGAATAACAGGTAATGATATTTCAAGGACAATGTAGAACCATTCATTTCCGATATTCTCATTACCATTCCCAGCAACAGGCATATATGTCTTTCAATTTCTGCATAGTTCTGTTAATCTCTCTACACAATATTCAATTTTCTTACAACGATTCAACTGATTTATTATTTCCCTCTTGCGTGTTAACTGCTAAAGATGCAGTGTAACCCCATAAATTTGTTTCAGTTTCTCAGCTTCGATACCCAAGGTCATTAATACCCCCCAAAATATCCTTTGCTTACATCACTCCTTTAAATGTGCTCTTTCTTGCCCAATGACCTGTTACATAATTACATGGTGTCAGTAACAATATCATCTTGTTTTTATAGTTTTATGATTAAGGATATAAAAATGAACTGAATTGAAAAAAATGTTAAAAGATATTTTGCAAAATATAAGATATTGCTACCATGGTTTATCACATATAAATGATATAGTATGTATACATTTAAAATTGAATTTTCTTTATATATGGTTTGAAAATGTGTTCGAGTAAAATGCCCTATATTAATGTGTGACCTGATGGTTCTGTACACACAGAGTATGTCTTCTTTAGGGGACGGTTAAAATGATTATGAAACATTTATTCTCCCCCCATTATAACCAGGTGTTTTCTATTAAATATTCTCATCTAAAGTTACAGTGCTTGAGAAAGGGAAAATTTTAAATGGGACCAGCTCCCATATCATATGAAATTCAACCTGTTTACAGCTTGAAATATGCTGGGCAATGATTAGGGTAACCAACTGTCCCAGTTTTTCAGGGACTGAGGAGTTCTTGGGATATGGGACTTTCAGTGGTAAATCCAAAAAATCCCAGGCAAACTGGGGTGAGTTGTTCTCCCTATTTGTAGTTTGGTCTCAGTTCTTCCATCCTATCTCTCTGCATCCACATTTTTCCCAGGACTTTATGGGCAAACCATACCTCTTTGTCCCTTGGCTCTGGGGTTGGCCATATGACTTGTCTAGGCAAAAATATATGGGAAGAAGTGACAGTGTACCTCTTCTAAGGTTTCAGAGACCCGGTGCATTTCAGGTTTTTATCTGTGTCTCAGCAATAGGCCCTAACTAGCTCACTGACCCAAGGAGGATGAGAGGCATCAAGCACAGAGCCAATCCAGCAGACACATAGACCAGAGAGGAGAAGCCGAATTGCCCAGATGAGCCCAGCCAAGATCAGCAGAACCATAGGCAACCAGCACATGCAGGAGTAGAAAATGCTTATTGTTCTAATGCCACTGAGATTTTGTGGTTATTATACATAACTATTACAGTAAAAGCTAATTGATGCAGATAGTAATAAGCACTTATTCAATAAATACTAACTGTCCTACTAGTTTCTAGGCACCGGAGATGCAATGACTAGCAAGATGGACAAAATTCTTTTTTTTTTAAATTTTTAAATTAACATATAATGTATTATTTTTTTCAGGGTACAGGTCTGTGATCCATCAGTCTTACACAGCCGACAGTGCTCACCATAGCACATACCCTCCCCAGTGTCTACCACCCAGCCAACGCATCCCTCCCACCACCCCCTCCAGTGACCCTCAGTTTGTTTCCTGAGATTAAGAGTCTCTTATGATTTGTCTCCCTCTCTGATTTTGTCATTTTATTTTTTCTTCTCTTCCCCTATGATCCTCTGCCTTGTTCCTCAAATCCCATGTATCAGTGAGATCATATGATAATTGTCTTTCTTTGATTGACTTACTTTGTTAGCATAATACCCTCTACTTCCATCCACATTGTTGCAAATGACAAGATTCCAATTTTTTGATGGCTGCATATTCCGTTGTATATATACTCATCTTCTTTATCCACTCATCTGTAGATGAACATCTAGGTTCTTTCCATAGTTTAGCTATGGTGGATATTGCTGCTATAAACACTGGGGTGCGCGTGCCCCTTTGGATCACTACATTTGTATCTTTGTGGTAAATCCCAGTAGTGCAATTGCTGGGTCATAGGGCACCTCTATTTTCAACTTTTTGAGGAACTGGCATACTGTTTTCCAGAGTGGCTGCACCAGCTTGCATTCCCACCAACAATGTAGAAGGGCTCACCTTTCTTTGCATTCTTGCCAAAATCAGCCATTTCCTGACTTGTTAATTTTAACCATTCTGACTGGTGTGAGCTGGTGTCTCATTGTGATTTTGATTTGTATTTCCCTGATGCTGAGTGATGTTGAGCACTTTTTCATGTGTTGGTTGGCCATCTGGATGTCTTCTTTGCAGAAATGTCTGTTCCTGCCTTCTGCCCATTTCTTGATTGGATTATTTATTCTTTGGGTATTGAGTTTGATAAGTTCTTTATGGATTTTGGATACTAGCCATTTATCTGATACATCATTTGCAAATATCATCCCCCATTCTGTTGGTTGTCTTTTGGTTTTGTTGCCTGTTTCCTTTGCTGTGCAAAAGCTTTTTATCTTGATGAAGTCCCAATAGTTCATTTTTGCCCTTGCTTTCCTTGCTTTTGGTGATGTGTCCAGGAAGAAGTTGCTGCAGCTGAGGTTGTTACCTGTGTTCTCCTCAAGGATTTTGATGGATCCCTGTCTCACATTTAGGTCTTTCAACCGTTTTGAGTCTATTTTTGTATGTGGTGTAAGGAAATGGTCCAGTTTCATTTTTCTGCATGTGGCTGTCCAGTTTTCCCAACACCATTTGTTGAAGACACTATCTTTTTTCCATTGGACATTCTTTCCTGCTTTGTTGAAGATTAGTTGACTGCATAGTTGAGGGTCCATTTCTGGGCTTTCTATTCGGTTCCACTGATCTATGTGTCTTTTTTTAAGCCAGTACCATACTATTTTGATGCTTAAAGCTTTGTAATAGAGCTTAAAGTCTGGAATTGTGATGTTACCAGCTTTGCTTTTTTTTTTTTCAACATTCTTCTGGATATTCAGGGTTTTTTTTCTGGTTCCATACAAATTTTAGGATTATTTGTTCTATTTCTGTGAGGAAAATTGATGATATTTTGATACGGATTACATTAAATGTGTAGATTGCTCTAGGTAGCATAGACATTTTCACAATATTTTTTCCTCCAATTCATGAGCATGGAACATTTTTCCATTTCTTTGTGTCTTCCTCAGTTTCTTTCATGAGTATTCTATAGTTTTCTGAGTACAGATTCTTTGCCTCTTTGACTGGATTTATTCCTAAGTATCTTATAGTTTTGGGTGTAGTTGTAAATGGGATTGACTCCTTAATTTCTCTTTCTTCTGTCTTGTTGGTGTATAGAGATGCAACTGATTTTTATGCATTGATTTTATATCCTGCTACTTTACTGAATTCCTGTCTGAGTTATAGCAGTTTTGGGGTGAAGTCTTTTGGGTTTTCCACATAAAGTACCATATCATCTGTAGAGTGAGAGTTTGACTTCTTCTTTGCCAGTTTGGATGCCTTTTATTTCTTTTTGTTGTCTGACTACTGAGGCTAGGATTTATAGTACTATGCCTAAACCCAGCAGAAGAGAAATAATAAAGATCAGAGCAGAAATCAATGAAATAGAAACCAAAGAACAGTAGAACAGATCAATGAAACTAGGAGCTCATTCTTTGAAAGACTTAATAAGATTGATAAACCCCTGGCCAGACTTGTCAAAAAAAAAAAAAAAAAAGAAAGGACCCAAATAAATAAAATGAATGAAAGCGGAGAGATCACAACCAAGACCAAAGAAATGCAAACAATTATAAGAACATATTATGAACAACCATATGCCAACAAATTGGACAATCTGGATACATTCCTAGAGATGTATGAACTACCAAAACTGAACCAGGAGGAAATAGAAAACCTGAACAGACCCATAACCAACAAGGAAATTGAAGCAGTCATCAAACATCTTCCAACAAAGAGCCCAGGGCCAGATGGCTTCCCAGGGGAATTCTAGAAAACTTTAAAGAAGAATTAATACGTATTCTTCTGAAATTGTTCCAAAAGATGGACAGAATTCTTATTCTTATAGAAGTTGTAGACTATGGCAGTGGTCCTTGAGCCCCTTTTGGGAAGATGTGCAAGGTCAAAATTATTTTCATAACAATACTAAAACACTATCTGCTTTTTCTCCTTTGACACCATGTTAACATTTACACTGATGATACAAAGACAATGGTAGGTACAAATGCTGGTACCTTGATATAAAGCAAGCTGTGGGCATGATCATTGTATTCACCCCCATTAAGCACTTTCAGTTTTAAAAAAAAAACCAGTTTCATTTATGAATGTTCTTGATGAAGCAGTAAAATTTATTGATTCAATTAAAGCTCCACCCTTGAGATGAATACCTTTTTCATAATCTGTATGACACAATGGAAGTACACATAAAACACCTCTCCTGTATACTAATGTATGATGGAGTAGTCAATCAATGGTTGAAAACTAGTTACTCATTTAGATGGAAAAGCCAAATCCCTACCTCACAACATGCCCCACAAGAGAATCCAATCCCTGGAGATTTAAACACAAAAATAAAACAAAATGATACTAAAAGAAAATGTAGAAGAATGTGTTTTTTTTAATAACCCTGACTTGGGACACTTCTTTCTCAGCATTACACAGAGGCCAGAAAACATGGGAGACTGCAGTTTTTCCTTTGTATATTTCACTATTGTTTTAATTTCTATCAGGATTTTTTAATAATAAAAATAATAAAACTAACCCCACGAAGTAAACAAAACAAGTCGATGCCAGCATTTTTCTTAACAAATTGCAACATAGGTTTCATTGATGTCGTATGAAGAAGGAGCAAATTTTAAGGACAAAGATTACACAACTGATCACAGTTTAATGGTGTATCTCATCGGAAAACAAGTATAGACAATTTGAGACTCTTCACACTGTTATCCAAAGTCAGCATTTAATCCCCTTGAAAGTAATGGCCCATTATGCAAACTACATAATTTTCCTAGATGTTCCAGAGGGCTGGGATTTTTAAAAGTCCATGTCAATTTATTAAAACCAAAATCAGAGAGAGTAAACACAACTTCACAATGCTCTGGTTGCAATAGTCAATTGTTAACAGCTACCCTTAATATTTTTCAGGCCTGATGTGTCTTATTCCTGGATTATGGCGCCAAACCCTATGGCTTCAAATTAATTCTTATTAAAGAATCATGCAAAGATTGCTTTTTAAGTGGCAGCCCACAAAAATGGGAAGGATATGAGTCAGGTTCTTAGGTTTCCACAGGGCCTCTGTTAGTACATACTCTAGACGCCATTTTAGGAATTAGAAAAAGACATCCCTCCCAGTAGGTAAATTAGAAAAAGACTCCTCCTCTAGATGGAAGAATTAGAAAAAGACACCCCTTCCCCCAGGGGGATGCCGCAGAGAATTAGCTGGATTTCCATGTCTCTTAGCTCCCATGGCTGAAAGTCTTTTGGGAGGGGTACAGTCTGGCCAGCTGTGTGCCATAGCCCACATCTTCACAACATAAACTCTGGGTCTTGCTGTCTGGTCACAGAATCAAACTTTCATGGAGCCATAATAGAGAATATGCATACGTGTTTTATAGTTCCTCTTTGACTTACTTGCGACACAAGGCTCATTTGGAGACGTAGTGTGAGACAGAATGCTAAAGGGACGTAATCTTTTTTTTTTTTTTTAAAGATTTTATTTGTTTATTTGACAGAGAGAGAGATCACAAGTAGGCAGAGAGGCAGGCAGAGAGAGAAAGGAGGAAGCAGCCCCCCCCGCTAAGCAGAGAGCCCGATATGGGGCTCGATCCCAGGACCCTGGGATCATGACCTGAGCCGAAGGCAGAGACTTTAACCCACTGAGCCACCCAGGCGCCCCTAAAGGGACATAATCTTAAAGCTCAATCTTGTATTATGTGAGAGGGAGGATCAGCAAACAAAGGCCCATAAACGAAGTTTGGTCAGCCACCGGGGTTTTTTGTTTGTTTGTTTGTTTTTGTCACCGGTTTTTGTAAATAAAGTTTTACTGGAACATACGCACACTCATTCATGTACTTTCTGCTGCTGCTTTCCCTGTACAACAGCACACTTGTAAGAGAGACTGCATAGCTCACAAAGTTTAAAATATTTATTATATTATTATATTTATTACCTGGACGTTTAGAGGAAAAGTTTGCCAATCCCAGTATTAGACCACCAAATGGCACTATCCCTATCATATTGTCCGCCTTTGCCTGAATGTCTTTAAGGAATTCTAATTTAATGTTAATCTCTCAGCATATAAAAATGGCTTATGTAATAAATATCCACATCAATCATATTTCTATATATGAAAGTCTATCTTTTAAAATGATGATAATTTAGTCTTTCTGCCCATGGATGACGCTGAGAAGCCTTGTTTAAGTACCCCCTCCCACTGCCAGCATGTCTAAATTAGAATCTCCCGAAGAGTCTGAACAGCTGTGGCAGCTCTTCATCAGAGGTGTGAGCTCTGAAACAACCGATGAGAGTCTGAGAAGCCATTCTGAGCAATGGAGAACACTCACAAACTGTGTGGTCATGAGGGACACAAACACCAAGTGCCCCAGGGGCTTTGGGTTTGTCACACATGCCTGTTGAGGGGTGGATGAAGCCATCGATGTAAGGCCACACAAGGTGGTTGGCAGAGTTTTGTAAAAACTAAGAGGGCTGTCTCAGAAGATTCTCAAAGACCTGGTCTGGTGCCCACTTCATTGTGAAAAAGATTTTTGTTGGTGGCATGAAAGAAGACACTGAGGAAAATCATCTAAGAGATTATTTTGAACAGTATGGGAAAATTGAAATGAATGAAATCATGGCTGACTGAGGCAGTGGCAAGTAGAGAGGATTTGCTTTTGTAACGTTTGTACTGTAAATGGCCACAATTGTGAAGCAAGGACAGCCCTATCTAAGGAAGAGAGGGCTAGCTCTTCATCTAGCCGAAGAGGTCAAAGTGGCTCTGGGAACTTCGGTGGTGCCTGTGGAGGTGGTTTTGGAGGGAATGATGACTCTGGTCATGGAGGAGACTTCAGTGAGTGAGGTGGCTTTGGTGACATTTAAGGTGGTGGTGGATATGGTGGCAGTGGGGATGGCTATCATGGATTTGGTAATGATGGGAGCATCTTAAATTCTGGACCCATGAAAGGGGGAAATTTTGGACCCATGAAAGGTGAAAATTTTGGAGGCAGAGGCTCTGGCCCTTTTGGTGGTGGATGATAATACTTTGCCAAACCATGAAATCAACATGGCTATGGCAGTGGCCGAAGGTTTTCAGAGAACTGAAAGGGAAGCTACAGATTATGACAGATTGTGAACTCAGCCAAGCACACTGGGGGCAGGGCTTCACTGCTACAAAGAAGACATGTTCTAGACAATACTTGTGTGTTTGGGCAAAAAAACTCAAGGACTAGATTTGTGACTAATTGTGCAACAACTTATTCTAGTTTCTGTTCTGTGGAAAGGATAAAGCATTCTAACAAAGCTCTTTAATGTAGTTAGTTTCTTTCTTTCTTCCTTTCTTTCTTTCTTTTTCTTTCCTTTCTTCTTTCTTTCTTTCTTTCTTTCTTTCTTTCTTTCTTTCTTTCTTTCTTTCTTCTTTCCTTCCTACCTTCCTTCTTTGCACCCATGCTATTGATTGCTAAATGTAATAGTCTGGTCATGATGCTAAATAAATGTGTCTTTTCTTTTTAAAGATTTTATTTATATGATAGAGAGAGAGAGAGCAGGAACACAAGCAGGGTGGGGTGGAAGAGGGAGAAGCAGGCTTCCCACTGAGCAGGGAGCCCAATGTGGAGCTCAATCCCAGAGCCCTGGGATCATGATCTGAGCCGAGGGCAGATGCTTAATGACTGAGCCACCCAGGTGCCCCAAATGTGTCTTTTTAAAAATAAATAAAAAATTAAAAATGATGATGATAATTTACAACCTCAAATGCAGTTCTGCTTCAAGAATTCCATGAAATTAATTGGATTTCTACAAAACTAAAGATTAAATCAATATCCGTTTGATTACCTAGCATTTCTTAATAAGGAACTCAGTTCACAAATTCCTCCATCAGATCATGAAAGGAAAAAGGTTGTCCTTGCAAATGAGCTCATTCATTGACTTTTTAAGACAAAAAGAACTAAGTGCTTCGACTTCCTCTTTAACTGGCTTCTAGTACACTCATAGCTAAATTTAGGACTCACCTAAAGTAAACTACCATTTGTTCTGTTTTCTTTTTTTAAAAGATTTTATTTATTTATTTATTTACTCATTCATTCATTCATTCTTTTATTTGACAGAGAGCATAAGAAAGCCTGTGCATAAAAGCAGGTTGTGGTGAGGGGGGAGCAGAGGGAGAGGGAAAAGCAGACATCACACTGACAGGGTGCTCCATTTCACGACCCTGAGATCATGACCTGAGCCAAAACTAAGAGTCCAATGCCCAACCAAGTGAGTCACACAGGTGCCCCTATTCTGTTTTCATTTTTAATTGTCTTATTTTTATATTATATTGCCTCTATTCCTTTTTTGAAAGGAGGAAGATTATAAATCTTATACCACTCATCATCTTAGTCCAATGCTCTGTCCACCATCAGGTAGAGGAAAGTACATGAGTCTCGGGTCAGCCAGACCAGGATTCAAATCTTAGTTCTGCCCTTACTAGCACTGGGCTCTTGGATAATATTCAAGCTGTCTGAGCCTCAGTTTCTTCATGTCTAAAATGAAACAATAATAACTATCTTGCAACCTTGCCAGGAGAATTAGAATAGGTAAAGTGCCATTGAGATTATACTATAAGATACATTCATACATAGGATGTTTATAATATTAAGTATCTATTCATTTTCCTTAAAACATCTAGAACTTGAAATAGCTCTGAAATGGGATCACATACCCACTCAATTACTTCAGCATAATGTTAAAGGAGAATTTCACATGGCATCTTTGACATCATTATACTAAAATTTTATTAAAAATGAAATTATTCCTACTTAATAAGCAATATTTTTTTGTAATTTTCTTTACAAACTGCTATCATGGTGGCTTTGTTGTAAGATAATCAGAATCATGTCTTCTGCCCATTTTTTGACATGATTATCTGGTTTTTGAGTGCTGAGTTTGAGGAGTTCTTTATAGATCTTGGATATCAGCCCTTTGTCTGTACTGTCATTTGCGAATATCTTCTCCCATTCTGTGGGTTGCCTCTTTGTTTTGTTGACTGTTTCCTTTGCTGTGCAGAAGCTTTTGATCTTGATGAGGTCCAAAAAGTTCATTTTTGCTTTTGTTTCCTTTGCCTTTGGAGACATATTTTGAAAGAAGTTGCTGTGGCCAGTGTCAAAGAGGTTACTGCCTATGTTCTCCTCCAGGATTTTGATAGATTCCTGCCTCGTGTTGGGACCTTTTATCCATTTCAAGTTTATCTTTGTGTATGGTGTAAGAGAATGGTTGAGTTTCATTCTTCTACACATAGCTGTCCAATTTTCCCAGCGCCATTTATTAAAGAGACTGTCTTTTTCCACTTTCCATTTTTTCCTGCTTTGTTTGAAGATTCTTTGACCATAAAGTTGAGGGTCCATATCTGGGCTCTCTACTCTGTTCCACGGGTCTATGTGTCTGTTTTTGTGCCAGTACCATGCTGTCTTGGTGATTATAGCTTTGTAGTAAAGCTTGAAATCAGGCAACATGATGCCCCCAGTTTTGTTTTGTTTTTTCAACATTTCCTTAGCAATTCGGGGTCTCTTCTGGTTCCACACAAATTTTAGGATTGTTTGTTCTAGTGCTTTGAAAAATGCCGGTGGCATTTTGATTGGGATGGCACTGAAAGTATAGATTGCTCTAGGAAGTATAGACATTTTAACAATGTTTGTTCTTCCAATCCAAAAACATGGAATGTTTTTCCATCTTTTTCTATCTTCAATTTCTTTCATGAATTTTCTGTAGTTCCTTGAGTTTAGATCCTTTACCTCTTTGGTTAGGTTTATTCCTAGGTATCTTATGGTTCTTGGTGCCATAACAAATTACAAATAGAGCTATCCTATAACCCTGCAATTGCACTACTGGGTATTTACCCCAAAGATACAGACGTAGTGAAAAGAAGGGCCCTCTGTACCCCAATGTTCATAGCAGCAATGGTCACAGAGGCCAAACTGTGGAAAGAACCAAGATGCCCTTCAAAGGATGAATGGATAAAGAAGATATGGCCCATATATACAATGGATTATTATGCCTCCATCAGAAAGGATGAATACCCAACTTTTGTGTCAACATGGATGGGACTGGAAGAGATTATGCTGAGTGAAATAAATCAAGCAGAGAGAGTCAATTATCATACAGTCTCACTTACTTGTGGAGCATAAGGAATAACATGGAAGACATTAGGAGAAGGAGAGGAGAAGGAAGTTGGGGGAAATCAGAGAGGGAGACAAACCATGAGAGACTGTGGACTCTGAGAAACAAAAGGAGGGATTTGGAGGGGAGGAGGGTGGAGGGTTAGGTGAGTCTGGTGGTGGGTATTAAGGAGGGCATGCATGGAGCACTGGGTGTGATGCATAAACAATGAATCTTGGAACACTGAAAAAATAAAGTTTAAATTAAAAAAAAAGATAATCAGAATCACTGAGAGCAGTTCTTGAAATTCTTTCCTCTGTATAATCATGTTTATGATCCTAAATGGGTATTTGGCAAATGGAATAAACTGATAATTCACTGAAAACATTTTTCGATATATCATTTAATAATTCATCTTTGAAATGACATAGTTTATAACATTACAGCCTCAATTTGCAGCCAAATGTTCAAATTATATGAAAGCCAAATAAAAATGTATCAGACAGAAATCATAACAAAAATAACAACTATTATTTTGTCAAGGATTTTGATAGGAATTACCTGAAAAATGATTAGAACAACACATTCATGAGCTACATGGTAATTTTTACTTCTAAGCCTAAAAATAATAAAGAATTAAAATTAGAGACTAGTACAGGCAGAAAAAGCAGAAAAAATATGAAAGAAAAAGAGAACACACTCACCCAACCCAAAAATCAGCTTTATTTGATTGCGAAGAGTTTGGGATAAAATAAACCAATCTCAAGTTATTACCTGAAAGGAAAATTTTCCTTTCATGTGGTCACACATTGACCTCATCAAAGAAGAGATTGTGTTTGACTCCTGTTTGTTGCTTATCAATTTTAAATGTTTTGGTGTAGGAAACATTAACGTGTAGATAGTTAGGTTCCTCTAACCAGATCTGTGATTGGCACTAAATCACAGTAAGTTCTCAGAGGAGGAGACATCCTGCTTGGGTGGCCCCTTGCAGAGGATGCAGGATTCAGAGTCCCACATGACCAACCCCATTCCATGCCTCAAGATAGCCATGTTATGTCCCCATTCCAGGGATATATGGGGTCTCTCCCTTTCCCTCAGCTCAGGCCTCTGGTGGGAATAAAACTTCTTGAGGATGCAGAAGTGCCCTGTAGTGCCCTGAAGTGCCCATGTCCAGCTCCTGAGGTTAGGACTTGCCAGACTAAATCCAGGTCACCCAGTTAAATTTGAATTTTATTCTATAAGACTTATTTATTTGAGAGAGAGAGAGAGTGAGAGCGAGAGAGCATGCTAGCATGAGGAGTGGGGGAGGGGAAGGAGAGGGAGAGAGAGGGAGAGAAGCAGACTCCAGTTGAGTGTGGAGCCCAACGTGGGGGGTCAATTCTATAACCCTGAGATCATGACCTGAACCAAAATCAGGAGCCAGAAGCCCAACTGACTGAGCTTCCCAAGTACCCTTAAATTTGAATTTTAGATCCACAACATATAATTTTTCTGTGTGAGTGTGGTCCACAAAGCATTTGGGACAAACTTATGTTAAAAAATTATTCATTGTTTAGGGGCACCTGGGTGGCTCAGTGGGTTAAAGCCTCTGCCTTTGGCTCATGTCATGATCCCAGGGTCCTGGGATCGAGCCCCACATTGGAGGGGGTCTCTGTTCAGTGGGGAGTCTGCTCCCCTTCCCACTGCCTGCCTCTCTGCCTACTTGTGATCTCTGTCTGCAAATAAACAAATACAAATCTTTAAAAAAAATTATTCATTGTTTGATCTCAAATTTAAGTTAAACTCGGCACCTTGTATTTAAATGTTTTAGAAAAACATGTACACCCTTGCTGGAAGGGCCACTTTTAGGTGTTGGCATTGTCATTTTGGCAGCAGCTGGGAAATGAAACCGAACCTTTAGAGTCGTAATAAATTTCTTCTAGTATCGATGCAAACATTCAACAAAGGTTGAACTGAGGCCCTTTATAATGAAAACAACCAAAAAAACTTGGTCTAGTTGGTTGCTTGGGGCAGGGGGTAAGAAAATTTCCCAATGATCTATATATTCTGCTTTTTATATTTTATTTTTTTATTTAACAGAGAGAGAGAGAGAGAGAGAGAGATCACAAGTAGGCAGAGACAAAGGCAGAGAGAGAGAGAGAGAAAGCAGGTTCCCCACTGAGCAGAGACCCCAATGTGGGGATCCATCCCAGGACCCTGAGATCATGACCTGAGCTGAAGGCAGAGGCTTAACCCACTGAGCCACCCAGGTACCCCATATATTCTGCTTTTTAAAATGTAAAACCATTTGTAAACTATTACAATACAGCAAAGCCAATTAATTGAGCTCACTGACTTTATTCACTCTGTCATCTTGCCTACCTCTTCTGGTGATTACCAAAGAGGATTTCTTGTATTTGCACATTAGCAAACTTCCTTTTGCCTAACCCTATAAATCCAAGTCACCCACAGGCTTTCTGCTGGTTGAGTGACTAAGATGACTTGATCAAAGGTAGTATGTTGAGCACTGGGTTTGTAAAGCGCTTAACCTGTACCACTCTACGAGGTGGGTACTAATATTTCTATCTCGTAAGTGGGAAAGCCAAGACCCGGATTAGAGGGTGGCTTGGCCCTGGGCGCTGGTGTGGCAGTGGTGGCAGAACCAGTCTTTAAATCCCAGAGGAGAGGCATAGTACGTCAGTGGCTCCATCAGTTAAGCATATGTCTTCAGCTCAGGTCATGGTCCCAGGGTCCTGGGATCAAGCCCTGCCTTTGTCTCTCTTTTTCAGCAGGGAGCCTGCTTCTCCCTCTCTTCCCTACTCAAGCTCTCTGTCCCTATTCATGTGTGTCTCTCTCAAACAAATAAATAAAATGTTTAAAAATAAATACACAAATCCCAGAGGAGAATTCTAGTCCTACAGTCTTCTATGCTAACTCTTCCTTTCTTCTCTGGGTCCTACAGAGGGATCTGCCCCAACACAAGCAAATTTTGCCCAATATTGGCAAGGGCAGATGGCCCAGAGATGAAAGTGAGACCTCCAGCGGGGAGAGTGAAAATTTCGGGAATAACAGTTCAGACTCGGGTGTGTCTTGCTATTTTCATTCCCATTCTTTGTTCATTCCATCAGTCCTCAATTTACTCTGTTTCCAGGTCACACCCAATCAGGTTCTGTTCTCTCCAGAGTTCTTTGTTCATCATTGGGGGGATTTTGTGTTTATTAAGGAGTGCTTCCTTACAAATGCAAAAATATCCTCAAATCTATCATCCATTGAAAAATTACCTACCCCTGTAATGGGAAGCTTCCCTGGACCACCATTTATTTGTCTCATTGAATATTCAAAAGCCATTTAGAAATGGGTTTCCTGGTCCACGCTTTAAACAGTCAATCTAGACCCATTGTCTGGATATTCTTTTTGATTGGTTCACTCTGTTTTATTATACTGAACTCATTTAAATGCTTCTGTTTTATAATTGTGTGGGATTTGGGGCTAATTCATTCCAAGGTGTATACCCTATAAATAAATTATTGTCCTTTGGCTGCTAATGTTTAACTGGTTCTATTGAAAGGAAAGAAAAGAAAGCAAAAGACAGTTGAAGACACAGTTTTTGTTCAAGTGAGGAGAAAAAGTACACCAATTCTGTTTAGAAAAGACCTTTAAAAACCCATAGTGATTATACAAAAGGGAGCGAAAGCATTTTAGGGAGAAATGAAATAAATGGTAAACAATCATGCCTCCAACATAGAGAATGCGTCATTTCCTCATTTAAAAGAGGATGCTGGAAGTCCAAAAAACTGATGTTGGCTGTAAGAAGCAGAGGAGAGACTGGACTTCTTTCCTGTATTTTGCAGCGTTCATAGAGGCCATCCTGTTAATTAGCTATGCTTTAAAAAAAATAATCCTATGAATCAGCTTTGAAAGTCTGGAGACTAAGTCAAAAGATAAAAATCTCAGGTCTGTGTAATAGACACGTTAAGCAAATGTGCCTGAAAATTTGTTCACCCAGAGAATAGTCACAACCTGCTTTCTTCTGATACCCAAGAATAAAGACGGATTTCATATTCCTTTCATTTGGAAAGTTGTTGCCAATTGTAAATATCTGTGTGGAAAAGAGATTGGAATCAATACTTTTCATAAACCATTTTATCTGATGGGTCTCCAAGGTCTGACTACCCTGGCATGCTGTTATGGCGAGGGATGTGGATGAGATTTCTGATGAAATTATATCCCAACATCTCAGGGTTCCAAATTTATGAGAATTAACAAACATGCTAAATGCAACTGGGAAGAATCGGTATGCTTCTTTGTAGTGGGTAGGTCTGAGCTATTCCAAATAGAGGAGAAACAAAGAAGAAATTGTGATCCACGATTCCCAGCAGTGAGACCCCTTTTAGTTAACTCATCCGATGTGAAAATGAAATGAAACATCTATTCTGCAGTCAAGAAGATAATTAATGAGCCACTCATTTCTAAATGAAGGCCTAAGGGAATAAAGCGACCAGCCTTGAATTTAAAAAGAGAAAAGTGGTTACATGTTTGAAAGACTACCAAGCCAAAATCATGCCATTAATGTTTAAATTTGTGTTCTTATTCGTTTTTAAATGAGTTGTAACCCTTGCCGAGGACTTCTGTGGGTGCTACTCGCCAACTGTAATTACCATCTTCGGTAAAGTAAGGAGAAACAGGAACGCTTTTCCTTTTGGTTCCTTTACTATAAGTTTTCCTTTATACAAAGTCAGCTGGATTGCCCATGTACAAGCCCCTCAAATACATGTCATGCCTACAAGCCACATCTCTAGGCCATTGTTCTCCCTTAGATTTCAGACAAACTAAAAGCTGCACGGAAATGGGAAGGGATTTAAAAAGAAAATCCACCGAGCAGAATCAGACATTAAGCTTTTGATCCCTTAACCTACTGGTTTCTGGCACTGACTTGGATGATTACTACCGATGATAAGAGTTAACGTGTAATGAGTGCCAATTATATACTGAATACTTTGCTGGCATGGTCTTCTGTAAACCTTACCAGAAACCTGTATGGTAGGGCCCCTTCTGATCCACATTTCCCAGATGGGAAGACTGAGGCTAACAGAGTGAAAGTCCTTGCCCAAGATCATGTCTGATGGCTCAAGAGCCCAAGTGAAAAGTCTGCTTCTGTCCAACAAAAAATGACAAAGAGAAAATAAAGAAACTGGAAAATACTCTTGTTTTCAGAATGAATGATTTAGGTTTAATACTGTAACCAGCAAGACCACCAATGACCACCCCTCTTCTTCTTTACCAGAATGTTAACCTCATTCATTCGTTCATTCATTCATTTATTCATTCATAAAGATTTATTTATTTATTTCTGAGAGAGCAGGCACACAAACAGGGGGAGGAGAGGGAGAAAGAGAAAGGACCTCAAGCAGACTCCTCACTGAACCTGACACCGGGCTTGATCCCACAAGCCTGAGAACCTGATCTGAGCTGAAACCAAGAGGCGGACGCTTGACCCACTGCACCACCCAGGCGCCCCTAACTTTATCTTTTAGAGGCAAAGCATGGGAAGACCTATGCCTAGACCAGTTTGAGCTTGACCACTGACTCCAGCCTGAGCAGATGGACCATGGAGTATCCAACAGTTACCTCCACCTCACTGTAATGTTAAAATCTCTGCCCAAGGGGAAGCACAAACCTCATCTCATTAACATAACGTATGATGCATGTAGAGGAAGATTTTCTATATACATGCATGCAACCTAATGCTCACCTCTATGGGCGATGATAAAACTCCCCTTTCTTTACATTCACCCTACCCCAAAATGAAAGGGACCCACTCATCCCTACCTGGGAAGTCCCAGGTTCCAGAATTATCCTCCTTGATCTCCCTTTTCTGCTGCAAATAAAGTTTCCTTTTTGTGACAACCCCACCCGGTGCAGTCTCTCTCTCTGTAACTTACCAAGGAGCCAAGTCACATGAATTCACTCACAATAAGAACTTTCAAAATAAAGATGAACTCCATTAGACCAAACTGTTCAGAGTGGTGTCTCCCACCGAATTCTGTGGTCCTGTGGTTAGGTAAGTCCTTCACCTTGTGGGACCTTTCCCTATTACTCGACCAGGGGAAATGTAAGAAAAGACCAATCTATAATACAGACATATCAGACTACATTGTCTAAATAGCTCCTGTGCCTTTTCATTCAGTTAACATGCCCATGTTAATATGCCCTTTCATTTCAAAATGTTTGCTCCAGGAACATTTCCTTCATAATCCATCATTCAATATCCAACCACAGAAGAAAGCTATTAAGTTATATTAATTTCTAATTAAATTCAAACTACAGAAATGCCAGAAGTGAAGCATACTGGGTTGTTGTCTCAGCTTCATCATTAATTGTGGAAGTAACTAGTAACTAGGTGAGTCACATTTCTTCTCTGTGTCAATTTCCTCCACCAGACAATGAGGATAATAATGCATTTCCTAAGTAATATTTGGTAAGTGATTAAAGTGATGCAAATATTTGTGAAATATTTGGAATAACAATGGGCTAGATGAGTCTAAGGCAGTATTACATGTAGCATTATTCTTATTGGCCTAATTTCTAAGCCAATACTTTGGGGGGGAAAAAAACCCCTTTGGAAATAACATGTAAAAATATCCTCAAAAGAACCTTATCAGTACACACTAATTAGAGTCTTTTTTAAAACTATTGTGTTAAGTAAATTGCGTGACCTCTTACTGAAGTAACCTATTACTCCACAAGCTAATGACCAAAAAAACCTACACACAAACCCAAAGGTTTTTCATATATCACGTGTGCTGTACTTACACAATCTTCTCAAAGGTGTCAATTCTCTTCCAAATTTCCGAGCACTATTCTTAAAGCTTCCTGTGTTAAAGACTACAAAGCCAAACTTCTTTGTCACTCTTACTTATAACACCACCCTCTCTGCCACCATAAGCTTATCTCCCGTATTCTCCAACAGTGTCTGAGACTCCTGTTTCTTTTTAAGAAACTCAGCCTCTTGTGTTGGGAATCATGTGCATGGAAATGACACCCAGAGCCATTTCCCAAGCTTTCACTCTGCTGAAGCTTTGAAACTGAAGATGTGTGTGTGTGTGTGTGTGTGTGTGTGTGTGTGTGTGTGTATGTGTTTCATATTCTTCTCTCTACTCATACTGCCTTAAGTTTGTGTTTCCTGAACTGGGACTGTAAGATCAAATGGTTCATCTGAGACATAGTTTCAGGAAGTTAGGGACCTGGGAAGCGAGATGGAGAAGTAAAGGAAGCCGATAAAGGTTGTGTTATCAAGCAGGTGAGAAAGGTGGGTGACTGGGGCTCAACCCCACTGGCGATCCCCAGGGGAGAGGGCAGAACATGTCCCAAGGAGCTGGAGTATGTGGTCACACTCTGCCCTCAGGGAGCAATGAGTCAATGCCACTGGCAGGAGGCCCATATTCTTAGCCTTATTTTCAGCTCTCATCTCCCTCTTCTTACCTACTCTTTCATCACAGCAGATGGGTTCTTAACACTCTCCTCTAGCTCAGCTCCACACTTCCTTTTTACCTCCTGGGAAAACTCTCCTTGGGCAGAGTTTTGGGCATCCTCTGAGCTAGCAGCCCTGTCTCTAGGCCATGCACTACTGTTCTAACACCAGTAACAGATATTTTTTTTCTCTTGCTCAAGTGCTGCAGTGTTGCTTAGTGTATTAAAGCCAAACTATTTCATACAATCTTTCCTTTTTAACCAACATTAACCCAGGTAACCAAAGCTACTTGATGCCTTTTGTGTGATCTCTATTATCTCCCTGGCCTTTGGCCCTTTCCAACCCTTCCATGCCATTCTCCCTTTATTCTCTGTATGCCAGCCCTATTTTGTCTTCTTTCAATTTTTGAATCTGTTAAAAATAACAACAACAACGAATCACACACCCCACTGGCCCCAAATGGACTCATTTATGCTAGGCCAAATCACCAAACAGGGGCTTAATACCTAACCTAATTGTAGTTTCAACCTCCCCCATAAATGTAGTCTTTTTTTTTTTTTTAAGATTTTTTTATTTATTTGCTTGACAGAGAGAGATCACAAGTAGGCAGAGAGGCAGGCGGAGAGAGAGGAAGGGAAGCAGGCTTACGGCCGAGCAGAGAGCCCGATGCGGGGCTAGATCCCAGGACCCTGAGATCACGACCTGAGCCGAAAGGCAGAGGCTCAACCCACTGAGCCACCCAGGCGCCCCCATAAATGTAGTCTTAACCAGTTAGTCAGGAAGTTTCTGGTCAGAACCAACACAGTAAGGTATCATGGGCCCTCTCCATCCCTGACAAAGAAAGATAAGGTAATCCACCTAATAAGACCCCCTGCTCTTCCCCTTAAGGGAAGGTGACCTTGCCTGAAACAGTATTTTTTTTTTCTTTCACTAATACTTCTTTGTCTCACCTTCCCACTTATAAAAACCTTCCATTTCATACAACTCCTCCAAGCATCTCTCTACCTGCTAGATGGGATGCCACTCAACTCATGATTTATTTAATAAAGCTAAAGTGATCTTCAAATTTACCCAGTTGAATTGTGTTTGTGAACAAATTTGTCATGCCCTTCTATCTCAGGGCCTTTGCATGTGCTATTTTCTCTTGGCTTGTAATACTTTTTGTCACTTAGTAACTCCTCCTTCCTTCAGTTTGAATGGCATTTAGTTAAGCTTTTTCTAACTGATTTCCCTTTACCCAGACTCCAATCCCTAAACCCTAAACCTTGTTGCATCTGTTTTTCTCCTCCATACTACTTCTTGTGATTACAGTTAATTAATTAATTAATTACATTTTTAATATCGGCTACTTCCAGTAGGGTGTAAAGTACATGAGAGCCTATGTTCAACCATGTATCCCTAACACCTAGCCTGATGCTTAGCATACTACAAGCACGCAATACATATAAAAAATGAATATATACAACCTATACTTTCCAGCTCCAAAGGATTTGCATTTCTCCTTCTGTGATTTCCTTCACTCTCCTCATTTAGATGAAATGCTATGGAAACAACCATGCTCAATAAACATTGTGGAGGGTTCCCTGGATAAGCAATTTGAGAGGGCTCTGTGTAAATAAAAAGGTGAAGGGCAAAATGCTACAAAATCATTACCATTCTTTATCTACAACCAAAGCATCCTACTGTGTATCATTTGCAAATTAATTATAATGGAATAGTAGCATTCTTAGGGACTCGATAGCAATGCAGGCAGTAGGACACTCCATAGAAAAGGAGATTATTTTGTGAACTTGTTAAAGCTTGTGTTTACTCCTAAATTTAAAGGAAGATACATCTGGCACTAAGAGAAGTTAGGCAGTAGAGCAATGACTTAATACTCTGGAAATTTAGGGGACAGGTGTGACAGCCTATTGTGTCTCAGAATAAGTAATTTCAACAAAGACATAAAGTATACAAATGGGAAGAGAATTTGATTTCGCTTAATTTTATTTGATAGAACTCAACACTTGAACAACTGCTGTTTCCTAGACTATAAGAGTTTTAAAATTCTCCTTTCTCCTTAATGTGTCCCAAAGAGAAATGTATCCATTTGTTCCATCACAAATGTTCAATTGCAGATTTGGGGGATAATAAAAGCTCTTGCCTTACTATTTAATTATTCAGTTGACTGCTAGAAAGATTTAGCTACCCAAATGGGCTTGTAACTCAGAAATGATAATACATGTTTATTTTAAAAGATAGCCATGTAATTCCAAAACAAACCAGTGTCAATTTAGATTTTTATTATAGCTGGGACAATTTGACAATTATGTAAAAAGTTGTAAAAAAAAATTGGCAGGCATCAATTCACTTTGTACTTAGTAGTCTTGAATATGCTTCCTGTGAAAAACATCAGCTCTTGAAACTTCTGCATTGAACACCTGGACATAAAAGGTGACAATGAGACATTTATAAATATATTTTTCTATTCAGCAATTACATTTTCAATGAGAAAAGTTTAATGTATATCTAATGTTAGACCTACTTTAAAATATGCACCTATCACTAAAGGAGAAACCACATTAAAGAAAGCACAGTATTATCAATTTCTGGTAAAACTTTAAAATGTTGTCTTTAATTATGGATGGAGCACTTTTCCTGTGGTATATTCCTATTTGTTTGACACCTGGCAGGGCCTACACCAATTTATTCACTTTCCCTGTTGTACGGCCTTCAGTCCTGGGGCTATTATTTTGGAGGGAAACCAAGCAACATAATTAGAAGCCTACATGAATGATTCATACCAGAACACTCTAGAACATGCTAGTCAATGGGACATGCTGAATGACTAATCTAACTTGATGGCTGAAGTTTCTGTGGTGCCAGGAGGAAGTGATCCATTTACCAGATCCTCGAGATTAGCTAAGCCATTTCCAGCAGCTGCAGAGCCCTACAGTCTTTCTGTGTCTGCAGGAAATATTTGCAATGTTATCATGATGAAGCGTTTCCTCAACACACACACACACACACACACACACACACAGTATAATGGCTGCTTATCTTGGTAACTTCTAGGCACTTAGTAGTGTCTTTACCTTTAAAAAAAAAAAAACCCTTTTTTTACTCTAGAGGGAGCACATTTTACATTTACAAAAAATTCATAAACTCAGGCAAACAAGTAAACCAAGCTTGCCCTTCCCATTACCCAGAATTACCATGTCTTACATCTTCGTGCATGTGCTTCTGGAGACTGCCTTTGTATGTATATTTGCATTTATACACACACACCTATTTGAATGTATTTTTCTTTGCCAACATAAGATTACACTCTACATACTGTTCTAAAAATTAACCTTTTTTTTAAGTCAGTGGTCTTTACCTTTCCATTTCAGTACATTTTCTATGTCATTGATTAATTCAGCCATATTCAAATTTCCCCAATTAGGCTAAAAAATTTCTTACAACTGTTTGGTCCTATGCAGGGATCCTATCAAGAAATATTATCTGACTTTTAGATCCCTTATGTTTCTTCAATCTGTTATGATCCTCTATGACGTTGACTTGTTGAAGACACAGAGCCAGTTCTCCTGTGGACGGTCTCACCTTCTAGATTTATTTGCTTGCTTCCTTGTTGTACCATGTAGCTGATTCCTATACCCCTCTATCTCTTATGAACTTGAAATTAAATCTAAAGGATTGATGGGTTCACGCTAAGCATTTTGGGCCAAAATATACCATAGGTGACTCTGTATCAAGAACCGCACTCTCCAATGTGGAGACATGGCTATTTAAATTTATGCTCAAATTCATTAAAATTGAAAATCAAGTTCCTCAGGTGCACCAGCCACATTTCAACTGCTCGATAGCCACAGGTGGCTAGTGGCTATCGTTTGGACAGTGCAGATATGGAACACTTCCCTCACTGCACAAAGTTATACTGGATTGTTAGTTAGAGATTGATTTCCATTTCTCCACCCCTTGAATCTGGGCATGGCTATGTCACTTTCTTTGGTGGACGGGATACTAGTGAACATAATACAAACAGAGGCCCAGAAAACATGTACCATGGGCGTCTCCACTCTGTGGCTGAAACCCAGAGACTGTCTTGTAAAGAAGCTCAGACTAGCCTCTTGGAACATGAGACCCCCCATGGAGGGTGCCCCAGCTGTTCCAGCTGAGGTCCCAGACACGTGAGTAAAGCCAGCCTACGTCATCTTGAGAAAGTCTGTAGAGAAGGGCCTCAGCCATCCAGCCATCCCTGTCGACTACCAGACATGTGAGTGAGTCCCCCTGAGATTAATCAGTGACAGCTGAGTCATCAGCTGAATACAGAGCCCAGCAAAGTTGACCCACAGAGGAATGAAGAATCATAAATGATTACTACTTTTAGCTGCTAGACTTTTTGAATGATTTGTTACTTGGCAATAAATAACTGATACGTGATTAGAAAGGAATCAGTATAGGGTTGCTCTGGCCCTATGCAATGTCTTGTCCTCCAACATTCACTCACCTAACAGAAATCTTGCTTAAATCCTTTCTTCCATCGGGTTTCAGGTTTTGTAAGATGATGTTTTCCACTTTTCTCATTCCTTCTACATTTATTAACTGACATCCTTTTGTAAAGTAGAGCTCTTTATCAAATGGGCTGGTTGGTTATTCTTTTATATAGTTCCTACTGGAAAAGCAGAACGAGTATTTCGTTTTTCCTTTAATTACAAATTAAAAAGTAAGGAGTTGTTTAATGGCCATCTCATATGATGCTTTTCTGGTATTGTCTTTCTTGAGTATCTCTATGAAGTCATGAATTTTGTACATTAAATACATTTTGTCTATAAGCACCATTTTTTTTGATGTCCAGATTTTCCCAACTTTGGCCACTGGAAAGAAGGAGCCCCTTCAGACCACCTTCTATGTCATTTCGACGCAAATCTATTAATCTCGGATAGTTTCCTTGCTTTCTGACAAACAAGCTATCTCGAGCTCACCCTGCCTCCTCCCTGCCCCAGACCTAGAATGAGCCATTTCTCTAAGGAGCCCTGGGGATGTATTGAAGTACACAATCCGGGTGCTTAAGTCGATCCAGAGATGACGTTGCTTGCAGACCATTCCATTTATAGAGATGTAATTTGCAGTGTACAAGCACTTCTCCCTTTCTCAGCTCCCTAGTTTTACTCTTTGCTCTCAAATCTGCTCACAGCAATTCACAACTCAGGATGCAATCCTCTCTTGTGTTTGGCCATTTGGTGAGTTTGCAGCATGTTGGACATTTCAGAATCCCCTCTTCCTTCCTGTTGCACCATTGTTGATTTCACTCCAGTTCTGCTATCTTTGGGTTGGGGTTTTTCCTGTCTCCTACCACATCTGAAGGTGTTCATTGATTTTTGACTTCTGTTGCCTGTGATGGTCTCCCCGTTTTTTGAAACGAGAATAGAAAGATTGCACACTGACCCAGCATGGGTTAATCAGAAGGTTCATCAAGGTTATTGGTCAGAGAGGGATAGTAACCCAAATCTATCTTAACAAAAACTGTTGCTGGAAGCACTGGGCTAGAGGAGCTGAATGAATGAACACGCGGAACTGCTAGTAGTATCTGGCTCTCTCATGGAGAGAATCTGACTGAGACCAAAGCTAACAGAGAAGGGAGAATTGAGAGGTAGAGAGACACAGATTTCTGAGGACCTCATTCAAACACCTGGGTATAGCCTTACCTGGAACCAAACCAAACCTAGGTTTCTCACTAATGCAATTTTGAAAAGTCCTTTTAATTAAATGAAACAATTAAGATGAAATGCTTATCCTACTGAATGGCACATACTATATCCCCAGTGTATGTTATCATTATTGTTTTTGAGAGCTAATTTGAATTAGGTTTCTGTCATTTCCAAGTATAATAATAAAAACAAAGAAAATAATACTAATGATTTTTATAAATAGTGCTAGGCACTTTACATGTTATTTCACTAAGTCTTCATTTTAAGCCATAAGATAAGTTTTCTTATTCCCCTTTTAAAGACTTAAAAATGAGTTGAGAGCTAAAGAACATTAAGGGAGCTGGTCCCATAGTTAGTAAGTGGTAGATATGGGATTTTGACCTTAGCAATTTGAGTCCAGAATCCAAACTCCAAATGGTTTATATATTGTTTGTGATTTAAGAAATAATTAAAAGTATAAGCACTTAGGAAATTAAGGAGCATGCTACTGAAGAACCAAGATGTCAAAGAAGAAATCAAAAGAGAAATAAAAAAATGCCTTGAGATAAATATAAATGGAAATATAATATTCCAAAATTATAGGATGCAGCAAAAGCAGTTTTAAAACGGAAGTTCATAGCAATAAACACCTACATCAAGAAACAAGAAGAATATTGGAATGTCTGGGTGACTTAGTCGGTAAAGGGTGTGACTCTTCATATCAGTCATGAGTTCAAGCCCCACTTTGGGCTCCACACTGGGTGTGGAACCTACTTAAAAAGAAACAAGAAAAAAAAAGAAAAAGAAAAGTCTTAAATAAACAACCTAAGTTTATACCTCAAGGAACTAAAAAAAGAAGAACAAATGGAGCCAGAAGTTAGAGAAAAAAGAAAATAAAGATTGGAGCAGAAATAAATAAGGGCTAAACAGATAATATAAAAGAACAACAAAACTAAGAGCTGGCTTTTTGAAGAGATAAAATAGACAAATCTTTAGGTAGATTGACCAAGAGTAAAAGAGAGTGGACTCCTCTTTTATAAATAAAATCAGAAATGAAAGAGTAGATGTTACAGTTGATACCAGAGAAATACAAAGGATCAATAGAGACTCCTATGAGCAAGCATATGCTAACAAACTGGGCAACAAGGAAATGGATGAATTACTGAAACATATAACCTCTCAAAGCTAAATCATGAATGAACAGAAAATCTGAACAGATGGATTACTAGTAAGGAGATTGAATCAGTGATCAAAAACCTTCCCCTTTGCTCATTTATTTTGTTTCTTAAATTTCACATGAGTGAAATAATATGGTATTCGTCTTTCTCTGACTTATTTCACTAAGAATAATACTCTCTAGCTCTATCCACGTCATTGCAAATGGCAAGATTTCATTCATCCTTTTATATGGTTGAGTAGTATATATATATATGTATATATACATATTATATATACACATCTTCTTTATCCATATGTCAATTGATGGACACTTGGGCTGTTTCCATAATTTGGCTATTGTATATAATACTAGTATAAACAACAGGGTACACATATCCCTTCGAATTAGTATTTTTGTATTCTTTGGGTAAATACCCAGTAGTGCAATTGGTAGATTGTAGGATAGCTCAATTTTTAACTTAGTGAGGAACTTCTATACTAATTTCCAGAGTGGCTGCTCCGGTTTGCATTCCCACCAACAGTGCAGGAGCGTTCCCCTTTCTCCAAATCCTCATCAACACCTTTTGTTTCTTGTGTTGTTGATTTTAGCCATTCTGACAGGTGTTGAGTGTGATACCTCATTATAGTTTTGATTTGCATTTCCCTGCTAAGTGATGTTGAGCATCTTTCCATATGTCTGCAGGCCATCTGGATGTCTTTTTTGGAAAAGTATCTATTCATGTCTTCTGCCCATTTTTTAATTGGATTATTCATTTTGGTTGTGTTGAGTTTTTGAAGTTCTTTGTATTTTCAGTACTAAACCATTATCAGATATGTCATTTGCAAATATCTTCTCCCCTTCTGTAGGTTGCTTTGTAGTTTTTTTTTTTTTTAAGATTTTATTTATTTATTTGACAGAGATCACAAGTAGGCAGAGAGGCAGGCAGAGAGAGAGGAAGGGAAGCAGGATCCCTGCTGAGTAGAGAGCCCAATGTGGGGCTCGATCCCAGGACCCTGGGATCATGACCTGAGCCGAAGGCAAAAGCTTTAACCCACTGAGACACCCAGGCGCCCCTGCCTTGTAGTTTTGTTGATGGTTTCCTTTACTGTGCAGAAGGTTTTATTTTGATGTAGTCCTAATAGTTTATTTTTATTTTGTTTCCCTTGCCTCAGGTGACATATCTAGAAAGAAGTTGCTAAGGCCAAGGTCAAAGAGGTACTGCCTATGTTCTCTTCTAGGATTTTTATGGTTTTAGGTCCCCCATTTAATTACCTAGGAATAAATTTAACTAAGGAGGTAAAAGACATATATTGAGAACTACAAGACATTAGTGAAAGAAATTGAAGAAGACACAAATAAATGGAAAGATATTCCATGATCATGAATTGAAAGAATTAATATTGTTAAATTGTCCATAATACCTAAAGCGATATACAGATTCACTGAAATTTCCATCAAAATTCCTAAGGCATTTTTCACAGAAATAGAACAAAAAATTCTAAAATATTTATGTAATCATAAAAGACTGAGTAGCGAAAGCAATTTTGAGAGAGAAGAACAAAGCTGGAGGCACAATGCTCCCTGATTTCAAACTATATTACAAAGATATGGTAATTAAAACAGTAGGGTATTGGCATAAAATTAGACATGCAGAGAAATGAAATGAATATAGAGCCCAGAAATAAATTCATGCACATCTGGTCAATGAATTTATGACAAAAGAGGCAAGAATATATACTTAGGAAAGAATAGTCTCTTCAGTAAGTAGTGCTGGGAAAATTGGACAGCCATAAGCAAAAGAATGAAACTGGACCAACATCTTATATCATACACAAAAATAAACTCAAAATGGATTAAAGACCTCAATGTAAGACCTGAAACCATAAAACTCTTAGGTGATAAGCTAAGACACAGGTCTTGGTGATAGTTTTTTTGAAGGCAACAACCACAAAACTAAACAAAGGAGACTATATCAAACTACAAAGCTTCTGCACAGCAAAGAAAACTATCAACAAAATGAAAAGGCAACCTACTGAATGAAAAAAAATATTTGCAAATCATATATCTGATAATGTGCTAATGTCCAAAATATATTTTAAAAAATCACACAACTCAATGACAAAACAATAAACAATCTGATTAAAAATTGGGCAGCTCTATACCCTATGACCCAGCAATCATGCTACTGGGTGTTTACTCTAAAGATACAAATGTAGTGATCTGAAGGGGCACGTGCACCCAAATGTTTATAGCACCAATGTCCACAATAGCCAAACTATGGAAAGAACCTAGATGTCCATCAACAGATGAATGGATAAAGAAGTGGTATATATATACAATGGAATACTATGCAGCCATCAAAAGAAATGAAATCTTGCCATTTGCAATGACATGAATGAAACTAGAGGGTATTATGCTGACTGAAATAAGTCAATCAGAGAAAGACAATTATCATATGATCTCCCTGATATGAGGAAGTCGAGAGTCAACGTGGAGGGCTTGGGGGATAGGAAAGGACTAAAGGAAACAAGATGGGATTAGGAAGGAGACAAACCATAAGAGACTCTTAATCTCACAAAACAAACTGAGGGTTGCTGGGGGGGGGGGGGATAGGGAGAGGGTGGTTGGGTTATGGACATTGGGGAAGGTATGTGCTATGGTGAGTGCTGTGAAGTGTGTAAACCTGTCAATTCACAGACCTGTACCTCTGCGGCTAATAATACGTTATATGTCAATAAAAAAATTTTAAAAATTTTTTAAAAATAACAAAAAAATTAAAAAAATAAAAATTGGGTAGCTTTAAATAGACACTTTCCCTAAGAAGACATACAGACAGCCAACAGGTACATGAAAAGATGCTCAACACCACTATTCATCAGAGAAAAGCAAATCAAAACCATAATGAGCTATCAACTCATACCATTAGAATGGTTGTCCTCAAAAAGACAAGAAATAACAAGTGTTGGTGAGGATATAGAGAAAAGGGAACCCATGTGCACTGCTGGTAGGAATGTCAATGGGCACTGCCACTGTGGAAAACAACATGGAGATTCCTGAAAAAAATTAAATACAGAACTTTCTATGATCTAGCAATTCCAATTCTGGTTATTTGTCTGAAGAAAATGAAAACATTAATTCAAAAGGATATATATTCATTGAGGCATTATTTACAATAGCCAAGATATGGAAACAACCTAAGTATTCAGCAATGGATGAATGGATAAAGATGACATGGCATATATTTATATAATGGAGTATTATTCAGCCAATAAAAAGAATGAAATCTTGCCATTTGTGATAACATGGATGGACCTCAAGGGCATGAGGCCAAGTGAAATAATTCAGACTGAGAAAGAAAAATACTGTATGACCTCTGTTGTACATGGAGTCTAAAATATATAGATATAGATACAGATATAATAACTAAGCTCACAGATACAGAGAACAGATTGGTGATTTCCAGAGGTGGAGGTCAGGGAGGAAAAATGGCAAACTGTTTTCATTTTTTTTTTAGTTTAGATAAATAGAATTTTAAAAAACCCACAAAGCAAAGCAAAGAAAGAAATTAAATTAATACACAGTTTTATACACTTTCATTTCTCAAAATACAAATTCATGTTGTCTTAGATGTTTTTTAGAGCATTAATGAAGTCATGGAAAAATGTAGAAAGCATAATACATTTTTTTTTAAAACACAAAGAAGAGTGTAGGCACAGAACCGAAAGCAGACAGAAAATCACCTGTAACATTGTGCTTAGTCAAGAAACATGCCTGTGTGTTTGGAATCTAAGCTCCGTTAATGGCTCATGAAGTTACGAGCTGTTCTGATCTTCACCCAATAGTGCACCAGAATGACTTCACACCAGATTTTATAACCGAATGCCCAATGTCACTTTGCAGAACTCTTCCTGTTGATTCCTTTGAAAACTGCCAGCAGAAACACTTAGCAGAGGAGCTGAACAATTGAACCTGGTGGGATAAGGAGGACCAGATTTCTAGGACAACGCCTTGTTTGTCCAGGGGAAAGTCTGTCCAGCTTTCTCTGGCTCCCGAAGCAATGGAATTTCCTCCTCGCAGAAACACATGATCAGCATGCTTCAAAATACGCATTCCTTCCCATTTAGTGAAAATGATTCCATTAAAGTGTTATAAATTGAATTCAATTACGATCCATTTTCTTTTTAAATATGCTTAATAACAAATAAGTTTAACCAAAGTGATGTTATCATTGTCGATTCATTCCCTCTCCCCATTTCTTTATAGCACCTTTGTCATCATGATGTCATTAAGAAGCATTAATGCTTTCCAAAATTCTCGCTAAAAAAAGAAAAAATGAAAATACTCTATCCTATCAACATCTAATTGGAACTTCTCTGGAGAAAGGTCTTTTGTTTTTTGTTTTTTGTTTTACAAAAAGTATAAGTATGTTGCTTTGAATGTCTAATGATGACTCTCTTTAGTTTACAGCCAACCTGCCTCTGGGAAATTAGTCATGGAGACATCAAAATCACAGAGAGATTCTGATTCACTTCTAACATTTTCAGCTAATAGGCAGTAATACCGTGGGTTAGGTGTGATTGTTACCTACTTTACAAATAAAGAATCACAGGCTTAAAGAGGTGAAGTAAGCTGACAAGCACACAGCTAGTAAATGAAAGAACGTAAAACTTCGATGATGTCAACATTTACACTTAGAACATCCACTTTTTTCTTTTCTAATGAGGATTTACTAAAGACGGAAATCACAGAACTACTCCACAGAGGATAACTCACATCTGCTCCAAGATTCATTATTTCCAGAGCCTGTGGTCCTGAATTCATCCTCAGGGATTTTAACGGCTTCCTAGGAGACCCCCACAGGTCAGGGATCAATTGAAGCCACCCCCTACCGAATCGAGGGCTCCCTTAAAGGGGAAAAAAGGGTGCTTGAGACTATCATAGTTCCTGGGGTGCCTGTTAAGTTCCCAGGATGATTGACAGTGGTAACATCCATTTATTTGAAAGGAAGACCACCACAACTCACCACCTACCCCGCCCAACACACACTATGGTCCCTGCCCACATGGCCAAGACTGGACTACTGAAGTGGACTGGTCAAGGTTCTCCAGCCAGAGCTGCCCCCTCTGTGTGTGAAACCATGACCCAGTGGATAGATCTCTACTAAGCCCAATCCATATTTTCTTCTAAGCTGATGTGAAGGAAACTTGGCTTGGCCAATACTCACAATCTTTATGAGGAACATATAAAGAGCTCAGATAAGTTTTTTTCAATCTAGCTTTAGAAAGAAAGGAATTCTCTCACACAGCTCTGATGTGCTCTCACTGACAAGGCTCAACAGAACAGAGACAGGCTATACAGCTTGCCTTTGGGTGACTTCCCAAACTTAGTCTTGACTAGCACTGCCCACCAGAGGGGGCCTCCTAGAACAAAGGGGGCTTTGCTCCCAAGATAATCTCTGCCTTAGACAGCATACATTGGAAATCTTAAAAGTTACAGACTTTGAAACAAACAGGCAAAAAGAATTAACCTCTGCTTGTTCCCAGAACCCCATTCCATATGAAGCACTGCTACACAGATGCTTGGAGCCAAGCAAGGCAAAAAGGAAAAACACCAAAGGCTGTGTGTGCCACACATGGGCCATCTTATAGAAATGGAAAATTGATTCCAAATACCTGGGATTTCATGTTGGGATTCACAAGTACCTGAGGTTCCAATGAATTTTCATTTTCCATCCAGATTAGGGGATGGCCATTATAGGTGCCCATGTGGATGGCTTCAATATTCCAGATGTTGGGGCACCTGGGTGGCTCAGTGGGTTAAGCCTCTGCTTTTGGTTCAGGTCATGATCCCAGGGTCCTGGGATTGAGCCCCGGTTGGGGCTCTCTGCTTGGCAGGGAGCCTGCTTCCTCCTCTCTCTCTGCCTGCCTCTCTGCCTGCCTGTGCTCTCCCTCTCTGTGTCAAATAAATATAATCTTTAAAAAAAATTCCAGAAGTGGTCAGGATTCCCATGGCTGAAAGTGGCTGCCATGATCTTCTATGGCACTTTGAACGCCAAAGGTCACAGCCCACCTTTTACCTCATCCTTATTTTGGAGACAGTAAAACATAAGAGGGAGGAATGAGGCTTTGGTTTCTCAGAGATGGTGAAAGGAATCCCCATTCTGCTTCTTACCAGCTATGTGATCCTGAGCAAGTAGCTTTAATGTATAAAACCTTACTTGCTTCATTGATTACCTACATTTTATGATGATGGTAAAGAATAAGTCAAATAATATATGGAAAATATTTACCAAATGCCTGGCACAAAGTAGGTGCCCAAGAAATAGGAGCTCCTGTATTTTCAACTCAGCTCTTTGAGAGCAGGATTCATGTTTGTTTTATCCACCTCCTTACCCCACCACCAAAAGCCATGAACCTACAGTGTGTCTCCTTATACTTGACATGTTTCCAGGTTCAATAAATATTTGCTGAATGACGAATGCATGAATAAATGAGTGAATATGCCTACAATGCCTACAGGAATACATTTAAGCCAACCATCACATACTTTGAGTAATGAAGAGCAGTATCTGCCAGCAGGTAACATTACCAGAAATAAGGAAGCATGAGGAATTTGTAAAATGTCAACACACTGGTCCCTTGAAAAGCTGGTACCCCCAGTAAGGCTGCCTAGAGCAGAGAGCCACTCAGGATATAACATGGGCCTTGTCCATGATACCTCAGCCCAGGACAGTGATGAAGGTAGACCTGGGAGTAGATAGTCCATCAACAAGTAACCAAGTAGCATCCAGAAAAGGCCCGGAAGGTGCCAGGCCCCAGACTGAGGACCAGGAAAGAGAGCTGAAAGGCAGAATTCCTGCTCCTGAAAGTTCACAGCCTTCTGGGAAGGCAAGTGAAGAGAGAATCTTTGTTGTGAGGTAACAAGGGCAGATATACAAGGTATGGTTTGGGAGTATGGCAAGTTTCCTTTTGCCCAATAGTCTCTCTTTATCTGGCTAGCAGCCCTGGAATCCTCATTCTTTATACTTGATCTTAGCCAAAAGGCTGAGAAGTGATTGGAATAGTCATTCTTTAAACTGGGGAACTGGATCGAATTGTATCTGATTCCTTCCAACAGCAGTCCCGGCCTCCTTCACAGCCCAACTCCTTGATCCTTATGTGAGAATGGTCACTTCTCACTCAATTTTCAGATAAATCCTGAATGAAAGAATTCCTTCAAATCAACACCTGTGGTTGAACAGTCATTATTCCTTTAGTTATGGAAATTGTCACTGAAACCCTGTGATATGCTAGACATTGAGGACAGCGCAGAGCCCAAGGCAGATGTAAGATACCCCTGTCCGGACCCATGGTCTGGTGTGCAATACTGTTGACAACTATGGGGAGGAAGAACAGGGGGCTCGGGAATTACACAGCAATGGGACTAAACCTAACTGAAGCATAGATATAATTTGAGAGCAGATGGATAGATAAGGATACTCCGAGAAGAGGGAGGTTTCATGGTTAGAGTGGGATATGGGATCTGATGGCCCAGGTTCAAGTCCTAGGGAAAGTCATTAACCCATCTCAGCCTCAGTTTCTACATTTTGAGAATGCAAATAGGAATACTAACAATTCTTTCCTCTTAAGTTACTGTGTGCAAAGGTAAAGATTAAATAGGAGAGGTAGGGTGCCTGAGTGGTGCAGTTGGTTAAGCGTCAGACTCTTGGCTTTGGCTCAAGTCATGATCTCAAGGTTATGAGGTCGAGTTTGCCACTAAGCCCTGGTGTTGGGCTCCCTGTTCAGTACAGAGTCTGCTTGAGATTCTCTCTCCCTCTGCTCTTCCCCTCGCTCACACTCTCTCTCTAAAATAAATAAGTAAATAAGTAAGTAAAACCTTTAAAGAAAAATAAACAGGCAATGTATACATATATGCATACGAATACACATACGTATATTCATATCTAGAGCCTATACTTATATAAACTCCTTATACATAAGCTCATATCACAGTACCTGACATATAAGAAGTCTTCATCAGAAAAAATAATTTTTAAGGATGAAAGTAAGAGTTCTCGGTATTGAAGGAACAGCAAGTGTGACAGCTGGTGATAAGGGAGAGAAAAAACACAGCTGAGGGATTTGTAAGAAGTTTATTATAGTTAGATTCTGCATGAGAAGTAGGGCGTCTGACCCCGAGGAGGGCCCTTCTTCTGATCTCTGGGTTTCTGGCTTATACAAAAATGTTCAACTCCATGACTGACCCCACAGACAGACATCCCTCTGAGTATTCACAAGCTTTTATTGTAGTCATCTCTGAGTACCCCAGATCTGTCTCAGGTCTATTGTGTATGGGTTAGAATGCATTTGGCTGAAAGTGGCAGAAAGTGACTTACCCAAAAAAAAAAAAAAAAAAAAAGAAAGAAAGGAAGGGGGAAGGCATAGAAATGATGGTTCATACAGCTGAGAGGTCCAGGCATAGGATGGCAGATCTAGGTATTCGGACATAGTTGCTGGTAATCTTTCCATTCTCATGTTCTGTTTTCCCTTAGGCTGACTTCATTCTAAGCCATTCCTTTCTCTATGGGAGCAACATGACTATTACCAACTCTGGGTCTACACTCCATAAGGCTGGAACCCCTATCAGAAAGCAGCTTCCTCTCTCCCCAGAATCCCAGAGGGACTCTCATTGGACCCATACGGGTCACTCTAGCTTGAGGAGAGGCAAATGCTGATCTGTGAAGCCTAGGTCACAGGAGCACCCTTGGAGCCAAAGGTCAAGGTGCTCCAGAGCCATAGGAGTGGATGGGGGGAAGTGAGATCATTCCTGGGCCAGACATTTGCTTACTGGCTGTCAGATCTCTACGCAGCAGCACAGAGAGCTCTGCTTGATGGCCTTGCCTCTGGCGCTCAGGGGGATTCTAACTGGAGGCACTGACGGAAGATGAGAGGGTAGGGAGAGACAGAAGCCCAGCTACTTACCCACCCTGCCCTCTGCTTCAGGGGGTGTCACGGACAATGGCTGTGTCTCATGTGGAGCCCCTCCCTTCATGGTCAACTCCAGCTGGGCAGACCCACCCTAGTTCGAGCTTTCAGCAAGATGGCCCTGGACTCGGCCTTCTCCTTTGGACTCACCCTGTGTGTGCGGGTGAGAGAGAGCCTGTTGTTGCTAACCACCGGGCAGTCTTACCATCCCTTTGGCCTTCCAACCCCCCCACCATCTGCAGAACCAGTTCCCAGAATACAATCCACTCTATTGACATACCTGGAATGGTCTCTATGTTGCCAACCAGATCCTGACTCATCCAGTTCCCGAGAGGAAAATCCAGGAGAGGGTAAGTATGTCAGGCAGGCAAAATCAATAATGTCCACAACAGATTGCATCCTGTCCAGCCCCTGTGAGTTCCTCTGCGAGGGAATGAAACTGTGCTCCTTAATCCCAGCCTGTGCCTGCCTTCTATTGCAACTTGCTAACAGAGCCCTGGGGTGCTGTTTTCCAAGAGGCCTGGAGTAGCAGAAGCAGCATCAGCAACACGCAGTTACATGTCGTATCCTGTGCCCAGCACTGTTGTAAATGCTCTCTGTCAGCTCCCGGAATCCTCACAGTGACCCCAGGAAGCACTAAGACCACATTTCCATCTGACATGGGAGGAAGCCAAGGTCCAAAGAGGTATATTCCCTCAAGCCGAAAGGCTGGTAAAAAGTCAAGCAGAGATTTGAACTTGGCATTCTGGCTTCACAACCTACCTCTTAACCGGGACACTCAACTGTCTCCAGTTCAGGGAGGGATCAGCCAAGGTCTGGAAAAATCCCATTTTGCACATCATTCATGGCAATCTCTCTATTGGGAGGTGTTGGACACACCCGAACTGGAGTAGCTAGTGCCCAGTTTCCCCTGGGGGGAGCTACAGGAGCGTCAGTATTAGGCAGAGAGTCCCTAATATTTTGTCTGGGATTTTCCTCCCAGAAGCTGCTAGCTGTGGCACTAGCTTGACTATCCCTAATGAACTCTGGGTTGTAAAAGGGGATTGAAGCTCTATCTGCAAAAACCATTTGTGGCACAAAACAATTACCATGATCGCAAGAAATGTGGAGGATAATTCTATGAAAATTGCACAAAACCCATGCCAAAGCCTCGCTCAGCATCTCAGTTAGAATCCGAACGAAATGAGGGAATAATCACGGGCTACGATGATGCCTAATTAAAGCTAAATTTAGCCAACCCTGGTTTTTCAGAGTTGTCATGAAATCCATTTCAACTCACACAATAATAACGGCAAACCCAGATAATGAGGGAAGGGATTTAATTTGAAAGGTGGAATGTCATCGATATAATAATTAAGATCACACACACACACACACACACACACACACACACACACACACACCCAGGGGCCAAATGAAACAGGCAGTTCTTTGGTTGACATTTTCAGTGATTTCCTAGTGACTTCCTGGCTTTCTAACTTAAAAATTAAAGAAAAGCAAGCAGGAAGAAGATCAAGCAAGATGTTGATTTTCTTGCCATTTCCAGGGGCGCTAAGTGAACCTGTTGTCTCCACACGACAGGGTTGGGGAGGAGGTGGAGGACCAGGCCTTTAATTTCTGGCAGGGCGGATTCCAGCTCTGCCCTTCCTGACAACCCCACGGGGGCCAGGGAGCTACACCACAGGGGCTCCAAATTCAACTGTGAGCACAGGGGAGTGAGGCTGCTCAGAGGGCTGAGGGGCCTTGCCAAGGGAGTCATTCAGACTCGAGCTGTCTTCCCCCTACAAATCTTGGCCTCCTCTTCATTGAATATGTGTCACTGAGAAATAACCCAGAAATGTCTGTGAAGCTTGTGGTCTCAGGAAATGAAAGCCAAGAGGAGACAAGGTGAGAGGGGAAGAAAGGGCCGATAAAGGAAGCTGTCCTTCACAGGCCTGCTCTGACAGCTGCACCCACGCCTACACACACAGAGGCATCACCAAGTAACAAAAGGCCTCCGGCCTCAGCTCATCCTCTGCCTTTTCTCAGCCTGGGCGGGCAGGAAACGGAGGTAAAATTCTGGAGGTTGCTGATGTGGATATGGTCTTGCTCTCTCACTCCAGAGAGAAACGAGTGAGCGTACAAGTAGCTACATGTCTCTTAGAGCCCCCCAATATTCAATGTACGCACTCCCAGGTACTGAGCGCTCGAATTGTCTTACTTCCTCGGTGCTGTGATACGAGACCCCATTTTACAGATTAAGAAACCAAGACTCCTAGAAGTTGAGTAACTTGCCCCAGATCACAGAAGAGTAAGTAGCACGTTAGGGATTCAAGCCACCAACTGTCAGACCACAGTACAAGACTGCCTCCTAGCTACTTCATTCAGCTAAATGTTGAAATGTCTCCATGAGCTGTCTACCTTAATTACAAGATGTCTGTTCTGAAGATTTTTTAAATATGGCTTTAAAAAATGAAAACTGTTACATTTCAGCTTTTAAAATAAAGTCCAAGTAATGGACAAAAGAGATAGTTTCAACCAGCCCAGACACTCAGCACACAATTATTCAAAAAGTAACATAAATCAGAATGTTATTCGGAGGCAGGTGGGATAAGAATGCTACAGACTAAATAAATTCAAATTTTTAAAAAATATTTCTGAGAATTAGATTCAATAAGAAAAGAAATGAGCTTAGCATGGATATGGGTGTCTATGTTTATAACCAACTTGATATTAAGATAAGAATATTCATAGTCCTTGCCCTTGCCTGACCTCTAAAAAGAGCCTGGTCGGCTAATTCTGGGACCCTCTTCCCCACTCTGTCCAGACTCTATGGTGTGCTTTTTCTAAGTGTCTCCCTTCTCTAAGGGAGGAAGTCTCTGTGGGAAGAGGAGGGGTGACAAATGTATCAAATAATGAATCCTTCTCTTCATATCTTTATGAAATGATCTGAGGCAATTTAAATAATTTTAAAGGGTCCTTCTCAGGAAATAATGCAGCCCAGGGAAGATATTGCTAAATACCAGATAGACAAAATGATCACATCCCTTCAATACTGTGGGATACAGTATTTTTGCAAAGCGAATGCACCCATCTCTCTCTTCCCAGATGCCGCTTGTTGTGTCATAGGAACCTGAGAGTCCATCTACTGAGACGGGTCTAAGATTCCTCCTACTGAGATTGGGCAGGCTTGTGTTCACAGTGGAGGTGTGAGACTTCTGCCTCGCGGTCCCAAAAGGCAGCTTCTGCGGGTTGTCTTGGGGCACTTGGCCTTTGGATCCGGCCACCACGCTATGAGGATGCCCATTCGGCCCTGTAGAGAGGCCAAGTGTAGTACCCGTTGGCAACCCTCTGCAGTCTCCACAAACATCCACTGCCAGGAGCTTGTGGATGGTTCCACACCTGAGCCTTGTGTTGCTTCTGGCTTTCCAGTCTTCCTCGTCTGGCTGCGGACATTGTGCCCAAGAGACACGCTGACTCCTCTGTACTCCCTTTCAAATTCCTCACCCACAAAAGCATGAGCCTAATAAAATGGGTGCTATTTCATGCCACAGGTTTGGGGTGGTTTGCCATTCCAAAGTAGGTATCAGGAGAATAAGTGCCCTTCCTCTATGCCTTCCTCATCCTTAAAGATACAAACACTGCCTTCTTTGTGTCCCTGCCCTGCTCTCTAAGAGCAGTCCTTATCCACCTTTATGATGGTATGATTTTATTCTGTCTGCCTGACATCAGCTTCTGAGCTTTGCAAGGACAGAGACTTCGGCTTATTGATTTCTTTTCTCCCAAAGCATCTGTTGTAGGAATGAATGAATGAACGAATGAATGAATGAATGAAATAGCCTAGAGAACATCATACTTTTGACTTCAATATCTTTGTCCCAAGCAGAAAGAAAGCTTGATAAGTTTTAAAGCTACTGTGTTTGTGAAGAGTCATTACTTATGAATCAATATGAACACAATCAATCCACCTTCCTGTTACGAAAAGAGACTAAGCTAGAAGCACAGGAACTGAAAACAAGAACACTCACACTTCTGGTGGCAGAAGCTGGCTGTACCCCTCCCATGTCCCCTTGAACCCTTGGGGTCCCCCAAGCTCATGCTTATGACATTCTATCACAGATCCCTACAAGTCTACTCCTAACAGCTTGTTCTCAGCTGCTGAGCAGGACAGGCCAGATGTGCTAGGGGAATGAAAGCCCTGGAAACAGCTCTCAGCCAATGATAGATGTGAGTTGGGGGATAAATATCCCTGAGTGGGTATTTCTGGAGCTTATTCTGCACTGTCCCCCAGAATTCCCAGGCAGGGATGAGTCCCAATGGCACTCTGGAGGAAACTTCTCAATAACACATTCTTCTCTTTCCACGTTTATTCCCTCAATCCCTTACTGATACTCCTGGGATCACCTCCGAAATAACCATTGGCTTTCAAATCCTCTATCATGGTCTGCTTCTGGGGAAAACTAAAATTGAGTAGCACTCTAAGCAACACAGATCAAATCTCATTGACAAGAACAACAAGAAGAGGGTATGGACAGATAAAATTCACCCAGCAAGTTACAATTCCTTCCAGTGGATTTCAACAAATGATTCCAGTAAAGATTTCCATGTGCTGTTGATTAAAGATAATCAACTCAAGACTCAGGCCACAATGAACTATAATAGACAAAGAGTTCATTTCTGCATTTGTCAGGACTCTTTGGTCTGTAAGTGACAGAAAACAAATATATACCAGCTCAGGGAAAGCAGGAATTTACTAGTTCATGTAACTGAAGTGCCATGGGAAGAGGAAAGCCATCAGCAGTGGTGGGCCCGTATCAATCTTACAAAAAATCTGTTTACTACGATGGTGCAGCTCTGGTTTCCTCTTGGTTCGTTCACCATTTGGTAAGCTTTCCAAAAAGAGTGGGAAGAGGCAATTTCTGATTTGCATTCCATTCACTAAGTAACACCAGCAGAAACAGACTTGCCCTTTTTCAAGAGTTCCACGCAAGTCTTGGGTTTGGCTTTCATTCCTGAACCGACAGCTGTGGTCAGGACATTGGACTATGCCACGGGCAGGCTGGACATGTGACCCCTCTACAGTGGGGCATGAGGGTAGCAGTGATGCCCACCCAAACTGGAGAGCCTGGCAGTAGCTCATGAGTGGTTCCTTAAGGGAAATTCAGGGTTGGAAGTGGAAGGATACTCCTCAGAGAAGCAGGACCCCCTACAACACTAAAACAGACTTGTTCTATAAAAAAGAGAAAGCACAGGGGCACTTGGCTGGCTCAGTCAGAAAGAGCATGCCACTCCTGACCTTGGGGTCATGAGTTTGAGCCCCATGCTGGGCGTAGAGACTACTTAGATACATACATACATACATATATACATACATAAACTTTAAAAAAAATCTTAAAAAAATGAGAAAGTAAAGACAAGCAAAAACAAATAAACAGAACTTTTCAGTTACTCGAGGCTTAAAAATTCCATCTTTTGGAAAGTGAGTTTCTCTGATTTATGACTAAAAAGAGTTGTGCCTGACAAATGTATATCATACATATATGTATATGTATATTTATATATATGAAGGGTTCCAAGTGAGATGAAATAAGCACATTTCAACCTGTCCTGTTTTTAAATGTACGTTTCATTATTATTTAGTTACGGTGAGGACAAAAGATTAGGAGGTGACTGTTATTGACCTGATAGATTGTTACTCACAGTTTCCAAGGGGAGGGGCATGCTCTCGCATGGGGCCCACACCTGGAAGCACCTGGGACTGTCAGGAGGCAGAGGCAGAGGAAGCAGGGGAATCTTGACAAGGGACTTCACTGTAGTTTCTGTGGGAAGGAACAGGAGAGGCAGGATAAGAAGGCATGGGACTGGCTAGTTTTGAATAATTTCAGTAGGCCCCAAGGTGCAGGAGCCCTCCTGAATTGTTTGGTATCTGGTCCTGGAGTGATTACAGCAGGTGGATCTGGATCTGGTAGCCCAGAGTGTAAAACTTCCATAAAAGGGGTGCTTGGGGTCTGGGTTTTGGATTAATTTGCACATGAAAAGTTCTTTACAATCTCCAGGGATTAGCTAATCCAGAGAAGGTACCTCCTCCCAGGTTAGCAAGACCCTAAATGCCAGAACATCAAGAATACAGAAAATGCAAAAGTAGAGTGCATACACTCTCTCACTGAATGCAGCTATGCACCCAGAAAGATTGCATTCATCAGCCATTTGAAGACTCTGAAATGTAAGTAGCAAGGGGGTAGGAAAAGGAGAGCAGAATTTGAAGCACCATGAAACCAGAGTTTCAGGACCTCTCCGGTGTCCACTGGTTTGAACTCAATGAAGTCTGAAAACTGGAAGTGAACAGAGAGAAATCCAGGAGAAGCCCTCCAGTCCCAGCTTGTAGACAGGAACAGATATTTCCTAGCACCCGGAGACGGGGAGGAAGCACCTTGTTTTCCTTTTTTTTAATTCCTTCTCGTCTTTTTTCCATTTTCCAGTACCTCAGCCCAGAGGCAGTCTTTGCATACCAGTGGTGGTGGTGTTAGAGGCAACAGTGAAGGCCCACAGGAGCCTAAATTCCTGAGGAAGGGAACTTCCCCTCCAAAAGGAAGACCTGTGGTCCCCGGAGGGTAAGGCAAGATCCTGTTGCTTTCTTACCTTCTCTGTCCTAAAACTTGGCTCCTAGATATAAGCATAACTATGGGATGTATATGCCAGAGTTGGGTAAAGAAAACTCCAATTTTCTGTCCAAATGAGCAGAAAGAGGAGTTCAGGGAGCTGAAAAGTGTGAGGGACAGCCAGGAGAGAAGAGAAAATTACTCACAGACTCCTGGGCTAACCTCTAAGCTACTCTTTCCTGGATTTTACCCTAAGCAACATACAGAGACCTTAGAACTGAGTGATGGACTAGAATACGCCCAAGTCCCAGGCTGGGCCCTGGGTGGTAAACATCTGGAACAGATCTAAACAGCACTGCGGAGGATTTGAAAACTGAACTGACCTTGAAACCACAACCCACAGAAAACTGGTTGGAAATTGAGGACTGAGCCCAAATGGGTTGATTAACTGCTAAAGCAAAAATAATCAACACTCTCCAGAGGATTTAAGTAAGATTCAGAGTCTCATAATATAATATTTGAAATGTCGAGGATACAAACCAAAATTACTCAGAATGAGAAGAATGGGGGAAATCTCAACTCAGATGGGAAAAGATGCCAGTCCTGAGATAACACAGAGGTTAGAATTATTTGAAAAAAGGCTTCAGGCACCTGGGTGGCTCAGTGGGTTAAGTGTCTGACTCTTGATTTCAGCTTAGGTCATGATGTCAGGGTCACGGGATCCAGCCCTGTGCTGGACTCCACACTCAATGTAGAGTCTACTTACGATTCTCTCTCCCTCTGCCCCTCCCCATGCTTATATGCACACCCGTGCATGCACATGTGGGTGTGCACGTGTGTGTCTTAAATAAATAAATAAAATCTTTAAGTGGGGGGGAGAAAAAAGGCTTTAAAGCAGCTGTGAAAGAAATGCTCCCACAAAGAAAACTGGACACTCTTGAAATAAATGGAAAAGTAGAAAGTCTCAGAAGGAAAAAAAGAATATATAAAGAACCAAGCAAAAATTTTAGAACTGGACAATCCAATAACCCAAACAAACTCACTGGATGGGTTTGTCAGCAGAAACAAAATGACAGAGTCAGTGAACATGAAAATAGATTTATAGAAAGTATACAAGCTGAACAAGAGAGAAAAGAGAGTATACAATCTGAGCAAGAGAGAGAAGAAAGATTAAAAAATAAACAGGTCCTGAGGGTCCTGTGGACAATACCAGAAGGGCTAGCATTCCTATTGTTATAGTTTAGGAAGAATAGAGCACAGAAAACATATTTGAGAAGAATAGCAACTTGAAAATGTCCTGAATTTGGCAAAAGGCAGAAACCTGTAGTCAAGAAGTTCAGCAAATCTCAAATAATATAAGCCTAAGAAATCCATGCCCCCACACATAATAATAAAACTCCTGAAAAGGAAAAAGAAAAATATCTTGAAAGCAACCAGAGAACAATGGACACACTACCTATAGGAGAACAACACTTGAAGTGACTGCAGATTACTCAGGCGGAACCAGAGTCTGGGAGAAGGTATAAAGATATACTTAGAGTGTAGAAGGAAAACAAATGTCAAGCCAGAATTCTATTCTGGTGAAAACAGCCTCGGGGATGAGTTGAAATAAGGACATTCTCAGGTGAATGAAAACTAAGAGAATTCATTTCCAGCAGACCTGCTCTAAAGGAATTTCTAAGCAAATTCTTCAGGCAGAGGGAAATGATATCTGAAGGAAACCTGGAACATCAAGAATGAGGAAAGAGAAATGGAAATAGTACATTTCTGAGTAAATACAACAGACTATTTTTCTCCCATGGGTTTCTTAAAGTATGATTGATAGTTGAAAGCAAAAATTGTAACATTGTCTGATGGAGTTTTCACTGTATGTAGATGTATGTAAAATAACTATAGCAAAAAAACCCTATCGACTGGTAAGGTTTCTATATTCAACTTGAAATGCTAAAATATTTCAAAGTGAAAGGATATGTATTTGCAAACTCTATAGCAATCACTAAAAACACTATACAAAGAGATATGGTCATAAAAACAATACATATACCTAAAGTATGCCTTCAGACTATAGTGGACTTTATCTTGAGTTATGCCAAGTTAGTTCAATATTTGAAAATCAATGTATTATTAAAAGTAAAAAAAAAAAGTACAGGATCATATCAATTAATACAGTAAAAGCATGTCACAATATTCAAGATCCATTCATGATTAAAAACTCTCAGCAAGCTATGAAAAGAAGGGACTGTGTCAACCCAATAAGAGATATCACTGAGAAATCTACAGGGAATATTACACTTAATGATGAAAGATTGAATACTTTCCTCCTAAGAATGGGAACAAGGCAGACTTCCTCTATCTCTATTCCTATTTAAAACCATAGTGGAATTCCTAGCCAGTGCAATTGAAATGAATGAATGAATATTTGGAAAAGAAGAAATAAACTGCCCCATCCACAGAAAAAATGATTCTCTACATGAAAAATTTCTTTTTTTAAAAAAAGATTTTATTTATTTGACAGACAGAGATCAAAAGTAGGCAGAGAGGCAGGTGGGGGCGGGGTGGGGAGCAGGCTCCCCACTGAGGAGAGAACCCGATGCAGGGCTCGATCTCAGGACCTTCGGATCATGACCCGAGCCGAAGGCAGAGGCTTTAACCCACTGAGCCACCCAGGCACCCCTCCATGAAAAATTTCAAGGGATACACGCATCCATACATATCTTAGAACTAAGTGAGTTTAGCAATGTTGTAGGATACAAGCTAAAAAAAAGATTCTATTTCCATATAGTAGCAAAAAAGAATTGGAAATCAAATATTTTTAAATGTTATTTAAAATATCTCAAAAAATGGAAATAGTTAGATATAAATCCAATAAAACATGTGAAGAGGATCTGTGTGCTGAAAACTACAAAGCATTGATGAAAGAAATCCAAGACATTATCAAGAAATGCAAAGACATACCATGTTCATAGACAGGAAGCTAACACTATAACGATGTCAGTTTTCCCCAAATTCTCCACATTTAACACAATCCCAATTAAAATCTCAACAGGATTTTTTTTTGTAGGCAGATACAAGTTGATTCTAAATGGATATGGAAATGCAAAGAAACAAAAATAGCCAAAATGATTTCAAAAATGGAGAATAGAGTTGGAGGAAACACACTTTTCAATGTTTAGTCTTCTATAAAACTCCAGTAATTGGGATCAAGATAGCATGTTATTGGCAAAAAGATGTGGATCAATGGAATGGAAGAGACTCTGGAAATAGAACTGATGCTATAGACAACCAATGTCATTTTAATTGTAGTGTAATTCGTATACAGTAAAATGCATAGACCTGAAGTGTGCAAATTGAAGTTTCTGACAAAAGTGTATACTCACATAACACACACCCAATAAAAATTATTTTCATTTCCATTACTCTAGAAGATTTCCCTGCACTCAATTTACCAATTGAGATTTTGCTCAAAGTGCAGAGGCAATTCAACAGAAAAAATATTCTTTTCTTAGTAAATCGTGTTGAAACACTTGGGCTTCATATGCAAGAAAATGAACCCCAATATAAATCTCATATCTCACACCAAAATTAATTCAAATGAAATCACATATTTAAATGTAAAATAGAAAATTATAGAACATTTAGAAGAAAACATAGGGAAAAATCTTCAAGATGGAACACAGAAAAAGAATTGATAAATTGGGCTTCATCAGAATTAATCATTTGTTTTAGAAAAGACACTGTTAAAATCATGAAAAGATAAGCTATAGAGGAGAGAATATTTACATACCACATATTCAGCCAAAGACTTGCATCCAGAATATATTAAGCACCCACAAACCCGACCATAAGAGAACAAATAGCCCAGTATTTTAAATAAACAAAAGACTTGAGCAGAGGAAGTGTGCATGGCAAAAAAAAAGCACATAATATTCAACATTCTTAGCCATTAGGGAGATGCAAATTAAAACCATGATGATGTACTACTACACACCTATTAGAAAGTTTGAAATTGAAAAAAAATGACTGACAACCTCTGATATTAGTGAAGATATTAAGCAATTAGAACTCTCACACTTGCTGGTGGAGGAATATAATATGGTACAACCCTTCTAACAAACAGCATGGTAGTTTCTCATAAAGTAAAAGATATGCTTACTAGTGGAGTCCTTGATTCTCCTAGGTATTAGCCTAGATACATGAAAACTTATCTTTACACAAAAACCTATACACAAATATTTATAGGAGCTCTACTCATGATTGCCCAAAACTGGAAACAGCCAAATGCACTCCAATGGGAAAACAAACACACTGGATTACATTCATACAATGGAATTCTGCTCAGCAATAAAAAGAAATGGACTATGGATATAAGCAACAACTTGGATGAATCTCAAAGACATTATGCCGAGTGAAAGTCGTCAGTCTCAGAAGATTATATACTGTATGATTCCATTTATATAACTTCCTGGAAAAAACAAAACTTTGGTGATGGATAACAGATCAGTGGTTGCCAGGGACTGGGGTTGGGGAAGGGTGTGCCTACAAAAGGATAACATGAGGGAGTTCTTCAGGGGGAGGGAACTGTTTTGTGTCCTGATTTTGTGTCCTGATTGTCCTGATAGTTACATGAATTGATTCATGTGTTCAAATTCACACAAAAAGTAAATTTTTCTGTAAATTCACTTAGAAAGTAAAATTTTAAGAAGTACGAAAAGTAGAAATATTTCCAGTGAGAAAACCAAACTTATCAGGAAGAAGAAACTTCTCCAGAATGTGTTATTTTGTACGTAAAGCTGAAAAGGAAAAAAAAAAAATTAAAAAGAAGAGTAAGTACTGCCTTGAGCAGTGAATGATTCTCAAACTTCAGTCTTTATAAGAATCATCTGGAGAATTTGTTAACATTGTTTATTCTGGACCTCACCCTCTCCTTACCCTTTGAGAAATACTTGGCTAGAGCAGAAAAGGTACCAGTTGTGAAGTTACCTCAGCATGCTTTAAAGTGCCAGATTAAGACCCAACTGGACTTGCCATAAATCAAAGCAGATGCTTCTGGATTCAGTTAAGTAATTAGGACAAAATTTTCCTTCAGAGAGTTTACATTTGTAGTGCTTGGGCTTGTAAACTGAGACACATAAATAAACCCTCCTTCTACCAGTAGAACTCAAGCTGGGTTTTTTTTTCCCCCCTCTTTACAGATTGAGGCAGTTCAAATGAGATTCTTTGAGTTTTCCTAGGCAGTCACTAAAGAGCATAAACCTTAAAACATGAATCCATGGGATGCCTGGGTGGCTCAGTTGGTTAAGCATCTGCCTTCGGCTCAGGTCATGATCCCAGGGCCATGGGATCGAGTCCAGCATCAGCTTCTTGTTCCGCAGGCAGTCTACTTCTCCCTCTCCCCCTACCTGCCTCTTTCCCTGCTTGTGCTCTCTCTCTCTCTATGTCAAGTAAATAAATAAAATCTTTTAAAAAAAAGTGAATCCATGATTACATGACTTGCTCCAAGTTATTGGTGGAACATTAAGAGTTTTGCTGCTGTTGTTTGTTGGTTTCATTTGGGCAGGGAAAGGGAGCCAATGGCACAGAAGTAACTGAACATGGAATTTTGAATTCTGGAGAATAATGTTAAAAATGTGACTAAAAAAGTCTCCCTCTCTTTCCTATGGTTGCAGTTTGATGTTAGCCTAACCTTAAAAATTTGTTTTTAAAGTAACTTTGAAGGGCTATGAAATAATTTTTCATGACTTTTTTAAAAAGAGAGAGGAAAAAGTGAAATAAAACACCTAGATTGCATATAGTTCTATTATTTCCAGAACATTCCAGTTACCTTAAGTTTTGAGATGATGTGAATTAAACTGCTATCTCATTTGTCAACATTTTAGAAAGAGTAGGAAGTGAGGAGGAGCTAGGTGTTCTGATTCCAAGAGCCCCAGTTTCATGAGGGTTTCATGAACATAGGCCCCAAAAGCTCTGCACATCAAAACAGCAACTGTTTTCTCCAGCTCACATGGCCATGCTCAAGCCAAGAATTTTGAACCAAAAGCCACAGGATGACCTTCCAGAGAGGTAGGTAGGCCCATTCTACCTGCCCCCAGCCCAAGGACATGGCTTGGGGATTTCAAGTGACCAGACTTGCTACAGTTTCACACCTTGTCTGCAATGTGTCCCTCTTTGTAGGATGAAAAAGAAGATCTCTGTTTTCTTCACCTTTCAGCACAGGAAGTGGGTTTGGCTCAGCAAGGGAGGTGGATAGAGACAGGAAGGGAGGAGACATAGGCCTGTCTTCTCTCAGTCTTTCCAGCCCAGAGACAGGAAAGTACAGGCCAGCATGCCCGTCACTAAGAGCAATGCTCAGAAGTACAAAACAGGGAGAGCTACCTCTGAAAGACAGTTTGGCAATTTCTTACAAAACTTGCCATATGAGTCAGCAATTGCACTCCTTGGTATTTACCCAATTTGTTGAAAACGTATGTTCACATAAAACATGCACACTGATTTTATACCAGCTTTAGTCATAATTGCCTAAACTTAAAAGCACCAAAAATGTCTGTCAGTCTATGAATGGATAGAGAAACTGTGGTACATCCATTCAAGGGAATAATATGCAGTAATAACAAGAGCTATCATGTCTTGAAAAGACACAGAGAATCTTAAATGCATAATCCTAAGTGAAAAAAGTCAACTTGAAAAAAGCTAAATACTGTAAGTTCCTAACAACTGGAGAAGTCAAAATTTATGGAGACAGTAAAAAGTTTAGTGGTTGTTAGGGTGGTTAGAATTCAGAGGAAGGTAGGGGAAGGGGGAGAACTGAGGATTTTTTAGGGCAGTAAAACTTTCCTGGATGATACTGCACATGTGGAAACATGCCATTATATATTTGTTGGGGCCCTCACAATGTAAGATGCTAAGACGGAACCAATATAAACCATGGACTTCAGCTAATAATAATTGTATTAGTATAGGCCCCTCTCCCACAACAAATACATGGCACTAGTGCAAAATGTTAATAATGGTGGGTGTTAATTATAACTGGGTGGAGGGGGTTTGGGTGTGAAAAGATACACAGGAACTCTCTATCTTGTTCCATAAACCTAAGATTGCTTAAAAATAAATACATAAATAAATAAAAGCACAAAATATCTGTTAAGGCCCTCTAGCCCTGGCCAGAGCTCTGGGTGTTTCTCAAGGCTACTGGGCCCCACTGGAACATTTCAATTTGGCTTGCTTCCCTGATGATTGATATCCTGACTTCTGAGCTCCAGCATACCCTGGCTGCCTGAGATGCTCATTCCTAGTGCCGCCTGGCTTTGCTGCCTTCGAAATCACCCCCACGTAAAAGACAAAGTCTGCCTATGGCAAGAATCCTTCTGGCTTTCCTCACAACTTGACCCTCACAATGACTTGTGCCTTTGTGTCACCAAGGGACAACTTCCTCTTCCATAAAACCAGGGTAATAATACAGTCTATCTTTACAGCTGTTCTCATGCAATCCGTAGTTACCGAGTTCTTCCTCTGGGCCACACTCTGTTCTAGGCACTTGGGATACTGCCAGGAAAAAGAGACAAAACTCCTGCCTGGGTGGCCTTCCACTGCAGTGAATGGATTAAATGAGACAACTCAAGGAAGTTCTAAGCATAGTGTTTGACCCATGGTTAGTGTTCAAAAAATACCAGTAATTGTCAAGGTGAGGGCCAGGGCATCCGTGGGGACAAGAGCTAGAATTCGGGTCTTGGAGGAAATGTCAGTGCGAACCTTGCAGGAAGGGTGCAGAGGCTCTGGGCTCCAGCAGGTGGCAGCAGCTGCAGACACATCCTGCTGCAGACACATCCCCTCGGCCGGAGCAGCGGCTAAGGGGAGGAGGGACCGCCTGATGAATGCGAGGCTCAGGCTCTTATCCTCTGGATCACAACAAAAGCCTGTTCTTTCGGAGGAGTGTCTGGTGAAAATAGAGCTCCTTATCTTATCGTCATCTCTGGCTTTGTCCTTTCAAAAGCAGCCACTTAACCCTCTGCGGCAGGGATCCTTCTTGGCCCTGCAAGACAAACCTGAGCTCTCCTAAGCAGAATTCTCCAGCTGGAAGAGACCTGAGAATTTGTAGGTTCAGAGGTTTGCAAAGTCCAGTGCCTCCTGGGGCCAGGCAGTAATGAATGCCTTCCAAAGCTCTCCTTGGCTCTAGAGGTGGGGTGGGGAGGTGCAATTATGGGCGTGGTGGGAGAGGCCACAGATCTGGACTTCAATGTGACACTACATGTTTTCAAAGCCCAGTGGCACCGCCAGAACCTGTCACCTGGATTTGCCTGAGCCCTCCAGCTTGTGAGGCCCGACAGTAGCTCACCACAGAATTTCCTACTCAGCACAGCTGCCCTGGGGCCAGGGCCGGGGGTAGCTCACCCAAGGCCGCCCAGTGAGTTGGGCATAGCCCAGGGCGGAATGGAGTTTCCATCTGCTGGTTCTGCCTGTGCGGCTACACCCAGAGCCACAAAGAGGGGTGTGCATGTGTGTGCATGCGCATGCAGGTGAAGAAAAGCAAAAATATGTTAAAATACGGATCATAGCCCAAGATGACTGTGCCTGGTATAATCCGACCATTACAGATGATGACACGAGCAGGAGATGCAGAGGACCTTGACGGGCATTTACCATATGCCAGGCCCAGGCTAAGCGCTCTGTGGATTCACGCATTTAATCCTTATAGCTGCCCCGCCCAGGCAAGAATGACCAACACGCCCACTTTACAGATGTGAAAATCAAGGGCACTGAGCCATCTGCTCAGTTTCCCTAAGCTGGAAGGGGCAGAACCTCAATCCTTCACTTTGAGAAGGAAGGCGGTCAAAAGAGGGCTCCCAGGCTCCACCCCGGGGGAGGAAGACTGGAGAGGTGGTCTCCTGAGAGGCTGGGGAGCCAGGACCCAAGCCTGCTGGCCTTCTGAGAAATCACCCCCTGCCTGCATAGTCTGCAGGCCTCACACCTGTGTGCAGGCTCAGGCGCCTTTGTGGGGAAGGTGACATAACGACACAGGAAACAGAAATAGACCTAGACAAGGAAAACTGTGGGAGGCAGACTTAGAAAGTGGCCCTGGCCTCCTGGCAGGGACTGGCCCCCGGTGAGCCCTGGGGGCTCCACGGAAGCACGGTCCCCAAAGCAGCTGTGGGACTTACTAGAGGGGGGTGGATGCCTGCCCTCCCATGAGGTCACTGCAAAATGGAGTGTGGACATGGAACAGGAGGGAAAAGATGGCCGGAGCCCCTTCCCTTCCTGTCCCTCTTTGTTTATCTGAACACCTCCCCCCCACCCACCCACAATAACTGGTCTCCTCCACTCTTGCTTCGCACTCAGATACATCCTGAATGTTTAGCACTTTTCTGGGGGTTTCCAGCTGGCCAGAGCCCTTAGTGTTACAATGCCACAGCTGGCCTATGCCTCCTCAGCAATTACCAGTTTATTCCTGAAGTGATCGCTTAACCTCCCCCAGCCTGTTTTCTCATCTGTAACATGGGTGAATGATATTGACCCTATAGGGCAAAGCTGCTGCGAACGTTCAAGAGAAGAGTCCAGTGCCCAGCATGGTGAAGACGCCCAGGGAACTCTGTCAGTTGTGTTAATGCTTTCTCAAGACAGTCTTCTGTCTTGACCTTCCCATTCCCCCAGAACAACCACAGAAATAAAGATCCCTTGGTTCGGCACTCTGGGTGGGCTCTCTCAATGAATCAAAAACCAATCAAGAAAATGAATTCACAAAAAAAGTTTAAATGGAAAATAGTGGCTTAATGTGCTTCTCCTCCAGGGTAAGATTTGCATTTTAACAGAATTTTTCAACGCCTTAAGTTCAAAGAGTGAGGAATAGAGGGGGTTTCCAGAAGAAATCAGGCTGCTGGTATAAATGCGCAGCTGAGAGGCGCGATGGCTCTGATCCTGAGGGAAACCAGGGAGCAGAACATGACGCACTGTAACTGGGAATCACCCCCTTCTCATCTCCACTCCACTACACACACACACACACACCGCCCCCCCCCCCAGTCATCTAGTTACAGGCACCTTGAGTCAGAGCTAAGCTTCTTCTCTCTCTACTTCCATTTGCTAATACACAAAATGGCATCATCATAGCTATGTCGTAGGGTTATCATCAGGAGAGTCAGATGAGTTACTACATGTCAAACTTCTCCACTGCACCCAACATCTAGGAAGCGCTATGTAAGGGTCACTGTGTTAATGACCAGGTTGACCTTCATACTGAGTTCTTTCAATGGTAACACATTAGTGAATGTTATTCCTTCTGTTTAAACTCGCTTTTGACGATACGCATGCCACATTTTTTTTAATTTCTTGAAATCTTAAAGGCCTCTCAACACCATCCACATTTGGATTCCAGAAGAACTAACAGTTTAGCAATACTCTAATAGTTAAGCATAAATCAGTTTGATATATTGGGAAGAACACGGGGCAGAAGATGATTCAGTGCTGCTGACCTTGGAGCTATGCGACCCTGGACAAAGTCAGACCTCTCTGAAACAGGAAACATTCACAGAGCCCTTTGAGGATCAAATAACATCACAGATGTTAAAGAGTTTAAGTAGAAAGCTATTATGACTACCACTACCACAAGGACTTCTATAAGTATGGTCATGAATGCTATGACCATTTAACTTATTTTTCTCCCCACTGCCTGCTCCAGCCCTCAAATGCAACATTTCAAAAGCTGATGCTAAGTCTGCTTGGGCCGCTAAAACAGAATACCACAGACTGGGTGATGTAAGCAACAGAAATCTATTTCTCACACTTCAGGAGATCGGGAAGCCCAAGAACAAGGTGCTTGTAAGGTAGCTTCATTCTGACCCTTCTTCTCTTAACTTATAGTCAACAAGTTAAATCAAGAAGTTTTACCATGTGCTCACCTGACCTCCTCTTTAGGTGTGCACAGAGAGAGTGGTGAGCTCCTCTGGTGACTTTTCTTATAAAAGCACTAATCCCATCATGAGGGCCCCACACTATGATCTAATCTCTACCTAACTGCTTCCTAAAGACTCATCTCCAAACACCATCATACTGAGGGTTAAGGCTTCAACATACAAACATTCAGTCCATAAAATCACCCACTAGTATACGCTCGTGGGGTGACTGGGCTCCTGGTATGTATGCTGCCCAAAGCTGGTGGGTGGAGATGTTCTGGCTTAAGAATCAGAGCAATAAAGCTGGTGCAACCACTCTGGAAAACAGCACGGAGGTCCCTCAAAAAGTTGAAAATAGAGCTACCCTATGACCCAGCAATTGCATTACTGGGTATTTACCCTAAAGATACAAACGTAGTGATCCGAAGGGGCACCTGCACCCGAATGTTCATAGCAGCAATGTCCACAATAGGCAAACTATGGAAAGAACCTAGATGCCCATCAACAAATGAATGGATAAAGAAGAGGTGGTATATATCTACAATGGAATACTATGTGGCCATCAAAAGAAATGAAATCTTTTTGCGATGACATGGTTGGAACTAGAGGGTATTATGCTGACTGAAATAAGTCAATCAGAGAAAGACAATTATCATATGATCTCCCTGATATGATGAAGTTGAGAGGCAACGTGGGGGGTTTGAGGGGTAGGAAAGGAATAAATGAAACAAGATGGGATCAGGAGGGAGACAAACCATAAGACACTCTTAATCTCACAAAACAAACTGAGGGTTGCCGGGGGCAGGGGGTAGGGAGAGGGTGGTGGTTATGGATATTGGGGAAGGTATGTGCTATGGTGAGTGCTGTGAAGTGTAAACCTGGTGATTCATACACCTGTACCCCTGGGGCTAATAATACATTATATGTTAATAAAAAAATTTTTTTAATTAAAAAAAAAAGAATCAGAGCAAGAAGAGGGGCAGACACAGGCTGACACTCTTCTTGCTGAGAAAGGAAGATGGCAAGGCTTATTCTTGTGTTACCATATCTGCCCATGGTAGGGAACAATATGGCACCATTTTCTCTTATGGAGAGCAGGGGATCTCATCACAAACCATGCCTTCACTTCATTTTGTGGAGTCATCTCACATCTCTGTACTTGAGTTTTCTCATCTGCAAAACAGGGACCAAAATGTCACACATCTCACAGTGAGTTAGAAGCGTTTAGCAGAATACCCGACGTGGTTCATGGCAAGGAAATGGCAGTTGTGAATCAAGGACACTTGAACAAGGGAGGAACATTAACATTTATGCTACAGGATGGAAGCTCAGAAGAGCTTAATTTGTGTTTTACTCTGAGTTCTTGGGTAAAATATTTAGCTTCTCAGTTTCCCTGTTTATAAGATAACCAAACAAAGATTTCTTAAAGTGTCTCCATGAAGAATTCATCCCATTAGATGTCCCATAAGAAGGGTGCCATGGCCATGAAGTCTTGGGCAAAGCTTCATTCCCTCCATCTCTAAGAGACCCACTGGGCGTGGGATGGAGCTGTTAGTGAAATGTTCAGGACTTCTCTGAACCAACCGTGTATTCAGTGATATCATACTAGTAGCTTCAAATTAGTCATGGTGGGAGTATTTATACTCCAGACATTGGAAAATGCTCAAAATTGGGGATACATTTTTTCTCAGACAGCTTGCTGTGCAGCATTTATTAGCACACCATTGGTACAAATACATGTTAGCTTGCTCATGTCTCTGAGAACTTCAACAATAAACTCATTGAACTGGTGTTACCCAAACATTTCAAACCATTGGACCACTTCAGTGACAGTGCTCAGAAAACCTTCCGGAAAACAAAGTACTAGATCATTCCATGGCCCTTTTATTCTACCATTTTCCCATTAGAGGATGCAACTACCGAGTTACTGAGCTGGGAGGGATCCCTGTGGCCTGAAGGCTCAATTCAGGCCTTCACACTTCATCATACTTACTGACAAAGAAGTACCCTTTCACAGTTTCATGAGATTTCCAGACTGGTGTCTTGGGCAAATGAAGGCTTCCTTGCATTTTTCAGGTTTATCAAATGTATGGCCTGTCATAAACCTTTGCATGTGATGGTCCTGCTGTCTAAACACTACCTTCCTTCTGGTTAACATCTCCTCATCCTTGACATACATCTTGAGCTACCTCACTTTTTGGGGTAGAGCTAAGCCTTCAGTCAATGAGATTCTGCTAATCCCTCTGATATTTCTATAGAACCCTGGTCTTTGTCTTCAAGGCATTTATCTTGTGGTAGCTGAAATGTGGTCATGAAGTCTTTGAAACTTTTCCCATCCAATCCACTTCTACACCACTTGAATTGGAGCTGGCTACTGTAACCTGCTCTGATCCATAGGATATGGAAGCCTTTCCCCACTCCCCTAGCATGTAGCCCTGAGACCTTTATGCTCATCAACTCAGGAAAGATGGAGAAAGACTGAGATAATTCTGGTCTAACATCAAAAATCAGATTACGAAGGAAGAAATAGCCCTGAAAGTCAGATTATTTTGTGAGAGAAGATTTCACAGATTCTTCTCTTCCCCTTTGGTCCCGAGTTCATAATCCTAGAAGGGCACAGACTTTAGATTTTTCTGATGCCACCTCTGTTATGGAGAAGATTACAGGACGTTTAAAGACTTTACCACAGACAATGTGTTAGCTTAAGCTACACTCTAGGTGAAGAGGGCTGCCCCAGGGAGAAGTGTATATATCAGAGGCACTTTCTTTGAATCATATGCAATTCTAGAAGCATTGACAATCCTTAAGTGAAAAGTCTTTGGTCATTAATAAAGCAAACATCAGAAATGTGTTTTTACTGGCAAAATAACGGGTTTTAAATGAACACATTAGATGCTATAAATGGATTCTCATTGGGTAAGTCAGTGGTATTCAAGATATATGGCTTAGCCAGAGCCTTGTAGAGACAATTGTCTGCCCTTATATGGAAAGAGTGTAAAGTCTAATGAAGCCTGGTGCGCATACTCTTAGGATGATCCCAGAGATTTGATTTCCTGATGCTGTATCTAGATTAGCATCCCACCTGCCTCATGTGAACCCTCCATGATAGCTGGGGTTAAAGGGTAGAGATCTACCACTAATTCAGCTTGCAAAAACATTTTGTACAAACCATTTTATGCCTGCTTATTAATATATATGTTTAAATAATGTGTCTAATGTGTGTGACATGGGATGGTTGGAGACTTGCTTACATTATAACTTGGACTTCAAAAACATGAGTTGAATCCTTTGATTGCCCTAGGGTTTTGTTTTGTTTTGTTGTTTTTGTTTCGAAGCTCTTTCCAGATCATGGCACAGGGAGGAAAAACTGAAGCAGAGAATGGCAATTTCACTGAGCAGATGTGATGAGATTGGAGTTAGGGCTGATAGCATGGCTGTAACTTACAAGGCAGAGTTCTAGAGAAAGGAAGTCATACAGAGGAGCTTCAGATAGCTGTATAAGAATCTCCCAGAATCTTTGACTCAATACCAAGTGGCATGTGCACAGGACCAGAATCCACAAAGTTAGATAAAGAATAAATACAGTGGAGCTATGAGCTTAATCGAGATTCTGGAGCTTAAACAAAACTGAGAGATATTGTTGTATGTATAATTGGAGAGGCCACTTTGGTAATTCTGGGTACTCAGCTGACATAAGAAAGACTGTGCTTCAGGGGAAGGATTACTACCATCCTGGAGTTAAGAATATACTAGACCTAATCTAACAAAGATTTTAAAAGCTTCAAAAGATCAAGCTAATCTATAAGGAAGTTAACTGCCTTCCAGACAAAACCCAACATTATTGAAAGGAAGACAACAAAATCCAGATGTTCAACAATGCATCATCCACAATGCCTAGCACATAATAGCACATGATTAGACATATGAACAAACAGGAAAATGTGAAGGAAGAAAAATCATCCAATAATTAAAAGAGACCAAAAATATAGAGGTGATAGAATTAGGGAACAAAGCTTTTGAAGCTACTGTTATAAATGTAGTCAAGGATATTAAAGGAAAATATAAACTTTATGAGAATAGATTGTGAGTCTCAAAAGAGAAATGGAAACTACAAAAAGGAATGAATTGAAATCTAAAAACTAAAAAAACACCACATTCACCATGAAAAATTCACTGAATGGCATTAATAGTTGGTGAGATATTACAGAAAAAAATATCAGGGACTCAAACTAATCAAATTAAAGCACATAGAGAAAAAAAAAAAGCTGAAGAAAAGGTAACTGAACAGAGCTTTAATGATCTGTAGGGTAACACCAAGCCTAACACATATCTTCAAGTTCTTGAAGGAGAGGAGAGTGAGCGACGGGCAGAAAAAAGTATTTTTATGAAATGTTGCCAAAATCTTTACAAACTAGATGAAAAATATAAACCCAGAAATCCAGGAAACTCAACACACCTGAGGTGGGATGAATGAAAATAAATCTACACTAAGACATGTCACAAGAAATCTGCTGGAAACCAACAATGAGAATAAAATTTTAATAGCAGTCAAAGCAAAAGGACACATTACATACAGAAGAATCATAGAAATTGTGGTTGGCTTCTCATCATTAAAAAAAAAAGACCAACAACAAACGTGAGCCAAAAAACAGTGGGAAGGTATTTTTAAGTACTGAAAGAAAAAATCCTCTCTACCTAGAGTTCTATGTCTAGTGAAAAAATCCTTCAGAACTGGAGAAATAAACTCATTGTCATACTAACGAAAACTAACCAAATTTATCACCAGCAGAACCTCACAAAAATAAAAGTTCCTAGGAGCAGTAAATTGGTAACAAATGAATATTGAAATCTACACAAAGAAATAAAGAACTCTTGAAATGATCAGTACCATTAAATAAATTTCTAGCTTCTTAATAATTTCTAACTTCTTTACATTTAAAGTAATTGACCATTTAAAGTAAAAATAACAGCAGCATATCATGGATGTTAAATGTGTGTAAACAAAATATCTGACAACAATAGCACAAAGGACAGGAGGGGGAAATAGGTTTTAAATATTGTTGAATAAACATTGTTGAAGATTTCTTTTTTTTTTTTTAAGATTTTATTTATTTATTTGACAGACAGAAAGCACAAGTAGGCAGAGAGGCAGGCAGAGAGAGAGGAGGAAGGAGGCTCCCTGCTGAGCAGAGAGCCCGATGTGGGGCTTGATCCCAGGACCCTGAGATCACGACCAGGACCCTGAGATCATGACCTGAGCCGAAGGCAGAGGCTTTAACCCACTGAGCCACCCAGGTGCCCCATATTGTTGAAGATTTCTTACACTATATGTGAAGTGGTGTAATGTTATTTGAAAGTAGACTATAGTCAGTCAACAATGCATATTTTAAACCCTGAGTTACCACTAAATAAAACTATTTGTTGAATAAATGAGAGATTTATTCTAGGTATTAAAAACCTACCTTTTATGTAACTGTTGACTGAATTAGATGTGACATTTGTCTTCTCCCCAACACTTCGATTCAGTGGGATAAAACAGCGGGCAATTTTCACAAGGGCAAAGGAAGGATGAATGGGGAGAAGGATAGGGTAAATTTTCTGCTTCACTGTGCCTAATACAATGCTCCAATTGTTAGAATGTCAAATTAGATTCAACCAGACAGTACTGTAAATTCCAAGGGAAACAAAATATTCCAGGAAAAGTCTTCCAGCCGAGACCTTAGCTGGCCTCCTGTGGTGACATTCCATAAGAAATATTCCAACTTACATTTTATGAAAGATTAGAATTGACAAAGTTGTCTTGCCTGCTCATGTAAATACTTGAAAGAAAACAAGAAGTTTTTAGAATATTACTTTTCCTTCACTTTCCATGTCTGTTTGAGGCAAAACCTCTTACATTTTCTCTTCTGACTTAGGTCTTGATATTCATTCTGCACATTTCATAAGTTCCATGCAGTAGATTTAAGAGAATTACATTTGGGGCACGAGATACTGGTATTGCCAGGCAAATGAAAACCAAGCCTTCTTGATGGTAGAAAGGATAAAATCTATTACCAGGGAAACCTTCTATTCATGGTGTAACCCCCAAAGCATATATAATCAAAGAACAGATGTATTTCCACAAAGCATTATCTAGTTCTCCTTTTAAAGGAGGAGAGATTAGCAGGGTCACAGAGAGGACTAGGAATGGGGTGGATCCCCCGAGATTGGCTCTGAAAAGCATGGAGTTTAGTGACACCCACCCTCTCCCTTCTTCCTCGAAGCTTCTCCGCCCTTTTCTCTAGTCTTCTGAATAGAACTCCATGGTAGGCTGTTTGGAATCAGCTTAACAGTGTGGGTAATTATAATAATCATTTTGCATGCATGTTGCTCTTTAGTTCCAAAAAACTCAAGGGCAATGTCGAAAGAAAAGCACAACTCTCAGAACCTTGGTCAGCTTGTAAATCAGGATTCCTTAACTAGGGGTTTTAGGCCAACCTTGGCTGTTGGAGCATCGCCTCAGCGAATTGCCTGAAGTAGTTTGGAGAATATATTCATGCTTTCTTTTCCCTGGGAAGATGGTCCTCAGATTTATTGTGAGAAAGGGGTGGAGGGAGAATAAGGTCCAAAAAAAGAGTAAAGTCCATGGTGGCAAAAGATGCATTTCTCTTTCAAAAATTAAGAGGCAATAATAAATATTTCATCATTTAATTTGATCATTTAATCACTGAAGCTGAGCGAGAGAAGAATGAACACACAGAGTATATAATTTCTGTCTCGCGGTCTCTGAGGTGAATATGCACCTATTTTATGGAAATCATTTCAGTTTGGAGAATGTATGTGCTTTTCCAAAAGCAAATAGCTTTAAAGGTTCAAAGGGGATTTAAACCAAAATATTTCAGTGACCGAAGTCCTAATTGTTTCCATTCTTTTTTGCTGCTATCACAGCTGAACAGTCTGCACTCCAGTACAAAGCTGGTCCTCTCACACCTACACTGGGCTTCATGTCCCCTCACCTTCAAGGACATGGTTCCAACAGCCTTCCCCACTGTCTTCTAGACCAGAGTTAGGCCGACCATGGCCTCTGGGTCAAATCTAGCTGGCCCCTGTTTTTCTCTTGCCTGCAAGCTAAAAATGGCTTTGACATTTTTAAATGGTTCAGGAACAACATTTTTTAAAAAGAAGACTATCTGTGATATGTAACAATTCTATGAAACTCAAGTTCCAGTGCCCACAAACACTTGGATGTCACAGCAAGTCAAACTGCTATGCCAGTTTCTCAGTGTTTACTCTCACAAGCTCTCACACCTTTTTGTGGAGGGGAAACAAAGGTTTTGCACTGGCATGGGTTCCGGGACTGCACTGGGGAGCCTTGCTTGAGAGCACCCCTCCCTGGCCTCCCCTGGCTGTGTTCCTGGCCACGGAATGAGGATTCTCTGGAGCCAGGAGCAGCTCCCACAAGGAGGCGGCATGCCCTGGGGATCCTACTCCGGGCATCCTGGACCCTGGAGACCACACCCAGAGCTCAAGTAGGCCTCCTCCTCCAGTTCATGCTGGCCACCATGTGTACCTCTAGCCATGAAGGGCACCTGTTTGTGGTGCTTTGGATGGAAAGAGAAGCGGAGAGGGCCGTAGGCCTGGGCCCACTCTGCATGTCCTGCCATGTCTGGATGTAGAACTCTGAACAGTCTGGAAAGTTTTTTGGTTATGAGCAAAGTCAATTTCAAGATAGGAAGATAGAAACTTACTTAACACATTATTAGCTTGATTTAAAACTTTTAAATATTTGGACATATGGTAAATAGGCTTCCATCTGAACTCTTACCTGGGACCCCATAAATACTACAGGACTTGCTTAACAGAATATGGGAGAAATGATAGGATGCCATTTTGAGATTAGGTTACAAAAGACTGTAGTTTCTATCTGGGATGCTCTCTCTCATTCTCTCTTGGATTTCTGGACCTGGGGAGGCAGCCCTGTGTGTGTGTGGTGGGGGAGAGAGGCTGATGACAAGGGACTGGGTCCTGCCAACAACCATGTTGCTGGGTTTAGATGCAGGTCCTACCGCAAAGTCCAGCCTTCAGATGAGCTCAGTTTAACTGTCACTGGATAGGAGACCCCAGGCCTCAGGTAATTAGCTGAGTTCTACCCCATATTCTTGACCTAGAACCTGGGAGATAATGTTTGCTGTCTTAATACTACTAAGTTTGGGGTATAGCAATAGTTGTTGCATACCAATAACTAATGCTCTCACACACATGAATCTACATATTTTAAACGATCCTAGGTATATGTAAATAAAGACATAGAAAAAAATACAGACAAAAATGATGGTAGTTACCTCAGGGGTGGAATGGGTTTGGGTGTTTGTTATAAGGGGTAGTCAAAGAGATATTAGCTTTATTTGTACACTTTCAGTTTTATTTACTGAGAGAACACGTTCATGGGTTGGTGGTCTAATTAAAAATTAATAAAACGAGATGTTGTTAAGTTGTGGCTTTCCTTGGGAGAGGCAGCCAGCTTTCGTTGCTGTGCACTGCAGCTGGAGGGTGAATGTTTGCCTCCAGAATGATTTGAAGAGGCTTCCACATGCTCCCCTTCCCCTGGTGAAACATTTATGAATGAGTTGTATTTCTAGTTCACAGCATGTTTTGTCATCACACTCCATGCCACAGTCTATGACCATTTGGGAAAAGTGTGTTGAGGCAAGAAGGAAAGGTCAAGTGAATGAAGAGAAAATGTGTTCTTGGGAAACAGGAAGATGGTTGCAGAGGGGTCCCTGAGATTTCAAGTCTGTGTGATTTCTTCTATCCTTATAGTATCAATGGCGTAAAACAATACACAGCCTAAAATCCTGGAATGCCAGCCATTGGAGGGGAACTACTTTAACCAAGGTCCAAAGCGTGGAGATTTCCTTTTCTATCAATTGGGGATAAGCCAGAAGTCCACTAGAAAATGCATTTCTAGCTGCTAAAAAGAGCTATCGCATCAGAGCAACTAATATTCATTGAAATCATACTATACATCAGGCATGTGAGCTGTAATCAACACTTACAACCCAATATTATAAGGATGATACTACTATTACCCTGATTTTTAAGAATAGCTCATAAAAGCATGTAAGTGAGATAACTTGACCAAGGTCACCAGAAATTGGGAAAGTTAGAATCTATACCCAGATAGCCAGACTCCAGAATCTAGGCTATTAGTGACTGTTTTGTATTCTCTGTCACTCTATCTCCTCTGTGCCTTGTGGCCTTCATCAACTTCTTGGGTAGACATGACAGTTCTAAATTAATGTCTACAAACTCCTTAACATCCTCTTGAGAAATAGTGTCTGTTTCCTCGTTCAAATCTGGAGGGCCTCTTTGACAAAAGTAATGCTTATGTGACTTCTGATGCTAAGTCACTAAAGGCAGTAGAGATTCTGCCTTATTCTTAGGTACACTTGCTTTCAGAACACAGCCTCCATGTTATGAAGAAGTCTAAGCCACAGGGAGAGCCCATATGTAGGTAATATGATCCAAAATCCCGCTCAGATCTTAGCATTTGAACAGAATCCACCCTCAGACATGTGAGAGAGAAAATCTTAGGGATGACACCAGGCCCAGCTACCATGTGACTACTACTGCATGAGAGAGCCAGTGCAAGTGTCCAGGAAAACCCCAGAAACATCAGATAATAATAAATTAACTGTTACTTAAAACCACTAAGTTCTGGGGTGATGAATTACAAGGCAAGAGAGAGCCAGACCCATGGATATCCCAGAGCTAGAATTAGGCAGGGTCAATTCATGGCAAAGGATAACCAATAGAATAAGAGAATTAGTAAAAGAAAATCTCATCCATCCACCTTATTGATCTTCCAGCCACTGTTCAGAGGTAAAACTGAAAAACTGGTTTCGCCAAGTATCTAAAAACATTTGAGTATATGTATGGCCAAAGCAAACACTACAAACATTTGAAAAACAAAACCAGTGCTAGAGAGGTCACGAGAGCTGCCGTTCAATGAAAGAGGCCACGGTGTGAGGCAGTATTAAGTGCTTTGCAAGCGTACTTCTATTTCGCCTCGGCAACAACACTGTGAAGGAATTACAATTAGCTCTGTTCCTTGAGGTATAAGAAGCAGAGAGGCATTTACAAGTTGCTTTCATAGCTAGTAAGAGGGTGTATTAGTAAGGGCAGGCTAAGGTGCTGTAACAAAAAGACCCCAAAGCACACCGGCTTAAATGAGACAGAGGTTTTCTTTTCTCTCACCAATCAGTCCTGAGAGAGAGAGAGCCCAGGCTGGCAGCATGTCCATGTCTTTTAATACATGGCTTCCATCTCTGAGCCCAAGAGGGTCACCGAGTTGTTGTCATCTCACCAGATGACAGAGAGTCATCTGTCATGGACCCAGGAGCACCTATACATTCCTTTAAAGGGTATGAACCAGAATTGGCACACAGCACTTTTACTCACAGCTCACTGGCCAGCACTAGCTCATCAGGAAACTACCCTGGAGCTAAGGGTCTTACTTACTAAGATGTAAGCCATCTCAATTTATGCCTTTGCCTAGTGTATCAGTTAGCTTTTCCTGCATAATAACCATCCTCAAACATACTAGCTTAACATGATATAACGTGTATTATTTCTCACAGTTCTCTGAGTCAGTTGGGTGGCTGTTCAGGTTTAGGCTGTCTTGGTTGATTTCAGAGGTTAGCAAGGAGCGAGGCTGGGTTTGGTTGGTCTAGGATAGCCTTACTCACAAGACTAGTGACTTGGTAGGCCAGGTGGCCTAGGGACTCTATGCTGACAGAGGAGAGCCACCCTGTGGCCTTCCATCCTTCAGCAGATTGTCTTGGTTTCTTTGCATGGTGGTTTCAGTGTTCCAAAGAACAGCCAGAGAGAGGAAGACTTAATGTCCAATGGCTACTTGTGTCAGATTAGTTATCGCCCCCTTGGCCAAAGCAAATCACTGTGCCAAGCCCAGGGTAGGTGGGAGGATGGGTCCACAGGAAGGCATGAATACAGGATGGTCGGAAAAATGTGCTGCTATCTACCACACCTTGCAAAGCACCCTGGGCATCTATCTCATTCCAGGGTATTGCTATGGGACCATTACAGGCATGGTAGGGAAATTAGTGTTCTGGAGATTCAGGTCCTGAGTATCTCCCAACCTGTTTCCCCTCTGAGCATGAGGTGAGATGCACACATTGAGTACACTCTCTCTTGACTAGTTGACTTGCTTCTTGTAAGTCACTTGGTAGGCATTATATTATGGACCTGTACACTCTACGACCTGATACCTGTTATGTAGAAAAAGAAGGGATAAAAAAGATTTGGGGGGAACCTTTGGTGACAAGCTTCAGTGTACACCCATCCCCCATACTCTGCTGTCTCCGTTCAGAGTGATACTGGGGAAGGTAGGTGGTAGGTTGCCTGGCTACTGAGCAATAGCATTGAACTCGAACTTGGGAGTTTGAGGCCACCAAGTCTGACATTTTTGGTCCTGGGCCAGGGTCCTGTATCAATGGCAGCAGATTAGGTTTTATTAATTAGGGTGGTGATTCTCAACTCCCACTGCGCATTAGAATCACCTGTCGAGCTTTTCAAAAGCTAGAGTCACCTGCACTTGCCACCAGAGTAAGGAATAGGAATCCTTGAGGGGAGGGGCCCAGACATTTTGTGTTTGTTTATCTAGAAGCTCCCCCAACCCCATGATTCTTATCTGTTGCCATTGAAAGCACTGAATAAGAGTGTTTCCCTCTCACAGAGTTAGGAGGCTGGTCTTTACTCATTCATCCTACCTGCCAGCTGGACAGTTCAACTGGCAGCAAGAAACAGAAATGGCAGATGTCCCAGTGGGAAGGATCCTGGAACTCTGAGCCCTCTAGATGGACTGGTAGAGACCCTTTAGGGAATCCAACAGAGAGTAGCATGGCCATACTAATGTAGAAACAGGTCTTCCGATCTACTCAACCAAAAGTACCCCATTCTTGGGTCATTTCCAATGGAAGCCAAGAGAGCAATATTCCAGCTATCAGGGTGCCTCGGGCAGAGGGTTTAATGAACAGGACCTCTCTTTGATTAAGAGAAAAGACAAAGGGAGTCTAGTGTGACTGCCAATGGAGGAAGGGCAATAAAATGGTAAAACACTGCTATTCGTTGCCAACAGCAGCAGGCAATTGCTGGGCACCCACTGGTACCAGTGCTGTTATGGCTCTGGATACAATAGCCAGGCCTGTAGCTTTGGCCAATCCACAGTGGTGTCTGTGGCCCTGGGCCAAGGACTGAAGGCAGGGGGCCTGGTTCTCACTGTTCTCCATCTGCCCCTCACTCGGTGTGACTCAAGACACACCCAGTTCTCCTGGCCACCTCCCTCTGGCACCCTCCCAGGCCTGCCCACCCCCAGGCAGCATCTTCTACTACTCAGAACCACCCCCCCCACCTCCCCCACGCACAGCACAGCGAAAGTTACCCAAGCTGTGCTTACTGCAGGGAGCAGCTGTCTATCTGGAAAGAAAAGGGCTTCCAAGTCAGGTGTTCCCAAGCTCAGATCAGAACAAGGTCACCCACTAAGCTCTGAGACTTTAGTCAAGTCATTTATCCTCAATGAGTATTAGTTTCCTCCTCTGCCAAGTGGGGACAATCTCATCATAACAATCCTGTAAGACCAGTGCTCAAGTGACCTAAGTATGAAGAACATCCTGGGTGGGACTCAACGGTAGTATGGATTTAATCTCAGGACTTCACAACTAATCAAAATATGCCTTCTGGCTTCTAAAATATTTGCATTTTAAAAAGAAACTGAGAGTTCCCTGGAGAGAGCTCTATAGGTTGGGTCTTTGGAGGCATGGTAAGAATTACCTTGGGGACTTCCTGCATCTGGCCAGTTAATGGGGGTCTAACTGGAAGAACGATGCCCTCTGGAGACCTTAAAATCCCACCATGTGGCTGGTGTGCAGACTGGACAACCTGTTTCAGAATCACCCAGAGAACCTCCTCCCTGGGTGAGTGGGTATTGCAGAAAAGCTGAATTTCATTCCACCCCCTGCAGGGATTCTGATGCAGGGTACCTCTGAGGAGGTCCCCTTCCCTTCCTCCACGTAAGGTCCTGCTGAGGGGATTTCTGTTTCAATGAGCCGGTGCTTCAGGAATCCATTTGGTGAAACAAAACCAAAGATGACTTCCAGAAGTTTTTCACACATGAGAGACATTTCTTCATGTCAGCCCAGCTCGTGCAAAGCTGGTTTCTCACACCGAGTGAACATTCAGAGCCACCCTGCCTTGTTTTGAATGGAGAGGATTAGAAAACAGTTACAGGAAATTTTCCTATGCATCATGCCACCAAAAATAGCCTTTTATTTTCTTCTTATCCAATGATGAGAAAGGTTAACAGCAGTCTAAAAGCAATGAGTTGAGAAACTCACACTTAAAAAATGCGGATGAGTAGAAGTCAAGCTCACGTTTCCTGGGCCCATCTTATCTTTGGCTGGGGTGTTTACCTTTGCCATGATTGAAGGGTCATGTCACCATGAGACATTGTTGACAGGGGCATTTGGGTTATTCAGGGGAATTCTGAAGTTCCTGGGTTTATTTGCACAGGTTCCTTCCTCAACCCCCGCCCCACCCCCCAACCGTCCCTGGGGAAGCCCAGAAAGAGCAATTGGCAGCTGTTGCCAAGTCCCACAGACACCTGAGCCTGAATGCTCCTGGGAGATGTCACAGTCTCTTGGACAACATTTAGGGAGGCCATTTGGAGGGATGGATCTGAGTAAGGAGCCCAATCATCATTTAAACTGGTTGGTGTAGCCAAAAAGGGAAGTCATTGACTTAGGTAACTGGAAAGGATCTGGAAGTAGTCCTCAAAATTTAAGGTAGGACTTCAGGATTAGAGTTGGTGCTCCGTGTTCCCAAGCCTAAACCTTTTCCTTATAGGCTGTCTCCGCTTATTTCATTCTCTCATGCTGCCATTTCAAAAGGCTTCCTCCATGCTATGCGAAGGTGACACGCAGCTCCCCGCTGACACAGTCCTCTCACCCTTATCATCCTTTATCTCACAGAATCTACAGTTGATCTCCAGGAGGGACTCCGATTGGTCCTTCCTAGTTTCTGCCACTACTCCACGGACCAATCAGCATTGCTGGCTGGGTGGGATATGAGGATGGGCCAGACTTGACTGGCTCACATGCCCATTTCTGGCCCAGGTAGAACAATATGGGTCCTTCCAAAAAAGGTCAGTGGTAATATTTGCTGGACTGGTAAAAGCAGCAAAAGTGATGACCATCCATTTTGGGAGCAAGAGACTTACCCAGGACCAACTAAACCTACCTCAGGGCTCAGCAAGAGGGGGTAGCTAAGAACAGATACTGTGAAATTGCTCCTACAGTTTTGATCAAATTTGGGAAGATTTCTTAATAGAAGTGGTCATGGCGGGGTGCTAGGAGATGCAGTCAGTTGAGCATCCAACTCTTGGTTTTTGCTCAGGTCTGATCTCGGGGTCATGGGATCAAGCCCTGCATTGGGCTCTGTGCTCAGTGTAGAGTCTGCTTGTCCCTCTCCCTCAGCTCCTTCCCCTGCTCACACTCATTTGCTCTCTCTCAAATGAATAAATAAAATCTTTTTTTTTTAAGATTTTATTTATTTATTTGACAGAGAGAAAGAGAGAGAGAGAGAGAGACAAGCAGGCAGAGCAGCAGAGGGAGAGGGAGAAGCAGGCTCCCCACCAAGCAGGGAGCCCAATGCGGGGCTCGATACCAGGACCCTGGGATCATGACCCACGCTGAAGGCAGTCGCTTAATCAACTGAGCCACCCAGGTGCCCCAATAAACAAAATCTTAAAAAAAAAAGTACCCATGGCATAACTTCCACAGAGAGCTTAAAAACAAGGTGGGCTGGGGGATTTATGACCGAGTCCTATGTGTTATTTTTAAAGGGCAAAATATAAAACTATCTTAAGTATCCAGCAACAGGGGGCTGGTTTAGTGAATTATAACACATACCCATAACAGAACACCAGCAAGAAGATTTAACGGCTGAGTACAATGGTAATGGTAAAGGTAGGAGGCAGGACAGCTATCTACCATGTACTTAACTCCCCTCAAAAAAAAATTAAACAGAAAAATAGACCTGTTAATCACAGCTGCCTTCAGTTTGGGATATTATGTTCCCTCCACCTCCTTATCCCTTTATGCTTTTTCTTATTTTGGTTTTGTTTGGTTTGACTTTCTCTCTTCTCCAGTGTGTACGTCTTCCTTTTGTAATGAGAAATAAACAAAACTGTAATACTGTCCTCAACAAAACTGAAATGTAGAGACTTCAGAATCACTGGAGGAGATAAAAAGAAAAACTACCCGAGTCCTAGGAGGGCAATTCCCAAGAGTCGGGGCAGGGAGGCGGAGATGGACACGGAGGACGGGTGGGGAAGGCAGAACCCTGAGATGCTAACAATCCTTCTCTTTCTTCTGATGGTAACATTTTCTGAGTAGCTTTACATAGGTTATCTCCGCTCACTCTTTCCAGTAATTCTAAGAAATTAGCATGATTATTTATTGCGTCTCTCTGATGAGGAAGCTGAGTTTCGGGGAGGTTAACGGACTTGTCCCAGTTGCACAGCCTGCAAAGTGCGGGAGCTGCGATGGGAACTTGGCTCTTTGCACAGCAGCAAGAGGAAGTGTGGTCAGGGGCTTTATTTCTCAGCTATCACACCAAGATGTCTTCAGGGGAAGGTGCAAGAAAGATTTCCCTCCAGTAAACATGAAAGGATGCAAGAACCTCCAAAACCCTTGTGAGAGCGTGAAACAGCTAGAGTCCTTGAAACAGCAGCCAGAGTTTATAATCCCAGACAAAGGTAGAACTCAAGGCAGAAAGACAACACAGTCAGGCAGAAGAGCACCTGGCAGAGCATCCGTCCAGCTTATGGCTTTCAAGGATGAGGCCATGGAGGTGCAGAGAGGGTTAGGTGACTGGCCCAAGGTCACAAGGCAAGTAAGTACTGTTACTGAAGACAGTCCACGCTTGTCACTAGCAACGCAGTGCTCCTGGGGGACTCTCATGTGGCAGTGCATCTTCTGCTATATAAGGAAGCAGGCACCTCGGTGGAATGAAGCATCTGTGCCTGTCTCCTAGAAACATGCATCCCAGAGATGGATCTAGAGCAACAAGGGGCTGATTTGATAAGGACTCCTTGATACCATGCTGGAAAATCCATTATGTTTCATCACTGTTCAAAAACCATACTTAAAGACATTTCTATGAAAAAGTAAGAAGAGCCTTTACATATTTTTCATAAGTATATATGTATATTTTTTTAAATGTATTTCATTTCTGTTACCCTGGGCCTTACGTTGCCAAGGAGACAGTTATCAGCAGAACCAAACTCTTAGTGAATAATTAATTGTCTGTTCTCAGTGAGGTTGGAGAGAACTTACTTCTCAGAATGTCTAAATAGGGTATGGTCCAAGACTGCCCTGTCCACAGCAGAAAGGGAGTGAGGGCCTGAAGAGACAGCCAAGTAAGAGGTGGGTGTACAGGATGGAGACTTCCCTCCTATCCCCAGAACAGAGCTAAGAGGAGTCACTGCCATTGCCAACTCAAGACCCTGACACCTGACCAGTGGGGAAGACCATGCCATGGGGAGTGCCATTTACATTTTCTTGCCCAAGAGTTCTCTCTGGCAGCCAGAGCTCTCCTGTTTCCCCATGGTGGACCAGAAGTATATAAATGGGGGGGGGGCAGCCCTCAACCATGAATGTTGGAGGGAGAACTCTCCAAGGCTGCTCTCCACTGGCATCTCTCATCCCTCAGGGATTCAGCTATGCCCAGTCACATGGTTGCTCACCAACACACCCTTTACTGGCTTCCTTCCTTTCTCTGGCTTACTTCTCTATTCCCCTGACAGTGATTCCTGGAATCATCCCCCGAATAAACTCCCTGTGTTCAGATCCCGGCCCTAAATCTGCTCCTGGGGTAACCTAAGCCAGACGGTCACATTATGATGTGAGTGAGAGGGTGGGTGGCAGGAGCTGGAGCCCTGCTTCCCAACCACTGTTCTGTTCTACCCTCACGCATTAAAGGGTAGTCTGTGAAATGGGATGTCCCGAGCTCTCCTTCTCGTTTTTGCCAAGTGTCATACAGATCACATTCACCTCAACTCAAATTGCTGCATGTTCAGAACACAACTTGCACTCCAGTAAATGTGAAAGGATGTGAGTGGCTCCCAAATCCTGGTGGGAGTCCTTGCAATATATCTCAGAACTCCTACTCCTAGAGAAGGGTATGACCATGGCAGAGAAAGGCCCCACTGGTACAGGATTTGTTCTAGATCAGAGAGGCACCTGCGAGAGGATCACATCCAGTTTACCACCGAAACCACTACAACTCAGCTTCAGCCTGGGCTCACCGGGCTGCTCCAGCTAAATGTGCAGAGGAGACATGAATAGAGAAAACCCTCTGAACCTAGCATCTTCAGTCTGGACCACTCCCGTTCAATTGCTTCTCATTTAAAGAGCTGCAAATCCCAGCTGAGACATAGCATAATCAGACATCTATCTGGTGTATGAAATAATCCTGAACACCTTCCAGGTGCTCAACTAACATTCTTTTTTATGTAGCAAAGAACTTTAGGTTATTATTTTTTTTTTAAAGATTTTATTTTATTTGACAGAGAGAGAGAGATCACAAGTAGGCAGAGAGGCAGGCAGAGAGAGAGGAGGAAGCAGGCTCCCCGCTGAGCAGAGAGCCCGATGCGGGGCTTGATCCCAGGACCCTGGGATCATGACCCGAGCCAAAGGCAGAGGCTTTAACCCACTGAGCCACCCAGGTGCCCCGAACTTTAGGTTATTATTAACCCCACTCTGCAACTCCATTATGCAAAGGACTTTACATTACCTTGGGAGGGACGGAATCTTGAACCATCACTGGTGCATAGAAGCAGGAGCCACCCTCCATGCCTCCTTAAACATACAAATTAGCCACTTCCCCCTAAACCCTTACTCAACTCTATGCTATGGAATATATATAGTGTTAGGACAGAAACCTTTGTTCTTCTCCAGTTCATTTCAAAATCTGTTCATGAGCTAACGGCATGAAAATTTTCTCCATGGGCCGAAAAAGCTGCCTATGGTAGACATTTGATAATACAGTGATGTTACAGGAACACTCAGAGAGCAGCAACTTTGCTTGCCAGCACTCTAAAAATGTCCCAACCTTTCTAGATTGTTCAAATGGAAACTCTTCTGCCCGCCCACCCCCTCAAGGTTTCTAAAAGAGGAGTTGTCTTGCCAGCACTAATGAGGCTTAGACTGTGGCTATCCATCCACTTCCCATTGGCAGCATGGTTGACTTCTGCCACGAGGGAGAAAGAAGGTTTTTGATCATTTTGCACAATTACCAAGATGAGGCAAATCTAACAGAGGGAGAATATGTTTATTATGAAACTCGAAACAACTTCCGGATGCGTGGGCGGAAGCGGGGAGAAGCCAAGAGTACGGGCAAACGGTCTTGAGTTCAAGTTCTAGCTGAACTGGCTGTTCCCCAGCTGAGGGACCTCCGGCAAGTTACTGTACCTCCCTGAGCTTTGGTTTCCTCAGACAGTCATTGGAGGGATTTTAGGGAGATAATATACATCAAAAGTGTGAAGCTCAGTGCCTGGCCAGCAGACACGGCTTCCTGTAAATTGATCATATCTCATCTCCTCTTGTTCAAGTAAATGAAGCATCACCCGAAACAAGAGAGCAGGAAGGGGATTGTGGACATTTGCTTTTGCCTGCCTATCACTCCTCCTTCCGGGGACACACTTCCTTTTTCTCCAACAATAACCGCTTTTTTTTTTTTTTTGAGATTTTTATTATTTATTTATTTGACAGACAGAGATCACAAGTAGGCAGAGAGGCAGGCAGAGAGAGAGAGAGAGGAGGAAGCAGGCTCCCTGCCAAGCAGAGAGCCCGACTCGGGACTCGATCCCAGGATCCCAGGATCATGACCCAAGCTGAAGGCAGAGGCAACAATAACCGCTTTTATATGTGTTGAGTGAGGCCTACTGCCTTACTTTCCAGCCAGGCGGGAAGGAGTCTCAGCCTTCGATCAACCTCTGACCTGCCCCAATCACAATGGGAGGATCAGGAAAGGACCCATGTGTCAGGCAGCCTCTCTCCTGAGACCTCCCTGGAGCTTTCGTCTGGTTGGAGATCTCATAAGAGACCCGTCCTGGGCTGAGCTTGTCGAGTGTGAATTTTGTGCACCTCACAGCTACCTTTCCCTCCAAATCTGTCAGGGTTTGCTCAGAGAGGCAGAACTGGTGGAAGATAATATATCACTGGGGATTTATTAAGGGGATGTGGCCTCTTGCAGTCATTAAGAATGGTTCAGCACTGTGTGGCTGTTCTTTCTGTGTCTGGTCCAGGAACCTGACACCTGCAGGGTGGCCTGTCAAGAAAGAAAGATGGACGGGAAGCAAGAGAAGCAAGGATACACTGAAGTCTCTGACGATGGGCAGGAGTTCATGTGGGGGAAGAGGACTGCATTCCTCTCTTTCCACCTCCCAAGCCACCCACACATCAAATGATGGAATTAAACTGGAAGCAATGCTGGCCTCCTTCAGCATAGAGCTGGCCACGTACTTGGCCCAGGAGTCAGAGAGGCTGAAGGAGGATCTGGTAGAAGCTGGCAATGCTGTGAGCCCAAGCCCACACATGAGGGAGCAGAACAGGGGCAAGATGAGCAAGCCATGAGAGCAGCTCCTGGCTGTCGCTGGCCTTCCCAGCATGAAAAGAATTAGGACGGCTCCACCGGCTCCACTGGCTCCACTTCCAAATCTCATACAAAGTATTCCTGTGGCTCATATTAACCCGAGACAAGGCAGAAAAGTAAATTTGGGGAAAGGTGGTTCCAGCATCTCTAAGTGGTTGAAACAAATCAGCTGTACTGGCTCTACGACAAGAACCCATGTGGGAGATGTGGGGAGAGCAAGAGCCCTGATGATAGCATTTCAGCCTTTGGATCCAGCCAGGTCTGAAGCTGTAACTACCCCTAGGATTTCCAGTGATGTAAACTGTTTGGCTGATGCTGGTTTTGAACTGGGTTTCTGTTTCTTGAAAGTGAAAGTGGCCCGACCAATAGAAGTACCTAGTTCAGCCACAGTTACAGTAATTTGGTTTCCAGTTGTGTCAGAATTCCAGTGAAGTCTCTAACTTTGGCATCACAACTAGGAATAAAGACTTGGGTGATAGGGAATGACAAGTACACAGCACTTTGAGTTTTGATGGGTAGAGAATTTGCTGAGCAACGGCAAGAAGGCTATGTATAAAACACTACTAATCCCTGCTATGAACACCACACTCCCAAGCCCCAGGTGTAACCTTTGTAGGAGGTAAGCTGGCAGACAGTGAGAAGCCAAAGGGACACCTAGACAGTACCTCCCCAGGTGGGGGGCCCCAGGCCCCCATACTTCAAATTTTCATTCTTATTTTGCAGGTCAAGAAACTTCCTCTGGTTGGTGTGCATATAATGGGTCATCTTTGCAAGGGGCAGGAGGAGGCTGACCTCCTTACTATATCTTTAAGAGACTGATAAATAAACCCATGTAAATTAATTTATAAGGGAGGATATATTTTTCCAGCGACTGGAATTCTTGTACTCTTTACCTAGGAGACACATCTTTCCCAGAGACAGTTCACCTAGGATGATGAAGATTAGGATACTTTTCTTGGAGAACACAGAATACTTTGAGGGAGATTTTACCCAAATGCTGGATAATGACTTTCCTTATTCTCCAAAAGTGGATAGTTTTATTCACTTGTTCTATTCACAAAAACACTGATTTTTGTGATAAACCTCTTGAGTATTTCCCAAATCATACACTGTCCCGGTTACAGATTGCCTCTTAAGGTATCATATACAGATGTCCAACCTCATTGTTAAGAGCAGGCTTTTAAAAAACGAGGTTTTGAAAAAAAAAACTTTCCTTCTCCCTCTTCCCTAGGAAAATTGTTTCTCTACTCACACCACTTCTGACACCAAATGTGTGGGTTTTCCATACTAAGCAATTCTCCAATTCTCCACAGACACCCACTGGCTGTCCTATGATGTAGTTCAAACCTGATGCTAATTACCTGGAGTTAGCACAGACCCCATAGGTTAAGGGCGCAGTCCCACAAGACTGTCCCTACTTCAGACACCAATCACAAATAGTATGGGTCCTCAGGTTACCCACACCACTGTCTGACTTGGCTATACGAATCAAGGATTCCTACGATTGTCTCCTTAAGTTCAAAAACTGGCTATAATAGCTCGTAGAAGTGAGGGAAATACACTATTTATACTCACTGTTTCATTATATAAGATACAGATGAACTCCAAGATGAAGAGGTATATTGGGTGAGGTCTGGAAGGGTCCTAGTCACAGGAGCTTCTGTCCCCATGGAGCTGGGTTGTGTACACTCCCGACACGTGAATGTGTTCACCAACCTGGAAGCCCTCTGAACACAGGGATTTTTACAGAGGCTTCACCTGTAGGCATGACTGATTATTAACTTAGTCTGTAACTCCGCTCTCCTTCCCTGAGGATGGAGGGTGGGGCTAAAACCTCCAAGCTTCTAATTATGGCTTGGACATTCTGGGGACCAGCCTCCATCCAGGAGCCCAACAAGAGTCACCTCATTAGAACAAAAACCACTCCTACCACCTAGGAAATTCCAAGGGATCTAGGGGCTCTATATCAAGAACCAGGGACGAAGGGCAAATACATATTTTTTTTTTAAGATTTTATTTATTTGAGAGAGAGTGAGCAAACACACAAGCTGGGGGGGAATGGACAGAGGAAGAGGGAGAGAAGCAGATTCCCTGCTGATCAGAGAGCCCAATGCGGGGGGGTGACCCCTAGACCCTGAGACAATGACCTGAACCAAACGTAGATGCTTAAGCAACTGAGCCACTGAGGCACCCCCAAATATATACTTCTTAGTATAACACAATATCACACTTTCCAAGCCTTTTAGGTACCAGGCAAGGTGTACCCGTGAATGGAGAACAAATAAATGTATGACAGAGACATTCCCTCAAACTGCTCAACGAATCAACTTCTGCATTCTAGATACCATTTTTCTAATTACACAACCAAAAATTCCATTACTTTTTGGGAAAGCCTTCTCCCACTCCATGGTGAGCCTATTATCTTCCAAAGCCCTCTCTGTTTTCTTCTTCTATATGTAGTAAGCCAACTGCTCCCTCCACCCATTCTTTCCTTCAGTGGATGTCTTACAAATTTCTATTTTCTTCCAATTTCAAAAATAATAAATACAGCAAGCAGAATGTTTAGGATACTATGCCCCCTACACCCCCATTTTTTTAAACTAGTTTTATTCTCAGGTAGTGACTTTCTCAAGGATCAGGAGGCTCCTTGTCCACTAACTGCAGGAAGAGCAAAGAAGTGGGAAGATGGGATGGATCTTAGACCCCTCGCAGCCCTTTGTTCCCATTCCTCTGCCCTGGGGAACAGACCACCTTTACCTTTCACCAGGAGGCTACAGTTGCTCTGTTAACAGGTCTTGCTGCTTCTGCCTTTGTGTGTCCCCTTCACAGCAGCGAGCATGTCACTTAAAATGAAATCAGATCACTCCTCTTCCTTGCTTAAAGCCCCCCATGATTGTCCACCACAGCTAGAAAGTCACCAAATGTTACCACTCCTGGGGAAGGTCCTCTCCACCATTCTGAGGAGGTCTCTCTCCACCTCTTTCCCATGGGTTTTTATCTCCTTTTCTACTTTATTTTCCATCTTTGGACTCATGGAGATCTTTGAAAACACGCTGCTTGATTCTGAGTTTATAGCTGGCACCTCCTTCCCCCAAGAATGTTGATTCCCTCAGGGCAGATTGTTGAGAGACCCCATAGCAGAGTGGGTCTGTTAGCTTCCTTTGGACCTGGGGGTGGGGGTGGAGGGTAGGTCAAGAGCCCCAGGTGCTTCACCATGCATTGTTGATTCCTTTAGCCCTACCCTCACCTTTCTAAATAATGTTTTCTTTATCAAACTCTCCTTAATTACCCCGGCAAATGGGCCATCTCTTCGCTAGCAGGTGCTTGACACAAGTTTGAACTTGACTTCTGCCAAAGGCCAGTCCTCTGCCCTTTGTGCAGGCACGAGGGCCATTACTGCCCTCCTGAACAATGAAGGCTTTTCCGCTTCCCTCCAGGGCTTGGCATCTTGTAGGCACAGGCATTATGAGTTAATGTATCTCTAAAGATTAAGCACTGGATCAGGCCCTTTATTTATAGCTCATTTTTACAAATGTGAATTAAAGTGGGCCAGTCTTATGACATACTCAAATTTATTATCCCCACTTGATGGCTTGGATAGTTAAATACTTCAGTGAATAAACTTAGAATTCATTAAGTCTCATTTTCTCATATTTCATATATTTGCAATCCACTCTCCTCCCTGGCAGTTTTCAAACAAGAAAATTAAGCCTGGCTCTGAAATTTATGGATGTATTCTTCTAATATTCCTTTAATTAGAAACTCATATGTGGCTTCCTAAGCAAGCCACCCATGGAGATAACTTATATGAATGGAGCCACCGTATTGTCTGACAGCCTCCTAATTCCAGTTTTCTTTTGTAGCTCTCATTAGCTCTGAAGCCCCATGTAGGGCAGGTTCTATGGAAACACGGCCTGGGAGGGCTAACTTTTCACCTTCAGGTTGACATGGGAAAGTTTGGTAATGGTTTATTGGTTTAGTTTTCACTGCTGAATATTAATAGAGTAGAATATAGGTACTCAGCTCTGGGCAGCACAGTGCTTCTAAGCTCGTCTGGCAACCACAGTTAATTGTATTGTGGAAAGTCTACCTTGCCGTCTTTGGTTTTTAGATATACAATCTATCTAAACCATTCTGTGCCCACCTGTGCTGGGTAAGGCCACCATTTTGGATAGCCTGTTGACTACTGCAGGACAGAGGAGAGAGGAGAGAACATGGCACAGATCCAGAGAGAGGGGAGGGGAGGACAGAGGAGAGAAATAGGGTATATGGAATATATCCAGTATGGCATTAGATGGGTGCTTGGGTTGTCCATGTAACCCTATTAAGTGTGCCTAAAATTACATATTATTCCAAGATCAGCTGCTAATGTTGGGAACCAGTGGTGTAGGCCTTAGGAGTTAGAGATGCCTAAGGCTTTTAGATCTAAACATATTTGGCCTGAAACTTAAAGAAGAGCATTAGAGGGAGTAGAGTCAGCCAACAAACGTCTATTCATCTCCTATTATAGGCACTTCTGGTTTCAGATGCCAGAGACAGCCCCACCCAGGCAGCTAATGCTTTACACAGTGCTCGTTATGGGCCAGGCCTGCTTCTGAGGGTTTCATATCTATGAACTCCATTTAATCCCCACAGCATCCTGGGAAGTAGGTTCTAATATCATCTCCCAGCCAAAGACAAGGAAATGAAGGCTCTGCAAAGTTAATGTGCCCAAGGTTACAAAGCCAGTAAGTGGGAGAAGAGAGATTTGACCTTCAATAGCAGGATTCCAGGGTTCATGCTCTTAACCACTGTATTTCTTAGGATTCTCCAGAGAAATAGCACCAACAGGATATATACATCCTGTTTATACATATATAAAGAGAGAGAAACGGATTGGTTTTAAGGAACTGGCTCATGCGATTGTGGCAAGGAAGAATTCCTGTCCAAAGCCAGTCTGCAGACAGAATTCCTTTTTGCTAGGGGCAGGTCAGTCTTTGTTCTAGTCAGGCCTTCAAATGATTGGATGAGACCTACACATGTATGGAGGGCAAATGGTTTTGCTCAAAGGTCACTAATTTAAATGTGAATCTTATCCAAAAACAATTTTCACAGAAATATCCCAAATAATGTGTATCCCAGTATCTGAGCACTATGGGCCAGCCAAGATGACATAAAATATTAACCATCATAGCCATGGCCATGGATTAAATTGTGTCCTCCCCAAAAGACAGAGTGAAGTCCTAACCCCCAGAACCTAAGAACGTAACTTTATTTGGATATGGGTCATTGAAGATGTCAATTAGTTAAGATGAGTTCCTACTCAAACAGAGTGGGTTCTTAATCCAATATGGCTGGCATCCTCATAACAGGAGGGAGGAACCCTGAGAAAATGTCTGTGTGAAGACATATAGACACAAGGAGAATGCATGTGGAGACAAAGGAAGAGTCTGCAGTTATGCTGCCACAAATGAAGGCATGTCGGAGGCTATTAGAAACTAGAAGAGGGAAGGAAGATGTCCTCCAACACCTAACTTCAGGCTTCTGGCTTCCCAAACCATGAGAGAATCGATTTCTGTTGCTTTAACTAGTTTGTGGTATTTTGTTACAGCCGCCCTAGCAATCTAATACAACCCTGCCCTCAGGGAACCTACATTCTTGGAGAAAGGGAGCAGGCAACGATCATGAGACTACATGGGGACCAGAGGAATCATAAAAGACTTTTTCAATGCTAAGTTTGTAGGGTGGAGAACTTCATGCATATGGTGGCCACTTGCTGGCTATACTGACCAGAGTTTGCTCAGAAAAGCAGGACCTTTAAAAAGATACACATTAACAGGGATTTATTATAGAGATTGGAAGAGCTGTCTAAACAGTGTATGTGAGGCTGCTGTTTCTGGCTGGTACTGGAACCTAAAATATGCAGGGCAGTTCATTCAGAAGGAAAGGTGGACATGAAATGGGGGAAGCAAGGATAAACTGAAATCTGTGAGGGGAATGCCTTGGCAGAGGTCTGACATTGAGATGATAGCAGAACAGACTTGAGGTCACCTGACTTCCTATTGAGGGTCCTTCCTATTACTCCATCATATCTTTTTTAGAAGCTTAGAATTTTTTTCTTCCAAAAGAAACCTTGAAGACTCCACCAGATCAGTAGGAGCTAAAAAGTATTAACTACTCAATGCTCTTTAATTAAAAAGTGATTCTTTTCTAGAAGGAAGTACAGTCAAATGTATTAGGGCTAGTTATTTTGGAATCTGGGGACTTGGATTAGTCAAAAAGTTTTTCCTTCTTTGCTCTGTTTTCCAAATTTTCTATAATGATCAAAGCCATGTTTTAAAACAAAATATAAAGCAACATTCTTCTTTAGAAGAAAAAAAATCTCAATGCACATCTGAACCAAGTATCCTTCTTAAGCAGAACCAATGTGCCTTTGCTAGCTCGCTGGTCTGGGCTAGCAATCAAATAAAGGATAAAGCCAGTGGTTTTAGAATTTGTGGCAATTCCGAATCCATGTATTAAAATTCTGTGTCTGACTTTTGGCCCCTATCTAATCTCTAGTTTATTCATTCACCCCTACTTTTTTTTTTTTTTTTAAGATTTTATTTGAGAAAGTGAGCACACGCATGAGTGGGGAAAGGGACAGAGGGAGAAGCAGACCCCTCTGCTGAGCAGGGAGCCACAAGAGGAGCTCAATCCCAGGACTCTGAGATCAGAACCTGAGCCAAGGTCAGACGCTTAACCGACTGAGCCACCCAGGTGTCCCCCTCATCTTTCAACCTCAGCTTTATGTAAAGAACGGGCAAGTTTAGGACCAGATCATCCCTAGCCTAAGAAGCACAGCAGTCCCTAGATCCAAAATGTGGTAGGTTTTGCATCGGGTCATTCATGCTACTGGTTTCTGCATCAATCATGTATTAGTGTGAATACCTATCCTACTAAGTAAGACTCTATGGCCCCCTACCCTTCTACACCCTTCCCTGACTTACTGAATGCAATTCATTCCTCCAGAACACAAGCTTTTCCCGATTCAATCATTCACTGAATCAACACACTGAGCTCCTACTACGTGCCAGATACTGAGACAGGCAATGCAATGCCACGATTTTTGAAAATGACATGATCTGGTCCCTGAGAGTTCCAGAAAGCCATCATCTGCTATTCTATAACACAGTTCACGTCTTACATGGTAGTAAATCACAGGGGTTAACAGTCTGGGCTTGGGAGTCAGACTGCCAGCGTTTAAATGTAGGGCCCCACCTCTTACTGTGCCCACACATGACTGTGGGCAGTTTGATGGATTTTTCTAGGCCTCATGTGTCAGTTACCAAGTATGAGGACAACAGGAAGATCAGCTCCCATTTATTGTGTCCTTACTAAGGGCTGGGCCCTGGGCTCTTGCATGTCCATTACCTTCTTTCATGCTCACCAAGCCCCCAGGGAAGTGGCTACTTTCATCATCTCCATTTGACATCGATGGAAGTTAGGTTTAAGAGATCACATTCACATTACTTACTAGCAAAGGGAGAGTGGTTGGTGAGTGACAGCTGAGGACACCTATGCGCTACACCTGAGTGGCTATGGGTCCCCTGGCCACAGCCATGGTGGGGGTGGCACCTGCCTGATCCTCGGCACTGAGCACATAGAGGGCCAGGGTGGACCACAAAACCTGCTGTCCAGGGTATATAAATTAAACACGTGCCTCCTGCCCAGGGGAATGACAACTTCCCTGTGATTACCTCACTGTGAAAAATGTTAGCCTTCAAAAGGAGTTCCTCCATTCTGATTTGGTTAGCACTCACACAGAGGCCAGCTACCAGGGCTCCCTGGCCTGCTGGGGATGCTGGTGAGGCCATGGAAAGACACCCCTACCCCCCACCCCCACCTCTGCTGAGTCCCCACTTCCTCCACCTTCCCCCACCCCGGTAGGTCTGTTTTTTTAGCTCTAGGCTGCAGGGTGCATCACCTGCCCAGGTATCAGTTACAGGATGCATTGTGTCTGGGGGTATTAGCTCCCTAAACCACACTGGGATCTAACTCAGACAGACACGTGCTTCCTGGAGGAAGACACAGGCCATTACACAATGGGGAAGGAGAGAAGAAAGAGGGAAGACGGGCAGGAAGGAGAAGAAGAGACAAAAAGGGATGAGAAGAAGGGATGTGGCAGGGAGGGGAGAGAGGCAGGGCACAGCTCATGGGAGAAGCCTGTGAAAGGATCTGCCTCCTTCCTGTTTCTTTAAAACTAGGAACCGCTGAGTTGAGCTAGAGTATTAGAACTCACAGTTTCAGAGTGGACATTGCCTCAGTGGTCAAAGGAGGGAAGGGAGCTTGCAGACCGAGCTCACTCCTGTAGGAGCTGCGACGAGGCAAAAGGAAATGGAGATTCTATGGCAGAAGAAAGTCAGAATTCCACACAGCAAGGCTGACTCTTTCCTTCCCACCTTTGGCTACAGAAACATTTCCTACATGGATACCTCTCTAGAGGAAGAGGTACTCTGGGTCCATTGGGGCAGTGCTATGCAAGTGTGGGCCAACGGCTGGAGCTGGTCTGAGAATTCTTGGTTTCCAGCTGCTGATAATGTAAGCGAAGAGCTGACAGAACATGATTAGAAATTTTTATCATGATCTAACGCTGCCAAGACAGTTCTCTGTGTGATCCTCAAACTTGTCTCATAGATGCTGACACAGACCATTCTGGGTGCTGATGACCGTGAACTTGTACAGCAAGCTGCCCATGGCCTGAGCTGTACATTTCTCATGCACAGCCACACCACATCTGGGGCTGTGAGTTTGACAAGTACTACTCAAGAGATTATTAATCTACCTCTAGAGTTACTACCTTGCTGTGCCTCCCTAAGCCTCAGTTTCACTGTTTGTAAACTAGTGATAAATTACGTTCTAAGGACTTCTGGAAGATTAAACAAAGTAGTACACGTCAAATGTTTAGCATAATAGCTGACAAAGGGTGTGCACTCAACACAAGATAGCTCTTCTCCCTTGGTCATAGCGAACAGACAGGGCTTGCAACTTGGCTAGGAGCGAGGTGTCTCAGCACCACAGATGTCCGAGGAAGCGAGCCCAGTCTTCCAGGCTTGATCCAGAGCAAGCCAAGGATATCTCCAAGTGCAAGCAGAGGGGCTGGTCACCAGCCAGGGGATGAAGATGGTAAAGCTCATCCCCTCCACTGGGAACAAGCAAATCGATGGTGAAGGAAAGCCTCAGGTCCTCAAGTGCTCTAAAAGCCAATAATAAAATTTAAAATCAATACGGAAGCTTGACAGCAAACCGATGGCAGGCCCAGAGGCCAGGAATGAAGTGTCTCTGTGCTGGGAGCAGGCAGACAGCCCAGGCAGCAATCTTCTGAACAGCAGCAGGCTGAGCGTCCAGGTGAAGGAGCCTTGGAGCCTGTAATTTGGCAGAGGTCCTGCCTCCCAGTCTGGCGCTGTCCCATAGATATGGGATGCACACAGGGAAAATGAGGTTGTCGAAGGAATAAAACCTGGACCTCCAACACAGTGCTGTTCTATTTATCTGACCTTTGAAGGACTACAGCTGGAGCCTGGGAAATCACGTTTTCCAGCATTAACTTTCTGCTGCATTTTAAAAACATGGAGAGACCATGCAGTACACTGTTATGGACTAAATGTTTGGGTCCCCTTCCAAATTCATATGCTGAGACCATGACCTCCAGAGTGATGGTGTTAGGAAGTGGGGCCTTTTGGAGGTAACTGAATTTAGATGAGGTCATGATGGGAGCCCTTGTACAAAGGGGGAAGAAACTAGAGCTGTCTTGGCCATGTGAGAATACAACAAGAAGGTGGTCATTTGCAAACCACAAAGAGAGCTTCCATCAGGAATTGCATCAACCAGCACCTTGACCCTGGATTTTCCCAACATCAGAACTATGAGAAATACATATTTGTCATTTAAGTCATCCAATGGGTGACATTTTGTTACAGCAGCCTGAACCGGTTAAGACACACAGAGACATTCACAGTGATTCTCAGATAAGGGATTATTCAGATTCAATTATCTGTGCAAACATTTCTTGAGCTCCCCTTCCCCCCCATGCCACCTGTCTCTACTCTGATGTTCCAGGGACTACAGTGAAATAGGACAGTCAGGAAAAGAAGTGTCTGTTCATTATGAGCTCATGACGGGTGAGGGAGACAAACAGATTAGCAAATACTTCACATCCAGCGAGCCAGGTGCAAAAGTGACTCTGTGAGGGCCAGCAGAGCGTGCAGGCACCACCACCGGGGATGGAAATTGGGGGTGGGAGGAGGGCAGAAGTTGCTACAGAGTGCCAACCCTCATCTGCTCATGTGTGTTCGAAGGACATGATGGCACTGGACTCAGGGCAGCTGCCATCATGACGTGTGTCTAAGAGGAAAGTGCTAAGATTGCTAAGACTCTTTAGTAGTCAGTGTGAGAATGAAACCTCTTATGGGTCATGAAAGCTGAAGAAGGAAGAGAGGAGAGACTCAGAGTGAAGGAGAAAGGCTGAGAGAATACGTGGGTAAGAGACAGACAGACACACACACATGCAGAGGGATAGACCTACCTTAATGTGAAAGTTTTAGACTGGTTCTAGAGTCCTGTTCCCTTTGGGCATGGCTATATTTGGTTTTTGTCTTTGAATTCCCATAAGTTTCCATCTGTTAGAATGGGTAACGTTTACTGGAACTGGGGAAGTGGTTTTCTGTTCCGAACAACACAAAGAGTCTAACTAAACTCTAGGACTGATCTGGGAAAGCAACACTGACTCACACAAATTCAACCATACTGTCTCAGCCAAACCAAAGAAGGGACAAAGAGAGAAATAACAATTCAATCATTGTGATTGGTGTCACATGCAAGCGTGTAAGCCCTGGCCTGAGTATGTCACGGGAGACACTGACCCTGTCCGTCCATGAACTTTGCTTTGTGTGAGCCCTCACTGAGCTGAGAGTGCTTGCTGTGTCAGTTAATGTATATGTTTTGGGACAAGAGGAAAATGGGGAAAGGAGAGAATAATTAGCAAGCAGATGAATGAGCATCCTGTTTCCATTTCTGTTGCCAAGGCTAATCATTTATTTCAACTGAGGTGCTTGGTGAATTAAAGCCACATGGAAGTTAAAAGTGTTAATTTCATGATCTAACTCTTTAGAGTAAAAACACTCACATTCAGCCTATGCTTTGAAGAACTGAAGCCAGCAATTAACTCATAAGGCTGAAACTAACAAACTGCTTCATTTACAAGCAAAGTGCCAACTGAACCTTGATTCGTGAAGTTACCAATTGGTCTTCTTGGCTTCCCATTCAGTCCACAGCCATCAGATAAATATATTTCATCATGTCCCAACATTGCCTCTTTTTCAAAGATAAATGACAGAAGTGTGGATTAAAACCAAAACCCAATGCAATATACCTGGAACATTGAGAATGGGCAGAAAGATATGAACACGAATCAGAAGGGACTTAGGGCTTCCAAATGAATGAGTCCACTGGGATTAAAAACCTTTTCCTCTAAGCTGTGTAGGGTGAGAAGATAGTCAGGTGGCCAGTGCATCCTCTTGTCCAGTTTAAACTCGCTAAATGAAAACTATGTGAATGATTGCCTGGCGAGCCAGGCAAGGTCCACAATTTAGTGGCTGGAGAGGTGTGTGAGCTCAGCCTTAGTGCAGACAATCATCTCCTGGATATAAATTCTCAGGTCTGTAGAGGCTTCCCTTGAGCAGATGGACATTGAGGCCCACACCAAGGGTCAGCAGCCTGTGATAGAAGACTCTAGAAACCGTGCCCCCTGCAGGGAAGAACTAAGCAACCCCCTAAAACATACATATTTATCTCAAACTTAAAGACTTAAGTGGCATCTGAATTATCCTCATCTGTTAAATTAACAAACAATAAATATTCATTTCCCTGCTAAAGGGGTCCAGAATATGCCACTCCAAAATATGCCACTTATTTTGAGTTGAAGGCACGTGAGAATCAACTGATGCAAGGCAAGGTATTCTCTGTACTCTCCTTGTCTGCCTAAAGGCAGGGCATAAATTTCTCTTTGGAAGGTACCTCTCTAGTACGAGAAAAGAGAAGAGTGACTCATTACCAGAGATGAGGAGTCGACTCTGGATGACTTTGAATAAGAAGACCTTAGTAAACTAACCTATACCTTCCCTTAGTTCTCCCACGTATTTTCCAGGCACTGGTCCACAATTATCATCCTTCGAAGTCCAACCCCCCTCTCCTTTGTTAAAATGGCATATGAGCCCTCCAAGCCTAATCACTTCTTTGAGCTTTACTTTTTTTTGGTGAACTCCTGTGCACATAAATATTAATAAAAATTGTATGTCTTTTCTCCTGTTAATTGGCCTTTGTTAGTTTAATTCATTGGCTCCCAAGCACTCAACCTAAGAGGGTAGAAGGAAACTTTTTCCTCCCTGACAGTGCTGCAGTACTAACCTCAAACTTCAGGGGTGCTTACTTACTTAAAGGGATAAATGTAAAAGGAGTCCCTACTCATCAGCTATTATGAAATCAAGAAAGTTCTAGAGAATATATTGGTATGTTTATAAGAATGGCAAACATTTTTTTTCTTTTTCAAATTTTTAGAGAATGGCAAACATTCTTAAAGTCTGACGATATCAAGTGATAGCATGGATATAGCACAATGGGTGGGCACTTCTTCATCTGTTGGTGGGCATGTAAATGCGGTGGAGACTTTTTGGAAGGCAATTCAATAAGCTCCATCAAAACTGAAAATGAGGGGCACCTGGGCAGCTCAGTTGATTAAACATCTGCCTTCAGCTCAGGTCATGATCCCAGGGTCCTGGGATCGAGCCCCACATCTGGCTACCTGTTTCTCCCTCTCTGGCTCCCCCTGCTTGTGCTTTCTCTCTGTCAAATAAATAAATAAGATATTTAAAAATATATATTTAAAAAAAACTGAAAATGGACAAACTTGATACAGCAATTTCTCTTCCAAGAAGTTATCTGAAGACACCCTTGCATTTATGCACAAAGTCAACATGTGAGAATTTTTACTGTAGCATCGCTTTAATAGGAACACCCTGAAAACCACCCAAATATCCAGCAATACAGAAGCTGCTACAAGGAGTAGAAAGAATGAAATAAATCTCCATATTCCAATGTGGGAAGACTTCAAGGACACTGACAGTGTTTAAACAGTAAGTCACAGACATAGACAAATATTCCTTAAGTAGGTCTCAATAAAACATAATCCATAAAAGATAAGATTGAACAAACTGAACTTCATTAAAATCAAGACCTTCTATTCATCAAAAAACAACATTAGAAGAACCCACAACTCTCACACTTGATGAATGGATAAATCAAACATGGTATAGCCATAAGATGGAATATTACTTAGTAATTAAAAGTGAATGAAATTTGAATACATGCCACAACATGGATGAACCTCAAAAACATATACTAAGTAAAAGAAGTCAGTCACAAAAGACCACATAGTGTATGATTCCAAACACCCAGAACAGGCCAATCCATAAAGACTGAGAGTAGATTAGTAGCTCCTAGGGTCTGAGGGAAAGAGGGAATACTGGATATAAGATTTTCTCTTGGGGAGATGAAAATATTCTGGATTTAAAATAGTGGTTGCAAAACTTAATCAGTGTGTTGATAAACACTGAACTATATACTTTAAACAGATGAATTTTATGGTATGTTAGTTATATCTCACTTTTAAAAACTGCATTAAAAAAGACAATAATAGAAAGTGAAAATGCAAATCACAGACTGGGAGAAAATATTTATAATATGTATATCCAGCAAAGGACTCATATCAAGAATATATAAAGGGCTCCTATAAACCAAAAAGAAAAAGACAACCCAATTTAAGACAATTTCCAAAAAACTTTAATAGGCACTTCCCAAAAATGATTATACAAATGGCCGCAACTTATGAAAACATGCTAAACATCTATAGTCATCAGGGAAATGTGAATTGTCACCACCCGTAAAATAGAATGCCACCAATTAATACAACATGCTGGTGAGGATATCAACAACTGGGAGGCTCATTCACTGCTGGTGGGAAGATTAACTGGGGCAGTGACTTCAAAAAACTGTTTGATAGCATCTTCCAAGGCAAAACATTTATCTAACCTATGATCCAGCAACTCTGCTCCCAAATATATACCTAACAGAAATGAGTGTATCAAACAGAAATATGTCCACACCCTGTGACATGTTTATAGTAGCTTTATTAATAATAGCCCCCCAATTGAAACAAACAAGATGTCTTCCAGTTGAAGAATGGATGAACAGTGGACTACTACTTAGCAATAAAAGCAAAAAAAAAAAAAAAAAAAACCCGAAAAACAAAAACAAAAACAAAAACTAAGGATACAAACAACAACATGGATACTTAAGTAAAAGAAGTCACTCGTTACAGAGGACATATGAAATGATTCAGTTTATAGGAAGTTTAAGGGAGGGGAAACTGATCAATGGTGACAGATGACAACACAGTGGCTACTTTTATATAACAGGAGGAACTGGAAAGAGATATTAGGGAGCCTTCTAAGGTGTGGCGAATATTCTGTATCTGGGATCCAAGTGATGGTCATAGAGTCAAAATTCTCACATGTTGCCTTTCTGCATGTATGCAAGGATGTCTTTTTTTTTTTTTTACATATGTAAACACAATTCATCAAGTAGAGTGAAAAGCAAGTGATGACAAATATGTAGTCCCTATCAAAATCCCAGCTGTCTTTTTTGCAGAAAATGACAAGCTGATTCCAACATTCATAAGGGAAATGCAAGACACTCAGAATAGTCAAAACACTTTTGAAAAAGGACTCACAGTTAATTTCAAAACTTACTACAAAATTATAGTAATCAGGATAGCTTGGTACTGGCATAAGCAAAGACATATAGACCAATGGAATACAGTAGAGTCCAGAAATAAACCCTTATGTCTGTAGTTAAATGATTTTGGACAAGGGTGCCAAGATAATTAAAGGGGAAAATTAAAGAGGGAAAAAATAGTCTCTATGACAAATATTGGAACAAATAGATACCTGCATGAGAAAGAATGGAGGTGGACCTTTTCATTATGCCACACACAAAAATTCAGTGCAAATAGATTTGTAAACCTAAATGGAAGAGCCAAAGCTATAAAACACGAAGAAAATAATGAAGGAAACTTGCATGACCTTAGGTCAGGCAAGGCCTCATTACATAGGACACCGAAACCAGGTGACAAAAGGAAAAAGATGAAGTGGACTTCATTACAACTAACAACTTTTATCCTTCAAAGGACACCATCAGGAAATTAAAAATATAACTCATTAAATTGAAGAAAATATTTGCTATAAGGGACTTGGATCCAGAATATATAAGGAGCTCTTAGACCTCAATAATAAAAAGACAAATAACCTGAAGAAAAAAAAATGGACAAAGGATCCAAAGAAAATATATACATGACCAAGAGGCACATGAAGGAAAGCCCTGGATTTCATTAGCCTTTAGGAAAATGTAAATCAAAACCACAAAGAGGTACCGCTTCATACCCACGAAAATGGCTATCATCTAGAAGACAGATAACAACAAGTGTTGTTCAAGACATGGATTAACCTTATATGGTTAAAAACAGAAGAGGATGTTACAAGAGTTATATCTCAAGAAGAATGTTAAAAGATATACGAGTATGACTTCATATATGTATATATAAAACAACCCAACTCTACATTTGTCGATAGGCATGAATTTGGGTGTATGTAGCTAGAAGGTAGTTCCAGAGCTATGAAGTTATTTTTTCTGGGGGTAAAGGGGTCTTTGGCCATTTTGGCTTATTTGCTTCTACATTATTTCATTATTACTCTACAAGTGTGTTATCCCATATTACTTGTATAATGAAACAGAAAGTTTTGGAGAAAAAATTGCTGACAGGCATTGTACAAGGAATGGTCTGCAGGTGGTGTGGATTTTCAGAGGAGGGAGTCACCATTACACAGTGACAATATGGAGGCAGAAGTTCATGGAAAGTTTACTTATTTGGAACTGGAAGGTTGGGTGCAACTTTCCCAATCAAGGAGAGGATGTGGGAATTCAGGAGAAAGGGGTAGCATTGTGACATGTCCAACACTGCCCAGGTCTCAGTTTTTAGAAATATATTCATTAAGCAACATGTGTTCATTTGGATATATTGCTGTGAGGAAATGACAGAAAGATGTCAGTATTCAAGAAGATTTATTTTATAAAGGAAAGAAAGGAGGAAGGTGGCGGGTTGGGCCGGGGTAGGGGGAGAGGGAGGGACAGAGGCAGCAAAGACGAAAGCCAGGAGGTGAAATCCCAGTACCATTTTAAGCAGCCAAACCCGTTAAGACATGTAAGTTCTAGAATAATGGAAAGGCATCAATGAAAGTTCTAGAATCCCATGCACTCTATGCAATTCAGTTCTTTTCCTGAGAGGAAACTCTCAGAGCATCCAAATAGTGTTATCTTTTTCCTTGCCAACTGTTCTCTGCCTCGCTGTCTAACTAGACTTTGTAATCAGGTGCCAAGTACATCTCGGAAACGCCTATAGCTGGGATCCTGGTTTCCTTTACAAAGAGCTGCTGGATAAACATGGAAGCATGTGTATGACTTCACCACCTGGGTCATCTTTAGCTTGAACCTTGGGATGGTTCAGGCTCATGTTTCTAGTAAGTGTGTCCTTCCACGGCTTATGCAATGTCCAGCTTTGCCTGGAAATGTCTGAATGCAGAAGAGTTGGCCAAGCCTGCTATGCGTCTGCGTTGGGTCCAACTGTAGGAGGTTTAACCCAAAGCCTAGGAATTCCTGTCCATGGTTACCAGCAATCTGTGATCACTTCACTTGTCATTCTGGGGTGGGAGTGAAATGTAATGACAAAGCCATAGAGCCCTGGGGTAAAGAAATAGGATTAAGATTATCCCAAGTCCTCTATTTTAAAACAACGAAAACATTAATAAAAAGAGAGTTGGGCCAGTGATACCAAAATGTTTTTTAAAAACTAGATCCACCTCCCAGTATGGACTTGGTAGAGTAACAATATTGTCTAAATTAATTGCCACGGTCCCAAAGTCCTGCCAAGTGAGAAATTCAGCCAGCATGACTGTCCGTCCCTTTCAATTTAAAATTAAATTAAATCTTTGGTTGTTTGCCTGAATTAATCGTTCAATTTGCAAAAAAACAATCAAACCTATGTTGTAAGTGGTTCCAGCTGTGGGGTGGGTTTTTTTTTTTTTCCCCAGCAGCAGAGAAAAATTACTTAAGCATTTTGTAAACAAAACTGAGAGACACTTTGGTTTTCTTTCAGAGATGAAGGCATTACTAAATGATGGTTGTCCTTGAACCTGGATTATATTTCTTCTTCTTTGGAACCCCACAGTTGACACTGATGAAGAAAATATAAACAGGCTGCCCTCTACTGCAAGGACATTGCTACCAACCTTGAATATATTTTAAGGGTCTTTGATCAAAGGGAAGAAAACAAGTCACACCCACTGCTTAGTTTTGCCCCCAGGGTGGGGGGTGTGGTGGGTAACCACAGTGAGCCACAGATGATCACTCTAAACATACCCACATACACATGGGCATCTGACAGGTTCAAATGAAGTCAATGTGATTGCCAAAATGCATTTTTCCAGTTTGTGGTGGTTGTCAATTTCCCCTTCCGTGTAAATTAATACAAAAGAAATTCCTGTTCATATTCCTTTCATGTTGTTAATAGGAAATAATATCTCACTTCCAAGGCGGAAGGCCCTACCATCATATCCTTATGAATAATGCTAAAACTTAAATATTGGGAGTTATTTGAATGAGAATGGCTACCCTACATAAATATGGCCTGAACAAGATTGTTAAACCATCAGTTAATCTTTATATTCAAGGAGAATGAAAGGAAAAGACTTGCAGATAAATTATTTTCTCCATAGCCGGAAGCAGAGTGTATATAATAAACCACATCCTCCCTGAATAACAAGAATAAATCTATTTCATTTTTTCCCCTTGTATACTGTGCTTATCAAACCAGGGCCTTTCTTGACAAGCATTTTATTCTAATATAAACAGTAGAAAGATGAACACAATTCTTCTAAGTCATGATTAATATATTTGGGAAATCAACTCTGAATCATTTAGGCAAAGCAGTCCAGTATATTCAGAGTAAGGACAAATTTTCACCCTCTTATCTGGATTATAAACAGTTTTTCACTTCCATTACCCTAAATAACTACAGGGACTTTTACCTCAAAGTTATTCCTAACAAGAGAACATTGCACAACGACATGTGTTTATCCTTTTACTCTGAACGCAGAGGATACAAAATATATATTTGGCAGGCTAAAAGGACACAGAAAACCTCCCAATCATGGAAAATGGTAGAGGCCTGTGCACCCAAGAAACAAGGGAATTAGGGATGTGCGTGCAGGGATGAGTGCTCCAAGCCTAACGGATAAATAAAACATAGAGCCGAGTCCCCATTTGCAACATGTGGGGAAAGGGGCTAGGTTTGACATTAGATCTTTCCTAGTCATGAAAGTTTGCTAAGCAAACTGTCAGTATAAACAAGAAATCAGAGTATTTGTCTGCCTCAGAGAACAAGCTGGAGCCAAGATCTGGTGAAGCCAATAACACACGTAAGGTAAAGACCCTAAACTAGGCTGGAGCAGCAGGCTTCAGAGGTAGGAATGGTGAACATGGGCACAGCACTTTATAGTCGTAAAATTTTCCTCCTAAGGAATCTTCCTTGATTCAGCTCTCCGTATCAACCTTGGGAGAAAAGATGTTTTTAAAAAGAACCATAGTCATTTTACAGAGGAGGTAACAACCTGGACATAATGGCCCTAGGACTGGTACCCCACTGTTTGAACCCCAAATCCACTCTACCAGACTTCTGTCTCTAACTAGTCAACAGCAGGTCAGCCATCCTGAGTTCGTAAAATGGGAATCAAAGCAACGTTATAACAAGGTTGTCATGGAGATCTGATGAAATAAATTGTGGGTATCAGTTAAGATGCTTTGGGCTGTGAAGTCAAAGAAAAATCCAATTTACCATGGCTTTAAAATAAAGCAATTTATCAGCTCCTGGACCAGGAAAGTCCACAGTGGAAGGATTTCAGGATTGAGCTGATCTAGAGGTCAGTGCGGAGCCAGCATGAGGCTTCAATTCTCAGACATTCTCTTGGCTCTCCCTTCCTCTGTGTGTTGGCTTCATACCTGGGCTGGCTGCCTGCGTGGTTGAGAGAGAACGGTGTGCAGTTCCAGGGATGCATGCCTTCTCCTCCACACCGTGGAGACCAGGACAGCTTCCTTTCCCCCAGCTACCCAGCTGAGAACCCTGAGTTCACTCAGACTGGATGACCAACCCCATGTCTAGGTAACCGGCATGGAACAAGCAAGGGATGCCACCCTCTGTAAAAGCAGAGGGACAGATGCTCTGGAGGAGCTGTGATGGCAACCACCGTAGGTAGCGAGCGTAATACGGTCATGAAGCACACCACTGAGCCCTTTGTAAGCACTGAGGGTACCCCACTATCTGATATCATCTGTGTCATCCTTTTCCACATAAAGGGGGTATTTCATCGGTACCACCTAAGAGACTCCCTCTGTTAGTAACGTTAATTATCATGGCAGGTAGCATATACTGAGCATTTACTGTATGCCTGGCACTGTATTAAGTTATTTCTATTATACTGATTAATCTTCACTCTGGTTATCATATCATAGGAAGTAATCTAATTCTTATTTTGCAGATGAGGCATAGAAAAGCCAACTAACCCCTCAAGGTTACACAGAGAATCACTTGTGGGGTTGATGGGGGTCCCTTTGCTTTCTGATTTAGAGACCTCCTAAATACTAGTATCTGGTCTTCATGAGAAAAAACAAACAAACAAATAAATCCAGTGAAATAGCCTTTCTCTAAAGGGTTTTTATCATTGATACTATCCATTTTCCACACTGGCTGGCATTGAACATCACACGTTATCCCATGTCCTATCATTAGTGTTGCCCTCAGAAATCATCTATCCCAGTGGGATGCTAATCCTGAGACTCACATCACACACACATACAAAGTCAACTGCTTGATGACATGAGTTGGGAAAACACACTATACCTCTCACAGTTAGCCCTGGTCATATGAATTCTGGTTATCCAAACTCAGAGGCTATGTAGATATGAAGAGGAAAGACTGCTTTTGCTGACTTGACCATGTCTGCACCCCCCATGGCACTGCCCCCAGCCAGATTCATTTTCCATGACAAGGGCAAATGTGCTCCCACTTCAGAGCTTATGCATGTGAACTTCACTCTGGAGAGCTGCATAGCTTGCTCCTGGACTTCCTACCAGTCTCTGCTCAAATGACCCCTTCGTGGAAAGGAAAAAGTCTCCCCTCCTCTCTCTATAGAATAGCACCACCTTCCACCCCCTAAACCAGAGTGGTCTTGTGTTTTTGCATTAGAATGAGTACCATCTGTCATGTTAGCTCTCTGGATTGTCTATTTGTGTCCCATCACTGGAGTACAAACACTTTGACAGAGGAACTTGAATCTTTTGTTCACTGCTGTGTTCCCAGCACCTAGAAGAGTGCTTGGCATAGGCTCCATGCTCGATTACACAGATCAAATGAATAAACAGATATAGACCATCTTCTTCTGAGAGAGTCACAATGTCTGGTGTATGAAAGGCTTGGAGAAATGGCTTAGTTGTTTGAAATCTGTGTTGCCCACCTCTAACCGCATAACATTTTTGGTGGGGAAAAAAATGTACCCACTACCATTCCACAGAACTGAAGTCTGTGGGAAATCCCCTTGGGAAATACGGAACTGCTGTTTGTGGGAAATCCCTTTGGGAAATACAGAACTGCTGTCTTCCCATTTTACAGGTGAGGAAACTGAGCCTCTGAGGAGTCCGGGGGGCATCCAGACCACACAGCAAGCCAGCCACTTGGCCCGGCCCTCCATTCCCTGTTCAGGAGGCACAGGCTTCATCACCTTCCTGTGCTGCATTGACTGATGATCTTTGGGGCTAATTATACCAAACACACCAATCAATAAGCCCATCAATGGGTATTAATGGGCCATCTATTCTGTGCCCAGCCATCAGCACCTACATTGTGACACTGAAAGTTCCAATGACACTTTTACAGGAGATACAATTTTTCAAAATCTCCTGATCGATTTCTTAGAGGCTGAGGTTCATTGGGAGATAAGTTTTCTCAGACAGTTTTGGCTTTATTGATCTTTGCTGTGTGCCAACCCCGTTCTTGTCATCTTATTATTATTATTTTTTAATGCTTTGCTTCCTGCTTTTCCCTCCTCGGTCCTTTTTTGCAGGTGTATCCAGGTATTGACCAAATGGGACATGACCCTCTTTGTGGGGCAAAGAAAAATGCTCTACAAAGTCCATAGGAATACAATTAAGTTGCTGAGGGAGACAGCTGGTGAGAACGCCAGGCGACAGGGGGCCCTCGCAGCTCAGTCATCTCCCTGACACCACGCCCTTCCCTCCTACTCCCCACAAGTGGACTCCATCCCCTCTCCTTCAGAGAAGCTGCTCTTGTCAAAGACACCATGCCCTCCGTCCATGCCAGGCAATCACTCCTCAGACCTCATCTTCCTTGGTGGTCCAGAAGCTTCACACAATGTGGCCTGCCCCTCTTCTTGACAACACTTCCTTTTCCTCACTTCCACAATGCCCCTTGACCTCAGTTTCCTTCTCTACTGGCTTCCTGCCTCAGGTTCCCATCCTGTGCTTCTATATTCTCCTAACACTTGGGAGCCCCCAGGGGGCTTTCCTCAACATACATCCTTTCCCCAGGGAACAGTATTTAGACAAATTGTCTAAATAGCACCCCTCCCCCCACCCACCCGGCCTCTACCTCTACCACAGTCACCAGGAAAAAAAAAAAAAAAAAGGAAAGAAAAGAAAAGAAAAAAAAATGCTCTTGGATTATACAACCAAATAACCAAATGGCCACTTGCCTTTATTACTTATGTTATTTGAACCCTCACATAACCTCTCTCTGCTTCAGGATCCTTCAATCTGAAAGAGTGATAAGCACCAGCTTCCTAGGGCTGTAAGGAGGATGAAATGACATGTGGATATAAAGTCCCTAACCTGGGGGTACCTGGGTGGCTCAGCTGGTTGAGCATCAGACTCTTGGTTTTGACTCAGGTCATGATCTCAGGATCGAGCCCCACATCCAGCTCCACGCTCAGCAAGGAGTCTACTTGAGATTCTCCCTCCCACATCCCCCTCGTGCTCTCTTTCTCTCAAATAAAGAAATCTTTTTTTTTTAAAGTCTGTAAGCTCTAAACATGCAGGAAGTGTTAGTAATTGTAGTCCCCGTAATCTTCAACCACAGTATCTTACAGAGATGCCCAAAATAGAATTTGAGATCTCCCCACCCCATCCCACACCACCTCACCTCTCCCTGCAGACTCCAACTGAGACTCCAACTGTGATTCAGGGGCACCTGGGTGGCTCAGTTAAGCATTGACTCTTGATCTCAGCTCGGGTCTTGATTTAGGGTTGTGAGTTCAAGCCCCACGCTAGGTGTCGAGACTAATTAAAAAAAAGAAAGTCTAAAATGATTCAAAAAGTTCAGAAGCCACCATCTGTGAAGAAAGTGTTCAGTGTGGGGATGGGGAGAGCACCCCCTCCCCCAACTGCATTCCACATGGGTCTGGCCACTCCCAGGGCCCGAGTGGTGGCTAGAGAAGATATCTGCAATTCACTGAATCTAATTCCTCAGTTACCCTTGCCGCAGCAAATCCAAACTCCCCACCTATGGACTGTCCAGCCCTTTGCCCAACTAGAGGCTGACTCTGTATTTCTGAAGAATTTGTTTGTTTTTTAACCAGTCCTCTGGGACAACTTGAGGTTTCATGTCACAAAGACAAGCTTGTCTTCTTCAGAGAAGGTAAGGGAAAAAAATAGCTTGTTTTTGAGGCTTAGGCCTACAGGAAAATAAGTTGGTTAATTTCTTAGTTGATGCAGGGCTCCATTCCAGGACCCTGAGATCATGACCTGAGCTGAAGGCAGAGGCTTTAACCCACTGAGCCCCAGGGGCCTCAGCCCTACATGTTCTTTCTGGGACAAAACTCACTTGCCATCTCCCACTGTTCCCAAGCAAGTCTAGAGTTCATGGCCAGGACAGTGAGCTGTGAGAATATCTTCCATCTGCCAGGATTTCAAGACCCTGTTGCTGTCTCTTAGAGAGTAAAAGAGTGGTCTAAAAGCCTGTGAGAGCTACTGATCATTTATGACACATTTCCTTCGTAAGCACCCTGAGCTGGGGAGGTTCAAAGATATCTGAATGAGCCTGAGGTGGTCACAGCCCAGCTGACTGGATCCTCCCTGGCCTGCACTCCCCAGGATAGCCCCAGGCAGACCTCAGAGGGCCTGGAGTTTGTTCTCAGCCCTGACATCCCAGCCTCCTACTCTGATTTCTGTGTCTGCTTGGGGCCCCCTAAGAGTCCAAGAGCCATCCTCCCCAACATCTCTGCACAGTCTGGTCTCCCCGATGGTGACATAGCTCTGGAAGTCCCCGAATACTACAACCCACCTTCCTCCATGCATTCACATGTCTACTCAAGACCACCAGTGGGACAGTCACTGTGCTAAGCGTCATAAGCAGACATTTCTGCACATACATTTGAGACCCTCAAGGTGCTCACCATCTGGAGCATTGGTTTTGAACTTTAGATGTACCATAGATTGACCCACAGAATTTTAAGGACTTCGGATGCCCAAGTCCTACTCCCTAAAGAGTAATTTAACTGACCTGAGTTGCGGTCAGGGCACTATAGGACCTTAGAGAGATTCCAGGTAATTCTAATGAACAGAAAAGTGAGTCCCACTGATGTAGAGGCCAGATTAATGGGCAGTTATAATAGAATATGAGAGAGAACTATGCCCAGTGCCCTGCAGAGGGCCCTCCCCTAGTCTGGGAGAAGGGGGAGGTCAAGGGCAAGGGAGGCTTCTTGGAGGAGATGGCCTCTGGGCTGTTTTAAAGGATGAGTGGGAGTGACTCAAGAAAGCCAGAACTGAGATGGGTGGGGAAGACTGGCAGAGGGAAGAGGGGAAATGATGGGACAGACTGAAGGGGGTGGAAACCACACTGAATATCAATGTTGAGAGGTTCGGAGTGGTAAGCTAAGGAGGTAAGTAGGGGCAAAAGCCTGTTGGGCAGTGTAGGATTTTAGTACCAAGGCAACAGAGACCACTCCAGAACATCAGCTGTGGTTATGCCAGCGGGGGGATGGGGGTGGAATACACACTCAGGAAGTATCTGGGTGCGGGATGGATGGCCATGTGGGTCAGGGGCTGGGCAATGGAGAAGCGACTCACATATTTCTTAACAGATCCTTTGGGCATCTCATCTCCTCTGCCAATACCCAGAAAGGAGAACAGATATCAGGACCCAGCCTGGGACATGTACAGAGCTAAATGCTTTACATGAACGATCCTTTAAACAAAATCCTGACGTCATCCCACGTGCTGGTAATTGTCACCCCCATTTTACAGATGAACAATCCAAGTTAAATAACTCATATGAGGGTCGTACAGCTGGTTAAGTGGCTGAGTCAAGACTCCAACTCAGCAAAAGCAGCATTCTTAACCATTAAGTGTTTGCCCCTCCCTGCCTCTGACTACATCCTGGGGGCTGCTAACATCACTGATCACTTAGCTAATGTTTGCATTTTAATGGAAGCCTTCTGTTTCCTTAAAGGAAAGCAATCACTTTTCCTAATTGATCCAGCTGTCTGATGTCCTGGTGGCATCATCTCAGGGTATAAAACCAACTTGCCCCCTGTAAGTCATTCTGACTTGCAGGGCAAATTCAAGGGCTTTTTTTTAAAGTCAACTTCTAAATTCCAAGCAGACCACCAGGACATGAGGGAAGGACTTGAGCTGCTTTCCTGCAGCTCCTGGGCACAGGGGAACAGGTTTATTAAAAATGCAAAGTCCCCAGGCTCAGCCAGGCTTCCTGAATCAGGATCTTGAGGTGTGCCTTCCGGAATCTGCAGGGTAGAAGCTTCCCCTAACTACTGTCAGCCTGGAGCAGGCAGCTGGCTCGGGTCCTGGCTCGCCAGGAGGGGTTTTCCTGAAGTCATTGTTGCTTCTGCTTTTTTTTGCACATCGTCTTAAAAACTCAAGGATCCTGTGTGCACAGGTTTGAAGCGTGAGGTCTCCCTTAGCTGCCTGCAACACCGCAGGTCTTGGCAAGGAGCTTTCTTGTCTCCCGTGTCTGCCTCTGTTCAGCAGAGCCAGTGAACTGTAGCCCAGGGAGCAGCAATGGGAATTGCAAAGCTGTGGGTGAAGAAGTAAAGGGAGGGGCGGTGGTTGACAGCCACACTGGCTTTTAATTGATGAGGGATCCTTTCTTCACCCACCAGAAGGCCCTCTGCAGGATGAGTCCTCCCTGAGCTCCTTGTTTGAGTACGTATATGCAAAAATCTGCATCGCCATACCAGGGTGTCCTCTGGGCGTAACCGCATGGTGGGATGACTGGGTGGCCAGACAGGGCTCTGAGAGTCCACTAGGTTTTCACAGCCCAGTCCCTGAAGAGTTTGCATTGAAAACCAAAGTAAAATGAATGCGTGCAAAACACATTCGGGTAGAAGCGATCGTGGAAAACGATGTCTGGAACAGACCCACCAGATACCCAGTCGGATGTCCCTGGCGACGGTCTTTAAGACACGAGGCACTGAGATCCGCAGCCAACTTATGCTGCTCGAATCGGAACGGAGTTTTCCTAGCCAAGCTCTTCATCTGGAAATATAATTTAGTACGATGAGGCTGAAATGGTATCTTGAAACTTGTAGGCAGACTCTGAATTCCCCAGAATGGAGGCAGAGGGGCAGTCGCGCCCCAGAGACCACAGTGGCCTGCTCACAGACCCAGCCATACAGCTGCAGACCTGAGCCTGGCCACCCTGTCATGCCGACCCGTTGCCTTTCCAACTGGCGAGGTGCCCCCTCTTGCCCAAGGAGTGTGGATAATGGAAGTTTTTTGGATCTGAAAAAGCTAATCAAATGTTCAAAGGGTAAAAGATGTGTAATTACAAGTTTGCTCTAAGGTGAGACTTAAAAAAAAGAGGAGGGGACCCCCTAGGATAAGTATTAGGAAAGATTTCTTTTGCGAGAATGAGGGGAAGCCTGCTCCCATGGTGGGGATACAGTGAACCCTTGTCTTTTTGGTCCTATGGGCAGCCATTCCGTACCGGACGAAGATACATACTTGGGGAGAACATTGAGTTCAGTGTCCATCTGACCGTTCGGCTTATTGGTATGGCCACATCTAGGTGTACAAACCACTTCGTAAGTGTCTTAGGGCAGTGTCCACGGAGATGTCGCCTCACCAACAGGACCAGGCTCCAACTAACCAGCCCACAGTCCCGATGAGCTTTCTTGCCACCAGGTGGAGACTGACTCTAATCTATAAACTGGGATCATCCTTGCATATTCAAGATGAAGATTATCTGAGTTGGAAAGACCCTCCAAAGAGGGGCTACTCCATTGATTCTCAAACCTCACTGAGACACCCAAGGGGCATTTGAAATATACAGCTGCCGCTCATAGAAGATGTTAAGAAGTTATTGCTTTGCTGGGTGTTGGGAGCATTGTTGGAGATGCATGGGGATTTGCTTTAGAATATTCAGGCATAAATAAAAAGAGGAGTTGGTGTATTATCAGCCAGCTCCCGCCCCCCAGGAAATAATGGCACAAGCAAAGAAGGTAATTGGGGAGCATTTACTGTTTGTAAGGATGGGGCCAAGGTCTAGGGAAGACAGTAAGCGATGCACCAAAGCAATGGCAGGGAAGCTCTGGGCACAGTGGCAAGTGGAGCGAGTGGACAAGGACCTGTAGATGGGGTTATAGTGACAGAAGTCAGGCTGCCATGAGTTGTAGCTGGATAATGGTAGAAACACAGTCCCTGCCAACCTGCCAAGAGAGAGAGAGTCGGGGAGATACATGGACCAGCCTTGCTCTCCCCCAACTTCCCAGTTCCTGCTGGAAACTACTGGGAGCCACGGGGCTTGGGAAGCTGGTGCAGGCAGGCCTGGAGCCCATCCACGGGAGGCCCAGAGGAGGAAGGAGTGCACCCGGAGAGGCAGTGGGAGAATACCTCTCATGGAAGAAACGAAACAACTATGACCCCACGTTGAAGGCTGCAGAAACTGGTGATGTAGGTAGTTGTGTCTGTTTGGACCATTTCATTAAGTTCACAACAACACAGAGTCAGAGGCCTGGCTTCAGACCTATGGAATCAGACTTCTTAGAGAATAAAGTCCAGCCATCTGTGTTTCTGAAAAGATCCCCAGGTTCTAATCTCTCATCTAATCCAAGCTTCTGTTTTTACAGATGAAACTAGAAACAAGTTGAGTGACTTGTTCAAAATCACAAAGAACCGGTGGTAAAGATTGGGCCAGAATCCAAGTCATCAGTCCCAGGTCGGTTCCTTTTTAAAACGGCATGGAGGGGAGCAGCAAGAACACTGGGGCCTTACAACCTCATTCTGAGTGCTCAGTATCTGCCGGGTGTGGGACTTTCCCAGCATATTCTCATGGGCTGTGGTGGAGATGCAGGGAGTTAACACATATAATGGTTTTAAACCATGCCTGGCACATAAAAAACCTCGACAAATAGTAGCTAGTAATACCCTCAGTTTCTTTTAAGTATCACGACAATCTTATGAAATAACAATTTATTTTTAGGTTTTATTTATTCATTTGACAGAGAGAGAGAGGGGGAGAGTGGCAGGCAGAGGGCAAGGGAGATGCAGGCTCCCCACTGAGCAGGGAGCCTGATGTAGGATCCCAGGTCCTGGGATCACGACCTGAGCCAAAGACAGATGCTTAACTGAATGAGCCACCCAGGTACCCTTGCAATAACAATTATTTTTTTTTTCTTTTTTAGGGTAGAGAGAAACTGAGGCTTAGGTAGGCTAAGTACCACTCCCAGTGTTACCCAGGTAGGAGGGATTTGGATATAAGCCTGAATGATTCTGAATTATTCCCAAACTCTTAACCATCTTCCTGTACCTGCAAACCACACTGTCCTCTAAAGTCTGGGCTGTGTGGGCCACCTGCTTTTCAGTTTGCTTCTCCAAATCACTCTTTGGGCTTGAGCTTATGGGTCTGTGGCCTTGACCTATCACACATCACTCTTGGAATGCAACTGGGCCAGCGCTGGGACTTTTCGGAGTTCCCTGAGGTCAGCAGCTGAGCCTGCATAGAGCTAGCCTCACCATCCTAGTGTCTGGCACTCAGTTGGCAGCTAATCTATAGAATTTTGATGACTAAATGGAGAAAGGAAAAGTCATCTCTTAGAAACAGATGGTAATACACTCACCTGCCAGGCTTCTGCCTTCCGCCTTGGTAGTCGTGGCTGATGGATTACCACAGTCCTTGTGAATTCTAGAGACAACCTCAAAATCCACAACTGAGCATGTCCTTCACAGCCACAGCCAAGGAGCTAGAATGGGATCATAAGATGAAATTTATTGTGCTGGCTTTTGGTAGTAGATAATGTGTTTTTAAAAGTTTGGCGCTCTTCGGCCAAGAATGTTATTGATTGTCGAAAATAAGACCACAGATCTCAGAATCACAAGGACCTAGTCTGGGCCCTGTGTTGCCTGAATGACCATGAACAAGCTACCTGGCTCCTCTGAGCCTGGGGTCCTTGGCTATAGACTGGGAATGCCAACCTATCCACCCTTCATGGTTGTTACAAGACTTAAAGGAGAAAGCATTTCCAAAAACATCTGATACACTCAATAGCATTACATATATGCCAATTATTATTATTAACAATTAATAACAATAGTGTCACTGGTCTTGTGAGAGTAGATGCTGGTTTTTCTCTAGGACTTTAACTTCATATAGTTAGCAGATATGTCCTGGATAGCTCCAAATTCTCATCAATGCCTCATCCGCAAAGGTAGGAAAACTCATGATAACCTCTATGATCTATTGAAACATGGGTTGGAGTTTCCTTTTGTCCCTAAAAAGTGCAACCCTTTACCTAGGGCAAACTTTCTGGCAGTATTCAGACCTTCTTGCTTATGGGCACAGCTGACAATCCTTTATCTAAAAAGACATATAATGAAATTCAGGATTTTTTAGATATTAGGAAGATGGTACTATATATGTACCATCTATTATTTAATACCTGTCACCAAACTATTAATATTTCCACATAGCAAAACATAAATACTCACACTAAATAGGCTCAACAGACCATGAATCACCTCACGGAAGATGAATTCAAGGTTTTGCTGCTCAGTAATGTGTAGGTAGGGTTTAAGCCTGGCTGTCAGATGAGTTACCAAAAACAAAGTTCAGCTTTCAGAGATTTCTGAATTTTGAAATGGCGGTTTTAGACATGATTGCACACGTGAACTTGTGTATTTCACAGAGAGGAGGAGGGGTAGAGTAGGTGCCTGCCAGCAGCGATAATGGGAGTCAGGATCCCAATAGGCAGAAGTTCAAGTGCATGAAAAGGAGCCTCCTCTTTCATCAACCACGTAGATCGGCCGCCTCCTGCATTCTTGCATGCCGCTGCCAGAAACGATGCTCTAAAACCTCAGCTTTCATCAAGTCATTCTCTGAACACCCCTCCGTGACTCCCAACATTCAGCTCCTTAGCCTGATATGTAAGACCTTTCGTGAACATACTCCTACCCCAGTCATAAGTCTCATCTCCTGTCTTGCCTCCAGGAAGAACCCCTACCAGCAAAACCTCCATAACAGACATTGAGTCTTTGTCCCAACTTTGGAATTTCAGCCTTTAGGAGTCATTTCTGCTGTTAACTCTTTCTTGACACCCATACTTCCCTGCACACAAGGTCTGGACACATGGGTCTGTGATCGCTAATCCAGGATGTGCCTGCACCCCTGAAAATCCAGGCTCCACCAGCAAGGAGAAGCCACACCTCTATATCACCACCATCCGGCACCAAGTACATAACAGGAACTCAAAACCCACTTGTATGATCAGGCCACCCCATTCTTTGCTCACAACACTTTAACAGCTCCAGTGGGCCTTAGAACAAAGCCGTAAATCCTAACGAGGCCCGATGTCACTAGGCTCCCACCTTCCTTGCCTTCTTTGTCTCCTAGTATTCGGTTCTCCCATCAGTGGTCCAGCCACAACGGCCTTTGATTAGTTTATGGGGGCTGTGCTCCCTCCCCCTTCACTAGTCAGCCCTACCTAATCCTGCATCTCTTTGCTTCACAGCCTGTTCTGGCAGAGGCAGTTGGCTTCCCACCCAATATCCATTCTGCCCCCTTTCCATGATTCGAGAACCATTATTTTATTTTGGGGTACAACGAGCCCAACTAAAGGTATTTCTCAGCCTTTCTGCAGCAAGCACGGCCATGTGACTGGGTTCTGATGGAGGATATGAGAACACAATGTGGTTGTACTTCCAGGAAAGTTCTCTAAAGGGCTATGTTCTGTGCTTCATCCTTTTTGGAATGTGAACCTGATGGCTAGGCTCCTGCAGCCACCTTGGACTGTGAGATAATAGGCTAAGGGTTGTGGACCAGAAGGACAGAAGAATAGAAGGGTTCTAGTAATTGTACAGAGATCATGCCAGGGATTTCTGGACTTTATGACAGAGAAAAATAACTGCTAATGTGCACTGTGATTTTTTAAAGGGGAAAATCCTGAATATCTAACCTTACTCATACATTCTTATGTGAATTTGTAATTAAACATTTATTTGAGGGATGATTTGATTAATGTCTCTATTCTATGCTAGGTTATAATAGCCCGCAAGGCAGATGCCATGTGGATTTTTGCTTACTGCCTTATGACCTATGTGTAGCAGGTACTCGCTAAGCACTGGAACAAATACATTCTCATTTGGTATCAGCTCTGGGAGCTTGCCACTAGGTCCTTCTTTTCAGATCTCCAGGCTCAGCACCAGGCACTATGCATACAAATAATGACACTCAGACCCTTGACCCAAAGCCGGGGGGGGGGGGGCGGTGGAAAATCCCTACAACTATTGATTCTTCAGTATGCCCCCATTTCTCCCTAGTGTCTGCTGTTCAGGAAAAATCTCAACTTGCATGGTCTCATTTCTCTGCCATCAGGCTCCTCTCTTGACATTACTTTCTCATTCTTGATACTCCAGCCAGGCTGAACTACTTACCATTTCTATAAAGATACCATGTTCCTTCCTGTCTCCTGGTCTGTGTATGTGCTGTTCCTCTGCTTGGAACTCATTTTACTTAGCTTAACACCTGTTTATCTGTGGGATCTCCTCTTTGATGTCAGCTTCTCTAGGAAGCCTTGACAGTGCCTTTAGGCCTAGGTCAGCTGCTTCTTCATGGTGCTCCCAAGGTCTTCCCTAACATACCTATCACAGCCTCCGGAACCTTGTATTATTTCCTATATCCGCTTTTTTATGGGTTGAATGGTGTCCCCCGCCCCTCCCACCCTGCCAACTCCCAAACTCTATGCTGAAGTCCTAACCTCCTCTTCCTGTAAATGTAACCTGATTTGGAAATAAGATCTTTGTAGATGTAATCAACTTAAGAGGTGATCATGCTACATTATGGTGGGTCCCTTAATCCAGTATGACCGTGTGCCTATAAGAGGAGAAGATGCAGAGACAGAGACACACACAGAGAACAGAATGCCTTGTGGAGACACAGACGCGGTGGGAAGATGGCCATGTGACCACGGAGCCAGAGCCTGGAGTCAGCAGCTACAAACCGAGGAATGGCAAGATTCCTTAACAACCAGCTTGCAGATACTGGGACTCTGGACCCCTCGTCCTCCGAGCTGTTAGAGAATATATTTCTGTTCAAGTCACCCAGTCCATGGAGTGTTGGTATGGCAGCTCCATAAGGGCTGCATATACAAATGGGCGGTGGTCAGACTCTATATAAACGTGGAACTCTGACCCACAACCTGAAGCAAGCAGCCCAGAATGCCAAAGAGTAGCCCCTGCGGCTGTCAGCCCCAAAAGCCTGGGATGTGATTATTCATACTTTCCCTCCATTTTGCTCCTGCTTCCCACTTGGCACCAACCGAAGAAAGCCAAACATGTGCCCCTAACCAATTTCATAGGATGCCCCACTTGCCATTAGCTTTCAGAAGCCTAGAGCTTCTCTGTGCCACCAGCCTCAGATCGGGGAATACCCAAAAGCTTCCCTATTTTCCACCGCAAAGCTTTCCTTCTGGTCTTTGAGTCTGTAAAATATAATCTACGGGGCCAGATTGTCTTGCAAACTCTCATTCGAGCGGAAACGAATGCACCCAACATCTTTGAATAAAAGCTTCTGCTAACAGCACTCCGGTTCCCTGTCTTTCACATCCTTCTGTGACATCAGTTCAGGTAGTTTTAGAGAAGTGCACCTATTTAATTTTCAATGTATTTTCTGACTAATTAGACTCTCTCACTCACCGGAATATGCCAACACCTAGCTTAAAGCCTGGCATGTCCTAAGTGCTCAATTAGTAACATGCTTAATGGAAAAGATGGTTCTCTTACCTGCCAGGTTATACGTCATCTGGCCAGCTTTTCACAGGGAAAAGCTGCAGTACGGACCAGGCACGGCTTCGTGGTTATTTAGTACCCTAATAAAGGAGCGTTCCCACTAGATAATGTGACGTGAGTGGACAGTTTAATCACAGCTGGTCAATAGTTATGAGGCCAGAGACCCAGCTGCGCCGTATGACTTATTTACAAGCTGATTCTGGAGCCCATAAGCCATCTTGTGAGGTCCGCCTGTTTCTAGGTACCTGCGCGAGGAGGTCGCTGAGGCAAGCAGGAAAGAACCAGTCCTCAGCCCGGCAATTCAAAGGACAATTTCGAGGCCCTCTTGCTGTCTCTCTGGAGCAGGACAAATTTCCTCTTCGACAAAAAGTTGGTGTAGCTTTTCTTCACCGCAAACTTGAGCATTCCTTCCACCATTCCCCTCCAGGTAATCACAGTCAAAACAGAAAAACACAGACAGGCACTAGGTAACCTAAGGCATTCTGGTTTCGCATCCTGGCCGTGCATCTGAATCAGCTGTGGGTGCTTGTTAAAATTACAGGGAGCGGAGCCTGACCTGGGCCTTCTGTGACAGAGCCTTGCAAGTGGGATTGGGCCCTGGGGCTTTTACCATGCTCCCTGTACCTGAAACCAATCTGCAGACTAGCTGTGAGAACCACCCTTTGTAAAGGCAGTGGAATCCAAAGCAAAACAGTGTATATGTGTAGGGTGGGGATTTGGATCCAGGAGGCAGCACTGGGGGCGCTGGGTGGCTCAGTTGGTGAAGCATCTGCCTTTGGCTGCTGTCAGGATCCCAGGATCCTGGGATCCAGGTTCGTGATAAGGACCCTTGCTCTGCTTTTCTCCCTCTGCCCCTACCCCCTGCTCATTCTCTCTGTAAAATAAGTAAAATCTTAAAGAGAGACTTCCCAGAATGGTCAAAGAACAAAGCACACAGGCTTCTGGGTCTGACGTTCCCATCTGTGTGACTTGAGGGAAGTCACACGCTTTCGGAGTGGGTGTTCTTGTCAGATGAAGATAACAAACATAAAGGTTATTGGGAGGATTTACGAGTTCAATCAGATAACAACAGCAGAACCCACAGCAAGCACCTACCTGTTCTGGGCAATCTGACAGAAAATGGGGATGAAGTGTGGAATAAGGTTCAATCCTTACCCACGCAGAGCTTCTGGTTTAGCCAAAGGGGCAGGCCTGAAATAATAATACAAATGAACAGCCCGTTCTATTTGCAATAATCTCAGCAAGGGGAAAAAAGCATAGAATATGATGGGAGGGTGACAGAGAGTATGAGGACTTCACTGATTATATGGCACGTGAGGTCTGAAGATGAAGGAAGTCCACCAGACAAAAAGGTCAAAGGTGAGACATGACTTTCCACACAGTGTTCAAAAACCCTAAGGCAGAACTGAGCCGGGCACTGTCAGGAAATGAAAAGATGTTCTAGAAAACTCTTAGCAAATGGTTAAGTACTTCACACACTTTAAACAGAAAAGAAGCCAGGTGTAAATGGGAAAGCCCACGAATTTGCTTATTGTTGCAGACAAGTCTTGGGATTCTGGCCAATCTGTCCACATTTGTCTCTGAGAATTGGCTTCCTTCAGCCTGGGGAAGGCCCCCCTCAGCTCTCCTGAGCCTCCACCAACCCACCCCCTTCGCAAGAGCTAACTGGCCGGGAGCAGGGAAGGGAGACACTGGCTGGCTTCTTGCCATTCAAATATTTCTCTCGCTTAGAAACAAGAAATGGAGGTGAGAGAGTTGGAAGTTTACTTTAATGGAAGGACTCGAGCCTCTCTAGGCTTTTGTTCCTGAGAGGCACATGGTCCCCACCTCATGGTAAGTCCTGTGGTTTAGCATTTCCTTAAACTGCACCCAAGGAGCCAATGTGAGCAGGTCATTTACAACCAAACAATTTTGAGATTCTTCTGCCTCCACCCCCGGAGCCCAAAGGGCCTGTGGACTAGGAAATGCTTGGCATTTGTCCTATGAAATCCCCCCAAACGCTCCACTTTTCTCCTGATCATTTCCATTTCTGACTCCATCGCAGAATGAGTTCCTGAGCGTGGTTTCATTCTCAGTGGCTAGAGGTAATTCACATCAGATGGTGGCTGTCAGGTTTGACAAGGCACCCGTGAGCTGCTCCCTGGGATTTCTGAAGCTTGGCTCGCAGAGTCCTGACCTAACAGAACATGCCCCAGCAGACGACAGGGCCTGACATAACTTCTTTCCACACCTTGGCTGATTTGTAATGCCACATCCACAGCCAGGCTGTAAATCAGCAGCCGGTCCCCGCTTCCCCTCTGGCACCCCACCCAACCCAGGGACACTCTGCGGACCCCGGGGAGCCAGCAGGATGGGACTTCAGACTCACTCAGCAGTGACTCTGCACCAGGTGCTGTACTAGGTTTTTGTGTTTCGTGACTCTTACCGTCACCTCGTGAAATAGATATTTTTACCCATTTTCCAGGGAAGAAACTGAAGCTCTGTGAGGTTTAAGAACATGTCCTTTTGCAAGTGGTGGAGCTCGAACTGCAACCCACAGGTGTTCTGTCACTTCTCAACGGCCCAGTGACTCACCTTTTTTAAATCACAGCTGCAGGGAGGTAAGGGAAGGTCTTGGCACATTTCGAGAACAGGCACAGGGTCCACAGGATAATGGACTTCTGGGGCCATGATGGGAATGGGAAGAGGAATGTTTCCACAGATCCTCGGGGAGCTTCAGGGCAGACTTCTGCTGTGGTTTTTTGAAGGATATTTATAAGAGAAAAAGGTAGATATTTTTCCGATCTCAGAAATCTCAATTTCCTACTACTGTTCATGGGTACCCTGGTTTATCTGCATTACTCTGGAAGGGTAGCAGGCTGCGGGGCAATATCAAGAGCCCCAGACTGTTCCAATCTTGTGCCTTCCTAGCTGTGTGACCCTGGGAAAATTCTCCAACCTCTCTGATCCTTAACTTTCCACCTTACAAAACTGTGGTCATAATGACTCCTACTTTATAAGGTTTTGTATGAAGGTTATTACCTTCATTTTGCAAATGAGGACACTGAGGCTCGAAGGCATTCATTCATTCTTCCCACAAACATTTATCAAGAATGACATGATAGGAGGGCAAGGAAGTCCATGTAAAGCAGACCTTGTAATGATTACTAACGGGGACCATGCCTTTTTAAAAGGGTTCAGAAACATTGAGCTGACAAAGACAAAGCAGAGAGAGAAAGAGAGAGGAGAAAGAGAGAGTATTGAGTTGCAATGAACTCACTGAGGGGTTCCAAAACCCATTTCATCCAGGTCCTCTCTGGTTCCTGAACTTTTAGGAGTCTTGCAAGAATCCGGGTGAAGCCACCTCATCTCTGGACAACAGGTTGGGATGTACAAGAAAAATGAATGGGATTATTTAGAGAGTCAGGGTTCTGGCAGAAAAAACCCAAAAGTGATGGCTAGAGAGACTTTCTTTAAAGTTCAGTTAACAAATGGCAGTGTTAGGCAAGGCAGGAAGGAGCAAGGAAGCACACCTCAGCTAACAGTAGAGGGAAACTGCTTCCCTTCACCCCTACCCTGGCCTATCGGGGGAAGTAAAGGAAGGAATGGCTACAAATAACAGGAGAGAGAAGGTTGGTAGGAGCCGTGGCCTTGGAACCAGGAATGCAGCCACTGCTCTTGGCTTGGATAGGGTATTGGAAGGGGGAAGCATCCCAACCTCTGTCTGTTCCCCCCTCTTCCACTCTCCTATTGGTGCTTCCCATTAGCTGAAGATAGAAGGTAAAGAAGAGAGCCCACTGATGCACCCCATGGAGGTCAGCTCCTCCTGAGGCACAAAACAGAGTGGGAAAATTTGGAGAATACCCAGCACAACTACCTACAAAGGAGGGGACAAAAACCCAGCTGAGGGAAGAAAGATACCAAGAGGCCCTTAACTAGTTGAGGGGGAAATGGCTCCACTGACAGGGGCAATCTGGCATTCCCGGATGACCATACATCAAGGGGAGGTTTTGATTTGGAGTCTCTCTGCAAATTCGCCTGTTCAATATTGAAAGGTCAGCTCCCAAAGGCAAGACATTAATCAACTCCCCCAATCGATAAAGGGGCAGTGATGGGATTGCCAATTGGTATTCTAAAAGGGGTCAAGACATAGAACGCTAATCTCCTTGAATCTCCTGGAATGTTATTGAGTGGACATGATTATGTGCCACCCGTGTCCTCCCTCAGGAATGAAGAATTTATTCTCTCAACTGCTGGCAGTCCAATGCAGAGATTGCCGCTGATGAATAGAGCCCCCTGACCCAAGGCCATGTTGCTTTCCAGAGGTGGCTGTATCCAGTGGCTGATCACTGTGTGGCTGTGGCTATAAAGACCTGCCTCCCCAACCTCCTCAACCCCAACCAAGGCCAAGTCTGAAAGGCCAGCCCAGCTCCACTGTGCCCCTTGGGGTTGGCTTAAGTTACCCCTGGGATGCCTCATGGCCTGCCTTCTCCCTGTGCCCAATCCCGCCGCCTTCTCTTTTCCTCAGGTGTTGGTACCAAGAGCACTTCCTCGTACACACCTGGCCTGCCCTGCACCTCGGAGTCTACGTTTTGGTACTCAATCTGCCACAGTTGTTAGAAGTTCCCTTATTATCAATCCTCACAAACAAAACTACAATGGAGAGTTTATAAGCAGTAATAATAAGAGACATCTGTGATGCTTTATACTTTGCCCAACATGCAGAGGTTCACTTAATCTTCTCAGCAATCTGGAAAGGTTGGCAGGTACTCAAAGAACAATGGCCTTATCTGTTTTATTATCTTGCAAACATAAGATGCCCAGCATGAACAGGTATCAGAAACACCCTCTTGTAGGCAATAATTATAAGATTTAGGATAACGACTGCCAAGCTGTTTCACGGAACATGAGTGCTCCACCAGATGTTAATAGGTGTTCTGTTTTCAAAAGTGGGAGTGATGTGCAGTCATATATTTTTAAAAAATGCTAGGTTAAAACTCTTGACTGCAGGACATATCTGAGCCTTTAATGTGCCAATGTGCATTGTTAATCTTCAAGAAAAGGTTTTATGTGCAGTATTTCCCAAAGAAACTTGACTATAAAACATCCATTCGCATCTCTACAGGCACTGGGGGCCCATGGAAATGCTAACTTAGAGGACTGGTCCACTAGATAGATAGCTTTTCCATTATAACTTTCTACTTACTTGTTTCCATTTGGGGGAGAAAGGGAACGGTGTTCCTGAGTAGGCTCTGGAAGTGGCATTAGGAGACAGGTGTTGGATGGAGAGGCTTTATGCCTCTGAGCCTCACGGGCAGGGAGAAGTGCAAGCAGGTGGGGATGGTGTTTGTGAGGTGTGAGAATGGTCCTGAGTTATAGAAGTGAGGCCGGAGCTCAGTATGGAGGAAGCAGGTAAGCAGGAGGATGGGGGGCAAAGGGCTCTGGGGAGAGGAGGATGAAATGCTTGGGGCTTTCTCCAGAGTCAGGTGGATTTTTTTCAGAGCCTGTGCCTTCCCGGTCAACCCCCATGAGGCTGCCAAAGGCATCGATGCTTTCAAAAGAGCAAATGAGAAGGAGAAAAATGAGCCTGGGCAGTTCTGTTCCAGCTGACTGATATGGCAACCGCTCATCGCTGCTCTCCAGGGCTTTGGGCTGCTCCAGCTCACAACCCTCTAAGACAGGAGGAGTCCCTGGCTGAAACTCAGAGGAACTGGCTCTGCTCTCTGAGTTAATTCATCCCTTTGGCCCTAAAAACATGAAGCCAGAGTTCAAGTACAAGCCTGACTGATGCTGGGAGGAAAACACAAACATGCATGGAATAAAATCTCCCCTGCCTCCTATTTACTTAGTGAATTCTCAATGATTTGAATGCATGGAGAAATTAAAAAAAAAATGTGGCTAATCCCAAATGGCAGATATTTTCAAAGTCTTATTAGGTGTTGGGTCTATTTCCATTTGAAAATTGGAATCTCTGATGCTAAGGAGCTAGACTTGTACGAGCTCAGTGCTGTGATGTTTCAGAGAGCTGGCTTGGAAGTCAGTACTGCCACTACCTAGCTGTCTTGGGTTGGGTTCCTCCAGAAGCTAACCCTGAGGTAAAGATTTGCTTGCAAGTATTTCATTTGGAGGTGACCCCAAGAGTACTGTTGGAGAGTGGGGAGTAAAACAGGGAAGAGAAGGTGGCTGATAAAGGGTGTGTTATTGATCGAATTCCCACTATGGGCAACTGGGGCTCCATCCCACTGGGGAATCTGGGAGACCATGTAAAACACAACTCAGAGTGATGCTGCCCAAGAAAGCAAGGAAGCTGGGGTGTTTAATCCTCTAAGTCATATCCTTCAACAGGTGAGGGCTACTCCAAGAAGTGTTAACTCCTGGCCATTCTAGCCTGCCCCGTGTAGGACAGGAGAGAAAACTTCCAGATGGAAAGTTGCAGATACTTGCAGGAGGACACGGCAAGGACTGCAAGGATGAGTACTGAGGGGACATGGATGGGCTGCCAACCCACCTGGTATTTAGCTATGTGGACTCTCTCTGCCTCAAGTTCCCTCCCTGTGAAATGACTGACAATAGAATCTGTCTCTCATAGAATGTTGTGATGATTAAATGAAATCATGCTAGAGTGCACACACACAACCTGTTAGTGGCTTCTCTCCCCTCCATGATGTGTGGGGCCTCAGTCAGAAGACCTGAAGCCTAGGAGCTAGAATCTTTTGAAGGCTGGACCAAGGCTGGAGCATCCATTTCTAAGATGGCTTACACACAAGGCTTTTGAGTTGGCACTGGGGGTTGGTAGAAGACCTCAGTTTCTCTGCACATGGGCCTTTCCAGAGCACTGCTTGAGTGTCCTCACAACATGGCAACTTGCTTCACTCCAGAGCAAGCTCTCCAAGAGGCCAAGGCAGAAGCTTCACTATCTTTTATTGCCTAACCTCACATATGGTCCCTTCTGTGCAATTCTATTGGTCATGCAGAACAGCTCTGGGTCATCGTGTGAAGGGACTACCCCAGGGCGTGGGTATCAGGAAGCAAGGACCTTTGGGGGCCATCTTGGAGACCTGGCCACCTAACAAAGTGACAGGAACATAGTAAGAGCTAAGTGAGTAAGGGCTATGGGAGCTCTATTTGAGCCACTATTTATATTCTCAAAACAAAATAAAGCAAAAAACCCTCAATAAAGACTTGACTCTGGAGAGATAGAGAACCAAGAGCCAATTTTCCCACCTGGCCTTGGCCCTGCTCCCCCCAGCCATTTCTCCCTGGGGGTAGACAGTTTATTCTCCGCTTGATGAAAGGTCTCATCTCTAACCTTCCCTGGAGCCAGGCAGGTGGCACTTGGCTTTCAGCAAGGATCTCAGCAGGCAAAATAAATAGAGGGTGTAGAGATATCCATAATGCTGTAATTAAGCACAGAAAGGTGCTAACTGCAAATCCAGAGCCCCAAACGTCCTCCAAGGGGTAGTTAGGGCTGCGTGGAATCTGTTAACTGGCAATAACTTTGAAAGGAGGGTTTGCCAGAGAGAAGCCAGTGTCGGCATAGATCACCTGCAGATAACCATGGGCCGACTGTACATCCAACCTCGTTTGTTTTAAACTGAAAGTGCTGAGCCAAAGAGTCCAGCCTGAGTCTGAATTAATGATGAGCATGAATGAGGTTTGGCATCACCTCCCTCACAGAGAGGCAGGCATTTAATGAATTTTTCATGGCTTGCTCACGGTGCCATTTTCCATGCCAGATTCTGAGACCACAAGGCTTCAACAGCAAGGGTTCCTCACCTTTGTCATAAGTGCTGTAACAGACGAGCTGGGGTGGTGGGTGGGATCGTGGTGTTATTCTCCACTTGCTTAAGCATCACCCACAGTGGACACCTTCCAAGTGTCTGCCCCATTCATGACAACTCCCCTGAGGCACCACCCCTTAGCTCAAAGCCATTTTGTCACACGTGATAACGTGTAGCTCTTCCTCTGGCTAATGGAGATTGGTTTACAATGGGCTCTTGACTCACACTGGACTGAGTCCCATCGAAGTCCCTTCCCTGGCGCTGCTGAAATGGAACCCTGAGAGAGAGTCCTTCCCTTGGGGTGCCTGATAGCTGTGAGTGGGGCATCTTTCACAGACAAGTAGAAAAAAAAATCTTCTGGCGAGAGAAGGAAAGGATGTAGCAGAAATGTAGAAAGAGAGATGAGAAATGGGAAGACAATCCAGATTCTCTAAAGGCCAGTTCCAGTCCATTCCTGGGACATATGTGCATTTTCACCTCTGAGTTCTGGGAGATGCCCGTGTATCCCTATAAATTTCCATTTTCTGCCAAATAGTATGAACTGGGTTTACTGTTCCTTCCATAATAAACTCACTGATGAATTATTATGTCTTGATTTTAAAAACTACTAAAATAATCACACAGACACACAGACAAAATGAGAAGGGCTTCTTCTCCCTCTCCCCAGGACCATCCAAGCTCTCGGGTTCTGGAGCGCTGTGCCAGGAAAGAATGAACAGGCCTTTGCTCTGAAGGGCTCAGTTGGAGCTGGTGTGCCTGGAGGCTGGAAGCAGGCAGGTCACCTCCATGAGAGTAGTGAGCCAGGAGTGAGGGCCACTTTGAAGGGACACCAGTTACTCAGCTCTGCAAGATTCTAGGCATCAGGGTGGGTCCCTGAGGCTGGATTTTTCCGGTTTTTTAGAAGTGGGAAGAGGAACTTCTGTGTAAAATTTAATGATTTGAAAATGTTACAGATAATTTTTAACATGTTTTAAACACCCTGAGCAACAAACAGAACACGTCTCTGGGCACTGACCTGCCTGCAGACCTCTGCTTTGAGGCCCATGTTCCAGACCCCCAGATGATGGAGCTGGGACAGTGTGCGGTGTGTCAGCTGGAGGGACTCAGGCCAAGTGGGAGGCGTGGCCCGACCCAAGGAAGCTGATGGTGGCTTCCCTGAAAGCTGGGGTAGTAGCAACCTGAAGGAGGGTGCTACTGTGAAGGAGGTGCCAGGCAAGGGGGGCCCTAAACACGATGGTCTTGAATGTCTTGTCATGGGTCCCCTGTAGCTGAGGCTGTTGTGGGCAGAGAAGACTATTGAGAAGGACATTTCTGTGATTGACCCAGGAAATGAGTCCAATAAGTGATGGAGACCCTGAACTTGACAGTGTGGTCATAAAGCAGAAGGAGCAATGGTAACAACAGGGGGCCTGGTGGATCAAGGACCAGATCCCCACCCATTTCCTAAAGACAGAGTGAGACTGAGATTCTTATACATAGAATGGAGATAAATCCCAGGATTGTCTGATAAGGGACCTCCATCCACACAGGTGGGAGATTTAACCAGTTTAAAGCCAATTAAAGTGTAAAGAAACATGGCACCCCCAACCTTAGAATTGGGGTACAAAATCTTTTGGTTATGCTTGCAACCAAGGTCCTGATGAAGATGCTGCACCAAAGCCTCCACATTGGGGCTGGATCAGGTAGGGTTCCACTCTAGGTATTTTTTTTAAAGATTTATTTATTACAGAGAGATAAAGAAAGAGAGAGAGAGAACATGAGTGGAGGGCAGGGTAGGGGGCAGAAAGAGAGAAACCCAAGCAGACTCCTGCTGAGTGCAGAGCCCTACCTGGGGCTGGATCTCAGGACCCTTACATCACCACCTGAGCTGAACCAAGAGTCAGATGCTTAACTCACTGTGCAGGGCCCACTCCACTCCAGGTATTTTAAGATTTTATTTATTTATCTGACAGAGAGAGATCACAGGTAGGCAGAGAGGCAGGCAGAGAGAGAGAGAGGGAAGCAGGCTCCCTGCTCAGCAGAAAAGCCGATGCGGGACTCGATCCCAGGATCCTGAGACCTGATGACCTGAGCTGAAGGCAGCGGCTTAACCCACTGAGCCACCCAGGCGCCCCCACTCCAGGTATTTTAAACAGAGGCAATTTAGTAGGAGGACTTGATTCACAGGACATGGGAGAGGACAAAGAGGCAATCAGGACTTAGTGAGGAAGCCCCAGAGATGAGCAGGTACAGGAAGGCACCACCGATATTACACTAGAGGGACACACGAGCAGAAGTGCTAGTGGGGCCCAGGCTCTAGGATCACTTAGCAGAAGCCAGGGTCATGGCAGGTGTGCCGGTGGAAGCTACAGCCAGGGACAGAGTCAGGAGAGAGAGAAGCTGCAGCCCGAGCAGGGAGCAGAGCACGAAGCCCCTTGCCTTCTCCCTTCCTTCTGCTTCTGCACAGTATCCCACTTTGCCTCTGTATGACTTTCAGTTGAAATCAACTGAAAGGGGAGCCTGAGAAACACAGTCCCTGTGCACCAGCCTCCCTGAGATACAGAACGGAGCCCAGGAAGGGCAAGGAGTGGGCCTGAGGCAGATAGAGTAAAGACGGGCAGAAGTACTATAGAGGGTAGAGAATGCAGATGTTCCCAAAGCATGGGTGTGCAGTGCCAGACTCCTGGCATTTCTGGAGCTCCCTCCTCAGCCCGAGCTGCTCCTCGATCTCACTCATTTATAGATGGTTCTTAGCTGGAAGACGGCCAGATTGCCATGCCAGTGAATGGAAAGTAAGAAAAGAACAACAACGGTCACTCCAGAATTGTCACTTGCACGATAGGAACCACTTTAAGAGCCTTGCAATGTCTACCTCATTTAGAATAAGGCTTACTTCTCCCCTTTTCCACAGACAGGCAAAGTGAGGACAATAATGGGTAACATTATTGGGCACCAAATTATTTGCACCAAACATTATTTGGGCACCAAACCACAGAAGTTACAAGCTGGGAAGAGGAATTTCTTGGTTTTACTGGCAGTTTGTTTCCTTCAGGACCTCATTTGGTATCCGAATGTATTTTATTTTGGCAGTTAGGATCCCAACCAATTTATCTGATCTTAGCCTGCATATTTATATCGTGACAAATATGTACGATAAAGAACAAGTCTGTTAGTGTCAGGGGTATAATGGATGGCCTTGGGCTGGTTCGAATCTGTAAGACGAGTCATACAAACAAACACATGGCACACATCCCCTCAACATCCCCCGTGCTCTCCTACAGAGCCTGAAATATTAGATGGGTAGTGGTTGACAGTTTTAATTACAGGATGTCTTTTATGGATATTGGTCTCTCCAAGTTAGAGTTGAAGAACACTGATGGTTGTTCATGTCATCAGTTGTGGCTGAAGTCTCTGGGGAACTGTGATATATTGGTTTTGTGGCCTTTGCTTCAAATTCCTCTCTGTAAACAGAGGTCTGGGTTAATTGCATATGGTGGAGCTGGATGTGGGATTGGGATTAATTTCAGCCAGTCTTACTTCCAACCACTCCCTCGACACAGATCTTCTCTCCTACTTGGGCGGGTCTTACAATTACTTCTAAGCCCAGCATGCCTGACCTTCTTTTTCACTTTTGTCTGGGCCATTCCTCCAGCTTGGGATAGGCTTCCCATTTTTCTCTGGAAACCTTTTCTGCAAGCCTCCATCAGGATCGATATCCTCCATGGAACTTTCTCAAGTTAATTCTTACCTCCACTTAGTGGGGCTAATGCCCTCCCTACCCCACACCATAGAAGTTACCTGAAGCCTGCAGCCACTGGGCCTGCTTTGTGGCTAGAAGGAGCCCACATGCCAAGCAAGCAGCAGGAAGCACACCATGTACCAGGGTACCCACTGCACAATAAATTGTGTTGGCATTCTTTGGAGGTCTCCGTAGACCAACCAGCACTGCTCTAGGGTAGTGGTGAATGCCAGTATGCCTAGACCATGACATGCCCCTCCAACAAGCCCCAGCTCACCCACAGTGATGGTCTGGCCAAGCCTAAACGGGAGGGTCTATCTGGGGGGACAGCAAAGGCTAATGCTCCTGTTATGCCGTGAGAGGCAGAGAAAAAGACACACAGATGGAGAAAGAGAGAGAGAGGGAGAGACAGAGACAGAGACAGATAGAGTGCAAGAGAAAGAGAGACAGAGACAGATAGAAAGGATGTGAAACCCGGGCCATCTCTTTCCTCCTGGCAGTCACTAGCTAACCTCCCAGGAGCACCTCTCCTATGGTCTGGCCGCTGAATCACCACCACCGCAGTAACTGAAACAGAAAATCATGCTCGACAGAACAACCTAGCAACACCACCATTAGCAGCTATGGTTTTTCATTGCGAACTGGGGAGATAATATGCCCCTTTATGTGTGCACAGGCACAGATTTATATCTTCACCAATATTTCAATAGGGGCTGGGCCCTCCCCACTCTTCCCTTTTACCAGGTGATATGTGGGGCTGCTCATTCAGGGAGCCCAAAAGGAACAGTCAACTTTCCTCCATTACTCGAGGCTGCCCAGCTCCACGGCTAATGCAAATGTTTCACCTCCTTCCCTCCCCCCTCCCCACCTGCCACTGCTATCATTGAGCTGGTACAGGTGCATGGGAGACAGAAACGGAACAAATAAGCACACAAATCCGGAACGAAAAGCAGCAAGGAGTGCTCAAATCGAGCAAGCTGTGCCTGCTGGGGAGTCTGATGTCTCTGGAAAGAAAAAGGAAGGTAGATTTCAAAGCAATGCTGAGAATGAGGTGAAGACAGGCGAGGGTGAGAAAGGAAAAGAATGATGTTCTAGAGAAGACAGCAGCAGGTGCAAAGGCCCTGAGCTGCGAGGGAGCTTAGTGGGCAGGGGCGGCCCTGGAGGAGGCTGGTGGGAGGGGAGGGAAGACCGCCAGGGGAAGGGCAGGTCAGAGGAGCGAGGCTGCAGCAGTGGCCCAGGGTGATTCCTACGTCTGAGAAGCAGTTAGGAGATTTTCCTGTGCATTTTTATTAGAATCATCATCATAATGCCTAGGTCTGATTTTGTTGCCTCCTTGCCCCCAGTTGTCTGTCGCTCTCAGTGATGCCATCAGGTGGCTCTCAAGGTGAGGAGATAAGGAGACGCAGGGGATGTGTTGGATTTTCCCAACAACAGAGAAGTGCCACTGGCCTTTGGTGGAGTAGGGAGTGGGTGACAGAGTGTCAGACATCCTGTAATATGTGGGATTGTCCCAACTAATGGATTCTGTGCCCCATCCCACATAATTTCTGAGGGGGGAGCTCATGGAGGTGAAAACCAATGTTATCGGAGCCACAGTGTTTGTTCTAGATGTCTGAATATCGGTCTCCACATCTCCCTTCAAAGCATGGAGCCTAATGCCCCTCCCCTTGAATGGGGATCAACCTGGGTGACTCTGCGTTGAGGAGATGAATACAGCAGGAGTGATGCCTTGTGAATTTTGAGGCTGGGTTATCAAAAGGATGTCTTCTGTCTGCCCCTAAGACTCTTGGATCACTCGCTCCGGGTAAAGCTGGACGCCAGGTTGTGAGGACACTCAGACAACCCTGTAGGGAAACGTGCCCAGAGAGGAACAGAGACCTCCCGCCAATACCCACCACCAAACCTCCAGTCGTGGGAGTGTACCACTGAGGAAGTGGATGCCCCAGCCCCAGATGATTTTAGCCCTCACCCTTCAGAGTTACAGCCGAGGCCCCAGATAACACAGAATCGAGACAAGCTGTCTCTTCTGGGCCTTGTCTGAATTCCTGGCCCTCGGAAACAGTGAAAGATGATCTGTGATTATTTGTGTTATCAGCCACTAAGTTTGGGCGTTAATGTCATGTAGCAGGAGATAACAGGCTACATGAGCAAATAATTTAATTCCACATACATAACAGCACAGTTTTGTTGTTTTGTTTTGTTTTGCATGGTTTCAATATGTATGGATGTTTCTGGATGGATTGTTTATAGTTGTATTTCTAGAAATCCAACTACTGTGTAAATCAAGGGGTAGTTATACTTTGTTTTGTTTGAGCCTTTATCAAAATTTGTTTTCTGCTGAAAAATAATCACCCATAGAAGACCTATCAAGGTATATGAGTCAGCAAAGCAAACATTCCTAACAGTCTACATTTGCAGATGCTACATCCCCCATGATTCCCCATGAATTTGAATATTCGGCTGAATATTGTCCTACATTTCTTATATCACAACTTTTCTATAAGCTGCAAGCTTCTGACTACTTCCTTATGTCTTAGAAATCCATGTCTGAGGTTTACATATTGAAATGCATATGATATTATAAATAGCACTTTTTTTTATTCCTTTGTGTTAGAGCTGGGCCGTCATTCTTTTTTCAATGATGTAAGTAGATTATATATATATACATATATATATGCTGCTTACAAAATATATATACATATATATTGTAAGCAGGTTATATTTTATAAAAGAATTTCATTTCAGGGTGATGAAGGGGCATTACGAACTATTTTTTAAGAAAAAGCTAAAACTTTTGGCTAACAAATAGAGAACATTTTACTGACTTAGGAAATGAAAATCAGCTGTTCTGACCCTAGCTACCTGGGCAAGCTTCTAGCACCATTTCCTGCTGCCTCATGTCATGAGTGCTCTCCTGCGGTTAAAATGAATCTTCTTACTGTTCTCCACACACACTGCCTTATGCTAGATTCTTACCCTGAACTCCCTCTCCTTTCCCCTCTGCATTTCAAAATGCTGCTCATGCCTGACTTACATATTCATTCAACATGCAGGGATGGAGTGCCTCTGTGGGCTGTTCCATGTGTGCACTGGGGCTCTGGGGACAGTGATGCATGACACCCGTGTTGTGAGGCTTCCCCCGAGTCTCCAGGCAACTGACCGTGGGCACCCACAGGAAAGGGATGGTGGGTGAGGCTGACCACCCCCATGCACTGGCATCATGGGGACGTCAGGCAGGTGAAAAGCTTATCTTGAGTTCTCCAAGCTGTAGCAGTTTTAAAATATGTTCTGTGGAGCAGAGCGAGCCTCACCTAGTCCCAGAAGGAGTGACTGGCAGGTGGGGAGGCCACACTGTGCCCAAAGCCTTCCTGCCTCCCAGCCTGGCGCGTTCCTCAGCTCTGAATGTTCGTTCAGTTTGCACAGGCCTGCTCCTTACAAACTAGATGGTGGGCGCTTCACGACTGGGCAAGCCCCCCCTCCCCCTTGTCCCCCATCCTCCAAAGCTTCTGTCCTGGAGGGGCATTCTGGTGAACTGAGGCAGGCCTGGAAAATTCTAGAACTGATATGCCTCTTTCTCACAGCTGCTGCATGTTAAAACTGGTGAAATGAGAGAGAACACGAGGTCTGTGGGATTTGGCAGCACCTAACTGTGGGCATTTGAAGAAGGGCTGCAGGCCAGCCCTCTCCGGCAGCCCACCTGGTCCTGACAGCTTGACAGGGGCCTGGCCGCCCTCTGCCTGCACCCCAGGCTGACTCACACACGCCCAGGTCAATCCAGCGTGGCCTGCAGGCGCTTCTCTCCCGACTTAACCTCATTTGCCCTCCTGTCTTACTTGACCAGACTTTCAGAATGCCCACGCCCATGAACACACACGTCCCACAGGGTAAACCTTCCACGGAGACACTAAAAAACAAGTTCCAGGTCAAAGCAGCCTGGAGAACACGCTGCTAAATTTTCAAAACAAAACTGTGAGGAAGTAGATTTTCCAGAAGACATAGCAAAGAGAAGGTCTCCGTCCCTCCCTCTCCGCTTCCCCTTGCCCACTCCCCCACCACGTTCTTTCCAGAGTGGACTGGAATTTGGCGGGGAGCCAGAGGTAATGGTAGTTTCTTGCCACTTGAGGGCACTCTGGAATCCTGAGACAAGGAGGGAGCTGATTTGTTAGGCCTTTTTACCGGAAACGCAAGCCGGTTAACCATCAGCAGACAGACTGGAAATCCATCCTCAGAAAGGAGCAGTGACAAATGGGTTTTATAATGAGGGCTTGGGGCAAGGCGGGGCAGAGGGCAGAAGCGGCAGAGGTGAACCAAAGGGCTTTAAGTTTTACTGCAGGTGGAAAATGGTGAGCCTGACTTTTTCTTGCCACTGCTCAGAAGAAAAAGGGTTCAGTTAAGCCAGTGGTTCTCAGTGGGGGTGATTTTTGTTTCCCCTCCCAGCAGTGAGGGGTGTGGGGGCATTTGGCAATGTCTAGAGATATACTGGATTGTCGAATTGTGGGGAGAGGGTGGCATTACTTGCAACTAGTGAGTGGAGGGCAGGATGCTGCTAAACCTCCTTCAAGGCCCAGAATGCCCCCTGCCTCTGGCAAAGAATTATCTAGTCTGAAATGCCCAGGTTGGGAAGCTCTGGGTTGACCAAGAGGGATTTTAAGGCCTGCCTGTTCAGTGTGCAGGAGCACCCTTTTCTACTTTTTTCCAAAGCTTCTATTCCATGTAGAATTGAACTGTGCCCTAGGAAGTGGTTTGGTTTCCCAGATGCTGTCAGTCACCAGAGGAAGAAAAACCAGCCCGGGATCTTCACCGCAACCCCTTTCTTCCCTGTCCTAGGTTGGGTTTCCCCAGGAGTAGATCCCAAGACAAGGTTTGAAGCATAAGTGGTTGACTTAGAAAGAAGACCCAGGATGCACTTTAGGGGAACAGGAGAAGGGAAGGGAAGGATGCCAGGGTGAGGTGTAATCTCAGGTAAGTTACCACTGTGAGCAGTGCGAGCACGATCCTACTGAGGGGTCCAGGAGCCCGCACACATCATGCACTCCAGGGTCACCCCATGGAAGTGAGGGCATGGGGCCCCTATGCTCCGTCTCATCAGTCATTGGCTGAAAGCTGCTGAAGGGTGGGGGGGATGCTGGGGCATTAATTCGAGGGGACTGCAGCCTGCCTTGTAGGCAGAGGGACTCCAGGGGCTGCAGAACGTCTTCAGGGACAGACGTTATGGTGATGGCCAGTGTGCTACACAGACAGTCAGCATCTGCTTCTTCCCACCCCCCTCCCTGTGACCCCAACAAGTGTCAGAAATCCTGTGCAGGGCTGCTTATCATCTATTTGAGGATCCTCACTCCAATGGCATGCACCACGATGCCTTAATGAAGGACAAGTGGATACTGGCAGTGTCTCCTTAAGAACACCAGTGTCTTGGTTCCTCAGACTGACCAGGCAGCTTTAGCCAGCAGCAAGCTTGACCACAGAGCCCAGGGAGCAGAGGAGGATTTACCCAGAAGCTGATGGAATGTTCCAAGGCTCCCATAATGCATGGGCCCTGTGAGGTACTGTCAGTTAGTTGATGGGGTATGATAGAGTTCTAAGTCAGGGTCAACCCATATGAACCAACCCCCGAGGGCCTTGTGACAAAGTAGCTTCCGATCAAGTGGGTCTAAGGTGACACTTGATGTTCCATGTTTCTTTCCTTTTTTCTTCTTCTCTGCCCCCCTTGGTTCTGTGTTGTTATTGTTTTTCCAATATAATTTTAAAGTTATCTCTACACCCAACATGGAGCTCAAACTCAAAACCCCAAGATCAAGAGTCATGTGCTCTACTGACTAAGCCGGCCCGGCGCCCCTGGTTCTGTGTTTCTAATAGGCTCTCAGGTGATGCCTCTGCTGCTGGGCCACTGAACCCAGAGCAGAACAGTGGCCAAATTGCCAGCAGGAAGCGTTTCTGGATAAGTATTTCTGTGTAAGCATTCCCAGGAAATCACCCGAGATCTCAGAAGGACATCTGCCTGTCCAAGGTACAAGTAATGCCCCATGATGCTTTTGCATTGATAGAAACTTTCATATCTAGTTTTTTATTTTTCTTCAAGGGCCCTCCCCAACAGACTCCCCTACCAACACGTAAGCCTCAGGTCTGACAAAACTGGGATCTTCCCCGAGAGTGTTTGGGAGGGCTAGCATCTCACTCTGAGAATCTGGGACCCATGTAGCTTGATTTGTGTAACGGAGTTGTGGAACTTGTAGTTTCTAGGTCCTGCTCCACAATCTCAGGCAGCTTTCAAAGTTAGAGGCCAAGTGAAACAGAGGACAAAGGGAGAAATTGAGGAAGGGGACTACAGTGGTTACATAAGAGGCAGTGTGAACCTGGGTACTCAAGCAGTTGGAACAGGTATGAAAGGATCTGAATGTTCAGACTTTTTTCATTAAGTCGTTCATTCAGCAAATCTTCACTGAGCATCTATTATGTGGCAGGCATTGTTCTAGGTGCTGGGGGTAAGGTACTGCACAAGAGAGACAAACACCACTACCTTCAAGGAAATGATATGTTCTAGAAAAGGGAGATAGACAATGCGCGGGGAGGGGGCACTTTTACTCTATCCTCTTAGGTGATTTCACTGGCGCTTGCAAATTTAGGTGACGAAAGGCATACAGATGTTAATATTATTACAGGCATGGAGGCTTCACAAAAAGAAATGAAAAAAAACCCAAAGAGGCAGTTAGACCTAAAGGCTTCTACATCATTTTAACAAAAGGCAGAATTGTGAAGAAGTGACCAGACAAAAGAAAAGGGGGTTTGGGCTTGGTGGGGATTGTAAGTGTAGGCAGGTGACTAGGAAATGCTTGAGGGAGACTATGGTTGATAAGGGCTCTTTATGCATACTCATCTAGGTCCCATCTCCAGTGATGAGAGTTATCTGCCTCTTCTTGGTACAGGAGAGGGGGGTACCTTTGCAAATGGAAATTTCCTTTACAAAAGGGAAATCACTGCCCTACTTTTAGGCAGATGGCAGGAGCACTGAGAACTCTTCCTGTATCTTGTTTCTTAATTGCCTTTGGCTCAAAATAATCCTTATGCCAAAGTGGTAGATCTTGAGGTAGCATATTCTGAGTCTGCTCCAAAATAAGTAAGAACTGAGTTAGTAGATGACAAAAACTAGAGCTGAGGAGGGGATACAAGATGGGTGGGCATGGTGGGGTCACAACGGAAACAGGAATCAGGGAAGATCACCTTGACATTGATTTAAGACTTGGACAGGAGGAGCACTTTAGTGTAGAATTTCAGTTTCAATTTTATCCATTAGTCTACTTTTAAATTTCATATGAAATTTAAATTTTTTATTAATTATTTTTATTAATATATAATGTATTATTTGCCCCGGGGGGTACAGGTCTGTGAATCGTCAGGCTTACACATTTCACAGCACTCACCATATCACATACCCTCCCCTTGGTTTATGGACATTGAGGAGGAAATTTAAATTTTTTGTTGTTATTTCTTGTCTTTTTCTTTGCAGCTCTGAAGGATGGAATGCAAAGAATTCCCCCCTCACCCCCAAAGTCTGAAGATTAAGCTGCCCTGGAGAAAAGAAGTTTCTGGGTTGCGAATGAATTAGACATCATGGTATATTGTTACAAGAAAGGAGGTGAGAAGAAGCCAGAGAAAGGAAAGAGAGGATGGGATTTTCCCTAGCAATGAAGGAGAAGGAAAGTCTGGGAGCCCTCCGAGGGGCAGTGAAGTTCCCCTCTGCTGGCTTCTTGTTTCCCCTTGAGGCACTCGTGCTCAAATCTGGGTAAGCACAAAGAGAACTGGCTCGCAGAAGACCGCCATCATAATTGTCAAGAATGGCTGGCAAATCTTTGATACAGGTTAAAAAGAGAAAAAAAAAGATCATTTGATGTTCCTTCAGTGGAATATATGATGCACTTTTCTGGGTGGGTTATCAGATTCTATCGGGGTCTGTCCCTTCCGATGTCTTTAATGAGCTATTTCAAAATCTGTACATTGTACGAAATCAGTTATACAGCGATAATGCAAATACGTTTTGTCCGGTGGAGAGGCAATGCATCCCCCACTCTCAGCCCCACCCCACTTGGAAGAGGATGGTGTTACATCACTCTTTTTAAAAAAATTTTTTAGAGGGCGCCTGGATGGCTCAGTGGGTTAAAGCCTCTGCCTTCGGTTCAGGTCATGATCCCAGGGTCCTGGGATCGAGCCCCGCATCGGGCTCTCTGCTCAGCGGGGAGCCTGCTTCCCCCTCTCTCTCTCTGCCGGCCTCTCTGCCTACTTGTAATCTCTCTCTCTCTCTGTCAAATAAATAAATAAAATCTTTAAAAAAAAAAAAAAAAAAAAATTTTTTAGAAAGATTTTTATTTATTTGACAGAGGGAGAGAGAGATCACCAGTATGCAGAGAGGCAGGCAGAGAGAGAGGGGGAAGCAGGCTCCTTCTCTGGATCCCAGAACCCCGAGACAATGACCTGAGGTGAAGGCAGAGGCTTAACCCACTGAGCCACCCAGGCACCCCTGGTGTTGCATCTCTTAACAAAAACTCATGTCAGCATTTCTACCTATATATTTGTCTGCTTTTTTTTTTTCATTCTTCTTTGAAATGGTTGAAATACTTTTTTTTTTTCCAGTAATTAATGAGTTAAATAAAATCTTTGACCTGTGCCCATTATTTATGTGCATAAGAATCATGCTTTTGACTTTTAAAACATATTACCCTTTCCCATGGATTACTCGCACATACTCCCACCCCACATGCCCTGTCCTTTCATTGACTGGCCAGTCTCTGCCTTTGGGAGTCCAGAGAATTTGAGGAGAGGCAAAGGCTTTCCACTTCCTCTCCTCTTAGGAGCTGGTGTTAGATCTCAGGAGTACTGGGGCTTATGGTAAATCCTGAGGCCTAGGACTCCCTGCTTCCCTGTATAGAAGAGGCAGGATTGCTTAGGGTCAGGGGCACAGGCTTTTGTTTGGGTCTAATTCTACCCTCTTCTAGCTGTGTGATTCTGCGGAGCTTACACAATCTCTCTGAGACCTGTTTTCATCATCTGTGGTCTGGGCCATATTCATAGAAACTGTCCTGATAACATCATGATGATTACATCAGCCCTAGAGTTGGAATTTAATAAGTATCTGGCCACTATCACTGATATTATATGTTATTGTCACTGTGCTAGATATTTTCCACTTTCTGCCTTCTATCCATTGTCTACCAAGTACCCTTCCCTGCTCTGTGCCCCAGGAGGCTGACTTCCTCGTCTTCCGGTTTCTGGGTGGGTGTCACTAATTCGTCTCCCTTCCCCTCTTTGGAGTTGTCTTGGGTTCAGTAGCATCCCTTAAAGATCCCCGCTCATGCCAGGAAGCCCTGGCCACCTGCAGGGCCGTGGGACCACACCTGCTCTGATTGTTCTGCAAGGGTCATGGCTCCCTATCACTGCCCCTGGAGGGCACATTATCCACTGCAGAGTCCCTATGCTGCCCGCCGCTTTATAAATAGTCCCTTGACTAAACACTCCGCAAATGATCCACGCAGAGCACGCCACCTGTGTGCTGTTCCAACCCTGACCGACACAGTTATTAGCACCCTTAGTACTCACTTCCCTGTGTTCATCTCTTTTCCTAAGTGAGCACTGCGCCTCTGTGCCGCCCGGAAACCCAGAGCCGGTATCTGTGCTCCTGTTTTGTGCATTGCCAGTAGCACAGGAAGGGTCCGCCATCCATGCCCCCCCCCCCCAGAAGGCCACATTCCTGCTCACAGCCCCTCTGAAGCATAAACAAAGTCCAGGAGAAGATGCGCAATATGACGCCCTTTCCTTCTCCCTGCCAAGCAGCCAGCCTCAGGCATCTGGGTGTCCTTTCTCTGTCTCTGCTGTCCTGTGCCCTTGGCATCTCTCCCTCTGCAGCCCCCCTGGCGCTGCTCTGGGTCTAAGCTCTCCTTCCCTGTGTCCCTACTCCATCTCAGCAGAGGCGGTGGACCCCCATGGGGGCTCCTGTGGGAGAGCTGTAAGTCCTGCACTTTCTTCAGATAGGAGCACGGTGCATCTCCGGCTAGCTGCCTAAAGCCCATGTGTTAATAAGCAAATGTTATCAGTTCACCGAACAGTCTGGATTCCAGAAGGGGACAAACAACTGTGTTCTTTTCACCAGTTGGACCTTCAGTTGTGAGATGTCTAATAATCTCGCTTAATTAAGGTTCAACACATCCCTTCCACGTCTAGGCATTTTCAGGTTTTAAGAGCCCAGTCCAGGCTAGCTTCAAGTTCCCATCTCATCTCCAAGCTAACTCTCACTTCCCAGCCCCAGGTACCCATGGCTTTGACCCAGGGGGTCCTGTGAGGACCGGGGGCATGGTCTCTCCTTTGGCTCCTTCCCTGCATCACTTAGCCTCCTTCTTCTGCTATGGCAAGGAGTGAGAGGCAGATGGGAGAAGAAAGGACAAGCATCTCTAAACTGATACTCTCGTTTCACTTTAAGGCTCTCCCAGATTCTCTGGCAGTGCCTTCTGTTAGGCTGGTAGCCAATACAGGCTTTCTCCCGGGGCAGATAACTAAGTTATACAGGAGGCCCTGGGAGAACAGTCTCCCCACCCGCATTTCCCTGACCTGAGACATACCTTCTGGCTAGACATCTGCCAAATGCCTCCAGGGTACATAAAGATGGCTGCAGAGTCTTTGCTACAACTTCCTTGGAGAAGAGGGATCTCTTTCCTCTCCCTTTCAACCTGGGAAGAGAGAACACAGTAAAAGGGACATGCTGGGACTTCTCAGGCTCAGTCATAAGAAAACTTGCCGCTGCTGCCAGGGTCTCTTGGAACATTATCTGGGAGCCCAGAGCTGCCACAGGAGAAGTCTATTTTGAGACCGCCTTGCTGGCCAGGCAACACAGAGATCCTCAGAGCAATAGTCTGAGTCCAGTCATCCAGCTGTCCCACCAAGTCAGTGGACCAGCCCATCACCTACTGCATACCACCAAGGGACCACAGTCAGTACCACGTGGAGCAGGCGAAGTCTTAGCAGAGTTCTGCCTGAATGACCCACAAAATCATGCAGAGAATAAAACGGTTATTGCGTGAAGCCCTAAGTTTTGGGATGGTCTGTTACAGAGCAATAGGTAATTACCAGAACACCACCAGCCCCTCCCCCTCTGACTCCTGTCCGTGGTGCTGGAATCATTCCTTGCGTGGGTTAGAGGCAAAATGGCCCAGATAGAGCCACAGTTTTTGGCATCTACATGACCTACTGCTGCACTGTGGACTTTCCTCTTTTCCCATCACTCTCCGAGTCTTTACCACCTGCCCAATTCTGTGGTGATTCTCTTGTGACTCCCCTCACTTGGCTTCAGGGATGAAGCACACCCTTCTGTCGTCCATGGGGAGGGATGGGAGATGCAGCAACGCTGCCTTCCAGGTAGCCACCACGAAGGAACACCTCCAAAGACCCCAGGCTGATGCAGGGGAGGAGGCCCAGGAAGGGCACTGCTGCGTGGTGGCAGACCGGGTCATCTGCTTCTTAATAAGGCCCAGAGATGTGTCTTTATGGTACCTCTGACATTTCTTTGTCTTTGACTTTGAGCCCCAGTGGCTCATTTTTTAGTCTTTAATTTATGTATTTATTTGAGAGAGAGAGCACAAGCAGGGGGAGCAGCAGAGAGAGAAGCACACTCTCTGCTGAGCAGGGAGCTTGAATCTATGCCCTGTCCGAGGACCCTGGGATCAGGCCCCGAGCCAAAGGCAGGTGCTCAACCAGCTGAGCCACCCAGGTGCCCCTCCAGTTGCTAATTTTGAAGTTAAATAAATACAGCTTTTTCTTTTCCACTTTAGGTTGGAAACTGTCATGACAAATACGTAAGGCAAGAAAAGATTAAAATACCAGGTTTATTTCTGATAAAGCCAAATCAGAGATGTATTTAGATCTGGTCAAATGACTCACTAATACTGCATCCTAGAGTCTGATGTATCTACCTAGCCAGTCCCAGGCAACACTGGAAAATCATGGGCCTTTCTCCTCAGGGGTGGGGATCTATTGCTAAATCTGCTACAGCAGACCTGAACACATACTTTCTGTGGGCAGGCAGGTCCCCACCGGGGATAGATAGGAAAGGGGCTAGGCTACCATGCCTGGCCTGTCGCAAGCTGGCTATTTAATTAATTCTTCCTCTTCTAATGAATAAATGAAGCGGGAGAAGGAAGCCAAGGTTCTCCTCATTGAAAACAATAACAACAAAAAGCCAGCCAACCAACCAACAAAAACACAAGTAGGGGAATAAGAATTTTCCCCAGTAGTAAGCTCTGAGGAAACAAGTTTCCATGTCCTGTTACACACCTCTGTTTTGTCACTCTGTTCTATTGGGTCCCTTTGTTTCTCACTCCAGATCCAGTTCCAACCTGGCCCACCTGCTGTGTGCCTGGGGCGGGGGGCTACCCCCATGAAGAGCACCCCTGTGAATGGGGCTCCTGTGCCTGGGCTGGATTTGCTCAATGGCAGGCACTGGCAGGAGAGCACAAGATACAAAGAGAAGGAGGTTGGGGAATTGTCCCTTGTTCTCATTGCCAGTTCACAGGGGCTTGGCTCCGTCCCTCTAGTGAAGGCCATGGCTCCTGTCAGGCAGCCATCACCATGCACCACCTTCCCTGGAGATCTGCAACAATGGTCCCCTTTCCCTTCATATCTACAGGAGGTAATAGCTCTGACTTTTGCCAGACTTGGAATTTTCTCCCACCCCTTCCTGATCCACTTCAGCTTTACCCTCAGCTTTGCAGAGTCCCTTTATTAAACAGCCCACCAACTACCCTGTTGGAGTGAGTCATCTGGTTCCTGTCAGAACTCTGACTGTTGCATCTCTCTTACTGGAGACTGTGCCTGCTGGGGAAAAGAAAGCACCATTCCACCACACCAGCTGTTAAGGACTGAATGTCTGTGCCTCCCTCGGCCCAAATTCACATGTTGAAATTCTAACTCCCAACCTGATGGTACTGGGAAGTGGGACCTGTGGGATGTGATTAGGATGTGAAGGTGGAACCCTCGTGAATGGGACTAGTGTCCTTGTAAAAAAGACCCCAGAGAGCTCCCTCACCCCTTCCACCATGTGAGGATACCACGAGAACACAGCCATCAGTCAGGAAGCAGGTCCTCGCCAGACAGCGAATCTACCAGCGCCCTGATCTTGGACTGCCCATCCTCCAGAACTGTGAGAAATGAACGTTTGTTGTTTATACTCTACGGTCTATGGTATTACCGTTTGAGCAGCCTGACTGGACTAAGGCGTGAGCCTCCTCTCAAAGCCCTCAGTCTGTCCTCAGGCTTCAACCTGAACCCTATTCTGTACTCCCAAGACAGTAGTGGGAAGATCCTTGGGGCAAAATGAGAATCAAAAATTCTGAGGAGGGTATACTTCTATAACCAGAACAGACATGAGTCACCTGTAAATTTTGAAAAGTGAATGAGAGAAGGATAGTATGGTGGTGAAAACCTTGAGCTCTGGAGTCACCTTGAGCTTGATTTCCAACTCCTGTGTGGCCTTGGACAAGACACTTTCCCTGTCCCAACCTCCACCTCCTCATCCCTGTGGGTAATGACAGTGGTGGAGGGAGGTCATGCTTGAGTGCATAACAAATCCTCATTCAACATGAACAAGGATAAGCACATGCAACGGTGCACACACCGGAGCCCCAGCCAAGGGTAGAGGGGGAGAAGGAGGCAAGACTGTTGCCCCAGCCCTCCTCAGCAAGCCAAGTCCTGCCATACACACTGTACCTGGGATCTGGTACAGAAAATGGTGGCTGCATGAGACCAAAATTCCCTCTCTAAATGTGGCTTTGATAAGTTGATTCAAGAAGACTTTGAGAGAAAGACTTTCCTTCTATCACCTGCAGCTCTCAGAGTTCTCACCTGAGCTCAACCCTGGCGGAAGACAGGACAGGAGAAAAGTAGCGACAGATAGAGGTTCAACTGCTCCTCAATGCCTTTTGCAGGTATGTGTTTGAATGGGCAGAGCCATTTGATCATGAGAGTTCTAATTTAGTGGTCTGTGAGAATGGGGTGCCCCCAGAAGGCCTGCTGCAAGCATGGGATCTGTTCTGAGACCAAGACTGATGGGTGAGCAACTTTAATTACCCAAGAACTGTGTTAATGGCCCTTGGGGTATCTTATTGCTATTCTGACACTTGGGAACATGGCATTTTCCCATTAAAATGCCAATTATCCTTGAGCATTTCTGCAAATCCATCAGCTAGAGGCTGCTGGATTGTTGAGTGATGCAGTTTGATGGTTTGAAGCAAACCTATCAGATCAAGGGCATTTTATCTGGTAGTCCATGACTGCTCTGAGCGCTGTACCAGCCCTGCCTGCCCCACTCCAAAGACATGCACACACACACACACACAGAGTCCACTAAACAGAAATATCAGAATCTCTAGTTCCAAGTAGTTCGGGAAAAGGAAGTGTCCACGAGCTGGGAAATGAGCAAGAAAATCAAGATCTGGTAAAGAGCCAAAAAAATGGAATTTTTCTTCATCTGGATAATTGAAAGCACAAGCCCAATAGAAAAATACATCTCATTGGGGAAATCAGTCGATTTACCTCATCTGACTACCAGGAGACAGGGTCTGCTTGCAAAACACCCACCTCCCCCATCACATCTTTGTTACAGATTAGATACAGCTGAGGGGTTTGCTAATGCTGGAATTTGCAGCCTCCATCCGACGTGCTCTTCCAAAACACCTCTGCCTCAGCCCGCACAGCATCAGGTTTGACCAATCTGAGTTCTTTCTCCTGGAAGAAGTGCTTATGCTGGGGTCATACCTGGGTGCATGGAGTTTCTCAGGAAGGGGAGTGGTACACCTGTTTGGTCTTTGATTTCTTGGAATTATGCTTAAACTCAGTTATCAGTCTAAATGATTATGTAGTAGAAGATCAAGTTTGTTTTGCTTTATTTTGTTCTCACTTGATTCTATCCTAGAACAGCGGTACCGGAGTGTGGCTAAGAACACAGGTTATGGATCCCGATGCCGAACTTCCAATTTTAGTTCTACCACTTACCAGCCATGTGAACTTGGACAAGCTATTTAGCCTCTTTGGACCTCAGTCTCCCCATCCATAAAACGAGAATAATAGTGGTATTGACCTCCCACGGTGGTGAGGATTAAATCTGCTAATATCTAAAAAGTCCTCGGAATAGTATCCAGCCCATTCTAAATGCTTTACTAGGGAGAGTATTATCATTTGAGTGTCTGAATAGAATTTTAAAATGTTCTCTCACTTCAAAGGCTGCCCCATTTTTATAATAGAAGAAGAGTTTGCTATAGCACCTCATTCAAAGGGAGGTACAGTCTGCACAGAGCTGGTGGTTATGTCTCTGTAACAGGTGTTCTTGGTGCTGCTCCCAGGTCCTCATTTCCAGACCAGAGTGCCTACCAAGCAGCTGGAACAGGCTTGCACCCACCCTAAAGCCTGGCCCATGGCTGGCAGGTGACACAGATCCAGAGATGCCTGGGAGATGACACAAGTTCTTTGCCCACAAGTTCTTTGCTATTCCTCCTATCCGAAGGCACATTCCAGATTCTCCTCCCTGCTGAAGATGGGCCAGCCTTAATAACTTACTTCTAAGAAGCAGGAGGAGGTGGAAGTGATGCTGCATGCCTTCTGTTCGGGGTTCAACTGTACTCCCCAAAATCTATGTCTAAGTCCCAACCCTAGTAGCCCTCGGTATGACCTTATTTGCAATTAGGGTCTTTGCAGGTATAATCAAGTTGCAATGAAGTCATGACTTGATTAAGTCCAATGACTGGTACCCTTACAAGGAAAGACAGAGACAGAGACACACAAACAGAGAGAGTGCCATGAATGATAAAGGCAGAGACTGGTGTGATGTGTCTACAAATCTAGGAACACCACAGATTGTGGGTAACACCAGAAGCTAGGAAGAGGTTAGAAAGAATCTTTTCTAGTGCCTTCCAAAGGAGCGTGGCCCAACACCTTGATTCTGAACTTTTAGCCTCTAGAACTGTGACAGAACCAGTTTCTGTCATTTTTAGTGACCCAGTTTGTGGCACTTTGTCATGGTGGCCTGAAGACATGTACCTTTTGATGTTAGACTATAAGCAAAGATGTGGCTTGGCTCTGGCCCTCTGCTTCTGTCTCTGTCTCTCTGCCTCAGAATGTGTGCCACTGTAGTCTTGAGGCCTCATGTTAGAGGTCCAGCAACCCTGAAGCCACCACACTGGAGAGTCTATGTGGAGAGACCACTGTGAAGGAGCTTTGACCCTTTAAGTGTTCTCTGACCAAGGACCAGACATGTGAGGAAAGAAGCTTTGATGGAACCTAAGCCCCAGCTGCCCTTTCCCCACAGCCTCATGACAGCCTCTACCTAAGTCAAAATAGCCCAACCCAGCTAAGCCACTCCCACATGTGTGACCTAGAGACACAGTGACCATTAATAAATGCTCACTGCTGTTTAAGAATTTACTTTATTTTTAGTCATGGTAAAGAACACATAAAATTTGCCGTTTTAACCATTTTTAAGTATACAGTTCAGTAGAGTTAAGTATATCCACTTTGTTACACAAGAAATCTTCAGAACTTTTTCATCTTGCAAAAGTTAGACTTAACAGCTCTCCATTCCCTCTCCCCCAGCCCTGGAAACTACCATCCTACTTTGCCTCTATGAATTCTTCTATTTTGGGTACAATCAGGTAGTACTCATTTTTTTATGTGTGTATTTTTTGAGTGATTTCTTTTCCTTAGCATAACATCTTCAAAATTCACCCATGTTGTGAGAAACTTCCTTTTTCAGGCTGAAAAATACTCTACGGTACATGCAGACCATATTATGTTCATCCATTCACCCAGCAATAGACATTTGGGTGGCTCCCATCCTCTGGCTAGAGCAAATATCACTGCTTTGAACATGGGTGTGTAGACAGGTTACCATTGATTGAAAACACTATGTCTTGGGTGACTTATGACTCAAGTGGCAAGGGTATTGTATAGCAGCCAGGCCTGCATACCTCTGGGCAGAACAACGAGGTACAGTTCCTGCTCTGGAGCTCCCCATGGGATCACATACAGTCCAGGCTTCTGAATTCATGTCTGCCTACTCCTTCTCCTGCTTTATCATCATCCCTCATTTCCCCACAAGGTGTCTTTTGAAAGTACCCCATTTTTGTGTTACTTGCACCAAACTCCCCATCTTGGGCTCTGCTTCTGGGACACCAAACAAAGATAGCAGATGCCACGTGGCCAGGGTGGTATGACTCCTTGTGGATGGTTGCAGGGAAGCCGCCATGACCCAGAGGCATTGCACACAACATGATGATCTTTGGTTAGTTTACTACTTGTCTGGGTGGACTAGGTGAGGTTCTCCAGGGAAACAGAATTGGCTCCCATGACTACAGAAGCTGAGACATTCAATGATCTGCCATCTGCATGCTGGAGACGGAAAAGCCAGTGATACTGTTCTAGACAGAATCCGATGGTGTTAGTTCCAGTTTGAGGACAGGAAATGATTGACGTCACAGCTCAGCAGTCAAATAGAGAAATTCCCCCTTTTGTTCTGTTCAGACCCTCTATGGATCGGATGAAGGCCACCCACATAGGGGGACGTCCATCTGCTTTACTCAGTTTACACATCTCACCCAGAAACACCTCCACAGACACACCCAGAGTCATGTTTAACCAGATATCTGGGCGCTCATGACCAGCCAAATTGACACATAAAATTAACTATCACAGTGGGTATCAACTCTGTTAGAACACTGAGTAGCAACTGTACAAATAGACTTAGTGAAGCTAACAAGGTCTTCTCATGATCATTGTTCTCTTCTGGAGTTAAAATCCCTAACTCTGGAAGTGGTGGTAACCCAGAGCAGGTCAGGCAAAATCTCCCCAGCAGCAGAGTGCTTGGCAGTTGTGAAACATCTCCGCGCATTCTCTGTGCATCTTGCCCTCGGGCTGGGAGAAGGGTGGGGGAATTGTCACTTTGCTTTACAGAGGAGAAAAGTGAGGTCCAGAGAGCTTATGAACTGAACCAGTCAAATCAATGGCAGAGCCAGGACAAGAACAGGCCTCGTGTTTTAATGCTCCTGTGGGCTCCCCTGCTTCGACTCAGACCCTCCTCACAGAGTAGATCCAGCAGCACTTCAAAAACAGAAATTAGACACTTTTCTTAAGACCTCACCATGACTTCTAGTCATGGCACTTAGTATAAAATACAAACTCTGCCTCATGACTGAAAAGGCCTGGCCACAGGTTAGGTGGCTCTTCCCTGGGGCTTGCCCTTGAAGCTTTGGCCGCAGTGACCTTCAGGAAGGGCCCTGCTCACATCAAGCTCTTCAGGGCTTCTGTCACCTCTATCCAAAACACTCTGTGCTGGTTGAGTTGCTGCCTTTTAAAATATGTCCACAAATTCTTTGACACTGCTTTCTGTAAAAGGTAAAGCCTCATCATCCCTCCTTTGAGTGTGTCCTGGTCTCAGTGACCCACTTATGAAGAGAATATGGCAGAAGTGACATGGGGCTTCCAAGACCAGGCCATAGAAGACACTGCAGGGGGACGCCTGGGTGGCTCAGTTGGTTAGGCCACTGCCTTCGGCTCGGGTCATGATCCCAGGGTCCTGGGATCGAGTCCCGCATCGGGTTCCTTGCTCGGCAGGGAGCCTGCTTCTCTCGCTGCCTCTGCCTGCCTCTGCCTGCTTGTATTCTCTCTCTCTCTCTGGCAAATAAATAAAATCTTAAAAAAAAAAAAAAAAAAAAAAAAAAAAAGAAGACACTGCAGGTTTCTCCTTGCTCTCTCTCCAAATCACTCGCTTTGGGGGCAGCCAGCTGCCATGACATGAGGACACTCAAGCATCCCTAATGAGAGGCCCTCACAGGGAGGAACTGAGGCCTCCTGTCAAGAGAACCTCGAACAGTCACAGGAGAGAGTGGGATGGTGTGACAGTTTTGCAGTGTGTCAACTTGACTCTGGTGAACGAACAAATTCCCTTTTCTGTGTATTTCCAGATAGGGATTCTTAGAGACTTGGGGGTGGGGGGTGGATGGTGGGCAGCAGCAATTTTGTACCACATACACCTCTTTGCTTGTCTTCTGGCTCATCTTACTGGTGTGAAGCAGGAGCTGGGCCAGGTGTGTTCAGATCTGTCTTGAAGGGTGTGGACTACTGTAGGGCTCCTTCATCATTGGTTTCAGCCTGGGCTTGTGGGGTCTAGCTTGGGCTCGTGGGATTTTAGCCCACTTGTGACCTTCTATCTGGATGCTGCTCTTTGGATTTTAAGTTCCCCCATCAGACATGGGGAGAGCCTTGTAACCAGCTACCACGAGTCCCTGACCTACTTCCCTCCTGTTGTTGGATGGAGCTGTCTGACACGGTGCCCTGCTCAGAAGCAGACCCATCAACCCCAGTCAAGGCTGTGGATGACTGCAGCCCCAGATGACATCTTGTCTAAAGCCTCTTGAGGAACTTGGAGCTGGAACCACCCAACTAAGTCACTCCCAAATTCCTGACCCAAGGAAAATGTGGGTTATAAATGTCTATTACTTTAAGCATGAAGTTTGGGGATAAGTTTTTATGCAATAATAGATGAACTAATATACTCCATCCCAGATGCCCTCCTGAGAATCAGACTTCTAGGCCACTGCTTTGTTTTCAATTACGGCACTCTGTTTATGCCTTTTAGAACATGTATTACACCCTCCAAATATTTTACGGATTTATATACTTACTTCTTTCTTTTCTGGCTTTCCCACTAGGATGCCAACCTCACGAGGGCAGGCACCTTCTCTGTTTTGTCGATCTGTATCCCTAGCACCTAATAGGCTAATTCCACTTCCTACTAGCTATGGGGCCATGGGAAAATTACTCTTTGTGCCTCAGTTTCCTCATGTAGCAAATGGGATGATGATAATAGCACCTACCTTACTGGGCTGTTGTGAGTCTGAATGAATTAATACTTATAAGATGTTTCCAACATTTTCCTGGTACATGGTACCAGGTACATGGTAAATATTCAGGAAGTACAAGCTGCTGGTGTTTTTATATTATGGTATAAACTCAAAAACACGTACTGGGGGACTAAATGAAGGAATTCATTGATCTCTCTGTCCCATAATCTTAAGTATCCAAGAAACAAATAAAAAAAGTCCCACAGGCCTCTAGACAGCTAAAACGGATGTCCCAAAGGCTAGTAGCAAAGCCCATCTAATTAACTTATAGGCAAGCTCTTAGGCCATTACTCAGGACCTAATTACTTAATAGTCTTAACAGATATTTATTAGTTACCTAACATATGCAAAGCATTGTGTGAGGTGCTGGGCGAAGGGGACAGAAAGACACAGAGGTGAATTAAGCTCATTACCTTCCCTTGAAAGAGCATGCTGTTTAGAGGGGGGACAGATACAAGAGCCACCAATCACACAATTACCAGAGAGTGAGCAAGGCAAGGAGGTGCGGAACAGAGCGATGCTGACTCTCAAGGTGGCCAGACTCAATTTGTCACAATTATAACAGAGGTAACAAGCTTAATTATCTGGTTTCCTAGTCCATAATGGATTAGAAACAGCACATTATAAGTGGGGGGTGGCTATTGCTAGAGGCAGGTATGTTGGCAACAGCAAAAAAGTGACTGATAACAGGAATAAAGAATATAATTTTAAAAATATTGAAAGCGGATGTTAGATAACTGAAGCAACTTTAGTTTAAGGTCGTTTAGTGTAGGGCCAACTGCTACATAAGACGTGAGAGGCAGTATAGCACTGTAGTTAAGAAAGGATTCTGGAGCCTGACTGCCTGGGTTTGAATCCCAACCCTGCTACTTTCTGGCCCCTGCCTACATTACCCAGGCTGCAACTCACTCTTCTCAACGACAAAATGAGGATGAGGGCAGCAGCTACTTCATAAGGTTATTGTAAGCATTAAATGGGTTCATGTTTGTAAAGTACTTAAGAAGAATTCCTGGCACATAGCAATTGTGAGAGCCTGTATCAGTCAGGATGCATTGCATCTGCTGCAGTAACAAACAATCCGTCAAATCTGGGTGACTTGAAATAATGAAGGCTTACTTTTCACTCATACTCCTGTCCATCATCAATAGGCAGGTGATTTTACTCTGATTCAGGACTGTCTTCACATTGGGACCCCTGGCTCATGGAACAGCTACCATCTATTACAATGTTGCCATGGCAAAGGGAAAAGAACACCTTCATGGATAACTCATTGACAACTAATCTACTAACTAATCGTTCACCTTGGAAGTGACAAACTTTCTGGCTCACAGCTCACTGGTCAGCACTGGTCACAGGCTCCTACCCTTCTGTGTTCTCAGAATGGGGATGATCAGAGTGTGTGTTTAATAGCACAGATCATTACCAGATGGCCTCTCTGTACTAACACATCACACTGTTGTGGTTAGGTCACAGAATTAAAAAACTGTATTGCACCCGAGAGCAAAACCCATTCATTTTGAGCAAGCGAAATCAACATTCACAGGAATTCCCTGTTTCTCCGGAAACCATTGGCATCTGGTGGCTTGAGGGAGGGAGTGGTGTGAAGTGAGACCAGTTCTTCACTTGTGGGTCTGGTTGGTATGTACACTGGAGGACATCAAGCACCCCAACTCCTGCTCACTAAATGTCGATAGTATCTCTTCTCCAAGTCACTGTGACAATCAATAATGCTCTAATCTACTTTCTAATACTTCTTTGGGGTAGAGGGGAGCAATACCCTTCTTTGGCTAAGAACTACTAACAAATGTTTAATGTGACCGTGTTGTCTGGAGCCAGAGGTGGTACCCAAACCCAGCACCCTACTTCCTCGATCACAATGTGTCCATCATAATTTGTTAATTGAGAATCAGAGATCAATAGTTAAATGGTCACCAAGAGTATGAGTTTGACCAGTGATGGAGTGTTAATTTACCTGCCCCTTAGGAAACTTTGGTTATTTTTTGGCCCTGGATTCCATGGGATGCCCCTATATCTATTCCACAAGCATTTTGCTTAAACTAGTCTTAGGTTTTGGTGACTTACTACCAAATAATTTCTGACTAGGATACACACCTCCTAGAAGCATCTCTTTCAAATATGATTAAAATTTTTAAACATGTTGTTTGCAAAGGACAAGCTCCATTTCGTTGAACAATTTACTTTTGGGGAACTCTCTTCCTTTTCCTTCTCAGTCAATCAATGAACTATTGATGTGTGGCTATGCAAAATCACCTAGGGAAGCCAGAGGAGAATGATGTGTGTGCTGATAAGGTATGGTGTGGAAATAGCCTCAGGAGGATTTCAAAAGGAGCAGGGCTGAGGGTCAGCTGTGGGATTAGTATCTCTGTATCCCACACCCAAATGAGCACATAAAACAAACCTGGGGTGAACATCTCCTGCTGGTGTGACAGGATGAGTCATTTAATGACTTTCCCTTCTGTTAATGGAGAGCATTTCTTTCAAGCTCCAGAGAAAAACTGACATGATTCATAAAACAGAAAAATAAGATGATATTAAACCTAATACAAACGTTCAAACTAAATTTAGAAGACATTTTTAAAAGCAGAGATTTTGCTCAAGCATTATAATAATCTCATATGAGGATGAGGTCTCCTGCAAAGGTTTATTTTATCCTCATGAATGATCAGCAATTATCCAAACAGCTCTCTTCTGTCCCTGTGGTGTGTCATCTCACTTAATTTGGATTTCACAGAAAGTAGACGGGGTCACCGCGTGCTCAATCACCAATCCTTCCAACACACCGTATTATAGGCATGCACTGAACACTTTGGGGAGGTGAAGGTGGCCAAAATTAAAACTTGAAAGAAGCTAATTGTGATTCTCTGTGCCCCCCCTCAAAAGGGTACTGTGTTTAGTAAGCACCATTTCAGTTAAAAAGACTTCAAAGTTATTCGATAATAACAGAAAACTGACTGCATGTCTGGGTGGAGCTGGGCATTGAGAGGAACGTTTTCAGTGACTTTTTTCAAAATATTTATTGCTATGATATCCCAATGAATGCCCACTTGTATGGTACAGATGAACAAACCAAAGCCACAGAGATGCCCTAGATCACTGGGTAAATAAGAGGTGGAGCTCGCGTACATTTCTGCTCGCTGTAATGTTCCTTTGTGTCTGTTAAATGCAACACGCAAGATGGCAGGGTGTGGAGCTAGTCCAACTGGGTTCAGAGTCAGGCTCTGGCAGTTACTAGCTGAGTGATCTAGACTGTTAATTAGAACTCTTGGTGTTCAGATCTCTTTTCTGAAAGATGTTCAACAAATATTGGTTTTAAATTCTCACCCAGATTCCATTCTTTCCTACAGCAATGGATCCTAAGCTAGTGTATCAGGCACCTTGCATGGACCTTGAACTCACCAGGACAACCACTTCTATGTGGTCTGATAAAGAACAACATATTCCATCACTCATTAAATGTGCTTAGGAAGACTTTATCCAAGGTACTGCTACAATGTGGCTTTGCAATAAGAAAGAGTAGGCTACCCTCCAAATACATCAAGAAAAAGTAGGGAGTTATAGCCAAGGAACAGGGAAAGAGGGGCATCAGTGGATGGAAAATTACTAAGAGGGCAAAGTAATTCTTTTCTAAACTGACCTAACAAGATTTTGGCTGAAAGCAGGACACAGAGATCAGCTATCACCTGGAGTGGGGAATGGATGATGGATTCTGGCAAAACTGACTTAGCAGGATTCCTGCTATAATTGGGCTTTTGAGGACCTGCCCAAGGACAGAGCCTTATCAAAAAGAAAGAAAGAAAGAAAGAAAGAAAGAAAGAAAGAAAGAAAGAAAGAAAGAAAGAAAGAAAATAAATGTTCAGAGGTTCAGAGGACCAGAGCCTGGTCAAGGAAGTCTTCATCACCAACATGGCATGACCTAAAGAAGCTCCTGCCTCATCCTCACAGGGCCCTCTTCTGCCCTCCTGCCAGGAGGCATTGCTATTGCTGCTGAGATGCCATATGACCCCACACACCTGTATGTGCAAGCCCTGGAAATGTGTGTTTTGGGTGGGGGGGTAACGCTCCATGGAGCAACCCTTTGACCAGCGGGAGACAGGAGCTAAAGGGTTAAGTTCTTCCTTGTCCCTCCCCATGAGCACACTGAGCTGAGATGTTCACACAGTCTGGGATAGTGATTGGAGACAGAGCAACTGGTTTCTCCTCTAGCCAACTAGGTACACACCTTCTCCTATCTGCTGGCATTTGCTCCTCACCTCATTCCCCTTTTCCCTCACTCTAGCTGGGATTACACTTACCCATATAGGATTAGCATATAATCATCTGCCTCAGGCTCTGTTTTCTAAAGAATCTGGGCTAAAACAGCTAGCATCATGACTCCCGAAAGAGAGTAGGATTCCAAGAATAGTATGTTTGAAGAACTTCATGGCCAGCAGAAACCTTATGGGATGCAGGATTAAGTTAGGATTAAAATTTATATCATGCTTGAGGATCGCTCTGTTTGGGAAGGCTTTCAAGTGTAGCCCTTCTCTTTGGCTCTTAATATTTAGGTGGGTGGAAAGGTATAGTCCTTTTCCCTGAACAATCTGACTTCTGGCAGGGCAAATACACTGAGAGAAGCTATAGGATGATTCAGGCTCTGCCTCCATGGTAGCGGTCAATCCACACTGCTGGGCAGTCTCCGATGGCCACCCGGAGGGTCTCCTCTGTGCTTCTTCTTTCATTTTCCTTGGCCTTTTAAACTCTCTGAGTAGCTGAACACCTCCTTGCTTTGTCCTAACTTGTTGCAGACCAGGTCCCAGAAAAGGAAGGGCTAAGTACCATACTTCCGGTGACACTCTGATACATAAAAAATATATTTTGGTCTTCACCCTTGGCTCCTGGCCAGAGCTCCTCAAAAGTTTTTAATTTCCAAGATGATAAATGTTCTAGGTGCATGTTTTGTTCTCCTAGTGGGTCTTTAGCCACAGTTCTTCCCACAGAGCTCCTAAATCCCTTGGAATTTCAGAGGTATTTTTTATTTCAATGAGGCAACTCTTGGTGGGCTCCTAGATTAGGGACTGATGACAGAAAGTCCAAGCCATGATTAGAAGCTTAGAACTTTCAGCTTCATCCCCCATCCTCTGGGGAGGGGAGAGGGGCTAGAGACTGAGTTAATAATTGCTCATGCTCACATGAAGAAGCCTCCAAAAATTCCTGAAGTGTGGTGTTGGAGAGCTTCCAGGCTGGTGAACACATCCACGTACTGGAAGGCACACCCTTCCTCCATGGGAACAGAGGCTCCTGCACTCAGGACCCTTGCAGTCCTCGCCTTCTGTAACTTTTCATGTAGCTGCTCATCTGTGTCTTTACCATATCCTTTCTTTAGAACAAACTGATAAATGTAGGTGAGTGTTTCCCTGAGTTCCATGAGCCATTATAGCAAATTCTCAAACCCGGGGAGAGGATCATGGAACTTCCCAATTTGTAGCCCAGTTAGACAGAAATATGGGTACCCTAGGGACCCACTGCTTGCAATTGGCACCTGAAATGGGCAACAGGCTTGTGGGACTGACCCCTTAACCTGTGGGGCTTGATGCTAACTCCAGGTAGATAATGTCCAAATTGAACTGAACTGGAGGACACCATGCTGGTACTCGCCCCCAATCTGATACCCAAGAATGCAGTTATTCCAGGACTCAGGTAAATGACGGCATACCAATATGTGCACCACATAATGTCTTCTGCCAGGGTTCTCTGGAATTTCAGGGTCCATTCAAATGAGATCTATAGAGTTAGTGCTGTGTTCCTCTTATGATGGTACAAAGGAGTTCCTGGACATAAATGCTTCCCTCACAGCAGACATATGCCAACCATTTCATATAAGTGTTTCATTTTGAATCAAAACTTTGTGAGGTAGATATTATTATCCTCAATTCACAAAGGAGGAAAATGAGGTTCAGACTGATACAGAACTTGCCAGAATCTCACAGTTATCTGAACAAGGATTTGGATCCAGAACTTTCTAATTGCAAAGATCACAGTCATGAGCATAGCGCCACATTCACACCCTGCTGGGTCTTACTGTCTCTATTTGTCTGTGGTGTCTTCTGCAAGCACCTGTGATCTACCAGAGGGCTTTCTCTCCTGGCACAGATGTGGGGCTTTCAGTGCTGGGAAATGGAGCCACGTCAGAGCAGCCCTCAGACAATGATGAATGAAAGTTAGAGGATAAATACCAGCTTCCTCACCCCCTGGGCAGCTTAACTCTGAGGGATGTCCTATCCAGTTTTCTGAAAGTCCCAGGAGGATTGAGACCAAGTTGTCCACAGTGATAGGATGTTCAGCAATACACATAACTGGCCTCCTTCTCTTCCCTGTCTCATTTCCTCCCTTCCCTAGTGGGACTGGCTCTCAAATAAACAACCTGTACTTAAATCCTTGTCTCAGAGTCTGTTTGGGTGTGTGTGTGTGTGTGTGTGTGTGTGTGTGTTCTTTATGAATGTTATAAAATCTTATGGAATAATAAATCGCATCTCCCATTAGGCTATCTTATAAACACACACACACACACACACACACACACACACACACACACAGAGAGAGAGAAAGAGAGAGAGAGAAAACCAAGGATAGCTCCTGAAAACAGAACTGTGTTGTCCTGTGTATGAAAGTGGCAGGAAGGAAAAACTTTTACTCTACCCTGTAACTCTTAGGTTAGTGGCTAGGGGCTTGCAAATTAAACTGACAAAAAACAGACTGGCAAGAGAAAAGGCAGAATTAATCATGTACATATGGAAATTCATAGAAAAAATGTGGCATCTACTGATAAATAACTTTTTGAAATGGTAAGTGGGCTATTAGGAGAACAGATAGGAGATATGATAGTTGTTTTGTTTTGAGATATGATAGTTTTGTGACAACTTCTGTTCTGTGTGGTATGGAGACTCTAATCTCTGGTGATGAGTCAGTATTCCCTGGTAACTCCTGGGGAAGGGATTTACAACAACTGAGTTCTTTTGGGAGGCTCTACTTTTAGACAATAAGAAATTTCAGGTACTCAAATGGTTTCTGCTCAAAATAATTGTTATATCACAGTGGTATATTCTCGACTCCTTCAAGAGGCAGGATGGGCCTTGATGGTGCAAAGCTAAGGCAGCCATATCTCACTATCCCTGCCTTTTTACTGAAAGATCTCAGATTTTCTCTCTCACCACCCCCAAAGAGGGTACAAACAGAACAAAACTTGGGTCTTTGGATTTTTCTTTTCCCCCTTCCAGGTTCTTCCAGGAGAATCCTATTTTTCCAGAACACAGGCTGGCTTAGCAGGAAAGTGAGGTTTGCAGCCACATGGGAGAGCGCGTGGTCACTGATGTCTTACCATGGAGTTTATCTTTGAAGTTCCAGCCTTAAGCCTTTCAGTCATTTTAGCAAAGGTTGAAAAGCTCTCAATCACCCTGCTACTTATCCAGGTGACAGCTCGGGTCTTAAGGCAGGAAACAGTATGTTCTGGGAATGATCTGTCATTTCTGTGTGTTCACTCTTTTTTTACGGGAGCTCCAAAAACACCCTTCTGGACTCTCATCAAAACTATATTGATGGTACAGATTCACGTGACCAACTCAGGTTATGCAACCTTCTCCCTTCCCAACTGCCGTCCTGCACTGGGATTATCAACACATAAATAAATAACGAGTCTACTGCTTTGGCTGTCCAGCAGCCAACCTCTTTTACAATCTTTGAGAAAAAGTAAAAAGAGTATAGTGGTTGAATGGTGGCCTCCTAGAAATATGTCCATCCAGAACCTATGAATGTGACCTTGGAGTATCTTTGGAGAAAGAATATTTGCAGACGTAATTAGGTTGGGATCTCAAAATGAGATCATCCTGGGTTATCTGGTTGAGCCCACAACTGGATAACAAGTGATCTCACTACAGACAAAAGAAGACAGAGAAGGAGAAGGTGTGTGAAGAAAAAAAAAAAAAAGCGGACACGGGGGTGATGTGGCCACAGCCCAAGGAATGCCAGCACCTACCAGGTGCCCAGAGAGGCAAGGGATGGACTTGCCCAGAGGGAGTATAGCCTTGCTGACACTTTGGTGGCAAATGTATTGCTGAAATTTCTAAATAAATTTCTATTGTTTTAAGCCACCCAGTTTGTGGCAGTTGGTCATGGCAGCCACAGGACACTAATACAAGTCGCTGAACAACTTTTGGCCCTAAAAATTTGGCCCTAGAAATGAGAGCTCTAGCCATTTTATTTCATAAGGATTCATTTTTGCCCCTTTTCATAAGCAAGGAAACGGAGAAACAGAGATTTCAAGTGACTTCCCCAAGCACACTTAGCAAGCAAATGACTGACATTGGCTTCAAACCCAGGCCATCTGATCCTAGAATCTACTTCTTTAACAACCATGTTCTCCAATAATTAGCTGGACTAGGTTGCTTCCCTGCCCTCCCTCTGCAAGCAGTATGTATACCTGTCAGAGGGGGCGGAGCTAGCTGGACTCTGCCTCTCAGGGAGCAAGGCAAAGCCACAGGGTGGCTGTTTCATTCCTGGCAGTGGCAATGGTGGCATCCCAGACAGGTGCTTCCCTTTAACTGTGGCTCCTCCTGCTGATTGATCTGTGGGCACTACCTTGGTTCCTGCCCATGTTTGAACACACAGTCCCCAGTACCCTCCAGGTTCCTTTTCCACAGAAGTAATGAAGAGTTAATTTCTGTCATTTGAAATCAAGAACTCAACCACTTTCTGTGGGGGGATGAGGGTTGTGAAGGGGGGGGGGGTAAGCTGGCAACTGGTGAAAGCCAGGAAAGCCCACAACTCAGCTTACCCTGTGCCCACTTGGAGACCAAACTCAGCCCTTTCACTAATGCTCCTGCCACATATAAACCCACTTTGGAACATACTGCAGATAACGTTGATGTTGCTGAAGACCTACATCTTGACATACATCACGACGTACATCCTGCTGAAGATGTTGTATAAAGAACATTTATAGCACAAAACAGACAGAACTTCACAAAACTCTCAGAAAAGAATTGTCTTTTCCTAGGTCTGTCTTAGAGAGATGGCTGCTTTGTGCCCACCGCCCCAGACTCCCACCACTCTCTGCTTTCCACTCTGGCCCTGAGTTCACATTCCCTATTCCACAGAAAACACAGCCTTGAATTTAATCCTTAAAACAACAACAACAATGACAGCAGTGCAGTAAACATATGGGAACATCCTTGGGTACTTGACCACTGTGGGATCCCTATATTCACTCAGCCCCACAATTCTAAAGCTTCACTCTTTAGGCAACCCAAGCTAAAACAACTCCCGGGGAAAGAAGGTATTTTTTGAGTGGCTGGGGATGTGCAGTACAGGAGAAGACAGCATTTTCGTCTCATCAGTCTATCAGCGAAGGGCCCACACCCATGTGCCATGCTCCCTCTGTTCAACCCCAGCAGTGGCCCCGTCTCCTCTGCAGGGAAGGCAAAGCTGTCACGTGGCTTCTGGCACACCTGCTGGGCATCCAGGACTGGTCTGCCCTACCAAGGCTCTGGCTCCTCCACCCCTTCCAGGCTAGGAGAAGCAGCACACTCTGGGGTGTGGAATCTGACTTCCTCTGCAGCCGCTTGGGTGCCCATATCACAACCAATTAAGGCCCTGTGGGGCTGACGCCGACCAGTCAGAGACTTGGGAGTGAAGGACCCAGCCCTTAAGCTCCCTGTACCTTGTTCTGCTGGACTACGCCACAGCACCCTTCTGCAGACATACACCCGCCATGATCCACCTGCTGGGCTTCCCCGTGCAGCCGGGATGTTTCAGCAATGCATATCTGCACTGGCTTTCCTTCCTTCTCTGCTTCCTTTCCTTTCTCACTCATTCTTGCGACCTGGGATTGCATCCTCCCACAAAGCATTGCCAAAGAAGCACTGCCTTGGGATCTGTTTCCTGTGGAATGTGGACTAAAATATCTCCCAAGAAAATAGGTCCTTCTTAGCAGGGTAGATTTTTGTCTGAATAAAAATAATAAATTTACCACATTATTACACCAAGGAGTGGGCCCAGAGCCACATGCCTGAAACCCTGAAGAGCTTCTCCAAAATGTAATGAATATATGAGAGATGCTTCAAGGACTGGCTTGACCAGAGTGCAAAGAAACAATGAGCTGGGAAAGAAGGTCAAAGAGTCTGCATGAATGAAGTATAACCATGACCACTGATGTTATCGTCACCATCACCATCACCACCAGCAGCATCATGGCAATGATGTGGCATGACACTTTCTTAGAACTTACCATGTGCTGGGCACTCTTCTAAGCACCATGTGTTGGGCCCATTTCATCTTAATGACATAGCCAGAAGGTTAGTACTATTAATATCCCCGTTTAACAGATGAAGAAACTGGGATTGGAGCAATTAAGCAAATGACTCAAAATCACACAAGTCAGGAGCAGCAGTACTGAGACTTGACCCCGGACAATCTAACATCAGAGGCCAGCCTGCCAACACTACTGCTTCTACCTCACATTCTCTTTTCCCTTCATCTGAGTATCAGTGATTCAGACATGGATAAAGTCTTTGAAAGAACCCATCCTGGCTTCCAATAGTTCACAAAGAGAGACTACTCTGTATAAGAATAGGAAAACATGGGGTGCCTGGGTGGCTCAGTGGGTTAAAGCCTCTGCTTTCAGCTCAGGTCATGATCCCAGGGTCCTGGGATCAAGCCCTATGTCAGGCTCTCTGCTGGGCCGGGAGCATGCTTCCCCCCTTCTCTCTCTGCCTGCCCCTCTGCCTACCTGTGATCTCTGTCTGTCAAATAAGTAAATAAATAATCTTTTAAAAAAATAGGAAAACAAAGAAGCAGAGATTACTATTTGTGGCGGTGAAAAGAGGACCAATTTGAAACAATAGGCAAATATTTTCTAATGAAATATAAAAAGTTAAATACTTTATCATTAGTCTTTCTTTTTTTAAGCTTTTATTTTTATTTATTTAACATACACACAGGGAGAGAGAGAGAGAGCACACACAATCAGGGGGAGAAGCAGGCCAAGGAAGAAGCAGACTCCCCACTGAGCAGGGACTCCATCCCAAGACCCTGGGATAATGACCTGAGCCAAAGGCAGATGCTTAACAGACTGAGCAACCCAGGCGCCCCTATCATTAGTATTTTCAATATGACTCAATAGGATATCATATCTATGAAATGAGGGCAGACAGTATGATCTAAAAACCATACTTCAACATCTGATAAATACTGGGGGGAGCTGGAGAGGGAGATGCAGACTCCCCGGCTGAGCAGGCAGCCCAACATAGGGCTCCATCCCAGGACCCTGAGATCATGACCTGAGCCGAAGTCAGATGCTTAACAGACTGAATCACCAAGGCACCCCAAAGATGGATGTCACATTTAAAAAAACACAAGAGATTTTATACATCAAAGATATTCCAATAAAGCTGCCCCCCCACACACACATATACGCTCACCCTAAAAGTGATGTCTTTCCTGGGATAACACAGAAAACCAAGATCAGACAAACATGCTTATGAACTTCTTTAATCATCCTGCAAAAGAGATTAAGGAGATAAAGAAAACTAAAAATGGTAAGTCCATAAGATCTAACACACATATAATAGAACCCCTAGATGGAAAGAACAGATCAGACCATCTGGAAGTCAACTTGAGGGCCTGACTTAAGCTCTCACCTCTGTACCATCAGTCACTTGTAGAAGAATGGACAGCATCAGAAGGTACCTTGTGAAGAATTAGTCCCAAGGTTAATTTTCTTAAATTGCTCTCCATCCTCCCAAAAGTGTATCACTGAGGTCGATGCAGCAGTGGGAGTCTGTAAACCTCTTTTTGTCTGAATTCCATTGTAGATCAGCATACTGATCCCCTGCGAGGTCATCAAGAGACATGATTACCATGTCCTCACTCTCAAAGTGGTTCCAGTCCACTGAGGGAGGCAGGATAGCCCTAAGAGATCTGAGAACCTGTATAAGAAAGGTCCCCCCTTTGGGAACTTGCTTGTCTCCTGTAAACTGAATGCCATAAAGACTCTTTCCACCCCCGTCCAGGGCTCCCTCAATGACATCAGTGCTAAATCTCTGTCATATTGTTCTGAACTAGCCAGCTTACTTTAAATATAGTAATTTAAAAATGATTAGTTTATGCTTTGTTTATAATCATACCTCGATCTATTAAAAACAACAGCCTTGGGACCAGTCAGACCTGGGCTTGAGTCCTGGCTCTGTGTGACTTTCATTAAGTGACTCAACCTTTCTGAGGGTTAGGTTTCCTTAATGGTATGATGAATATAGTAGTGTAGCAGCAGAGGGGTTCTCGAACGTTTCATGTAAACAGACTGCAATTTTCGCCCTGCGATGGAGCCCCAGAGTCTGCATTTCTGACCAGCTCTCAGTCCTACTGCTGCTCAAAAGAGAGTAGGGGTTGGCAATCTCTATCTTTTAGCCCAAACATTCCAAGCCAGGAATGTTTTTCACATTTTTAAAGGGTAGTAAAATCAACAAACAGCAAAACAAAGAGGAATACACAACAGAGCCCACATGTCACATGCAGAGCCAAAGAGTAAAATCTTTACCACTTGGTTCTTTCCAGAAGTGTGTGGATTCCTTCTGTCACACATGCTTTGGCCATTGCTGCCCCATCCCCTATAGTCCAGGCCCATCTGAGTTCACCTGCAGCTGTGGGCAAAGGATTTCTCCAGCCTGCTGACAACTTCCTGCCTCACTGGCCTGTGCTCTCCCTTCTCTGCCTAAAGCCTTAAGCTTGCTCAGGGGCCCGAAGGCCAAACTGGAGGTGGGGAGGGTTAGGAACTCAGGGGCCACCACAACCAATAGGGGAGGGAGTCTGACGAGTGTCCCAAAGACCCTATGGATGGATGCCAATGGGCACTCCGTGTTGGTCCACAGAACACACCACTGCAATGTGTCCCACCAGCCCACACCAGGGACCTGCTCATTTACAGCATCTCTCACTGGTTTTATCCGTTTATCTCACTTTTGATTCGCTGGTGCCACCCTGCACTGGTTTGTGAGAGCCAAATGTGGCTCTCTTTCCCACTCTGCTTAGTGATATTCTGATGGTACATTTACCTCCATGGGGTCACCAACTGCTACACAGCAGGTTGTTGTTGGTGGAGAACCAGTGGACACATAATCTCTGCACACCACTTCCTCACTCATCCTTCCTGGCACCCCTGCTGGAACAAATACCGACACCCTGTCCTCATCTCAGGTCAGCTTTAGGTGGGAGCCAAACTAAGAGACGTACCTACCTACCTCTTGGTTTCGGTGTAAGAGAAAAACACAGCAGGTCACATTTGAGAATTACTACCACAAGACTTGGTATGAGACAGTCCCTTAAAAAATGTCTGTCCCTTCCCCTCTCCTCCCTTTCCTTGGGCAAAGGGGAGACTCCAGCATTTTCCAGGACACCTGCATGGCAGGCTTTCTGTATCAAAGTCAACTCCCACTCACTGGGCCATGTGGTCACTTTCCTGGAGGTTCTGGAATGACTTCCTTGGCATATGTCCATGCACAGACTACCCCATACAATGGGCAACAGGAGATGGGCTGAAACTTTACCTGGCATCAGGAAGGAAGCGTATCCATTACAACCTCATGAAACTGAAAACATGAGGGCAAGGCGAGCATGACAGCACCGAGAGTTCTGCCAGCTTTCGTGAATGCAGTGCAGACAATGCCCCTTTGTGCAGAGCTAGGGATGTACACCAGGGCTGGGAGGTTAGTGGCTCTTTCAGGTGCTGTGCGCGGAGGATGGAACTCAGAGCAGGACAGGAAGAGATGAGGCCCAGAGAGACACAAAGGAGAGGAAGAAGGAAAATGCAGGGATGGGAAAGGGGTGGCTTGAAAGAAACTGTGAGGTGCCACCCAATATCCATCTTCCTTTCCTATTTAGTAAGAGACCCAATTTTTAATTTGGTGCTCAGTGACGGACCATGTGACTGACCCAACTTCCCTTGCAGTTGGGTGTAGCCCACATTCTAGTCAATGAGCTAAAGAGTACAAGTTGAATGAGGAAGGCCCCTGAAATGATGTTGGTTCATCTGACTCATCATGCTGTTTGTCCTCCTCTGCTTTCTCCTTACACCAGCCCGGGATTTGGTTGTGACAGCAGGAGCGCCAGCAGCCATCTTGGATGGTAGGTGGACCTGGAGAATGAAGCCAGTGTTGAGGATGATGGAACACAAAGACAGAAGGAACTGGGGTTCCTGCTGACAACATAGCTAGCCTTTGATTGTTACCTCAAGATGTCTCGGTAAGAGAGAGACAGACTTCTTGCTTGTGTCAGCCACCGATAATGTGCGCTTTTCTGTTACATGCACCTGACCTAAACCTGACTGATACAGGAGGTGAAAATGAACGGGAGGACTCCAGAGATGGGAGAGTGGAATGGAAAAGTAAGATAAGACCTATGGAGTGAGTGTGAGTCTCAAACTGCAAACTCCGGCGGTAAGAAACACCTTCTTTATGCCTGATTAGCAACTTTAACTTTATATCAAGGCCCCCCACTCCCAGCGTGGCAGAAACGTCATTTCTGTCACTTCAGAGCCCTGTCTCTTCTTGGTGCAGAATTGCCTCAAAGTTCTACAGGGTGAGACTGACAGGCAGAATGCACTGCTGTCCTCTCTCCAGCGGCACCCTGGCATCTGCTGACACGCCTGTTCTGTCTGGCCTTGGACGGTGTGTCCTGCCCGGTGCTACAGGTCCTCCTCTGTGTCTAACCACCGCACCTTTCAGGACCGCCAGCTTTCTGTGCTCCAGCAGTGTCCCTTCCCTGAATTACTCAGGCCTGGGACACTGGCTGGGTCCTTGGCAGATGCCTATGTGCTCCCCAGGATAAGGATGCAACCTTTTGTTTTCAGATGACCCATCTCAGTGTGCGGGTCCTGCTGTCCCTTCTCCAATAGCACTCAACTCTCTTGTGGGGTCAGGAATGCCCAGAACCCAAGCCGGCTCTTCCCCGCCGGTCCCCATACTTCCTCACACTGCCGCCCAGACTGTTGGAACTTTATAAAGGGCAGGGGGTACACAATAAGATAACCTTTCTCTTTCATTTTATATTATTCTAAATTTTTAAAAACAGATCGAGTTGGGAACACAAAATCCTCAGAATTATCTGCCTGGTCCTCAGCACAGCCTTTCCCTGGAACAGTCAGAGCAGGTGGCCTGGCTGTACAGAGCGGGGTAAGGGCTGGCCACCACAGGAAATACTGCAGAACCATAGCGTCCACTTACACCTCAGTTTCTCCTACCCTCCTGAGAAGGGGAAGAGAGACCCGGAGAGGAGCCGAAGAGTATCAGTGTCACAGGCATCGGAAGTCTGTATTGGGAATGACAGTGGGCATGCAGTTAAGAGACAGTGTGATTCACAGTGTTAGCAAAGAACCCCCAAAAGGGGAGTCCTGTAGTTGTGCCCTCTTTTCCCTCCATGTCTAAGCCCACAGCAGAGGCCTCACTGCTCTTAAGAGAGGAGGCTGGTCTCAGCCCCCCTTTCAGTGATGGGAAAGGAACACCCTTCTGGGGATGCCCAGGGATGACAAGCGGCCTGGGCCCTTGAACAATGGGGGCACAGCCAGATTTTCTAGACCCTCTAGCCAGGTAGAGAAGCTCATCTGGGGAACATGGCCTGCTCAGAAAGATAGCACTCACTTCTTAAATAATTTCTTATTGATAAGATTCAAATGAGTCAGCCTGTGGCCCAGGTCAGAGTAACTGATGTTTGCTCAGAGTCACCAATGGGCGCTGAACCGAATGGGTAAAGTTTCATGAGGAACAGCTACTCACACGGTCTCAGAGACTCTTCCCACCATATGGGTGTAACTCATATGGAGGGAAATGGTCATGTGACAGCAGAGAAGCCTGCCAGACTCCCCCCCATCAATGTTAGCAAGCTTCATGTCACCTGTGAGGGCACCGGCGGATACAGTGTGCTCTCTGATACCGAGCACTGAGGAAAACACAGCACTTTCTGTGACACTGTTGCCAAAAACATGTAACCTGAATGGAATCAGAAGGAAGCAGCAGACAAAGCAAAACTGAATGGCAGTCTCCCACATAACTGGCCTGTTCTCCTGAAAAATGTCAGAGTCACGAAGCCTATAGGAATGAATGAGGAGCTCTTCCCAGCCAAAAGGGGCTGCATAGCCAACCATGACCCAAAGCAATTTGGCCCTAGGTTTGAGCCTAGACCAGAGAGGAAAGGATATTTATAAAGGACAATATTGAGGCAAATAGCCCCATTTTAAAGGGGGCCTGGATTGGATGGTGGTATTCGTCTCAATGTTAATTTTCTAATTTTGGTAACTGTATTATTTGTGTATAAAAAGACTTGCTCCCAGGAAATAAACACTAAAATATTTAGTGATAAAGGAGCATATTTTGTTTCTCTCTCTTGCTCTGTCCCTCTCTTTTCTTCTCCTCTTCCCATCCTGCCTCCCACTTCCCTTCCTTCCTCCCCTAAAGCAGCTGTGCTAAAATGTGCATCAATGGGGAATCTGGGTAAAACGCATAGGGGAGTTATCTCTGGCATTATTCCTGTGAGTTTTCTATAAACCTGAATGTATTTTGTTTTCTTTTTTCTCTGTTTCTTTTAATCTGTATGTATTTCAAAATTAAAAGTTACCCTCCCAGCTCCTACTCCACGATGACTGAGGAATGTGTGAACTAGGACCTAAAAGGGGCCTTAATGAGTGTGAAGTCTGACCCTCTCTTTTTACTTCTAAGGCCCTAAGATCCTAGAGATGTGCAGCCACTTAGGTCTGCTGGACCCCGAGCCAGGGCCTTAGCACCTGCTCCCCCACCGATTCCCTCCTTTGAATCCAAGCCCTGCCACCTCGTAGAGCTTGGTTGAGCTACTTGCCCTTTCTAGCCCCCAATTTTCTCATCAGACAAATGAAAGGATAGGGAGGTTCCTTGAGGAGAAAGCTGAGATAAAGTCCCAGCCCAGAACTTAACATAAGACACACCCACTAAATGCTCAATCAGTATTACTACCAAAACTCCAACTACTCTACTGTCCTTATTAATTATGCCCCAGCTCAGTGGCCTGGATTTACAAAAGAGGAAACAGACTGATGTAGCTGTTAGAATGTTCCCCACTTTAAGAAAGAGAAAACTCAAGGGAAAGTACTTTTTTAGTTAAAGGAAAGATACCATTTCCTGTAGTAGGAAGTCTAGATATAAGATGGGTCCCTGGGGGCTGGGGGCGTGGGAAGACTCATCCAATGGCTTATGACGATACCAGGGATTCAGGTCTTTCCTGCTGCCCGCTCTGCCGGCCTCTGCTCCACCTTGGGTGCACTCAGTATCCCCCGGTCACTTTTGCAGTTTCAGCATCACATCAAACAAAAACAAGACAGGAAAGGAAAAGGAAGCTTCTTTTTGTGTCACTCTTTGAGGGTAAGGTAAAAATTCCTAGACTCCCGCTAGACGTCCCACTATATTTCCTTGTTGAGAATAAATTCATATGCCCAAGGCTGAATCAAGCATGGAAGAAAAGACTTAGCATGTCTATATGTAAGTTACATTTGCTTGAAAGAAATGGAAACCTCATATCACATATGAAAGACAGAAGTTGACTTTCACATCTGGAAGTCTGGCCGGGCTGCCCAGGAATCTCTTCTTACTAATCTCCTCTATGGTTCTGTCCCGTATTGCTTCACGGCCTAACATGGCTGCTCCAGCTCCAGTCCTCCAGCCTTTGTGCCAGCAAGAAGAAAGAAAAAAGGCAGCAGAAAGGCAAAATCCCTTCCCATGAAGAACACTTCCAGAAATTGTATGCACCACATCTGTTTACTCCCACTGGGCATAACTTAGTCACACAGCCTTACTTAGCTGTAACAGAAGCTGAGAATTGTCTTACTCTGTACAGCTATGGGCCCAGCTAAAATCTGGGATTTCTATTACCACAGAAAATGATGGGGTGGTGGGAAGCATGGATACTGGCCACCAGTCATCTATGCCACACCATGACTCCATCATAGGGCTGAGGAGGATCTAGCTTCCCTGAGACTATGGCTGTCTCATACCTGTACAAAATCAGGGAGCTGCTAACATGAAGATAGGGAACAAGTGTTGGATAGGAAACAACAGGTTCCTGACAGTATAAAACTCCTATCACTTCTTCCCAGGTTACCCATCAATAGAGATAAGCACACCCAGTTTTAAAAAGAAGGCCCCAAAAATAAAAAAAAAGAGCAGGTATTCCTTTTGGACTCTTCAATGTACCACAGCTTCCTCCCACATAAAGTCTATAAAGCGTGCAGCAGGCGATCGCCTTACTCATGAGTCGGTCACGTGACTTGTGTTCAGCGAGAGCCTGAATCACTCGTGAGACTGAGAGCACAGAACATTGCACCTCTGTCAGATGAACTGGGGGGAGGAGGTGCCATTATCCTGAAAGTCATTTGTATTGTACTAATCCACCCTCGTTTGCCAAAATGATTCATTTTTAGTTCTCACAATCCTTCTTCCAAGAATAGCACTGCATATGTGTGTGGCAGGGTGGGGGCGGGGGAGAATTTTATCTCCCCAAAGCTCGACAATTGTGGCTCTGTTGACATTATTTCTAGAGCTCAGAAGGAACAGAATTCCTGGGATAATAGAGGCTGTGATTCCATGACGACAAGACCCCTTAGAAGAAAAGGCACAACCGATTCGACTATGCAGATGTTTTACCTACATATTTAAATATGGTGTATCATGGAGGTCTCATGAAGAACGCTCCAGATTTTAATATCTGGCTAGTCCATTTTTACAGAAGACATTTAAATTATTTTTCTCTGTCTAACATCTAATTCTTCAAATTTTGGTGACAGAATTTCCCTTGGAAAACCAGCTTGGTCCACACTGAGCCTAACACTGCTTTTGTCTTTATGGTAGACATGTTACTTAGACTGGCATGTGGAACACTGTATTCTCTTGTCCAGCACAGCTGGTTCATAATTGATAGAACACACTGGGTCATCCAGGATGACCCATTATATGGTTTTTCCCAGAATGGTAGCAAAGATAGAGGCTCTGTTTTCTGAAGCGACTTGACTTGGGTTTCAGAAGATACAAGTCTAGAGTGGTTGGGTGCCACGATGTAAAGAGAGGCTACGGCAAAACAGGAGGGTTTCCTAGTTTCAGTAGCCTGTTGGTTTCTGGTATAACAAGCATTCCTTCACTCTGTCATTTTAGCAAAGTAGAGCTAAGCAGTGTAGAGAGCTCGAGTCCTCATGTCATATGTTGAGACACTAGATCTACCATTTCTGAAGAAATCCCTCTGAAATCTTTAATTTGGTAAATTAACATTTTTACTGAAGTCACTTATACCTGAGTCCCTGTTACTAGCAATCAAAAAAATGCCAATCAATATAGCCATCTCAATCACTGACCTGGTATGTATGACAACAGGATACAGTCTGCTCTTCCTGAAATGCTCCCTTCTCCTAATTCTGAGTGTCCTATGCTGAACTTAACCATGGGCATCTCCAAAGCTCGGTTTTTGGTCTTCTCATTTTATCTTTCTCCAGTCACCTTTGAATAATCCATCTATTTCTAGTACTTCAAAATTCACCTCTAAGCTGATGAGTACCAAGTGATACCTGGTCTAATTTTTTCAAATTGTGAGTAGATATCCATTCAACATGACCAATGAATAACAGAGACAAAGAATGCCTCAATGTGTGCAATTCAACGTTGCAATCAAATGAAACTTATGACAAGATTAATTTGCCATGAATCTGATGAAAGTTAAATCACAGCCTTGGATGTGTGGAAGAAAAAATTATTCTGACACTTGTTCAAATGGCAGGAAGACTTTAGACGATTGTGATAGGTGTCAAGACTATTGCAATAAGGGAGAGAGACTGGCCTTAACTTCACTCTAAATACAGTAATGATGGCTTGGGATTTATAGCCAAGGAGCAGAGGGAGAGAGGAATATTACTAAGAGAAAACATCAAAGGTACATGAATTCTTGCTAATCTGATTTAATAAGGGTCTTGCTGAAGGCAGGCCAGGGTAATCAATTATCAAGGGGTTGGGGGGTATGGAATTCTCTTTAAACTGACTTAGCAGGCTTCTTGCTGAAACCAAACTCAGCAGTCCAAAGACAAGAGCCAAGGATGAGGCGTAGTCGAAAAGAGGGCTTAGAGGAGACTTTGTCAATGGTAGGTCAGATTAGGTGTAAATGGGGAGTCTTCAGAAAAGATGAATGAATATTGTGGGATTACAGTTTTCCCCCATTATGCATGGAGGATACACTCCAAGACCCTCAGTGGATGTCCGAAACCATGGATAGTACTGAACCCAACATATACTCTGCTTTTTCCTATTTATACACACTTACAATCAAGTTTAATTTATGAGACACAGTAGGAGATTAACAACAACTAATAATTAAATAGAACTCTAACAACATACTGTACAGTTGTAATAAAAGTTATGTGACTGTGTTCTCTCACAATATCACATGATACTGAACTCACCCCTCTCCTTCTTGTGATGACACGAGCCAAGAAAATGCCCACATGCAGAGGTGTGGTGAGGGGAGTGACGCAGGTGCTGTGACCTAGCGTGGGTCTGCTGCTGAGCGTGTGACATTCGTCAGGAGAGTCATCTGCTTGCACCACAGGTAAAAGGAAAACGAAACCACGGTAAGATGAAAGTACTATGTTTCTACCCACAGCAAGTTCTGAGTTGTTCTCCTCCCCTACAGCTTCATTTCACTGTCCAGAATGGCTACTCTTCAGCACAGAACGCCTACATTTGTATGGAGCCACAGGACCAGCTACGCTTCTCCTGGCCTCCTCCCTGTGCCTTGTCCCTTGTCCCTGCCCTACCCCTTCCCTGAGGCCCCTGCAAGGGCAGCTGGCTCTGTCTAGAACTCCGTCTTCAGTTCTATAACTCTGAATCATCCTTTGGCTCTCTCCCTGCACCTGGGTTGGTTTCCTCCCCGGGCCAGGGGTGCTTCACCAGTGTCTCTGACTAGGACACACCCCCCACCGGGATCAGATTCCAGAGCACTAGGTAAGGCTCCAGCAGAGCACCCATCACAGGTGCAATGTGCACGGTTTAGCTGAGTGTTTGGGTAATGTGTGGCTCCCTCAGTACCCTGCGGGCTCTGAGAGGGAAGAGACTGGGTGCCTTTGCTCACCCACATGTGGCCCACATCAGGCATTTCACACGGATTGACACAATAACCTAGAACCGGGAGGTGCACAGAAGGAGGCGGAACGGCCGCTCTCCAGCTTTGAACCCCTCCATTCAGAGAGGAGGGTTGAGACAGGACTCATGTAATTTAGCTGCTCGAGAAGGAAATCATGAGAGCTAAGACCAAGCAGAGCGGCCACAGGCCCCTCTGACAGAGGGTGGCCCCTGCTGACATGCACCCAGTGATAGTCTTGGCCAGTCCCCCTGGGGGATGTGGAGCCCGCTCTTCAGATTCCATGCCCTGCTCTTCAGAATCCGGCAACACTGGGCCGAGGTACTCCCCTGTGTCTTGTGCGTGGGGTGTGGGCTGCAACAGGAAAGGGGGAGATCTTAGCAGGACATGACTGCCGGCAGATCGGCAGCAGACAGTCACTGAGCAAGATCTGAAAGGTGTGGAAGGCAGGGCATGGAATCTGCCTCACCCCTTCAGCCTCATAGTGCTGACAGCTGCTGAGTTTCCAGCTCACCACCCACCCCGTGCCACCTCTGTGCCGTTCCAGGCCTGGTTCCGTCCCTCCCACACCTCTGCAACCAGTCCTCATGTTAAACTCTCCTGTAGCTACAGCTTTGAGCATGACCTCTGCTTCCTGCTGCGCCTTGACTGGGGTCACCTTAGGTCCCCCTGCAGAGGGTGGGGAATACCATACCACCAATGTCAGATGGCTGGATCGTGATTCAGGACTATTGTGAGACCTATCCAGACCACTGCAGTAGGGGAGGGAGCCAAGCCTCAACTCTGCTCCAAATATATTTAAGACAGCTGGGGCTTTAGAGCCAAGGAGCAGATGCAAGGAAACATTTATGGTGGGGAGGTCCACTTATAAGGGACAGTTTCCTTGTGCCTGGAAATTTCATAATTCTGGCATGATGTCACCCTCTGCTTCACCCAACAGAGGAACACCGCTCTACAATCCATCCAGATCCTGCCTTTGGAGATAACTCTGATCGTGAAGCCCAGCTTCAATGGCTAAACTTACCTTCCTGCGAACTCCCGTAGGATTTATTTATTTATTCCCGTAGGATTTATTGCCAAAACTTCTGGAAGCCATTTATCTTATCTTGCTTTGTATTGTAACTTTATTACTTGGCTCTTATTCTTTTTTCTGGTTTTTAATGGGTACACATCTCACAGCCTCAGAGTGGATGTGACAGCACTTCCCTGCATTTATCCTCTCTACCTTTCGCAGCACACTGCCTTACAAATGGGCACGTTTTGATGAAAAAGAAAAAAAATGATGAATTAAAGAATATACAATTTGGAAACTAAAACATCAATCCCATCAATCAGTCTCCAGAGGGAACTGACTTTTCTACCTCTCTTTTTTTTTTTTAACTTAGTTATACTTGGAAGCTAGAAACAAATTAGCATTCAACATTAGTACGTGCCTTGCTCTATCCATGAATTTGTCCTCTGTATAGGAAATGATACATGGTACTTCTCCCCCTCGTTCTAACTCAGGGGGCCTGTAACATGAGCTGGAAATATGAGGCAATTAACCATGTAATTCAGACAAAATCGCCTGGAAATGTACTTCGTAAGTAGGTACACAGCCCAGTAATGGAAGACTTGAAAAATTCATTCATGATAGATACGGAATCATTTATTAGCGGAAGCGTGGGATGTGCCGGGAACATTTCTAATCTGTTAAAGTCAGCATCTTGCAGGGAAGCAGGCTTGATGACACAATCCCTCGTGTTGCCACCCTAGACACAGCATCTGGGAATGAGATGAGGGGACCCTGCCTTGTGCAGGGATGGGAGGGCTTTGTATTTTCAGTGCTGGTTCGGGTTCTGGGTGGCAAGTGATAGAGACTGAATCGCACAATCAGGCCAAATTAAGGAAAAATAAAGAATTGATTGGAAGCCACTCTCAGGAGTGGACAAAAAGCTGGAAATAAGGCTTTTGGAAAAAAAATAGAACCAAGAAAGCTCTATGTTCCCGGGTAGCAGGAACTAAAACTTGGACATTTTCATGTGAAGTCCCAAGGGGACCTGCTCTCCCAGCAACCCCCACCTCTGCCTTAGAGGGTGCCAGTGTCAGGCTAAACCTGCTCCAGATGCTTTCTCCTGATGTTGCCCTCTGCCATGTGCCTTAAAATGGGTTAATTATATGCAGATTTGTATGACATATTGGTGGGTCTTTTCAGCACTCATTCATCCATTTAACAAGTATTTCTTAAAAATTACACAAACCTTGTAACAGGTATTATGGAGGACTCAAAAGTAAATTCATTATAGATTCTACTCCTAAAGGAGATATAGGGAGATAAGTATTCAAGTACTTGTTAGATGGGATGAAAGGCTGCATACTCATTGGGATCTTTTTACTACATGGAACAGAAACCAGTCTCAAACCATCTTCAGAAAGGAGGAGCAACTGATCCAGATAAAGGGAAGTCCAGGGGCATAGCACTAGCTGATACGCGGCGGAGGCAGGCACCAGATGGTGAGGTCAGGACCCAGTCCTCTGTGTGATCTAGGCTGGTTTTGTTCTCAGGGAAGGTCTCTGCAGCAAATCCTATAGGCCCCGTACACAGCCCTTCTACACTTAGCATGGCACCCAGGGGCAGCTCCTGTGAGTCTCATCAACCTGGAGCTTTCTCTGGCAAGGAAGCTAGTTCAGGCTGTTGGCCAGGGAACTAACAGTCCTGGGAGCAGTCCTCAACCAAAGAAGGGAGAAGTAGTAGACTCAAACATGATTATCTTTGGAGGCGACAACTCTGGGCCATGGTCTCTGCTTTTCTCTAGATGTCTCCAATAGGATTAAGCCCCAGTTGCTTAAGCCCCAGTTGCCCATGGCAATATCCCGCTCACTAATGCACTTTGCTTGGGCTTACTTCCCCTTTCCTATCTCACTTCTCTATTCTCCTACCCATGCCCTTCAGGAACACCTGCAAATAAAGCTTTTGCACATAAACCTTTGCCCCAGTCTTCTTCCTGCGGGAGCCTAGCCTAAGACAACTTTAGTTACATAGTGGCAAAATGGCTGCAAACAGCTGTAGGTTTGCAAACTGCCAGTATCTGGTCCAATGCAGAAACAAGCTGCCTGCAAACACTTTCATTTAAAATAGGGAGTCTGGCTCTCAGGGTTCAAGGCTGGCCCCATTTTCACCCCTGGGTTGAAATACACCTATTGACCAGGTCTGGCCACCTACCCAAAGGGAGCCCCAGCAAGCTGGAGCTACATCTGTTCAATTGCCACGGTCTGGGGGAGGAAGAAGGATGGATTCCTTATTAATAATCAGGACGCCTGTACCAGGTCTTTGCTGTAAGGATCATTAGCAGGTCAGATCACCAGGTGTTCACAGCATGTGGGCCCCCAAACAGGGATAAACAGCTCAGATGAACACGATGTAGGTTTTGGTTTGGTGGGGGAGGGTCACATGAGTTTAATGCTGAAATTCCACCTTCTGAGTCTTCCACACTGAACCCCTTTTAAATTAGCAAGAAGCTCAATAATTTTCTTTGTCACAATAACCCTTTGTTTTGTGTTTTGAAATATCGTGTCATTCAAATGCAACAGTGTGCAGTTTGAAGTAATTAATTCTTTCTCCCACTTTAAAAATTAATAATGGCATTACTGAGTTCATGTTCTTCATAATAGAGAAATATACACTTTCTTGTGGTTCTCAGAAATACAAGAAAGAGCTTCTAGTCCCTTTTGTTCTTTTTTTTTTCTTTTAAGATTTTTATTTTTCAGTAATCTCTATACCCAATGTGGGGCTCAAATTTAGAACCCTGGGATCAAGAGTTGCATGTTCTACTGACTAGGCCAGCGAGGTGCCCCTACTCTTTTTAGTCCCTAGGAGCTGAGGGACCCTCCTCATTTGGTGGTTGAGGTCCTCCGGCATACACACAATTTCAAAAGGATACTTGCTAGCAAATTGGACCATTTCATTTATATTAGTAGACTTCATGGCTTGGTAAATTGTCCTTCAGGTCACATTTTGCAAGGGAATTCCCCATGCCTCATTATTAGAGCATTTATAGACTAAAAGTGATTTCTCAGAGAGTATATATTTCAACTCTTACCTAAAAAAATCTGACATGAAGTAATGTACCCAGATTCTTATATCCACCCATAAACCTGGGATTTTGAGCAACTATTATGTGCAAACCTATATTCTATACCCTATACTCTAGGGTCTCATGGAAACTAAGTGAATAAAAGGGAGAAGTTCTCTGTCAAGTGGAGAGGCAGACAAAACATCATAATAAAAAACGTCACTGGTTTCTGGTCCAACATGTGAAGAGCAGACACTGTCACTTTCACCCTCACTGCAAAGAAAAAAGGTGAAACAAAATGAAAGTAAGCAAATCTAAGATCTAAGGGGGAACTGAGACCCAGGGAAAACGGCTGGCCCCAAGACCAAAGTGACAGACAGGTGGACACAGAGAATCATAGCTTACTGAGAACAGAAGGCCCAAGACTGTGGCCAGTGAGTAGGAGCAAGCTGAACGCTAGCTGACAAATTGCTGGGACCTCCACGGGGACCAGCCAGAGAGTTAGAAATTCCTGAGAGGGTCCCATCATTTTGTGAGTCTTACCAGGGGCCTTACCAGGATCTCAAGTGAAAGCAGGGAAAAATACCCTCACGCTTGTATGTCAAAGGGGGAAAGGGACCATTTTGGAAAGCTTATAGTGCTAAGCATGATGAAGGTCATAGAATGACTGTGAAAAAGCCTCAAAGAAGGACCTTGATGGAGGGGACAGCAGGCACCACCAAGCCATGGGGTGAGAAAGAACTCGGCCTGTCCCCGGGACTGGGAGGAGTCCCTGTAGCCAGGGAAGGTGATGGAGGGGGGATGGGATGGAGGGGACTGTAGAGGAAGCAAGGTCAGAGGGCTCAGGGTCATGGGAGGGAGTCTAGTCTCCATGCTTCCTCTAAGAACTTCATTCTTCATATACAAGCTTGAATGCAGATGAGCTGGGACATGAGACCAGGCGGCCCGGCTCCAATCTCATGCCTACTTCCTACAGCCCTGACACATAGATGACTAATTCTGGAACGTACAGTCTTGAAAAAAATAGATTCAGAAACAGGCAAGATTTTCAGCAGCCTCAAACCATGAAGCCTCCTACAGGTACACAGAAGGAGTGAAACAACCATGTACAGTTGTGTAGTGTGAGTACAGACTAACTATTGTCAAGTTCTGGCTCTGCCACTGACTAGGGTTGCAGTCTGGGACAAGTCACTTTACTTTTCTGAGTTTCTGTTTCCTCTTCTAAGAAGAGGAAATGATAAAAGTACCTCTAGATAGAGTTGTTGAGGCAATTAAATTAAATGGGATGAAGACTGATTTTCCCCAGTGCTGCTCATTCCCAAGTTTCCTAGCTCCATAAAATGGTACTATCTCCCATTCAGTGTAGTGGTTCAAGACAAAATGCTTAGTCATCCCTGATTTGTTTCCTTTCCCCAAATCGCAAATCTATCAATAAGCCCATATGATTCTGTTTCTGGAATACATCCCGAATGTGTGCACTGTGGTTTCTCTCCATTGGCCGGATCCTAGACTCAGACACTACCTTATTTTCCCTGGTCTACTGCAATGGCGTCCTATGTGCTCTCCCCATCTTCCTCTTGTTTCCTACAATCTACTCTTCACAAAGCAGCCATTTGTAATTGTTCAGTGTAATTACGTGTAACTCCTTAGATTATATCCATCCAAAGGCTTCACAGGGCATTTAGAATGAAATCCACAGGCCACCTCTCTATTATTGCCCCAGCCTGTTTCTCCAGTCCTACCCACCTCTTTGCCATAGAGGTAGATATGCATTCCATTCTTAACATTCCATGACAGCCCTGCCTTGTCTTTACATGATAGAGTAGACTTCCTGGTCCTTGAACTTGGGGCTTGGACATGAGATTTGCTTTGGCCGGTAACATGTTAGTAGTTATGATGCGAGAAGAGCCCTGCAATTACTGTGTGCTTTGGCGCAGCCTCTTGTGTGTGATCATATCCCTGTGGTCTGCCAGGAGAAGAATGTGCCCCAGGTAGCTACTTGCTCAAGGACAGTGAGGGAAGCTGTGCAGCTGATTTGAGCCCACCCTACAGCTGGGAGCCAAGCCTAGATAAGTAGTGCCTGAGGCAGAACCATCCTGAAAGACCCCAGAACAACAAAAAGAAATGACATGCTTGCAGTTATAAGCCACTGAGTTTTGTGGTAATGTTGGAGCATTATTGCAACAAGAGCTGATGAACAGACTCAGATCCTCAGCTTTCTTTTTGATTTCTGCCAGTTCCTTGCTGTTCCCTCTGTTTGAAGCTATCCTCCTTATCTGGAACTGAATTTTTCATCCTGGCACTATTGACATTTGGGGCTGGATACTGGTTGTGGGGACTGTGCTGTGTGTTGTAGGATGTAAAGCAGGATCTTGGCCTCAAGCCACTAGAGACCAGTAGCCCTTCCCTGTCCCCAGCTGTGGCAACCAAAACTGTCTTCAGACATGATGACATGTGCCCTGGGGTGGGCAGAATCATCCCTGATTGAGAGCCACTGGTCCAGACTGGGCATTCCCTAGATCTCCCTGGACATACCTCTTTATCATTTACTTCCCACCTTTGAGATCCATGACGTTGCTCGTTTCTTCCTTTACTTATTTTTCTGCCTCTCCCTGTCACTATCACAGTGAACCTGGCAAGTGAGACAGGCACCCTAGAAACTGATTCTAATAAATGAAGGTTGGAAAGCATCTTGTCCACTGTGTTGACTGTAGAGCATTATGCAAATTAATTATAAAAGTAATAATAGAGAGAAAAGTCATCAGAAACAGATCCACACAGAATCTAGCAGCTGGGAAGTTTCTGATGCTGTAATTTCCCCTTCTGCAGCTGCTGTCCTCTGAATGTTGGACAGAACTACCATCAGAATGAATGTTCTGGAGCCTGAGCTGGGTTTGATTGACTAAGAAAGAAAGAGCCCTCATTGGTCTTAGGATATCTTTAGAATGGATTTAAACAGCAAAATAGTTCAGTGGACGTGATTTAATTTGTTTCCCCCAAACAGCTGTGCCCCCCACTGATATCACTGGCTTTGTTTGCATATGAAACCTTCAAATAGCCACAAGTTAATAGATGGGGGAAGACGTGTCAGAGTAGATGAATAGGGGTGCCAACCTGTTTCTTAATAATTAATTATGCATGGAATTTATCATCACCCTCTGCACATCCTCTTCCTTAATAACAGTTGACAATGCCAGTTTTCCCACTGGCGTCAGCCCATCACAGTGAGGCTTCTCTCTCTTTCTCTTTTTTTTTTTTTTTTTCCCCCCTTAAATGAAGACATCACCTAAATACAGAATCAGTAACATCAAAGGGTTTGCTCTGGCTTTTGGTAGTTCCATGGATGGAAAGGCAAAAAAAGGAGGTGGGGGAGGTGGCACCGGCCCTTGGGGCCCAAATCACACTTTGATCTGCGAGTTAATGAGACAAGAAATGGCCCATGCTGTTCTGGGTAATGGCAGTCAATGAGATTTGGAGCAAGGAGACAAAGACAGACAAGGTCTTCCTGGATACCAGCCAGGACAGACCTGCTTGGACTCCATCTGACAGGACCCGAGACCCCATGGTAGATTCTCAGAGCCTTACAATTCCTTTACAATTTTCCTAAAGTCTGATTTAAATTCCATGTTCCAGTCTCAGCCTATTTCACCTCGATCTTGCTTTTCTCGAAGCTGTGGAAAGTTGCTTCCAACTAATAATACAATGCCCACTGACACCAAGAAGCTGTAACTAGTTCTACCTTGACATCCTCCCACTGCTCCTTAGGTCCCACCCTGTCTGTCACTCTGCCTGCCTAGTAGCCATAGTTCAGCTGAGTTATCCTTCCCAAGGACATCTGGCACTGGCTCAGACTATCTGAACCTATCCCTGCAGTACGGAGCCCCACAGAAGGCAACTGGGTCACATTCTAGCAAAGTGCCAAAGAAGAAACGACAAGCAGGGCAGATCCAGCCAGCAGACGTTTTCTTTGGCCTGTGGGATTTTTTTTTTTTTTTTAACAAATTGGAAACTTCACTCAAAAACCAGATTTTCCATTCCTCTTAGAAAACTGGACCATCTGGCCACATTGGGCCTGTGCTCCTATAAGGCGTAGACCAGCTAAAGCTGAGTAGCACCCTCTTCAGATGGGGCATCTGCTCGACCATTGTTCATATCTTTTTATTATTGCCCTCATTTTTCGTATCTCCTAGTGCTGGGAAGCATTTCAGTTGGAGAACCAAAGATCTCAAAAAGCAGGAGGAGCAGCCCCATATCCGCTCTGTTGCAGCCTGTTTGCTTAACTTACTAATGGAATCCATGAAAGATCCTGTATCTGTTATGGGCTGAATTGTGCCTCCCCCCCCGCCCCTCCCCCACTGCCCTCCTCCTCTTCCCTGCCCCACCACATTCATACGTTGAAGTCCTAGCTCCCAGGACCTCAGAAGATGACTGTATTTAGAGGTAGGGTCTTTCAGAGGTAATTAAGGTTGTATCAAGTAATTAGGGTGAGCCCTAATCCAATATGACTATGTCCCTATAAGAAGAGTAAGAGATAGCAGGGATGCACATGCATAGAGAAAAGACCGTGTGAAGACACAGCAAAAAGGTGGCCAATCCTCCTGCTAAGTGGGGGGACCTCAGAAGAAATCAGCCTTTCCCATGCCTTGACTTCAGACATCTAGCCTCCAGACCTGTGAGACAGTTAATTTCTGCTGTCCGAGCCGCCAGTCAGCCTGCATCTGGTCATGGCAGGAGCATACGGAGGCAGTCTCCCATCAGTGAAACCTGCCACCCCCGCCAAAAGTAACTCTTCAGGTACTTGCAGACCCAGAGTCTCCACTAATGAACAGTTTTCCTCTATAAGGTGATAAGTTTCCTTCATTTTACCCAGGCTCCTTTCTTGAACTTTTAATTATATTTTACTACAAGCACCACATTTGAAGGCTAATAAACTAAGGAGAATGAGTCAAAGTCTTGGCAAAAAAAAAGGCAAGTCAGAAATGGAGTCAAATATTCATCCTCTCTTCAGGGCTGGGTTGACACATCTGAATACTGTAGCTAGAAAATCACCGATATCCACATCCTCAGAAAATATGAACTCTCTGTCTGAAAGAGCTCAAGGGGGTATTTAGATCATGCCTTTCCAATGGGGACCCTATGACAGCCAAGAGAAAATTGAATCTCAGATGGAAAAGCATCTTACTCTTTATGTACAACTCACGCATATACATACAACACACAGACGGATCTACACTACTTGTTTTAAAATTTCATGGGAGACTCATCAGAGAAAAATGCATATGAAAGCTATTTGGAGAGGAGGATGATAAAAATGGTTGAGAAACATTGACTTATATGTTTGGTGTGGTGTTAATACTCCTTTCTTGGAAGGCACTGTGCTTTGGGTACTTTGTTTTCAGGTCCTTTGCTCGGTGATACTAATATGGACAATTTGGGGGATTCCTAAGGAGAAAAGGGATCTTCCTTTTCTACTCTTGTGTAAATCAAACACAGATAAAACTATTTAATCTTGCTGACTGAAGGGTAAGGCTAACAAAGAAGGAACTGGTGAGGGTCTGGCAGACACAGGTGGATGTCTGCCTGACAGTATCCCCTCCACATCTGTTTTGGCAAAGGAGCTTCCCAACATGGAAGCTGAAAACTGGATACTTGTTTTCTCATACTCCTTTGCAACTGAGCATAAGCATGTGACCCAAGCCCAAGGGATGCAGGCTTCTAGAAAAGAGGCTCTTAACCAGTAAAAAGAGTTTCAAGAGAAGAACAGCTCTGTCTCTCCTTCAGTGGGTTGCTCTCATGTCCCACGTGTTGCCTGACACTGTGGCAGCCTTCTTGTGGCCGTGAGGAATCAACAAGCTAAGTGAAGTGAAAGAAGCAAGAGCTAGAGTCACTGAGGAAATGAATCAGGGAGGCAGAAAAAGTCAAGAGAAAAGAGTAATGAATAAAACTGACATTTCATAGCTAAAACTTACAAAGCTAAATTTGGGGAACAAGTGATCAAGTACAATAGACCAAGAGAAAAGTAGAAGAATAAAGTCCTGGGTCTTAGTCTTGGTTCTAGTACTATACAGATGGGTAACTTTGGACAAATTGTTCAGCTTCTCTAAACTTTGGAGTTTCTTTCTTGAGAGAGTTTGTTGATCTGCATTGTTTTTTTTTTTATTTTTTTTATTTTTTTTTTTTTTAAAGATTTTATTTATTTATTTGACAGGCAGAGATCACAAGTAGGCAGAGAGGTGGGCAGAGAGAGAGAGAGAGAGGAAGGGAAGCAGGCTCCCTGCTGAGCAGAGAGCCCGATGTGGGGCTCGATCCCAGGACCCTGGGATCATGACCCGAGCCGAAGGCAGAGGCTTTAACCCACTGAGCCACCCAGGCGCCCCAGAGTTTGTTGATCTGCATTGTTGATTTGGCTAAGCTGGAATGACATTTCCTAGGATCCTCTTCCCTGTGTGTATCTGGGTTGCTATTGGTAAATTAATTAATTTTAATTAATTAATTTTTTAAAAGCATGAATTTGGAAGGGAGAAGTGAAGCAGCAGCCCATGGCTGCTCTTGGGCCATTATGCTTGATTAAGAGATAGATGAAGCGGTACCAGTAGTTCTAGCTTGGCTTCACTTTCTCCTACCTGACTTCCAACTTCTTCCTTCTTCTTCCTTTTCTTTCTTTTTTTTTTTTTTTAAGGTTTTATTTATTCATCTGAGAGGGGGTTGGGGGGGAGAGAGAGCATGAACAGGGAAAGGGCAGAGGGAGAGGGAGAAGCAGACTCTCTGTTGAGCAGAGAGCCCGATCTGGGGCTCGATCCCAGGACCCTGAGATCATGACCTGAGTCAAAGGAAGATGCTTAACCAACTGAGCTACCCAGGTATCCCCCATCTCTTCTTCCTGACTGCCATCCTATGTACCAACAATGGCTCCACGCCTCTCGTCAGACTCCATGATAACAGCCTTCTGAAGACTTCATACCTGGTTCTCCTTTGCTGCCTGCACTGTGGCTATGGGACATACCTGACTTCCCATATTCCCTTGAAGATTCCTGCCTATTTTCCACCTGTACCAGCTCTATAGGGTGACTGGTTCAAGAACTGATTCTTGCTGACTTTACTCTGATCCTCCAACTCTACCTTTTGGACCCTTAGTTGTTTGGTTTTTGGGTTTTTTTTTTTTATATTTTATTTATTTAACACAGAGAGATCACAAGTAGGCAGAGAGGCAGGCAGAGAGAGAGGGGGGAAGCACGCTCCCCGCTGAGCAGAGAGCCCGATGTGGGGCTCGATCCCAGGACCCTGAGATCATGACCTGAGCCGAAGGCAGAGCTTAACCCACTGAGACACCCAGGTGCCCTGGACCCTTAGTTTTCAGCTTCTCCCACAACTGTGTGAAGTCTTCCTCAACTAAATCCTTTATTCCAAAGTATTCACAGTGGTTGTGCTTTCTGGATTAAACCCCAAGTGATACAAGAATCAAATGAAACATGAATCCAAAGCAATGTCAAGAACTTAGTAAGTTAGTAACAATTATTATCAACATTCTCACTATTAATGCAAAAGGCCTCCGAGACACTACTTTCTAATTGCTTCATTATGCAGAGAACTAACCTATGATCCTCCCAGGTTAAATGACTTGCCCAAAGTGATACAGCTCAGGTGTGACCCAACAAGCACCAGAATTCAGGTCTTCTGATTCTTAGTCCTATTACTTTTTGCAGATCCTCGCCTGCTGCCCAAACAATCCTACTATTCTGGTTACCACACAATACAATACCATCGGCTGCAAATAGTATAGTACACAATTCTAACTGGCCTAAACCACATGTAGGGTTTATTGGCTCATGTAGCCAAAAAGTCAAGATAGAGGGTTGACTTCAGACATATTATCATGACGTGAGTAGGGCTAAGCTCCAATTTTTCTCTCATCTCTTTCAGTTATGTCCCTATCATGGCTCTCTGCTCAGAACTAGAAATAGCCACTGCAGCGCCCGGCCTCATACTTCCAAACTACAGCTGTCTCAGGGAAGAGAGAGTCTTTGTAAGCCAAAGGACTGAGATTCAATATGATGGGATGGCTGTGGTCCATGTCACATGCCCACCTTCACTGAATCTCCGTGGTGGGAGAAGCAGACTTGGCATGCAGTGACTAGCTCAGTCTAGGTCACGTGCTACAAACCTAGGCCTGGTGTGATCAGAGGTGGGTAGGAAGAATCAGCCTTGTCAGAACCACGTGGATCCACTAATTCAAACTAGAGGTGGGAGTAGGAAACTGGGAAGTGACTTCTGGGGAAGCAACACCTACAGTTATTACATTTCTTGCCTTAGTATCTTTTCCCAGTGATCCTTCCCAGGTATCTGGGATGAAGCCAGATGAGCACCATTTCTAAAAGAAATGCACAGTCGTAAGTGATGTCTTTAAAAGCAGTGCCCTGTGAGTAAATCTTTATGATTATTTAGTTTAATCTAAGATACACATCAATGTGAGGCTCCTGAGTCACATGGATGGTGGGGGCATTAGGACTGCATCCGACTCCTGGTCTGTCCTATTAGTTGGTTTAAGAAACAGAGTGCCCTCAACCTCCTCCCAGGGTACATCCCACGGAATGGAAACGTGGGATGAGAAATCTGCCAGGATATAATAATTCTGTCCTTTCGGAGAGTACAGACCAAGGAGAGAAGCAAGAAATTTGTCCTGTACCTAAAAAAGGGATTCTCTGTGGGTTTTTGTTTTTTTTTTTTTAATGGCTAATCTGACCCATAAATAATGTAGAAGGAGGTGTAAGAATCTTGGGTTTTCAGTTTAATGTTCTGATAATTATATATGCCTGGATAACCACCATTCAAAACAAGGTATGGGACATGTTTATCACACTAGCAAGTTTCCTCACATCCCCTTGCAAGTCAATTCCAGACCTCTACTCCAAACCACTCTCTGATTTCTATCACCGCACATTAGGCGTTTGTCTCTTCTTAGAGTATACACAAATGGAACAAGACAGTATGTGTCTGGCCCCTTTACTTACAATGTTTTTTTGAGATCCATTCACATTGTAGTGTGTAGCAGTAATGTGTTCCTTCGTGTTGCTCAGTAGTATCCAACCCTATGGCCAAACGATGATTTTGTTTATCCATTCTCCTACAGATAGACCTTTACATGGTTTCTAATTGGGCTATTATGAAAACAATGCAATAAACATTCTTGTATAATTTGTTTTGTGCAGTATTTTCATTGCCCTTGAGCAGACACCTAAGAGTGGAATTGTTGGGTCATTCGGGTGGATGTATGTTGCATTTATCAGAAACTGTTAAGAAGTTCTCTACCAATGGTTGTGCCATTTTATGCTCCCAGAAGCGTATGAGAGTTGTGGAATTGGATTCCCATTTCTGACAGAGGCTGGTGACACGGTTGGTCCCCAAAGATCCATTTCTTCACAGGTGAGAAGGGGAATGATACCACATGGAAACCCAGCAATGGCAGCTTTGGGGTGAGAGAAGTGTGCATCCCTAGGTCTTTTGGCCCCCACCCCCACCCATTCTTGCCTACTTCTGCTGTGCTCTGTATCATAGGAAGCTCCCGGCCTCAAGGCTCCTGGTTGGTTGTGGCTACTAGAAGGAGCTGGGTTGGGTGTGGCCACTGGAAGGAAGCTGTTGTGAGTTTGGAAGGTGAAAGGGATATGGCAGATTCTTTCTCTTATTCTCTGTGTCTCTTGCAATGACCATATGTCTTTCTTGGCATCAGCTTGCACAGCATAGACATGGCCAGCTCCAGCCTCTGGTGGGTAGCTCTAGCTCTTGGACCCAGGTAACACCACTGGCTTCCTTGCTCTCTCTAGCCCAGTAGTGGTAGCATCTTCTTGCTGGTGCAAATCTCTGGGTTGCCTCTCAGTTCTCTGTCCCTTTCTTCTCAGCCCCTTCCTTCATCTGAGTAAACAGTTTCTTGTGTTACATTGTTTTTTGCTCAAATACTCTGAGTGGGTTCTGTTTTCCTGGTTGAACCCCAACAGATACACACAGCATCAAGGATTAACAGAGACCATTTTGAGGCCAAATCACATCTGAGGCCTGCCAGGCAGATTTATTGTCAAATCCTAGAACTGCAAAAATAGGACAACCTTCTTCAGAAACACCATCTGGTACCACAATATTCCCCTAATGTCTAGTCTAAGTCCCTGCTGTGACAAAGTTTGCATCTGATAACCAGACAGAACCAAGTCACTTGGCCACAGGAGTGAATGTGAACGTTGGTATTAGTGCATTCATGGGCCATGTCTTAGAACTGACAGAAGCCATAGTTATGTTGGTGGGAGAAGAAAGGGAGAGTTTGGGAGGAAAAGGGATATTTCTAAGCAGCTACCATAATTGGATGGTTTGACCCAAATTCTAGGTTGTCAGGCCACATGCTTGGCTTTCAAGGGAGGCAGTCATTTCTGCTTCTCCTCTGCTTCTTTCTTCAGGACTCAAAATGATGCCTGCCAAATAGGAGATACTCAGTAAATATTTGCAGAATTGCATTTGCTCATTCATTCATTTGTTGAATACTATGTAAGTACTTGGATGATTTACGAGTCTTGATTGCAAGTGACAGAAAGCCGAATCACACTGATTCAAGCAAAAAGGCATTATAGTAATCCACGTGATTAAAAAGTCTAAGGATATATTAGCTTCAGGCATGGCTAGATCCAGGTGCTCAAATGATGCATCAGGAGTTGCTAGCTCTCCATTTTTCAGTTCTGCTTTCCACTGTGTTGATTTCATTGCAGATAAACTTTTCCAAGGATAGTGAAAAGGCTTCCCATAGCGCCCAAGTGACATCCTATCAGAACCATAATCATAGGGGAAGGAGAGGACTTGTCTTTTTAAATACCTTTTTGTGAAAACCTAGGACTCATCACTCACCAACTCTGGTAGTTCTGGCTTGGGTCTCCTGCCTCTCCTTAGCCAGAGAAGGAGCCAAGGTGCTTTGATTCATACTCTCTCCAAGACTGTCTGTAATGGGGGAGGGGTGGTTTCCCAAAGGAAAAACGAGGAGCTACTGTCAGAAGAAGGACAAATGGAGGCTAGACAAGCAGATATGACAAATGGTCACTATGAGGACGTCTGTAATAGGCACTGTGGACCAGGTGTAAATGCAGGGAAAGTTTCATAATCTCTCTGTCCTCAGATGCTTACACTCTAGCAGAGAAGCCTGGTGGGGAGCGAACACCAAGAATCAAAGACATAAATCTTATCGCACTGCAAGTATAGGTCACAAGAAGAGCAATCTCCTCCAATGTTTTTCATAAGTTACTATTCCAGTACCCTAATGTCCTCAGATTTGGCCAGCCTGGATGCCAGGAAACTAGCTCTGTGTCCACACTGGACGCTCAGAGTTTCAATGATATCTCCCAGAAAGCTCCACTGGAGCTATAGTCTGTAACAGATTGTGCAGCTTACTTGAAATACCAAGAGTCTCTGGGAGAATGGACTGTAAACAATTTGGTCCCATTGTGGCAAGGAGCAAGAGGGCACAGAATGGAAACTGCTGGGCTGAAATGCATTCTGGGAAGTCTTCCAACTTTCAACCAGGTGGGAAGAAAAAAAAATTCATTTTTTCCAATTGAACTTTTTTATGTTCACACGATTAGTTTGACTTGAAATCACAGGCAGTGATACAGAGAGGTCCCATGTACACAGCTCCCCGGTCTCCCAATGATAACATTCTGCAAAAGCAGCAGAATATGAGGACCACGTTTCTGACATGGATGCCATCCACACACTGTATTCTGATCACCCCAGTTTTACTTGGATTCATTTGAATGTGCATCTGTGTATTTAGTTCTACGCAATTTTATCCCATGTGCCAGACAGCATATCCAGCACCACGGTGGAGATAAAGAACAATTCCACTCTCACAAGATTCATCCAGTGACTTAATTATAACCCCTCCTGAGGAGCTCATCTTCCCTCCTCCCTAACCCCTGGCAACCACTGGTCTGTTCTCCATTTCTATGATTTTGTCATTTCAAGAACATTATGCCACTTTTTGAATTGGCTTTTCTTCACTCAGCGTAATTCCACAGGGATTCATTAAGTTGTTGCATCTTCGGTGGTTGGTTTCCTGTTATTAGCAAGTGGTATTCAAGGTTACAGTTGCACCACCCAGAGAAAGATGTCAGCCTTCTTTCCCGTAAAGCTGCTATGAACTTTTGTGCATGGGGTTTTCTGTGAAGGTGAGTTTTCACTTCTCTGGGATAGATGCCCCAAAACCACGGTCCGCTTTGTGCTGTAGCTCACCCATATCTGTGCCTTCCTTGGCGTGACCTCCTCCCCGAGGAGACCTCACTGATGCTAACCAGCTCAGGTGTTTCCCAAGCATTTTTAACCACTCAGAGCAAGCTGACCTGGATCACTCATTTGCTATTTCCCAACATTCTCATTGAAGGGGTACTGCCTTGTGTTTTTAAGTGTTTTCTTTCCCCCCGCCCCCAGTCCTACAACACCCTTTTGCTTCCTTTCTTCAGCTCAAATGTTATCTTCCTTCCAAGCAGTTCTGTCCTCCCCATCTGAATGCTGGTCCCTGCCAAGTATCACTGTATCTTCTGCACCTTCTGCCCTGTCACACATTGCGTTTCAGGATGGCAATTCCCCGATGCCTTTATTCATGCCCCCAACACATTTTTAATTACCTACTACTTTGTGCCAAGACTGAGGGAGACCTTGGCAAACCGACCAGATACAAAAACACAATCCTGCCTTCATGGAGCTTAGAGTCAATGAGGTGAAAGAGATCAGAGAGGAAAAAATAATAAATGGAGCAATTAAATAAACCAGAGAGATACATATTGTCATGAGGGCTCTGACGGAAATCACATGGCACCGCATGAGTCAGTGACATGAGGGAGGTGCACAGTGCTACGTGAGGTGGTCAGGGAAGGCTACTCTGAGGATGTGGTATCTCATCTAAGACAGCCCTAGCTCAAGAACTCGTGCGCCACCACCTTCCTCCCAGTGCCTGTGACAGACCTCCTTCATCCATCTGCACACAGCTTCAGAATCCTTCTCAACACTCTCCTGAGGAACACATGAAATGAAACTGTCTTGCCGACTCGACGGAGTAGTCCTTCAGTGTACTTGGGGGAAGAATGAACATACCATCCTCCAGGAAGAAAGGACACATATTATGGAACTCATTGAATCAATGAAGAAATAGATCCAAAGGTAGCCTTCTACTTGCCTAAAGCCTGAAAACCAGCCACAGCAGAATAATGAGCAGCGTGTAGCCACCTCAGGCACAAACGTAACTGTGCCACTTTCAAACCTACGTGGCAGCAAAGTTATGTGGCCTGCTGGATGAAGTGCAGGTTCCTGGGCCTTGCCCCAGAGATTCTGCTTTGCTAGGTCTTGGGTAGGGCTTACATGGCTATATATGCACATATATTTCTGGTGATTCTGATGCAGGGGATCCATAGGATCTCACTACTTCCCATCTCACTACTTCTCAGTGCATTAAGGACTTCCCCTTGGTAACATTGATCACAGCTGCAATTGTAAATAGCAATGCTGATTAAAAACCTCTTTACCAGGGTGTGAATAGGGAATCTGTCTGGTTTTGTTCATGTTTGAGTCCCTAGGACCTATGGTAGTGCTTGGCTCATAATAGTCATTTAGGGGATGTCTGGGCACTTTCGCTCCTACATAGCTCTTCAGTCCTCCTAAAAGACCTCTTTCCAGGGGTGCCTTTTCTGCCCTACTGTGAATCCCCATAGCACCCGGCTGTCCCTGTCATCACATGTATTGCAAAGTTTCACCATTGGCTGGTTTCTTGTCTCTATTTCAACTCACCCATTCCCTAACACACCAGGAAGCTCAAAGCTCCTTCAGAGCAGGAGCCATGCCTGTTCTGTTCATGCTTTGTCTCCCCGTGACTTGGCTGGTGTGCAGTCATTGCAGAGTCTGTGCTGAGCTGAGCACTCAAGATAATTCTGCCAGTCTGCCCTGGGACTGGGAGGTGGGGTGGTTGGGGAGGGGAGGATGACCCCTGCGCAGCACCTCTCCAAGAGACTGACTGTAAGAAGGCTGGCCCCTAGCTCACTCTGCAGGGCAAAGGCTCCTGTTGTGCCAGCGATTACTATAATTCGAGCCACTTCTCACTCAAATCCCATTGGCTGATAAGAGAATGAATTTAGAGCATTGTCTTTCAAAGAATATCTTTATTCAGTCCCTGCCAATTTCCTATTCAGTCCCTGCCAATTTCCTACAATGCATCGCCCTAATAAGCCCTGAGACCCAGAAGCCAGAGGCAAACAGGTGCTCCAGAATGGTCAACCTTGCCATCCCAGGCAGCCCTTGAACCCACTTTCTCAGCCTTCACAGTCAGATCTCTGCAGAATAATAAGACCCACAAATCTTTTGTCTGGAAAATTATCTTTCCGTTAACACTGGAAGCTGTTACCATGGAAATAAAACAGCCTATTAGCCCAAATCTACCAAAACACGGGAGCGGCCCGGCTGCATTTCCGAGGCCCTTCATTAATAAGGAGAAAAGCAGATTAACCTTTAAGACAATTGACAAGAATGGCCACAACTTGCTGGATTATGATTTCCATGTTGAGTTTATCGGAGCTAATATCTCAGCCTGGAGCGGCCATACTGGATGGGGAAGGAATAAAAGATACCACTCAGTCTGAAGATTCAAATGCCTGCCTGGTCTGGCCTGTGGGTCTCCGCTGCCCCCAGGGCTCCTTTTGGCCCATGGATTCCTGGGGAAGGCTCCTCCCTCGACTGGGTCTGCTGGAAGGAGGGCAATTTTCCTGTCTCCTGTGGCGCAGCTGCTGAGAGAGGCAGGGCACGGCAGAGGGCTCCTAGCAGCACAGTCAAGATGCCAAACAGAAGCCGGAGACAGATGGAACTGAACCCAGCCTGGCCTGGTCTGCCTCCTGCTCCCTGAGACTCCCCGGTGCCAAATCCCAGACATGCAGGCTGCCGGGAGAGGCAGCAAGGACTCTGCTGGTGCCAAGCAGGGGAGTTTGCAGCCCTCAGCAGCCCGGGGCATCCCAGGGCCAGGCAGCCAGCAGAGACTTAATCCCTGCAGTGCCCTCCCATCTAACCACAGGCAGGTGGGAAGTGTCAGGGTCTTGACAGGTGTTCCAGAGAGACTCTATCCTCAGGAAACTGACAACAGTGCACAGAAACTTGGGCTGTGCTTTACAACGGCTCACAGATTTCTGGGGATTTCTTTTTCATCCTGTTTTTGCTTCCAAATTAAATGTAGAAAGAAATGTGTCCCTGTGAGTGCTGGTCATCATTATATCACGAAATACATCCTGATATCCACCCCCCCCCCCCCAGGTATCTTTCCGTGCCTCTGGTGACTGACAGTAAGGAAATGAATAAAAGGCACCTGTTACTGTCAGCAGTGGCCTCAGGGTCAGAGACATGAGGTATGAAAAAGGCAAGGTCTTCTGTACGTCCTTCCACTCCCTTTCAATAGGAGTGGCACAAGTTGTATGGTAATGTTCCCCCTGAATAACTACCATCAGGCAGCATCGGTGATTGCTTTAGCAAATGAGTCTCAGATCCCAGTCCTTTCAGACAACAGCAGAGCCTTCGGAGGCCCAGATCCTCTCCATCTGGTGGCTCTACCATTTCCCAGGGCCTTGGGACGCCCTACTGGATCCTTATATCTGCCTGGGAGTTGATGAGGAACAGTATGGAAGACCTGAGTGGGGGGAGAGGGGCAGTTTCCAGAGGCCAGGTCTCCTGCTCTCACCCCATTGGCCAAGACTAGGCACAGATTCTGCCCCTAGAGGTAAAAGGCATGAGAAAACTCGCTAACAAGGTGCTGGGGTAGGAGAGGGGACCTCAGGTATCAGAGATATAGCAAGAGGCTCTGACACAAACACTGGGTCCCAGCTGATGATAACAGACCCTCACCTCCCTATATTCACTGTTGAGCTTCTACCTATAAGAGTAAGGGGGTTCCTAGCTTTTGTGCTGTCCAACATTACCCAAGGTGTATGTCATGGAATTCAAGTCCTGCAATGTGCTCCTCAGAAACTGGCTTCCTTGAATAGATATGTTTGGGAAATAATGAAAAAGACATTCTGTTTGGGCATTCACACCATACAATGGAATAAGAAAGGCTCTGATAAGTCCTTTCAAATAAGGACTTCAAATAAGGACTGATAAGGCATTTCAAAAATCTTTCTTTAATTAAAACATGCCCCTCATTTACCCAATGAATAGACTTGGTTTTTTGAGATGAAAATTGAGTAACATTTCCTGGAGTTAATGTTCTAAGTGATATACTTTAAGAAAATAGACCTAATCCAATCCCGTTTTTGTTTTTTTGGCATAGAAATGCACCATGGCTCAGAATGAGGACCTGCCTTGCCAAAGATCAAACAGCTTCTGAGGGAGCTGCAGTCTTACACCAGATTCTCTAAACTTCTCACACAAGGTTGTGTTTCCCAGGAACACAAGATCAGCAAGTATACGCTAAGCTGCAGTGTAACTACAGCATTTCTTAGTGGAGGTTTCGTTCGTTTACCAAGTAAATGAATAACTCTGCCTCAGCTTTCTCACCTGTAAAATGGGATAAGATTGTACATTTAAAACACTTAGCCCAGAGAAAGACACTGGGCTGCAACTGGACAAGCATGGCCCCTGTCCTCATGGACATGACCCACCACAGAGGTGACAGACAGATAACTACAATAATCATGAACTGTGAAAGTGCTAAGCCGAAATCACCCAAGAGGCTGAGAATAAGCAGGTGGTGAATGAGCCGTGGTTGGGGTATAATGTAATTAAGATTGTGACAGTTCTGATTTATGGGTCTTTTCCAACACCACCGAGCAATTCTCTGAGATGCCAGCTGGCTGACCTACAATTTCACTCTGTTCTGACAATACCTACCTGGTAATAGCATCAGATCCCACAGGTTAAGGGCTCGGTCCTACAAGACTGCCCTCCTGCCCCCATTTAGAAGCTAGTGGAAAGTCCAGATTGTCACCTGTGCTTCTGAACAATAGGCTATAGATCAGAGGTTCCAATGATCCCCTCCTAGGGTTTGATTAATTAGCTAAAGCAGCTCACAGAACTCAGAGAAACACATCACTAACAAGATTGTTGGTCCATTATAAAAGGAGCGTCCCCATCCTCTCCAGGCACGCCAGTCACCCCAAATCTCCATATGCTCGCCAACCTGGAAGCTCTCCAAATCCCTTCCTTTTGGGTTTTTGTGGAGGCTTCATTCACAGGCATGGCTGATGAAAGCACTGGCCCTCGATGACTGAACTCCATCCGCAGCACCACCACCCCCATCCTCCCCACCCCGCCCACCCCTCCGCAGAAGACCAGGCAGTGGGACTGAAAACTCCAACCATCTAATCACAGGGTCTGTTCTCCTGGCAACCAGCCCCCATCCCTAGGTGTGGTCCCAGAGCCCCCTCATTAACATAACACAAGACATCTTTATGGCTCTCATCACAGGAAATTCCAAGAGTTTTAGGAGCTCCATGCCAGAAATGGGACAAAGACCAATCTATTTTTCTCATTCTAAATCACAGTGCCACTGGAATATTTGGAAATTTTCAGATAAAACACGTCAAAGAAATGTCCCCTTTGCACCCTCATGCACTTAGGGCATGCCTTTTCTCTTTCTACTGCTCTCTGTGAATAGGGTTAGTTCAGGAGGAATGCTCCAGATGTCTTCGTGCCGGCCATCGCAACCCGAGCAGTATGGACGTTTGCTCAGATAACCTGTCTTGTGCCTAGTATGATGTTGCACAGCATCCCTGGCGGCTACCCACTAGATGCCAGAACTATTTTGCCCACCTCCTGCCCCTACTTGTGACGACCAAGAATGTCGCCTGTGGGACAAAAGTACCTTCAGGTGAGAGCCACTGCCTCATGTCCACTCAAGCATTTCATTGTAGAGATGGGAAACAGGGACCATAACATTACCAGACCTCCTCTTTTCTCCCTCCTCATCTGCATCCTTCTGGAATGAGTGGTGTACCAGCTTTCCAATCAGAGCAGGTCTGGAGGAACTCGGTCTGCTTCTCTCTCCTCCTTCCCATGCCCCAGAAAAGTCCAAGTTAATTTCCAGCCATCCTGCTACAATCTCTCAGGAGAAGAAAGGAAAGCTCCTTGGTTTTGCATTCCAGCGGCACAGCAACCCGAGCCCTTTGTGTTTCTGACATCCTGTTTCTGATTTCTGTGCTAGGCTTACAGTAGGGAATAAACCCTTCTTTGAAAGCTCTGGGGATTCCAGAGAAAATCAGTCAGTAGCCTCTGAAGAAGAGAATGCAATCCAAGGACTCATGGGTAGGAGATACTGGGCCCATCACAGGGTGTGCAAAGAGAAAGAGTGACAGGATGAGTTGTGTGCATGTTCACAAGACATGGCTCTTCATTGCCCATGTGTCTCTGCCAAGTCACTTGAACAGAGGCTGCTTCCTCGCTTGTAAAAGGAGAGCAATGCTGTCCTTACTAGGGACTGCCATTTAGGTACCATGCCGAGGATAACATCCTAATGATTCTCGCCCTATATGACTCAAAAGAATCACGGTGAGCGTTACATTAGATCATGTGAATTTAAGGGCTTTGTGAACAGCAAAGTGTTGTAAAAATCCAAGGTCTAATTAGAGTTACCACCTGGTTCAGATATTTATTCCTACAACTGAACAAACCTCCAGGAGGCAAAATAGTGGTTAAGAACACGGGTTCCAGGGACGCCTGGGTGGCTCAGTTGGTTAAGCCGCTGCCTTCGGCTCAGGTCATGATCCCAGGGTCCTGGGATCGAGTCCCGCATCGGGTTCCTTGCTCAGCAGGGAGCCTGCTTCTCTCGCTGCCTCTGCCTGCCTCTCTGCCTGCTTGTGTGTACTCTCTCTCTCTCTCTCTCTCTGGTAAATAAATAAAATCTTAAAAAAAAAAAAAAAAAAAAAAAAAAAGAACACGGGTTCCAGAGGCAACCAGCCCTGCTGTCAAAGCCTGGACAAGGCACCCTGGCTGTGTGACATTGGCCCTTTCAGTCAACCTTCCTGTGTGTCTGTGTGCTCACATGCTTTTCACAGAATTTAATACGTTCATTTAAAGCACTTGCCATGGGATCCCCACGGAGTGACTCCCCACTGACACACTTTCTGTGTATTGCTCCATCCCAGAGGGAGGGAGGGAGGGATCTTCAACAAGAAGAGGACAAAGCCAGGGTTGAGAGAGAAGGGAGGTGGAGGGAATGGGGGAGCCTGAATGTGCCAGTGGAGGGGGAAATACCCCAGATCACAGGAATGATTCTGGGACATTCCGACTCAGAAGGCAAGGAATAATAAGTCTTTGCGTGTGCTATGCCAAGTGTGATCGAGTGCAAGAGTCTTGCCAGTAACTCTTCTCAAACTTCGCATCTGTCTCTACTGCCAGGATGGGCTCCTTGCCCGTGTTACTCCGTTTGTGTTGTACCTGGGAGGCTGGGGCTAATCCCTGGGGTTCTTCCTGTGGTCAGGCCAGCCCCCACCCCTGCACACGCACGCGAGAGTGCGCGCATGCACACACACACACACACACACACTCGCCATGGGTATTTCTACCTCAGCCCAGCCCTGCTACCAGGCAGTCTTGCCCATCCACTGGAAGAGGCCAAGGAAGACGAAGGCAGGTGGCAAGTGTGCCTCAGAGAACAGTGCCCTCAAGCCTATCACAGTATGAGAGTAGAGACATTTGTGCTAACCAAAGACACTTCTGTAGGTTTCCAGGTTCTTGCTCTTTAATTCAGATCTCCCAGGTGGCCCTCTCTTGTGGGGAACTCTCTCCTCTATCTTACAGGCAAAGATTTGAGTACAAATAGTTTCTTTGCGAAGAAGCACAAATGAGGGGATGGGGCAGTGAGGCAGAGAAGAGAAAGATGCCAGTAGAGGGCACTGTTAAGCAAGGTCCTGTTGGGGACAGTTGGGGCTCATTCCTTCTGAGGAGCGCTGGGAGACTGTGTGGATGATGCCTCAGAGTTACCCTACCTGAAGATGCAGGGCTGGGTCTCATCCATCCATCATACTGGCTGAGGGTGTGTCCTAACCCACTGGGGCTGTCATATCAAAAACACAACAGAATGAGAGGCTTATAAATGGCAGAAAGTTATCTGTCATGGTTCTGGAGGCTGGAAAGTTCAGGATCAAGGTAGGAGGGGATTCCGTGTCTGGTGAGAGCCTGCTTCCAGGCTTACATGTTCTCCCATAGTGGAAAGGGCAAGAGAGCTCTCTGGGTTCTCTTTTATAAGGACACTACACCCATTCATGAGGGGCATACTTTCCTGAGGCCTCACCTTCTAATACTGTCACCTTGAGGGCTGGATTTCAGGAAACACAAATATTCAGTCTATAACAGACTGCTCCCAGAGTACTCATTCTCTGCTCTGCCTGGAGCATCTGTCCTATGGGGAGAATGCCCAAAGCAGAGTCCCAGTGGCAGCCAGCAGTGGCCTTCACCAGTAGAGATGACTGTCGAAGGCATACAGTGGGTCCCCTATATTGTTTGCTCCCCTTTCCTGAAACTTCCCGAACCTCAGGGCCCTAGACACAAGCCTGGCATTGGCCATGGCAGTGGGGGAAAAGAGACATCAGGAACCCCTCCCTCTCCCCAGCCTCCCTGGGGGAACCATGTTGAACCTGTTGAAATATTGAAGGAACTCTAAAAAATATGTGGAATCCTCTAAGGAACTTAGAAAACATAAGTCACAGTTCTGTTTATTTGATGCCTCTCTAACCATGGCAAATTTTTCATCAGGAGAAAAAATTAAAACAAAGTAGAAACTATGAGCACTCTCTCCCAGGAGAAGCCCAAAACTCATTTTTCTCTCTGTCCCAGCCAAGCCCCCTCAATGCTTATATTGAAATGTGTTTTAAAAAGCTCTCCTCACCCCCTTCTCCCACCCCCCACTCCCAGTACTGCAGATCTCAGTCGCTCTCTCATTAGACTGGCAGGCTGGGCTGGAGGAAGGGGATGAAGGTTCAGCAGTGTTCTCTGCAGAGGATCTCCCCCAGATCACAGCAGATTGCCCTCTGTGTGAACCTTGCCCAAATGCCGAATTCTCTGAAACTCCCTGGTAATAACAGCACCCACCTCTAGGGGCTCTTGTGAGGACTGAGTGAGATCATAACAGCACACACTGAGCACCATGCGTGTCAAGAGTCTTGTCCTAATGGGGCACCTGGGTGGCTCAATGGGTTAAAGCCTCTGCCTTCGGCTCGGGTCATGATCCCAGAGTCCTGGGATCGAGCCCCACATTGGGCTCTCTGCTCAGCAGAGAGCCTGCTTCCTCCTCTCTCTCTGCCTGCCTCTCTGCCTACTTATGATCTCTCTGTCAAATAAATAAATAAAATCTTAAAAAAAAAAAAAAGCCACTGGCAAATTAAAAAAATAAATAAATAAAAATAAAAAAAGAGAGTCTTGTCCTGGGGGTGCAGTGGCGGGCTTCAGCTCCCAACTCTTTCCCTTCTTACAGTTTTGGTCCACTGAGTCTCACTCGATTTTGGTAATTGACTCTCTCAACGGGTTATGAAACCTTTATGCAAAAAACCCCGGGTGGCCTGCCTGTGATTCCTTCACATGCTGGAGCCCCAAGGGGGGACATTGCCGGGAGCCTGGCACATTTTCCCAGGAATCAAGAGAGGGGAGATGATGCTCCAGCAAGGGCAACTGCCCCTTGATATTAGGGTTCATCCCACAATGACTCTAGCATTCAGGAGTCAATGTAGAGAGGAGCGTGGAAGAAGGGGGCTCCATTCCCACCCAAGGGGTCGGTTTCAACCACATCTGCATTATTCTATTTCTTCCTGGATGTCACACTCTGAGGGATGCTGGCACATGGAAATACTTTTGAGATACACAGATCAACGGCAAGGCTGTATGGGACATGGCGTGTGGCTGGAATGTGTGCAGAGAAGGATGGAGGGGGTAGGGGTGAGGCAACCAGTGACATTTCTAAAGCCTCTAATGCAAGAGGCTCAGTAAATACTAATGAAATCGAACTAATGAGAATATTAAAACATAAGGCTGTGCATATCAGATCAGACCATTTGTGCATAATCATAATTTAGCAGCAGGTAGCAGCTCAAGATCTCAGGAATACTAAGCCCAAAATGGAGGGAGAAATTCCCTTCATTAGAAGGCTAACTGCTCAAGCTCTAAGAAAGAGTAAGCTGAAAACAGAGGGGGAAATCCCCTTCTTTCAGGAGGCTACTGAGATCTTGAACCATGGGACTCCCAAACATTGGCAGTGGGGGAAATTACCGCATCTCTTCCCACCCTCTCAGCGCCGGCCAGCATCTGGTGCCCTGCTCCTGGGACGTCCAGTTGTCTTGCTTCTAGCAGCTGTCTCACGGGACCGGGAACCAAGCCGGCTCCTATTCATTCCTAATTCTATTTGCTTTGGCCAAAATATCAGAACAGAGGTGTTAGATGTGGTCCCTGTTTGAATGTAGCTCACAGGGGAGACTGATTAGGGAATCTGAGCAGTGCATGGTCATGAATATTCAGGGAGAGAGAAAAACAAACAGGGTTTGTGGGGCATGGAACTGAAGACAAATAAATACTGAAGCAGAGTCACCGAACTGAGCTTAGGGATCATGGCAGCCACTTCACCAAGTGGACTCCCTCGGATCCCCTAGTAACAAGGTACCTGGAAGATCAAGGCCAGGGGTGTGGCTCTTGTTTGTTGCCCTATTCTCAGTGTCCTGCATGGTGCTGACCCCCAGTGGGAGCTCAATGAAGATTTGCTGAATAAACGAAAGACCAAATATCAGAAGCCCCCAACCCCTTTCCTGTGGATGTTTTATTTGTCAGAAACGGGATTTTAATAGCTATTAAAGTTAAGTGCTATGGTAAGCAGAATTCTAAAACGTAGTCCCCCAAGATTCCCAACCCATTATTCAAACAGGAATCTGGGCCCTGCTGTGAAACGATTTTGCAAATGGAATTAAAGTCCTGAGTCAATCAACCCAATTGAGATTATCTGGGTGGGTTTGACCCAATCAGGCAAGTCCTTTAAAAGCCGAGCTGTCCCCCACCTCCCCACAGATAGCAGAAGGGAAGTCAGAGAGATTGACAACACAGGAAGGATCTGACACACTGTAGTGGGTTTTCAGGATGGAGTAGATGATGGAGAAGCACCCAAGAACAGCTTCTAGAGGCTGACATCAGCCCTGGGCCTACAGCCAGCAGAGAAATGGGCACCCAGTCACACGCCCACAAGGAACTGAATTCTGCCAACACCACGAATGAGCCTGGAAGCTGATTCATCTGCAGAACTTCCAGATAAGGGCCCAGGCCAGCCAACACCTTAATTTTGGCCTTGTAAGATCCTAAGCCCAGATGTCACTTGAGCCCATTCTGACTTCAGTCCTAGAGAACTGTGAGCTAATGAATGGCTGCTGTTTTAAGCTGCAGAGTTCATGGTAATTTGTTATCCAGCAATACAAAACTAATACAAGTGTGAACACAAGAATCCAGAAGTTTCTCTTCTGGCTAACAGTAGAGCATGGTGGTTAGGTCTTAGAGTCATACCTCCTAGAGTCACTTCCCAGTTCAGCCACTTTCCAAGCTGGAAGACCTCGGGCAAACTATTTACTCCCCCAGGGCCTCAGTTTCTTCTGCAAAGTGATGGTAATAATAGTACCTTCCTCTTAAAGTTATAGTGACAATCAAGTAAGGTAAAATATCTGAAGTGCTAACAGCAGTGCCTGGCATGTTATATATGCTTTAAGTTCTTTTGTTATTGTTTTGAAAAACATTGCTAGAATCTCCCTACAAAGCCCAGGACCTGGGGAAAGCTGGGTCCACAGACCCATATGGCAACCGTCATCTGAAGCTGCCCTTTCTACCCCATCACTCCTGATTTTCTCCTATCCAGCCATCTTTGCTCATGTGTATTTCCTGTAGGCTTTTGGGCTTGCAATCCCAAATCCTAGATTGATGAGTTGGAGAGTCAGGCAAAACCTCAGTTCCGACCTTCACCTGTGAAGGCAGGCCAAAATCCTCATTCATTAGCTGAGTGGGCACAGCTTTCTCCAAGCCCTATTCCGTTTTTCTTTGGAAAGATTTAGAGGGCTGGCTGGAGTTTGGCTTGAAAGGAAATGCACAAGGACTCTTACGGGTCTTTGAACTGAAGATCCCAATGGACGAAGGAGAAGTGGCCCGTAAGTGCTCTTGAACATCTAATCCATTTGGGGCTGTCATTGCCTCCCCGCTTGATAAAATAAAGGACAACATGAAGCCTGTGAAAGTTGCCATCCATACCTCTGGTGGTCTCAGAGTCCAAGCCCACTAGATGCTCAGAACTGTGAATGCTGGCCGCTCAAGGGCCCTCACACCCCCCTCTCCTGTGGTCCTAAATGATCCCATGGTCTTGGAGCCTTGCCAATAAGCAGGAGGAAAATGCCACTTCAAGCCTGAAGCCATCTTTCTGTCTAGCTCCAATTAGCCCAGAGCATTTGTGGAAGCTGTGTGTGTGAGAGACCAGCCGCAGGGCAAGCAAAGTGCCTTCCAGCCGGCGGGCAGATGGACGGGAAGAGGGCCAGCATTTGTGTTCAGTCCAAAGAAGGGCCTAGGGTGGGGAACACAGGCAGCTCCCATCCTGTCTTGGAAGGGTAGTCTCTGGAGGCCAGGAGGAAATGCTTCCCTACTATAGTACCTTAGTTTCCCCTCTGGGACTCTATGACCTCCCCAGCCTGTGAAAATGGACTAGTGACAACAAATTCTTCACCATCTGGTTTTCAGCCTCGATTTGGAGGAAAAACAGAGGAGTAGACCAGTTAGCTACAATCATCTTTCTAAACCTCTCTCTCTTTCTCCCTCCCTCCTTCTCTCTCCCTCTCTCTCAGTCTTGTTCCTAGAACTCAAGTTTCTGAGTGGTACAAGAATGTTTTGAAATATTAGTTGATGGTCCTGTTCTTTGTTCTTTCATCCTAGAACTTTTCTTTTTTCCACAGAGCCTTGCTACTCAAAGTGAGCTTCTTGGGCTAACAGCACTGACATCACCCGATTGTTTGCTGGAAATGTGCAGTCTGTTCCAGACCTGTAGAATCAGAAACTGCAACTCACCAAGATCCCCTGGGGATTGATCTGCACATTGAAGTTTGAGAAGCTGGGGCACCTGGGAGGTTCAGTCATTAAGCATCTGCCTTCGACTCAGGTCACAGTCCCAGGGTCCTGGGATTGAGCCCCACATGGGGCTCCCTGGTCTGATCGAGGCCTGCTTCTCCCTCTCCAACTCTGCCTGGTTGTGTTCTGTCTCTTACTCTCTCTGTCAAATAAATAAATGAATAAATAAAATCTTTAAAAAATAAAAATAAATAAAGTTTGAGAAGAAATCCTTAGCCTAGGGGTCTTTCTCTTTAGCCCAGACAAGCCCCTGCTTTGTGGGAATGCAGTTATCATGGAATATATGTTTAAAAAAAAAAAAAAAAAGAGGAAGAGGGGGATGCAAATTCCCCATTCTTGGGTTTAAAAAACCCACTATTTTAAATTCAAGGCAGAAATATTTACATGCATACTTATAGAACACGTATTTCCCCCACTGCCAAATAAACTGAAAGATTGCACCCCTGGGAGAGAGAAGGAGAAGAGGGACCATGGAGGCAGGAGCTAAGTGAGATCAAGAGACTCCAGGTCTCTGGGAGTGAAGCCATCCCTTCTAGTGCCAGGAGGCCACATGGCAGCCCCGTCAGTGCTCAGTTGCCCTTCTCATTGCCATCTGCTGGGGAACACTAACGGACATGCTGCCAGCCAATCATAGGGGAAGACCGCAGCTCTTCTGTGCTCAGAGAATTTGCTTCAATCCCCATCTGACTACCCACCACTCCTGTGAGGCCAGCCCCAGGGGAATGCAGTAGGGGCCCTAAGTACCTAAAGAGATAATGTGGCCTGGGCAAAAAGCTCCACTAGGACCACGCCGGCACTCATGTAGCTGGCTCTCAGTCCCTCGCCAAATCAGGGCTATCCCACTAACCCAACCTATGCTTTTGATTTGGTTTCCCCCTTACATGGCCCTTCCTGTGAAGAGAAGGCTCTCAAGCTTTCAATTTTGATCCTTCAAGGAAGAAGCTGAGACAATGCAGTACACATAAGCATAATAGATGGTGAAAGCTGGGAATTACCTATCATCCATCCATCCATCCATCCATTCTTCCATCCAGTATTCCCTTCCTTTGACAAACACTTATTGAGTGTCTCCCACAAGTCAGGGATCATGCTAGGTACCAGCGTACTCATTCCCAAGAAAATCAAATCTAGACTATGTCCTCAGGTAGCTTACCTTCTAATAAAGAGACTGTCACTAAACACATGACAAGAGTACAGCGTGTGGTTTACTCAAGGTCATGCAGGTAGTGACAGAGTGTGTGTTCTCATAGGTGGTTTAGAGCAGGATTTCTTAGGAAAATGGGGAGTGAAATCCACTTTTTAGAAGAAATAGGTAAGGTTAGACAGAAGCCATATGATTGCCTCTCGGCTTTTCTCTTAGCAAACGGGGCCAAGTTGAATCTGTGATAAGAGCAGCACTTGCCACCACATAAAGTCATATGTGATGAAGTAGGTCCACTTTCTTATTTATGTTAATGGAACCCTGCCCATTGGTTTGTTTCCTTCAGCTACTTATCAGGTACAGAGAAGGAGGGAAACACAGGATCCCTGAATTTGGAAAAAGTGGGAAGGACTACTTCTCCAAGAGATAAACTAGGAGGATGGGTCCCTTTAAAAGTCACTTTTCTAGCGATCACTGACGGTTGTCACAATTTTGCTTTATGTCAACCACTAAGCTAAACCCTACTTGCATCATGTCCTTCAATTCTTGCAACAACTTTATGAGTCAGGTTCTACTGTGCTTGCCATTTTATCGATGCAGACACTGGGGCCTGGGGAGGTTAAACAATTTGCCCAAAGTTGCAGAACTAGTGAGTGGCAGACCTGGGTTCTGGATCCCAGGCTCTACCTGGGATGGGAAACAAGGCGTAGAATTCACAACACAACAGTTATCTCCATCCAGGGCCAGTTTACTAGGAGTCAAAGCAGTGCCGTCAGCTAGGGCCCACACTTAGAGGGGCCCTGCTCCTGGGCGCTAAAGGTCTATGGGTGCCATCTTGAAATTCCCAATAATTGTAGGCTTGATTTGGGGTTTCACAGGTCACTTCTGATGGGACAGTGAAACATGTGCTGTCCTGCCTCCTACGGCATCTCCACCTCTGTCTCCCCAGGATGAGTTCTCTGCTGCCTGCTTCTGTCCCCTCTGATACTCCAGAACCCTGCTTGGCCTCCCCATCCCTGCCTCTGCCCAGTGACTGCAACCACCCCTACCACCTGGCTCCCAGGCCCCACCCAACGTATTCCTCCATCTCCACTGGCTGGCCTTGAGACCAGCACCCAGTCAGGATCCGGTGGCATCTCGGAGCAAAGCAAGACACGATAGGCAATGGCATGTTTGACAGGCCGCTGACTAGGAGTGAGTCTTTTACGCATCCTGATTCATAGTGGGTATGTTCCAGCCAGAGGCTGCCTGTCTTCTGTGCAGAGGGGGTTGGCTTCTCTAGCCCTGGTTGGGACATGGGGGCTTTAGTCTGGTGGCTTCTGGAACTGGGGGAAGCTGCTGGTGGGGAGGGAGGAGTGCTAAGTGTTTGCATTTGATGAGCTGCAGGGTCCCACATGCCCGTGATGCTCTGCATTGGCCAGGTGAGAACTCCCCCTGCCTGAGGGAGAGGGACATAAATAGCAAACAGACACACAGGAGAAGAAAGCCAGAGCCAGAGCCAGAGCCAGAGCCAGGGCCAGACAGTGGAAGAATGGAAAAAGTTTTCTATTTCGGTACCTTCAAGGGCACCTTTTTCTCAAGTTTTGAACAAGAGGCCTTGCATTTTCATCTTGTGCCAAACCTCATTAGTGATTTAGTGTGAACTTTTTGGCTGATGGGATGGAGAGGGCTCCTATCCTCACTGTGTCTCCGAGAGACCCTTTTCTCATTCCTACCAGGAGGGAAAGACCATGCCTTTAAAAGGAGCTCCCCATTTAAATCTCCATGCTCCAGCCTGGAACATTCTGACAGGTTAGATCTACACGTATTCCATCCATCTAGCTTCTTCGAGTTCATTCCCTCTTATTTTATTTAATTTTGAATGCATGTGTTTGAATGTTTACGAGGACTGTTTCACTTGATCCCCACAACAGCCCTACCAGGTACATGGTATTACTATATCGGCTTTACCCAGGAGACGGAGGCTTGAGAAACTAATGAGTTAGCCTGTGACTGAGGATCTATCTGCCACTCTCTGCAGACCCAGCTTTGCCGGGAGACCCCTACTTGGTACTACAGCCTTCCTCCTCATTCCCTTCTAGCCTCACAAAACCTAAGATTCGTGGACTTCCAAACATCATTCTGAACGCATTTCTGAGGTGCCTAGGATCTGCCCTGGACAAGCAGGGAAGGACCAGCTGCTGGGCCTGGGAACAGCTTAAGGAGACAGTGGGAACACGTCAAACAAACTGTCTGTGGGGTGTATGGCTCAGCCAAGACGTTTCAAATACAGCCAGCAGGCAGCGATGTATGCCCAACTGGCCTGTGATTCCCCGAGGGAAGTCTGCGGCAGGTAGACACACTGCAGACTTTCTTCTGTGGGTCTTTCATCGTCAAGAGACACCCTAAGAATGTCGAGGTTATGAGCCCTGGCACCCGAGAGCCATGCTGCTAAGCGAGAGCCGAACAGAGCGCTCTCTGCAAGGCCACGCCAGGATTACCGTAATCGCAGGCCGGCTGCCGGCTCTCTGGCGGCGGTGCCCAGCGCAGGCTGCCAGCTGGCCCTGCTAATTACCTGTCGCCCAGGATGGGGTGGGGGGAACTGGAGAGAGAACTGAAGAGGCCCAGACAGAAGGCACTGGAGTGTAGCAGGTTGGCATCTCTGGGATCCAGGCCGCCCAGCCGGCCCCATGGCAATAGCTCTGTTGTTGCGGAGAATGACTTGGCATGTTTCTGCCTTGTTCTTCCCAAATGGCTCCCTTGTGCGGGCCTGCCTGTCTCCCCTTCAGAGCAATGAACCTCTCTAGTCTCAGGCTCTCCCCAAGGTACCAAGAGAATTGCCGAGGAGGGATTTTTGGGCAGGAGCTCAGAGGGGGTGGGAGCAAGAGGCTCCTTCTGGACCTGTGCTGTCCAATAGTCACTTAACATAAGCCACAGATGTAATTTAAAAATGCCTAGCAGCCACATTAAAAAAAGAAGAAAGGAAAAAGAAACAAGTGAAATTAATTAATAAGAGATCCAAAGCATTATCATTTCCACATAAATGATAATCAACACAGAAGAGTACTGAGAGGGGCGCCTGGGTGGCTCAGTGGGTTAAAGCCTCTGCCTTCGGCTCAGGTCATGATCCCAGGGTCCTGGGATCGAGCCCCACATCGGGCTCTCTGCTCCATGGAGAGCCTGCTTTCTCCTCTTTCTCTGCCTGCCTCTCTGCCTACTTGTGATCTCTGTCTGTCAAATAAATAAATAAAATCTTTAAAAAAAAAAAAAAAGAGTACTGAGATATTTTCTTTGCACCCAGTCTTCAAAATCTAGTGTGAATTTTACACTTCTCCATCAGGGTTAAGTGCCAAGAGCTGCATGGGGCTAGTGGCTACCATATTGGATGGCACAGTTCCAGAGGACTGACAGAAAATATAACTCCAGGGGCGCCTGGGCAGCTCAGTCAGTGAAGCATCTGCCTTGGGCTCAGGTCATGATCTCAGGGTCCCAGGATGGAGTCCTGCCTCGGGTTGTCTGCTCAGCGGTGAGCTGCTTCTCTCTCTCTCCCTCTGTCCTTCCCCTGTTCGTGCTCACTCTCTCTCTTTCTCTCTTAAATAACTAAAATGTTTAAGAAAAAGAAAAGAAGGGGCGCCTGGCCTCTGCCTTTGGCTCAGGTCATGATCTCGGGGTCTTGGAATCGAACCCCGCATCAGGCTGTCTGCTCAGTGGGGAGCCTGTTTCCCCCCTCTCTCTCTGCCTGCCTCTCTGCCTACTCTGTCAAATAAATAAATAAATAAATAAAATCTTAAAAAAAAAAAAAACAAAACAGAAAAACTCTGAGCATATCATTGGCTTCCTTTGATCACATTTGAGTTTTGTCGTCCAACTTCCAGTCTTTCTTTTCTTCTAGGCTTGACATTAGGTCCTGTAACTCTTTGTGTGGGCTGAAGGCCAACAGCACTGATGTCACCAGGGAGCTTGTTGGAAATGCAGAATCTTGGGTTCCGGCCCTGACCTTCCAGATCAGAATCTGCATTTTAACAAGTTCTCTCAAGTGATTTGTGTGTGCAGTGAAGTTGGAGAAGCACTCTCTCTTTCCCTCCCCCTCAGGATTGCATTTGACTTTCACTTCAGTCTCGGGCTCCCTTGTTGCCTGGATCCCCTTGCCCAGCAACTGACCCTTTGGCTATTGCCAAGTGGAGATGACACCTGTATTATGTGCTACTGTCCCTAGGTGCAGAAAGCCAGGGGAGTGGAAATTGAACAACAACAAATGAAACCATTAACCTGGCTCCCGTTCCCTGAGCACTTACTCTGAACCAGGCCCCATGCTCAGCACTCTTCATGCATCATCTCTCTGAAGCTTCATCTACTTTAGAAGCCTGATGCATTACTATACCCATTTTGAAGATGAGGGTGAGAGACTACTGTCCATACACAGCCCATTTCTGGTGGAGTGAGAATTAAATCCTGGGTCTAACCTGATGGGAAAGTCTGTATTTTCAACACATTGAAATGCATATTGTTTTAGTGTATATAAGGTGGCTGGAGAGAGTATTTACTCCCCCCCTCCCCGCCCTTTTTAAGGTTTATTTATTTATTTGAGAGTAAGTGAGCGATCATGAGTGGGAGGGGCAGAGGGAGAGAGAGAGCATCCCAAGCAGAATCCGAGCTGAGTGCAAAGCCCGACACAGGGATTGATCCCACGACCCTGAGATCATGACTTGGAACAAAAACCAAGAGTCAGACACTTAACTGCACCACCCAGACACCCTGGAAGCTCTTACTCTTGCTTAAAAATCTTGTCACTCTGATTTGTTCATTCTCCATGGTCTTTGTCACAATGGCTACTCTACACATTGCTGATCTTGAAACTCAGCCTCAACCACACTTTCTGAAAATGCCTCCTCCTTCTTTCCCTTTCTAAGGGAAGTTCAAAACCATCACACATGAATGACTTCAGGTTCTTCCTTCTCAGTCTTAAAAATCTCTGTGCATCTTTGCTAAGTCTTGACTTTAGCTCTGTTTCATGGCTCCCCAAACAACCCCATGACTTCCAGGTTTCCAGTTGGCTTCAGCTGGGAATCTTTTTGTGGGGGAGGAGAAACACTGCTGAGCCTACAGTAGTATTCCTCAATCTCCCTGGCAATTGGCAAAAATTCACTTACTCTTAGTTCACAACTTGGCATTCTGATCTATAGCGACTCTTGGAGACTCTGTTAATGTGAGTCACTTTCCAGGCTGGGTCAACTCAGGATGCACGGCCCCCAGAGAGATTTGGATGCACAGAGATGAAGAACCAGGTGATACACACAGTTATAACTTGCCATGAGGTTCTAGCTGAGTTGACTGGACTTCATCTCTCTCTCTGTGTGTATAACAAAGGGGCTGGCTGATAGGGCTCCTAACACTTATCACTGGTTTAAAACCCTGCCACCTTAGTTTTAAAGTCCTTAAGATATGGCCTTGTCTCCTGTATCTCGTACTCTAGGAGCTGGTATAAAGCCTGTGTCTCTGAGCTACCCTGCCCCGGGGTAAGGGAGCTAGTGATTTTATTTTTTATTTATATAGCAACTCCTATCAGTAATTAGCTGTGAGCTGCTCAAAGGAAATTCCAGCAGGAAGTGAAAGCTCCAAGGTAAAGAAACAGAGGTGCTAGAAATCAGAAGTCAAAGCGGTATGTACTGAATGGGTAAGGGAGAGGGGTGAAGGTGAGGCCTGGTAGTGTCTGACCTGGCACACCAGATCCATGACCTCCTCACCATTACCAAGTCAAGAGGAAAAGAACTACATCTGACCCTTTAATGCCTAGCTCTTGAATTCTTCTAAAGTCATCTCTGGTTTTCATTTTTAACCAGGTATCACTCATATTAAAAAACCAGAATGAGCTAAGGCATGGGTAGTTGACCCATCGGGTGACTTGCTCTAGACCCTGACCTACAGATGTCTTTGGATGGATCCCTGGAAAGACATGGCCCCACATCCCTGTTTGATGGTTTTATGATGGTTTCTGATGGTGGCTGGGAGGCTCAGCTGTAAAGTCAGGCTCTGTGGGAACACCGGAATCCTATCCCTCTCCTATGCCATGTTGTCCAGCTTGACAGACTAAGCCTTGCTGGGCAAAAACAGACACACTGCAGCTCAAAACACCTGTTTCAAATGCTTCAGCCACTTGCTTGCTATCTCTATTCTGGGGTCAGATATGACTTCAGGGGAAAATAATCTATCCCAGGGGAAGAGATACAAGATTATATATATATGGTTATAGTTTTGGAAGGGACATTGTGGGGAAAGGTCAAGGACAAGAGAAAATGTGTCTTGGCAGTAATGCAAAAACCCAGCAGGAGAGGGAATGATAGTCTGGAAGGTTGGGACCTCATTTTGCTGAAATCAATATTAGATGGGTCTATGGTTGGGTCAGTTTTCTCTCTAGAATATTTATATTAACATTACTCTGTGGAAACACTCCATGCCTTTGACATTTCCATCTTTTCAGAGTGCTATTATGCATTCTAAGGAAATGAGAGACAAGGGTGTGGAGAAGAAAGAAGGGGAGGGGAGGGAAAGATAAGGGAAAAGGAAGTAAAACTGAACTGAAGATTGAAAAGCAAATTTAGTGCATCCTGTTAAAAACAGAACAAGGCAGGGCATCAACATATAACTTAGGGAGGGGACAGCCTTCAGCCCATAACTTCTTTTTTTTTTTTAATTAATTATTTATTTAAATAATCTCTATGCCCAACTTGGGGCTCCAACTTATGACCCCAAGATCAAGAGTCATGCTCTCCACACTGAGCCCGCCAGGTGCCCCCAGCCCATAAAAACTTCTAAGAGGATCCTGAATTCCCAGGCAAGTCCAATCAGATGCTGGGAGACCAGACAGATGGCTGCAGCCATAACTCAGATGAGAGATGAAGATGGCCCAGAGTGGTATAATGTCAGGGCTGATGGAGAGCACAGGGTAGATTCTAGAAACAATGGCCTGTGCAGAGCTGGTATGTCTGCTGTGGACTGGAAGTGGTACATAAATGAGAAGAGGATCAGGAATGACTCAGGCATTTGTAGCTTGAGCACCTAGACAGTAAAGACTTGTGCAGCTGGGGTCTCCTGTCTCCTATATTGTATCCAGCTGCACTTGACCCTTGGGCTCTTCCAAAAGTAACCAGAAAGCCCCAGGTCTGAAAGCCAATCCCAAAGATCCTGAGACAGGATCTCTTTTGGATACATTGTCTTGCTCCCAACAACTGACATCAACTCTGAATACACAGGGTGTTGTGAATTTAATTGTGATCCCACCCCCCACATCCTAACCCCCACGCTCCTCAGATTGTGACCGTATTTAAAACAGAGAAATCAATATTTCTTGCCCTATTCACTACCAAATCAAGGTGTCACACTGGGGATGATTTACAATACAGAGAATTCTCATGGAACCAGAATTTGGGGGCTGAGCAAAAATTCAGACAATAGAAAAATCTTCACTACAAAATAAGAGAGAGAAACGTAGGTCAAAAGAAAATAGGTTATTTTCCCAAAGATGGCATATCCATTTTGGAGGGATATGCATCTGACTTCAAGGCAACAGGCAAATTCTGAGAAGTTACGGATTCCAGGAAACTCCAGAAATCCACCTAGTCCTTTTTCCTGCACCAGCACTGAGAGTTCACAGATATAATTACAATTTCCAAGAGATAAAGCTGTCTGTGGGATTCCAATAGAGGATTAATTTGTAAAACTGATTTGCTTTCTCTTTAAGGAAAATTGTTAGACTCTTTCCTTAAACAAACCGTAAGTCCTGAGACACAGACAGAAAGTAAGTGCTGACTCATATTCAGCTACTTCTTGCAAACCACTGGCTCACCATCTGACTATTCTAGCCTTCAAAAGGAAGACTGGTTGAGGAAAACCTATAAACTGGAGATACCCCACAGTGGCTGCCTACCTACTGGGCTTTTTCTCTAGCGCGTGAAACGGTTCCTTTTCAGAAGCAATAATAAGGGTTGGTCTTACTTTGTGGAGCCCCAGATAATGTCAGGTGGGTGAAGTCCCATGCCTAAATGACCCATAGAAATTTTTTTTTTTAAGCAAAGCAGACAGCTTTAGTACTCACCAGATACCCAGAAATACTTAGAAAAACACCTTTTTCAAAGGCATGCTCTTTTCTCTACCCTGCAGCAACTTTTTATAAATAGTAATAGTCCTGGAGTTTTGTAAATGTGACTTTCACACACAATTCTGTGTGACCCAGACTCTGCCCTCCTCTCCTATCCAACCAGGTACCACTCTAGCCGTGATCACGCCTTCCCAATCACACTGACTTTTTCTATAGTTTCTAAAACAAAATGGGTTCTTTCTTATCTCAGGCCCTCTGTACCTGTTATTCTTGTCATCTGGAATTTGATCTCCTGGCTCTTAGATGTAATTCAATATTCAATGTCTCAAAGTTTAAGTCTCAATTCAAATATCTCCACCTCAGAGAAGCCTTCCTGGATGACTGAGGACACCCCTCCCCTTGCTATCTGTGATGGTCAATTTGGGTAAAGTCCCCAGCGAGTCAATGAAACACTCTAGCTGTTGCGGGGAAGGTATTTTGTAAGTATGATTAAGTCTATGATCAGTTTCCTGTAAGTAATAAAGATTGTCTTCCATAATCTGGGTGGGCCTGAAACAATCAGTTAAAAGGTATTAAGAGCAGGGCTGAGGGGTTTCCCTGAAGAAGAAGAAATTCTGCCAATAGAAGGCAGCTTTAGGTTGGGCCCAAACTCCAGCCTACCCTTCCTGATGGACTGCCCTACAGGCTTTGGACATGCCTACCCAGCTCCCATAAGAATGCTGGATATTGCAGGAAATCTCCAAATACAGATACTTGCAATAAATCTCCAAATAGAGATATCCTACTGGTTCTCTTCAGCAGAGCCCTGAATGATACACCATCCCAGTTACTCCACTTACTTCCTCAGTACTAGCATTGCCTGACTTAGGAAATAAAAATGCAGGATGCAGTTTTGGTAAATACATCTAAAAACAGTGGTTTTAAAAAATCTGATATCTAAATTTAATTGGACAGCCTGTATTTGATCTCACAATCCTGGAGAATAGCAGAAGGTGGCGGAAGAGGAGGACCCTAGGCTCACCCAGCCCCACATTTACAAGTAGATAACACTCATATCCATGGAAACAACCTGGAAAGTGATCTGAAGAACAAACTCCACAGCTAAAATGTAAAGAAGCAGCAGCATCTGAGAAGTGAGGAAGGGCCAGATAGAGGGAGCTGTGGGCACAGAGAGCACCAGGAAGCCCAATGGGGGGAATCCCCATAATGTCTAGCTTTGCAAACCAGACAGAGGGCCTGAATTCCTTGACTTTGTATAACCAGTGGGAGCCTGGACACTTAAGTCAGCTGACTAGCCCTGGGCAAGCCAGGAGGGCAAGTGATCTGATAACCCTACTTGTCACAATTTGAGTTTACCCTATTTATGGATTAGCTTGCACGCTTATTGTGGGTCTCCCCATCTAGTCTGGAAGTTCCAGCAGGGGAACTACATGGAGAGTTCATGGCTTAGTTATCTTTATCCCGAAATGGTGCCTAGCACGGAGTGGGTATTGAATAAATCTACATAGAGGAATGGATAAATGAATGAATTTATATTATCTGCACACTCATGCTTTCTGCTTTGAGAGCCTCAAATCATCCTTCACTCACAGAAATCAGGTTTCAAGTCACAAGCAGTTGAATGGATGGTATCAGACCGTGTGGTCTTCCCTTCCACCTTGCTACTGTGATTGCCCAGGAGAGTATTAGTTAGTGTGATTATTTCACTGTTTTAAGAGCACTTGGCTCTTATTATTTTGGAAAAACGAGCAGAAAACGGGAAAACAAAAGTGCTGATAGCAGTGATAAGAGGCTTGTCTCATAAACTTAGTATAATCATGATGACAATGGAAATCGAAAGGCGTGCCAAATACAGCAAATCCTCAGCCCGGATCAGAAGCTTACAGAACTCAGACTGCTTGGCTGCTCAATTATGAATGGAGGAAAAAAGAGCAATAATCACGACGTTCATGGAGTCCCAAAGCTCGTCACTGAGGAGTGGCTGAAAGTCAAATGAGGAAGTTTTCCTTTTAGCATCTGGAGACAGAAACCACTTTCAAGAAGTGAATCTATTGTTTGATGTGGGGCACTGGCCTTTTGTTCTGCCTGCAATTTAAGCTTCTGTTCAAGTGGCACTTCCTCCCTGTAGACTTTACAGATGTCCGTCAACTCACCCCCAAGCACCTGTCTCTCTTTCTCTTCCCTGTGGAAGTGTAGGGTTTGCAACCATTTGAAACACATGTTCTTACTTTCACTTTTATTTTAGTTTCCAGCTTATAACTCCACCTCCCCTTTGAGAAAGCAGACTCCTTAAAAGTAGGGAATATTTTACGACCCCCACCATCCACACACAGAGCCTTGTTGTGTACAGGGGGCTCAGTACCGTGGTGGAAATGAATCTGCACTTAAAGTTGAAAGGCCTGCGTCCGAATCCCAACTCTGCCGTTTGAAAGCCATGTACCCTTTGACAAATTACTTCAAGCCTCTTGGAGGCACAGTTTCCTCTTCCGTCAAGTAGGGCTGCTTAGTACTGAGAGGTCTTAACGACATAGATTTCAACAGAAACAAGGATAGGGAATGTTGGCTGAATGCGTGTCTGCATTGGCCCAAAATCATCACAAGAGTTGGAAGAGGATATAAAACTCGGGTTTATATCTAGGCAAGAATGTCTCTGGATTCTGGTGGAATAGGGCTATCAGCCCTATTCCTACCTGTCTACCAATGGACACTGAAAATACCTGTTCCTGAAGAAACTGTACTTTCTGCTCTAGTGTCTGAAATTTCTACCATTCTGATCCTGCTCTAGGGCTGAAGCATCTTATCTCTTCACTCTAAGCTGAAATCAATGTACCTCCAGCCAGGCTTGGTAGGCTCAGTGGGGGTGAAGAGAAAGCAGTGCACTGGAGACCTGGACACAAGGACTTCTGCTCCAGCTCTGCTATGTAGCACCTACTCAATCTTCTACGTGCTTCTGTTATTCAGCCTCTCTTATCTTCTTTTCTCACTTATTAACCATGCATGATACACCCACATTCACAGGATGGATGAGACATCATTTCTCAACGTTAGCACCATGTACATTTTTGTCTGATAATTCTTTCTTATAGGGGCTCTCCTGTGCATTGCAGGATATTGGGGAACATCTCTGGCCTTCACCTATTAGAGGGGACCAGTAGCCCCTTCTACCAGTTGTGACAACCAAAAATACCTAAAAATATCCCCAGGGGGACAAAATCACACATTGTTAAGAGTCACTGCAATAAGATTCTGATGCTCCCTCGAGAACCACAAGATCACTGTGATAATACTGGACTTGCCTGGATGATCTCATCGCAAGATCCATAATCACATCTGCAAAGTCCCTTTAACAGTGTAAGGTGACATACTCATAGGTTCTAGGCATCAAGACGTGGATATCTTTGGAGGGGGACATTATTTAACCTACAGCAATCCACTATCTGTCCCCAGAGTTTCATGTCTGCCTCACATGCATTTATGCCATTCCAAGTTTCCCAAAACTCTCATCCCATCGCAGCATAGCTCAAGTCCAGAAACTCATCTAGGTCTCATTGCTCAGAAGTCTCAGATCTCACCCCCTAAATCATCTAAATGAGGTGTGGTTGAGACTCTTGGTATGATCCATCCAGGGGCATAATTTCTCTCCATTTATGGACCTGTGAAGCTAGCAAACAAGTTATCTATCTCTGGTGGGCAGAAGCCCCCAAATACATTACAGACATCCTTATTCAAAAAGGGAGAGAGATGAAAGGAAAAAAGGAGTCACTGGTCCCAAGCAATTTCTAACTCTGAGTGGGCAAACTCCAGTAGGGTTTCCAGGCCTGGCTCCCAGCTCTGCCCTGAGCCCATGACTCTGCTGTTTCCTTCCTTTTTCTTTTTTTCTTTTTTTAATTTTTAACATTTTATTTTAAGATTTCACTTATTTATTTGAGAAAGAGAGCATGAGTGGGGATAGAGGGGCAAAGGGAAAAGCAGACTCCTCACTGGGCAGGGAGCCAGATGCTGGCCTATCCCAGGACCCTGAGATCATGACCTGAGATAAAGGCATATGCTTCACCTACCCCCCACCCTCTCCTTCCATTTGTTTCCAGCTGACTAGTTTTATCAGCCTGCTTCCTGCTTGTAGATATTCGGAGGGTCTCACAGCCTTCTCGCACTTTTTTCTCTGTCCCTTTCAGTCTGCGCTGACAGTATTTCTGCTGACAGAACACTCTTCAAAAATCTGGTAGGTCTCCTATATATGTGTCAGGGATTCACTACATTTGGCCTTCAGGCCAAATCTGGCCTATTGCCTCTATGTATAAATAAAGTTTTATTGAAACACAGGGACACCTGTTTGTTTATGTATTGTTGACAGCTGGGTTACTTTCATTATCCAGTAATAGAGTAGAATAGTTTCAAAGGATACAGTATGACCTGCAAAGCTGAAACTATTTACTGTAGCTCTCAACAGAAAAAGTTCGCTGATCCTGGAAACAGAGTAGACTCAATAAGTAGTAGCTTAAAAAATAAAACAAAACTGACAGGCTTGAGTGGGTTACAAAACCAGTGCCACATGGAGGCAGTTAGTGGTTCAAAGGTGGTCATGGGAGGTGTGAGGAGGAAAGTGAGAGGAGGTGAGGCAAGAACAAAGAGGACAGGACAGACTTGAAAAGTAAACTTGATCTTCTTGGTTATGCTGCCTTGGAAGCCCGGGGGGCAGAGTAATAAGCAGTAAAAACACAATGAAGGAAAAAGAGTCAACCAAAAGAAAGTAAGGCAAGAAACCCAAAGTGGGCTCAACTGAAACAGAAAAATCACACCTGGAGTGGAGTATCAAGTTCCTTCACCGGGCAGGAACCACGTTGATTCCTCGTCATCCTCCCTCTGACAAGAATTCTGCTGTGCATACATACTGGGCAGCATTAGCTTAATTACGTGTGCCAGTGTTCAGGCTCCTAATAAGCCTCTTGCCTTTGCTTTTCCTCAGTGGAAATGAGAGCACACTGAAAGTGAGGTCTGTGTGCGGTTTGGGGGGCTTTCACAAAGAGACAGCTTGATTAGTCTTCTTTAAAGTATGATTGCTCCTTGAATCCCTATGCATAAATCAACCTGAGGTGACCCTGCCTGTCACAGCGCCCCCCTCCCCCTCGCCTGGTTACCAGCTCAGTGTGTGCTTTGGTCTAAGCAAAGCGGGACAAATTAGGGCAAAGACCCACTCGGGGTCCTAGACATTAATAGAAACTGATTTTCCCTTAAAAAACAGCTCACTTTGGGAGTTGTAAATAGGAAGAAATAAACTACTCCAAAGAAGTTTTGCAACCACGGCATGGAGCAGCCTTGGCTACTGGAATGGAACCAGTTTGGGTTTTGGGGTTTGGGTGGAGATGGCATGTCAAATTTTGCGGTTACTCCCTAAACACACACAAACTGTCTCAATACCAGATTTGAATATGCAGCAACTTCCCCACCCCCGTGGCCATGTCTCCTCCCCAGACAGCTGAGCCAAGAACCCAGGACAGTTTGCTCTCTCTGCTGATAGACTTTCTGGGGTTAGCAGGCAATGTATTCTATTTCAGGAAATCAGACCAAATAAAAATCATTCCAATTAAAAAGCGCCACTGGGCAAATAGAACAGCAAGTGCCCACCTCACACAAAACAGATCAACCACAGAGTTCGGCCTTTCATATGTGTTGTTGATGGCAGAGTCACTGCCTGGAGTTTTTTCAACGGAATAAAAGTCGCCTGGTAATTTGCCCTGAGAGGACTTTTTTCCCACACAGCCGTCGCAAAGCATTTTGATCTGCTTATCATTTACAACAGCTCAGAGGAGGAGAGGAACCTAAAAGTTATTTTGATTTCAAATACTACAGAACCTGGTAATTATATGCCTTATTAATACTGAGCCTCAAATAATCACCAGATACAGTTTGAGAGACACATGTACAGACACACACACACACACACACACACACACAGACTCACCCCTCAAGCCCTCTGAACGTGCTTCAATAAACACCTGAAATATGGTGCGTCCTGTAGGGGTACCTCTTCTTGTTGAGGGAGTTGGGCTCCACATTTTCACAAAGATAAAAATTAGCTACAGTTAGCTTTTGGAAAATGCCGTCAAATGCCCACAAGTCCAGCAAAACGCTCAACTGTGAGAGGCCAGAACTCACCCTCCAAGCGCCCACCGGCTGGGATGGGAGGAAGGTCTGGCTGGCCCCGTGGAACCGTCACACCCTTTGCTTGCTCTCTTTGTCGAGGACATGACGGTGAATTTACTTTAGTCCAATACGTAGGTTAAGTAACCTTAGCCTGATGGACAACTCCAGGAGTGTTAGTCCCCAATACCAACATGAAAATTACTAGGGTGCTTCTTGGAGGAACAATTCCTGACCCCCGGATTTGCTACTCCCTGATGATGAAAACCCTCTCTTTTCCCATCGACTAAAAACACTACCAGTGTCCTCCACCACTTTTCGTTTCTCTTCCTCTCCTAAACAGACAGACTCGGGCACGTCAAGATTGGTAAGACTTTGCTCTTTTTTCCCCCTCCTCTCCGATCAGCATTCCCAAATGCAATGCTCAAAGCTTCCTATGGAGACAATGCCCCGGAATTTCAGACACCTCCAGAGGACTCCTCTGTGTGCTGATACAGGCATTTGAGCATGGAACACTCAATCTCTCCAGCACAGCCTGCTTTCTGGAAGTTAGAAGGTCACAGGTGGACGTACGAACTTTGTTGCTCAGACCCTTTTAATTTCAATGGCCAGGAGCTTAAGGAAAGGAGGCAAAAAATTTTGACTCATGCCAATGAAAATCTACCTGTCGTATCGGCCTTGGGATTCTAGTGATAGGAATGATGAAGATCTCTCCAAGTGTTGGGACGACTCCATCATGTTTGGGGGTTCGGTGAGCAGCATGCTTCCCTGACACCACCTCCGCTTACTGCCTTCAGAGGAAAGACGTTCTCTCCAGCAGAAGCAGCCCACAGAAGGATTCTTATAGGCTCTGCCGGGTCACGTGCCTCCTCAGCCCAATCACTAGGGCGGGAGGGATGCGGCTCTGTGATTGGCCAGCGTTCGATCTGGCGCCCACCTGGTGGCGGCTAGAATGGAGGAAGAAAGAGTTAGGCAGCCTGAGCGGCTCCGTCTGGAGCTCATGGCGACAAGCAGTTTCTCTAGGAAAGATGAGGGCAGAGTGCAGGTATAATATAAAGGAATGCTGAGAAACAGCCCCCTGTTCACCTCAAGGTCATACAAAAACACGAAAGCCTGTCTCACGCCGACCCTCCCACGTGGCACCCAAACATCTTAATGACCCTGCAGTTCTGCTAACTTCCCCGACGCTGTTTACGACACCACCCTGCAACTGGTCTGTGTCACCTCAGCAGGTGGCCTCGAGTCGTCAGCCCTGAACAGAAATCTGCCAGTTGGAGAAGGCAGGAAAGCGGTGTTTCTCCAATTCCACTATCTACTCACTTCATAAGTCAGGGTTTTGCAGGTTTTAGAATTATAGTGGTTTACCCTTAAAACAGAAACAAAAACCCAATGCCGTAATTGCTGGCCGTTCTTGTAGCAATTTCTCCCGGCAACTCCACGTACCACCCACATTATCCATCATCTACCACAGGGTGGACTGAACCTTTGCAGAGCAAGCATTCTGCTGCCATTCAAGGTGGCAAGGCACCAGCCAGAGGTCACACTAGTCTTTATTCCTTTTTCTTCCTCCTTGCCTGGAAGTGGGGTCTCTGGGCTAGCAGCATCTTTACCACCTAGGAACTTACCTAAAATGCAAATGCTTGGACTGCGTCCCAGACCCACTAAATCTGAAAAGGAGAGGTGGGGCAGCATGGCCCGGTGTTTTAACTAGCCCTGGAGGTGATTCTGATGCTAAAGTTGGCCCAGCCCTGCCTTATATAATGCTCTGTTGTCACGGTGACCTCAGGCTCCGCAGATATGCTTCCTCTTTTGGTTTCCTGCTCACAAACTACCCATTGTCTACAGAATAAGTTACATACCCAGCTTAGCCATTCAAAGACTATAGTCATCTCACCCTCCAAGCTTACTGCCTATTAATGTGTTTATTGTTATGAATCGTATTTATTTATTGAGCACTTACAATGAACCAAGCACCCTACAAAGCCTCTGACATAGGCTGTGTATTAGACTGCTCAGGCTGCCATAACAAAATACCATCAACTGGGTGGCCTCAGCAACAGACATGTTCTCATAGTTCTAGAGGCTAGAAGCCCAAAGCAAAGGTCAAGCTGCTTTGGTTTCTGGTGAGACTTCTCTTTCTGACTTGCAGATAGCTATCTTCTTGCTATGCCCTCGCATGGTGGACAGACAGCAGGATCTTGCTTTCTTCCCCTTCTTATAAAACCACCCTCGTGACCCCATCTGACCCTAATCACCTCCCACCGGCCCCTGGGCCAAATGCCATCACATGGGTGAGGGGGGGGTAGGGCTTCAATATGTGAATGGGGAGGGAGGGTACACAGTTCTGTCCATAGCATGTTGGTTCATGTAAACCTCCCACCAAGCCTATATTAGTGAGTCCAGGGACTGTTGAGAAAATAAAAGCTTAGAGAAGCTAGGGAAGCTTTGGTCCAAGACCACATTTAGTAGAGTGGTGCCAGAGTTCAGTCTTGCTCTGGTTCTCAATCCCACACAGGGAGTCCTGTGGACTGGTCTATCCATAGGTGCCCACTTTTCCAGACAAATCTCATTCCTCTCCTTCCTTGATAACTTGTTCACAGCACCTCCCACCTGAATTGCCTCCCCAGACATCCCCTTTGTTTGTTTAAGTGCACGGAGTCCCAGAAAACAAATCCATCTTCACCTACTGTCCCAACCAGAATGATTTTCCTTTTCTTTTGTTCTTTTTTTTTTTTTTGCAGTGACTTTCTTCATTCTTTTCTTTTGTTCTTTTTTTTTTTTTTTTGCAATGACTTTCTTCATTCTTTTCCTCTTCTAACTCTCAGAGTTCTTTTGCTCTTCCCCTTGCTATTTACTTAGCCTGAGCAGTGTCCAAATCCCCAAAATTCCTTACTAATTTCACTTCCAAAAGCTCAGGGGATACCCCCATAGACCATTATTAATAAAGATTATTCACATTTCTTAACATTTTAGAACTATCTATTATAGGCTTCCTAGGAAACCCAATATACTGTCTAGAACGAGGTCATGACCTCAAGTTAGCAAATTGAAACAATGGGTACAAAGTTTATTTGGTCAATAGTTTTCAAATACTTTCTTTTCCTTTTTTCTTTTTTTTTAAATTTAAATTTTAGGAATAGTGGAGTCGAATGAAGTATTAACAGGACAGGGTGCATTAGAAGGAAGAGTGTATGAGACCACTGCCAGTGGTTAGTTCTGATGTAAGTATGACAGGCATATAAAGCAAGGATCAGCAGACTCCATCCTGAATCATGAGCTCCAAGAGGACTGTTTAAAAACAGGTTACTGCCACTTTCTCTCTTCCTTTCTGATCCAAGAAGACAGGATGGGGTCTGGGAGTTGGCTTTTCTAGTAAGTTTCCAGGTGATACTGATGCTATTGGTCCAAGGACCATCACACTTGGAGAACCACTGATCCAAAAGTCTTCCTCGTTGTTGCAGATTCAGAGAGGGATGGGCACCCATCGCTCAGATGCTTTGTCCACAAGTAACAGAAAACCCATCAAATACAGTTGGGATAGCAGGCATTATGAGAAGTGGATGGGCAAATGATGATGGGATGAAGGAGCAGCTCTTTCTATCTTTCTGTCCTACCATTTTTCTCATGTTCACTTCGCTCTTGGACTTGTCACTTCCTTATTACAAGGTGGCTGCCAGAGTCCCTATCACACGGGAACTCAGTAACATTTGCCTGAAGAGGATGGTTTTCTTTCGTGTGTCTCTTTTTATTCAGGAGAATTGTCTCTCCAAGACCCTCCCAGTTGACATCCCACTGAACACCGACCAACTATGAGAGCCACATGCCCTCGCTTGTAGGCAAGGGTAGTGAAATTACCACAGTCAAATGAGAAAAAGCAACAACCCCCTTGTAACATTGGACTAAACTCTTGAACTTGCAAGGATCTGTCAACTATGAAGAAGGTGGAGTAAGGTCCTTCTGGGAGTGAAGTGACAGTGTCAGCCACCATCAGCCACTCCAACTCCTCTGTGGGTGCCACCTGTGGAAAAAACTGATGCGGGGAGGTAGGTGGGGACCCAAGAATGGCAGGGCTTCCTGGAACACTGCATTGGGGACTGTCTGCAGTGCACATCTGTGATTCTCCTACCCAGCATCCAAGCCCTCTCTTCTAGCAGCAGCATCCCAACTTCCTCTGGGAACCACACCACCCCCATTTGAGAAAGTCTTGATGGGTTGGTCAAGCAAGTGTGCTGATCCCACGTGGCCTTCCCCATCATGCAAGCTTGATCGATCTGAGTGTCTTCTGGGGATTTTAACCTTGCATACAGTTATAGAAGAATAGGACATGTTTAGAGTGGGGAGGTGTCCTCCTCTCCAGAAAGACAGAATTTAAGTATCCCTCAGCCCTTATCATTCTACTCCTCTTCTCATCTTTTCACTACATATGCCAATGTTCTGTTGGATATTTTATATACACAACCTAATCTAAGCTTGGTGAAAATCCTATGGGGGTGAGTACCACTACCCCAGTTCTACAGATGAAAAAACAGAAGGTCTGAGTGGTTTAGAGCTAGTAATTTGTAGAGCCTGGTATTGAATTCACACCTATCAGATTACAAAGCCCTGTCTTTCTTACTCTTCTACATTATCAAGAGAAACAGGGTTCTCCCCAAACACCACGGTAAAATGGCTGAAGGTCTTTTGTCCTTTTTTTCCTCCGTCCACATACCCAGGAGTCTTAGTACCCCACACCACACTAGTGGCTAATCTAGGCTTGTTAGGACTGGGCAGTATTTCACAATTCCTCTTGGGGATCTTTCCTCCTGCTTTGGATATCAACCCAGCTTTTCTGTGGCTCAGGAGTTAACTTGCTCTATACTCTCCCTCAAGGGATGGTGTGATGCTATGATTTATAATAAGAAACGTGTATTGGGTCAGCTTCCCATTTCTGGCACAGAGCTCCAAAAACCCTTGGAATTTCCTGAGTGAGGAGCCTGATAAAGGTGTCTTCTGTTATTTTAATGAGGTGACCATTGGAAATCACCTAAGGATGAGGGGCTGGTTGCCAAGAGAACAAACCATGTAATTAGAGGGTTGGACCTTTGAGTCCCACACCACCCCTCCACCTCTAGGGAGGGAAGAGGGGCTGGAGATGGAGTACAGTGTCCGGTGATTTTCTCTGTGCTGAAGCCTCCATAAAAACCCAAAAGGAGGGATCTGGAGAGCTTCCAGGTTAGTGAGCATGTGGAGATGTGGGGAAAGTGTCATGCTTGCTCAGAGAGGGTGTGGAAGCTCCACATCTTTTCTCTGCATCTTCCCTAGGCATCTCTTCCATCCAGCTGTTTCTGAGTTATATCCTTTCCTAATAAGCTGGTAATCTAGTAAGGAAAATGTTTCTCCTAGTTCTGTGAACCGCTCTAGCAAATTCACTGAACCCGAAGAGAGAGTCATTGGAACCTCTGGTCTCGGGCAGGGAGGCCAGATGTGGAGGTGACCACCCGACTGGCAGCTGTCCTCTAAGGCATGGGGCCAGGGCTGCTGACTGAACATGTGACAGTCACTCACAGAGCCCCTGTTGCGGGCCCAGCATGGTGCCACACACGGTCCATGCAGCATCTCTGGATCTCCCTGCCAGCTCTCTCAGTCACTACTGTTCCTCTTCCCTTTGGACAGATGGGGAATGGAGGCTCAAAAAAGCAATTTCTGCAGGGTCTCTCAGTCCAGTAAATGATAGAGTCAAAAATCCAAATCCAAGAGTCAGACCCCAAAGCTGGAGAGCTCTGAACTAACATGCGCCACTATTTTTTTTTTTTTTTTTGAATAAAGACCTGTGTGTCTCTTCAAGTTCCCTCATTAAAGTGAACCTCAGCCATGCAGAAATGTGACTTTTTTTTTTCAGTCCCTAAAGAATGTTGGGGATGAGTTTTACTGAGACTCCCCAAGGCACTGGCTTTCACCCTGGATGGCAATTATCTAGTGCCTCGAGCTGCCTAATTAAACAGGTGCCGTCACACTGATCTTCTTAATTCAGTTTCCTCTCTATTTCTCTCCTCTGACCCCCTTCCTTTGAACTCTTCATGCTCTGTTTAGGTGACATCACCCACTCCCAAGTGTTCATATCCCCTTTATATGGATGAATCTCAAGCTCGCATCTTTGGCCCAGACTTGGCTCCCAAATCCATTGCCTTAGTTCCCCCTGCTGCCATGATCTTGGCACCTGGATTCTTCCCAGGGAAGCGGAGTCTGGGATGCCCACCCAGATCCTGCAGGATCCTCCTGCTTCCCATTTCCCAGCTGCTGAAGCCAAGGCACAACTGCCTCACCAGGGGTTCCTGCCAGATCCCTTATCTCCACCTTCACCTGACCTCAGGCATGGATATGGTAAAGGGAAGGTGAGGCATAAGGGCAGGCACTTAAAGATTCTGTTCCAAGAATCTGGTACAGATTCTTAGACTAGCAATTAATACCTCTCTAACCCCACTATAAATCTTCCCTCCTACTCAGCCACAGAGCCATCCCTCTGTCCAACATTTCCTCTGCTTTCTGGCCTTCTTGTCTCTGCTCACTCTGGTTCTCCTGCTTGAAATGCCATCTCTCTTCCAACTGCCAAAATTCTACTCATCCTTTGAAGGCTAATGACATGACCCCTTTGCCCATGAGGCATTCCCAAATTATGCTTGCTAGCTTACCATATGGGTTGCTGTTTGATACACACAGGTCTCTAGTTGCCATGGTCGAGATCGAATCTGATTCAACTTCACTATCTCTATTCTTTTTTAATATTTTATTTATTTGACACAGCGAGAGACACGGCGAGAAAGGGAACACAAGCAGGGGAAGTGGGAGAGGGAGAAGCAGGCTCTCTGCTGAGCAGGGAGCTGGATGTGGGGCTCCATCCCAGGACCCTGAGATTATGACCTGAGCCAAAGGCAGACACTTAACTACTGAGCCACCCATGCACCCCAACTCTTCACTATATCTAAGTGCTACGGTTGAATCATGTCCCACTAAAACCTGTTGAGGTCCTAACCCTCAGTACCTGTGACTTTGACCTTATTTGGATATGGGGGTCTTTGCAGATGTAATCAAATTAAGGTGAGGTCATTAGGGTGGGCCCTAATCCAATATGACCAGTGTCCTTGTGGGGAGTAGAGACACAGAAGCACACAGGCACAGAAGGAAGACAGTGTGAGATGCACAGCCTAAACAACATGTTAGCATGGAGGCAGAGATTGGAATGCTGTATCTACAAGCCGAGGAATATCAAGGATTGTTGGCAACCCCAGAAGCTAGAAGACAGGCCTGGAACAGATTCTCCCCTAGGATCCTCAGAGGGAGAACGGTCCTGCCAACACCTTGATTTCAGACTTGAAACCTCTAGAACAGAGAGAGAATGAAGTATGTGTTACTTTCAGCCCTGTCCAGTTTGGGGTACTTTGTACTAAGCAACCCCAAGGAACACACTCGGCATGTCACACAATACCTTACACCACCTAGGTAAGTGACAATGGTTTGTGGAATTCACAGGGGGTGACTTCTTTCTCTCATGCATTCTTTTAGAAACTAATGTTCATTGCATGGGAATATACTTTGCAATATGTTGGTAGAAACTCAAATTTTCTAAACCTCTGGTTACTTGTCATCCCATACCTATAAGCTACCCTCTCCTCACCAAGTGCCCTGACTAATAGATCCTGTATGTGTCCTATTTATGAGGGAGAAGAGAGCTTACACTAATATATTAGTAATATAATGTTGCCCTTAATAAGTGTTCTGTAAGGGACTGTCACATTGGTCAGGTTCTGTGGCCAAAGTGGGTAATATTTGTGGTCAGATGAGACCTTTGGGGTCTCTTGGGTCACCTCTACCATGCTAAAGGGCGGGAGCTCTAGAGCTACAGTGAGTTCAAGTTCTGGCTGTGCCATCTACTGACTCTTAAGAGTTTGTACCTCAGGGGGTGCCTGGTTAGCGTAATTGGTTAGCATCCTACTCTTGGTTTTGTCTCAGGTCCTGACCTCGGGGTCATGAGATTAAGTCCCACGTTGGACACCACGTTGTGTGCAGAGTCTGCTAAAGTTTCTCTCTCCCTCTCTCCCTCCTCCTCCCCACCTCATGCACTCTCTCTTTCTCTTTCTCCCTAAAATAAATCTTAAAAAAAAAAGAGTTTGTACCTCAGTTGTTTCTTCTGTAAAATGGGGATGTCAATTATATGTATCTCAATTCTGCAAGGTTGTTATATAGATTAAAATGAATTCATGAATGTAATAGGCTCAGAATGGTGACCTGAGTGAGTGTTTGAGAAATGACTATCCTAATATTTCTTAGCCCTTCCTCTCCTCCTAATCGGACCTAATAGGGGCCAACCTCACAGCGCACACAGCTCCATCCAGCAAGTAGGATTCCCAAATGCAGCAGTTACTTGGGATACTGTGTGGGGCCAACTGGAGTGGGTAAGAGAAGCAAAGAACTCTGTTTTGTTTTGTTTTTTAAGATTTTATTTATTTGACAGACCAAGATCACAAGTAGGCAGAGAGGCAGGCAGAGAGAGAGAGGGGGAAGCAGGCTCCCTGCTGAGCAGAGAGCCCGATGCGGGGCTGGATCCCAGGACCCGGAGATCATGACCTGAGCTGAAGGCAGAGGCTTTAACCCACTGAGCCACCCAGGCGCCCTGCAAAGAACTCTGTTACTTGCTGAATGGCTCTGGCACAAACCTCCCTGGGCAGGAGCCAGATGGGCTCCTGATGTTATGACTGTCTTTTGAGAAACTCTGCAGGGCTCTCAGCTGGGAGTCAAGTCTTGGTTTATCATGTTTTAGAATAACTCCCATAAGCCCATGTAATCAGTCTCTGGGCTATAGGCTGTCCAGAGAAACAGAGACACACAGCCAAAGGTTACCTCTCAGATGAGACTGAAGACGCTTCCACTCGCAGCCTGCTCTAGCTTCTCTGCCCCTCACCCCAAAGCTGGCAGGCGCTCAGGAACCTCTGCCCTCTGACTCTCTCTCAATTCTTCATTCTCAACCTTCTGCTCCCACTTCCACGGACACCCAGGCTTCAGGGTCTTTGAAGCCCTATCGCCCTTCCACCCAACTCTCCAGTCCCATCTCTCTCCACCACCCCCGGAAGCTAGAGCACCAAATCTTGGGATGGCCGTAGATCTGACTCTCAGGAGAGGACCTCGAGGAGGAGGAACTGAGGGGAGAGACGAAATTCCCCTTGGCTCCAGGTATGAGGGGTGAGGGGCAGAGGGAGGGAGCTAGCTACTCTCTGGCTCAAGGCAGACACTTCAGGCAGGCCACCCTACAGTCCCCTTTACCTGCAGTGTCTCCCGTTTCCTGCCTTGACTGGTTGCCCCTCCTTCCCTCAAGCCTTTCAGAGAAGCCTTTGCAAGTCTACTTATCCATGTAGCCCACCCCTCTCCCCTCTCCCCTGCTTTCATCCTCAGCCATTTGGATTTGTTTTCTGTTTGGGTGGGTTTTTTTTTTTTTTTCCCTTCACATGTACCACAATTTGTAATCATTTGCTAACTTGCTCCCCTCCCCGTCCTTTTTTCTATCAGCCTCTTTAGAATCCAGGCTCCATGAAAATAGAAACTATACAGAAACATCCCCAGAGTGAGGCACTTAGTAGGATTCTCAATGAAAAGTTATGAATAAATAAATGATTGCTTTAGGTTTTCAACTCATGAGTAGCTGTGTGATCTTAGAAAAAACCACTCTGGGCTTTATTCTACTCAAAATGGGAGGGTGAGACCTCCTGTGACTTCTCGCAAGGTAGTCATGAGGACCAACGTCATCCAACCACCACAAAACAACCTCAAAATGCAAAGCATCACGATTTAACAGCACTAACTGAGTCGTGAGGTTGACATTTGTCAAGATTCACACAGAGCCCCACGGCACGTGTTGCTACACAGAGGGATACATTTTGCTGGTCCATTCTCTTGTTTTGCTGTTTCACCCTTTTAACCATCTCCTCCCCCACAGTAACTTGGGGGATAAGCACCCAAAGGACCATGTAATCAAATAAACAGTCTGCTGGCTGGGCACCGCCCCTCTCCTCCTATGAGCCTGCAAAGTGACCCTCTAAATGGAGAGCAGCTTTCTCTCAGGAAGACACACATCATTTGCCACTGCTGGGCTGGGCTGTCATCATCCTGTTCAGCTCCCAATGCATTCTGCAGCCTGCTGTCAGCAACCAAAGGTCTCCAGGAGAAACAGCACCTGGCCTTTTCCAAAAAAAGAATGGGTTTTGCAGAAGGGACTGAACTCCCTCGAGAAAGAAAAACTCTACCCTGGGAAGAAAAACCACCTAAGCCCTCAGCCTCATCACACTGGAGCCTGGCTATTATTCAGCTGACAAAACGTCCGCTTTCCCTGTTTGCACCTGTAGTCACCCATCAGTCACATCTGGTTGCCGAGCGCTTTTCTGCATCGTGATTATCGGAGTGTGCTCCTGCTGCCTTGTGACAGGGAGAGTGGGGACCGGGGTAAGAGTCTTACATTCGTTCTAGCACTTGAAATTCATCTTGCTTCTCACGTTGCCCCTCTCTCCCCTGGCCATCTGCTCACCCTGCCCCACTCTACACACAAACTGCACTTACCCAGGGCTAGGGAAGATATGGCCATGCTCTTGATTTAAAATGAGTGGAAAATAATCTAGATCTATCCACCCCCATCCATGTGCCAAACTGAATGTATTTCAGTTTTGTCCCATCCAAGTGAGTAACATTGTCTGCTATCTGTATGCTTGGAGCAGCCAAAGGAAACAGATGGTGGCTAATTACCAACCCCCCCCCCTTTCCAGAATGTTCTAGAGTAATGCTCTCCAAGAGAACTTCCTGCAGTCATCAAAATAATCTCTATCTACCCTGTCCAATATGGTAGCCACTAGCCACACGGGGCAACTGGAGCATGTGACAGGTGGCTAGTCAGACTGAGGAGCTGAAGTTTTTATTTAATTTAAATGTAAGTATCCGCATGTGGCTAGCAGCAACAGTACTGGACCGTATGGTTCTCGAGCAGTGTTTTTCCAACTTCAGTGTGGACAGGAATCACCTTATGAAAATGCAGATTTTTGAAAAAAACTTAAAAAATAAAAATAAATGCAGATTTTGAATTAGTAGGTCTGGAGAGGAGCCTGAGAGTCTGAATTAAAAAAAAAAAAAAATTTAAGTCATCTCTATACCCAGCGTGGGGCTCGAACTTACAATGCTGAGATCAAGAGTCACATGTTCTACCAGCTGAGCCAGCCAGGGGCCCCTCTCTATTTCTAACAAGCTCGCAGGGACACTGATGATCCCGTCCGTTGGTCCACCCTTTGCTGAGTGAGGAGCTGTGGTTTTCAGACTTGATTGCACATCAGGCTTCCCTGTAGAGCTTTAAAATTACTGCTGCCTGGGTCCTACCCCTGGCGATTCTGATATAAAGGGTCAGGGTGTGGCCTAGACACAGACATGCTTAAAAAGTTCCCCAGGTAATTTTAGTGGACAGCCAAGGTTGAGAACCACCCACACGGCACTGCATATGACCTAGTTAATGCTTTTTAAAATAACTCATCATCCCTGAGAACAGAGCACTGGCTTTATAATAATCTCTGAAGGGATCTTATTGGTACACGGCCAAACCTTCAGGGAGTTTAGGCTGATTTTGCCCATCCAGACTAGAAAAGGGGAACACGATTTTGACAGTTAATCCAATTGGAGCAGAGGTGGCTCAGGAGAGCCAGGAGGGCAGGGGTGAGGCAGGCAGAGCTGGGAGGAATCCCCCAAGGCGGGCGGGGGGGTGGGCGGGGCACTCAACCTGCAACCGCCTGTTCCTCCCCAGCCCCCATCCCAGAATTCTGTGTCAGCCCACAGTGCCACAGCTGCTGTCTGCTTCTAGTCCTTCTAGAGGGACCCAAGGCCACAGGGAGGAAGACCACAGGCTCTGGAGTCAGAGTACCTGAGTCTGAATGCTAACTCTGTTGCGCCTCAGGTCTGTGATTTGCACACATCACCTAAAAGACCAGGGCCTTGGTTGTCTTACCTCTAAAGTGGGACTACAAATCACACCTTCCTGACCTGTGTGCGAGGAGTTCCCAGCACTGCGGGCACAGTTCTGTGCCAGCTGTGATGACAACCCCATCACATCTCTATCCCATCCTGTGCACCTGACCTCACTGAACTCCCTTCAGTTCCTGAAGGACCAGGGCCTCTGCCCATGCTTGGGCCTTCTGCCTGCCATCAGTCCCTTCCCTGTGAGGCTTGGTTACCACTCTGGATGCTTCCGAGATCAGCCTGACTGGCACTTCCCCCAAGAAGCCTTTCTTTTCTAGTCCTTGTGAGCCCCAGACTTGTCAGTATTTGGTACAGTTCATTCATTCAGTAAGCATTGTTTGAGTACCTACTGTGTGCCATGTACTCTTCTCAGCTCTGAGAATATTGTCAAGAACAAGAAAGACTTTAAAAGAGAGAGAATCTCTGCTCTCGTGTGGCTTGCATCCTGGCATAGAATGACCATCCACAAGGAAACAAAAGTGAAAAGGGAGCAAGGATACTTGGTGGCCCCAAGCTCCTCCGTGAAGAGCGATGACTGAGGAAGAACTCTGGACATGTGTTGCAAGCCATGAGCATATCTGAGGGGGAAGCTTCCAGGCAGAGGGAGGAGCAAGTGCAAAGACAAAACTACAAGGTGACATTTTGTGAGTCACTGGAGTCATCTCTACCACGCAACCTAGGTGATAGATTCCTTGGCCGGGGAAAGGAATCCCATGCTTTGTGCTCAGTACCTGGCTACTGGGCATGCAGTAGGCACTTAATATGTGTGGAATGAATGCCCTCACGGGGTATCCCAGCATTTCTGGAGAATGCGTGTGTTTGGGACTGGGGGTGGCGGAGTGGTTACGAATTCACTGAAAAATCTGTGGCCATTCTCACTGTCTCTCACCTGTGGAAAATGATGACGGGGAGAAAAACCTCTTGAAATGGAGTACTCCTCCTTTCTTTCTCACATTTCCTTTAAATGATCGTCCTTCTACCCAGCCAGAGGGATCCATCATGGAGAGGATGAGGATTGCGTGGCAGGAATGCACAGAGGGAAAAAGAGCTGATGTTCAGATTTTAACTCCCAAAATAGGCACTTGAAGCCCATTTCCGAGAATTCAATAGTCATGAAAGCCAATGCGCTTCTGATGTACAAAACTGGTGTCTGTGAAAGGAAAACATTTAATAGCTTTATAGAAATGGTTTTTTTTTTCCCTCCTCCGAATCAAAAGGCAAAGCCGTGAAGGAAGAGGGCATACATTTATCTACAAGAAATAGATTCAAAAGTGAGCAGATGCCGTGGGGAGACCCACGCCAGCAGAGAGGGAGGAGAGATGGAGGCGCTGGCACTGGGGGCGCTCACAGGGCCGGGAGGCTCACTCAGAGACAAGGCTTTCATCCGAGAGTGGTGGCCTGGTGTGTCTGTCAGTCAGGGTCCCCACAGAGTGTCCAACTGAAGACCCTTTCCTAAGGACACCACTGACAGAGGTGAGGGCAGGACGAAAGGAACCAGAAAGGGGGTGGAGACACCCTGAGACCAGCAATCCAGGCAGGAGAGGTTAGGGGGGCTGGGGTTTCTGAGCCCAGGGAGAGCTGGCCCCCAGGGGCTGCTGTGATTTGCACACAACAGAAGCAGAGCCTCTCTCTTCTCTTACCCTCTGATCTCCTGGCCTGGTACTTCTGCTAGGCCCCAGCACCTATGCCCAATATATTTTGGGGTATCCCATACCATGCCCCCTGTACCCTCTATGGACTTCAGCCATAGCTATGGTGAGCTGTGTCATAAAGCTCTGACTTGTGTCGACAACATCCCATTTCCAAGGCACCCACTTCCCGCTCGGGGTCCTCCCCAAAGGCAGGGAGCCCTCCCAGCCAATACACAGTGACGCCTAGGAATGCGGGGCCAGGAGATCCCCCGTGAGTAGCTCATGGGCGAATGCCCCCCCATGCCAAATGCCAGAAGGTCTTGGGCCCTTCTTGAAGATCCCTTCTGGGCCCACTCAATCAGTCTGTGGGTGTGGGTGCAGAGGAGGAGGCCGGAAGCCCTCCGCAGGGAGGGCCTGGCCTCAGGCAATTCAGCGGCTGGGGTTTTGGGGGCAGATCCTGAAGGAGCTGACTGTCCCACTCCATGAGTCCTGCCTTGAAAGGGGATCAGAGGAGCAGTTCCCTGTTCACAGGACCTCTGAGAAACTAGCAGTCAAGACCTCCTGTCCTCATCGGAGGCTCTGCTTTGGGGGAAGCCCAAACAAAGACAAAGTGTGAGGCACTGCTAGGGTCAGCCTCCCCGGGGCACTTGGGTGGGGGAGTGGGTAGAGAACAACCTGGGATGGGAGGGGACTGCCATGCCCACAGAAACATGGCTCATGCCCTGTGCCAGGAGTCCCGGAGAAGTGCAGTGAGCCGAGGGCTGCCTTCCTCTGTGACTGAGCTCTCCCCTTCAAACACTGCCTACCTGAGTGTCATGGGAAACCTATGTGGTCCCTCGGGACACTCGGAGAACCCTGCAGGGAAAGCTTCCTGCCACACCTCAGATGAACAGCACAGAACCTGTTCAACTGATGGCCCCTGGAGCTAGGGGGTCATAAACTCTGCCCTCATTTAGGGATCATCCCCTTTATAGCTTTTACATGACACTGAAGAAAGCATTGCCTAGTGAGTGCCTACAGTGACTTCTGCATTTAGGATGTGTACTTTCTTTAAGGGAGGAGGAAAACTTGACTCAGAGAGGTTACGTAGCTTATCCTAAGTCACACAGCCCAAAGTGACAGAAGCAGGATTAAGAGACATCCTGAGTGACTTCACATTCTGTGGAGTTGGCACCATCAGACACTGTCTCAGGAAGTCCTCCGGCCCCGTATTCCCCCCCACCATCACACCCGCTGAGGCAAAGCTGCAGGCCGGATGGTGCCTTTGCCAGTTGTTCAGGAAGGCCACAATCAAGCCGGGAGCCCCAGCTGGATTTCCAGCACATGCACTGTCTGCCTGTCTTCCATCACGCTGTAGCAACCCTGCCTTGTTCATCACTGCTTTTCCTTCTCTTGCCTCCTCTAATTTCTCTCCATATCCTTTATGATGAGCCATTGCATAGAGAGTGATTTACAGTCTCTACTCTCATCTGCCTAAGGTTGGGGGGGTAGGGAGAGGAGCAGAACTAAATTGGATGGAGTGCTCCAGGAACCTGTCTCTGACTTCAGCCCCCCTCGTTTACCCAGTGATGCATCACGCTGTGTTCTAACGGCATCATAATGGGCGACTTAATCTGCCATTAAACTGACTCTAGAAGCACCTCTTGCAGGAAACCTTGGCCGCCGGTCTGCTTGCTGAACCAAGACAGCTATGTGGTAGGGCCTGTCCTGAGATTGGTTGGTGTCCTAGAAGGAAGGGCTTTCTTTTTTCTGGGGTCACAGATGCCAATGCTGAGGGGGCCAGAGAGGGAATGCAGGTAAGTGAAGCTGCTGGTGGGGACCCCGACCCTCGGTCTAAAGGCACCATCCCAGCTCAGCAGCCCAGACTGTTGACTTGGGGGATTTGGGCCCAGATCTACCAATTTCTCAATGCAAGCCGGGAATGCGGAATCTTCTGTATAATCTCCCCTGTTGGAAAATGTCAGCATCTATTTAAAAACATTTTTTAAACACTGGGCAGGCCAAATAAAACATGTCAGCTGGCAGCTTTGGTCCCAACTGTGAACTCCGTTTCAGAGAGACCCACAGACTCCCCACTGCGTCCTGCCTCCCCCGAGATTTCCTACAGCTCTACTCAGCAGGGATAAGAAAATACTAAATCGGTCCCTTCACTATCCAATTAGCAGCGAGGACACATTCCTTCCTCTCCCCGCTGGAAGAAAAACAAACAAACAAACAAACAGGAAAATCCTGCCTTGTTCTGATTTGGATCAAGCCAGCGGTGTCACCACCTATTTGCGGTGGTCTGGGGCTTGAGTTCTGGAGACAAATGCAGGCCTCTGCCCCCAGGGAGCTCCTCTTACATACGGGTCCCACATGCCAAATGCCAAACCTTGGCCACCCACCACAAGCCAGGGATACATCCCCCCAGACCCCTCGGGAAAGGCTACTCAGTGCCCAGAAAAAGCCAGGGCAGGGGAACCAGGGAGAGTGAGCTTGGGGCTGTGGCTGGCCTGAGGCCAGTGTTGTCAGGCTAACGGCAACTTCCAGAACCATCTCCATCCCTTGGAGACCTCTTCTCTGGAGCTCACCAGGGGCTTTCTTTCATAGGCTGTAGTCCATTGTCAACATCCCTGCCACAGAGTCCCTTAAAGTTCCGGAAAGCTGCCATTCTTGAGGTGCGGTGCACAATGTGAACCCTGGGGCCAAACCAGCTAGGTCTGTTTGTTAGCCCTCCACTTACTATCTGCGTGCGCTTGGGCAAGACACTAGACTCTTCTGGGCCTCAGTTTCCTCATCTGTAAAATGGAGCTAATAGTTGAATGGACTTTGAAGGTAAGGATTAATTGAGTTAACATATATAGGACATCTACAGTAATTCCTGGCACATAGTGAGTACTGTGTAAGGTGAGGAATTATTACTACTATTATTATTATAATAGGGAGAATCTGCTGTCCCCTCAGCTGAGAGAAAGAGGGTCATCCATCTATGGGCGCTCCCATAAATATGGACTGATGAGCTCTCTTCAGAATGCTAGACTCCTCCCGCCTTTTACACATTCTCCTCCCTCCCTCTCCTCCATTGATGTTCTACCCAGCGTTCAAAACCCACCTCCAATACCCCTTCCTTCTCCACACCAGACGGGGTGATCTCCACCTTCTTCTCATCCCACTTTCTATGTTACTGGCAGATAGACTAGAGCACTTTCACAGTTTATCTTAGACCAGAGCTACGTGTGGATCTGTCTTACCTCCCTGGAGACAATGACCTCATCTTATTCTTTATATCCACCGGAGCACTGTGTCTTCAACATAATAGGTGTTAAGTCAATATTTGCTAAAGATATGTTAAATGAATACATGAATTACATTCCCTGAAATAACCAGGGAGATTAGGCCAGAGTCATTCCGAGGTTTGAGGGCTCAGAGCGCTCAGAATGGATTTAGACTCAGCCAAGGGAATTTGAGGAGAGAGCAATTATAGTAAGAATAATAACAATAATAAAAAACAACAATGATAGTACTTCTTGAGCACCTGCCTCTATGGCAGATGCTGTTCTAAACCATTTACCTGGGATATCTTCTGGAATCCTCACAACCGTCTTGCGAGATTGGTTCTACTTTTGCCATCTCCCTCTTCTAGGTGAGGATGCTGGGGAAGGTGCTGGAGTCATCTGCCCAAAGACCAACTACTGTTCAGTGGTAGACAAGGGATCTGAACCAGGTATCTTGGTTCCAGTGGAAGCAGATCCTGAAACAGGTGTCTGAGAGCAAAGAGTTCATCTGGGAGGTGGTTCCAGGGAGCGCTGGAAGGGAACAGGGAAGTGAAACAGGGAAGGAAGCTAATGGAAAGCATGAGTGTGTAGGGTGCCTCTGTGGACAGTCGGGGCTCAGTCCTGCCGGGGACCACAGGAAGACTATGTAGGACATTCTTCAGGGACGAGGAAGCTGGGGTGGTGGTGGTGTAGATTACCCACCAACCCCCATTTATATTTGGTTGGGGCTGCTGCCAGGGGCATCACCTCTGGCACATCCAGCCATGCCCATCTGGAAGTTGAGCACACTCCTGTGGCCAGAGAAAGCCCCAGATCACTGTTTGTACAAGGCAGTGGTGAGCACCAAGGGGTGGGGGATGGGGTGAGGGGCTGCCAGCATCTCTGACACCAGGATAGGCTGATCCTAAAGCCATTCCTCCTTCCATTGAGGCCAGTCCTACTCATGAAAAGGCTCAGAAAGCCCACGCTTCCTGAAACTCTTGTCTGGGCAGCAGATGTGTCTTCTATGGGTATTTTTGCCAGTTTTGAGTATTCCCATGATGAGTTCCCTCGGGGAACTACTTTCTACTTCTTAAAACACACACACATGTATCACAAACATAAATCTACGGGAGGGATGGCCTCCATTTTGGAAGATGTAAACAAACTTGGAAAGGTTAAAGGAGCTGGCTCAGGGTCACATTTTTGGGTCATGATGGAGCAGGGGACAGGTGCGGGCCTTCGGTTTTACAGAGTCCAAAATGAGGCTTTTAAAATTCATTCATCCATTCATTCCTTCAGGTGAAAATATTGGCCTTTTGACCGGCCTGATGAATATCAGAAATAAGCTCTTGTGGCTGAGGTGAAATTCAAGACACACGGGCTGGCCGAAATCCTTCAGAAATGTGTCACTCAGGTGAGCAGGAATGGCCACTTCCCTAATACTGTTTCAGCACGCAGTGACAGGGAGAGAACCATAGCCAAACATCACAAGGCCCACTTCGTTTTCCCTCTTGCCTCCCCCAGAGAGCCCTCTGGCAGGCGGCACGGGCCAGAAGTGGGTGCCCTACAAACAGGCAGGGTCCCTCAACCTGCTGTGGTTGGTGGTGAGGACCTCGGATGGGAGTCGCGCATCGCGAGGAGCTCTGGTTTCCTCACTAAACAAGCGGACATAAACAGTAGCGCCTACCTCCTCACGTTGTGGTGGGTATTAAATGAAGTACTCACCGACAGTGGTTGTCCCGGTGCTAGGTGACAATGGGCTGGAGACAATGGGCGGTTGAGGGACAAGTCCCACGCTTGTTGTTCTCAGTATCTGTATTGAACAGTTGCCGATGAAGCAGGTGGGGTGGGCGGGGGTAGACAAGCGTGAGCCACGCCCTGTCCCACTTTGCTTCTGCGTCTTAAAGACATGGATTCCATCTACTATTATTTTATTAATGAGCGAGCACTAAACAATGACAAAACACATGACCCGTTCTGTTGCGACCATGTCTCAACGTGAACGTTTACGGAGGCATTTAGTGATTGTGCCTAGTGATTTTCTTAGGGCTAAGCTTACAGACCTCCCTGAATTCTTAAACCCTCTTCATAAAAACTTGTGGATCCCTCTAAGGGATTGAAGCCAATCTGTGTATTGTGAATGCCTTTAGTTTCGCCAAAGACACACACTTCTAATATTCATGAGGCTGGTCGGAGGTTGATATTTACACACACGCAACCTCATTCCCAACATTACAGATGCTAAGGAGCAAAGCTCTGGTTGTTACACAAGGTGTGGGAAACAAAAGGGCTTGTAGCAGCCCTCTCTAGAATGAGCCTGTCTGGCTTTTCCTGGGCCACACGTTCTTGACGGGGCTGCTCTCAGCACCACTGGGTACAGATTCAGCACTCGCAATATCATGCTGGATCTGCGAAGGGACCTTCAGGAAAACAAGAGACAGCCTGAACCTGCAATATGGTTAGCATTTAGTAACTGATAGCAACGGATAGCTGTCAATATCAGTACGGGGACAGAATCATCCCACATCACTACCTCTGCGCCACCTGTCAGCCAGCTTCCACTGCCAGTGTGATCTATTCTCAAGAGGAAAAGGACAAGTTGGTGAAGAACTCTGAGATAGTAGAATGTCCACCAATTATCACTTGCAAACGCTGAGATCAAGAGGTCCGTATTTCCAAGGTGCACTATTAGGAATGAGGAGTGGTGGGTATGGCAATGAGCTATCCAAATCCCCCTTAAGGAGGGAGGCACTTAGGCCCCCCAGCTGCTGGGAGAGCTGCCTGCAGATGGCCCTTATCTGTCAGGGCTATAAGGGGCCAGAGAGGGCTGCCTCCTCTCCAAAGCCTTGCTCCCTTCAATGGTGGCTTTAAAACTGACAGGCATGGGGGCATCAAGGAACCACCACCCCCCAACTCCAGCTTCAAGTCAGATGACTCCGAAGGTCATTCCCAGGGGAGAATTTCCTGAAGAGATGGCTGAACCCTTCTTTGTGACTGTATTGTGGCTCCACTTCTCCCTCTGCTGAGTCCCATCCCCCTCCTTTTCTCTTCCTCCCCTCTCTTGTCTCTTTCCCTCCCACAGACATTGCCTCTTGCTCACCAATCCCCACCCCAGAATTGGCTGCCAGGGGAACCCAATATGCAAAAGGTAGACGGGAGTGGGGGTGGGGGACTGAGCTGCACCACAATTTGTGATACTCAGAATTCACATCCGGGGCTCGTGGAGAGTCAGGGCTCCTGACAGCCTTCATGGAAATGCCAGGAAAACCCCCCAGAAAGCCCGACCCCTGAGGGTCAGCTTTCACTTTCCCGCATTTCTTCCAGTAAATAGCTGGGTGAAACCAGATTCAAACCTCAAGCCCACCTACCTTTGGAACTCTCCCTTCCCAGCTTTCTTTTCAAATGTTTTTCAAGAAACTAAGTGCTCAGAAGTGAGGATTCAAGTGCAAATGGATTCTGAGATGCTCAGAGGCAGGCAGGGCATCCTGAAGCCCTATGCGTCACTGGTCCAAGCCTGTTATGTCGGCAGAGGAAACCAAGGCCCAGAACCGGGGAGAGACAAGTCCAAAGTCTAAGTGACAGTGGTGGAGTTGGGACAGAACTTGAAATCTCCCAGTTCTGTCCAGAATTTTCTCATCTACTTAACTCCACTGTGAGGAAGGTAGGAGAGATGGGGAGAGGGATAGAGCAAAGATTTTTAGGCACAATCCCATGGCCTGGAGCAAAGCCCACCTCAATGATAAGACAAGTGACCCCGTTTTCTGGAGCACAGACTATATGAAGTGCTTTAGCTGTTTTAAACCATAATGTCAGTGAATTATCAACAAAGGTGGGTGTTGTTATTTTACCCAGATTATAGGAGAGCAATCAGACTCAGGGGAAGTCATTTGCTCAGGGATGCCCAGCTGACAATGATGGGACAATTTCATTTTGGATTTCTCTCTCTTCCCTAGTATAATTTGCTGTTCCCTGCTCTCTTTTTCTAGCCCTCTGGGGACTTAATTTCTTTCCTTGGTTTGTTACTCCTCCTCTCTCTTTCAGAACTACAAGAGGAGGAAAATTTTCTGTCCTATAAATGAGTGTTTAGGACCCTGGCAGCCTCCAACAGGGGGAGGAACTTGAGATCAGAAGGCTCTGGATTCAAATCCTGACTGTCACATACTGGCTCTGTCCCCTGTCTGAGCCTCTTGCTCTCTATTGGTGAAATGTTAAGTAGGAAACTTGTGATTATAAACACTTATATCCCACCAGGGCAAAGGCTTTCAGACTCTCCTATTCCAATCTGTCCTCACTCACGGAGTTCAGAGTAAAGATGGTCTCAGTATTGATAACTGTTACAGCAGGATGAAGTGTGAAGAGGGAGAAGGCAGTTGGTATTCAACAGTCAACAAACCAACAGCCATTGGCCTTGACCTTGGAGCTCAGTTTTCCCATCTGTACAATGGGAATGAAGATAACAGAACCTGCTTCTTAGGGTTGTGGGGAGATTTGAATGAAATAACGTGTGGAAGTGCCAAGCCTGGTACCTGACAAATGATCAATGAATAATGCTGTTATTATCATCATTCTGGAGACAGTGGCTGGAGAGTCCTGAGAGTCACCCCTGGACACAAGCAGGAGAAGAATCTGGACTAGTGTTTCTGAAACGTTAGCATATATCAGATTCCCTCAGAAGCAGTATTGTCTTCACGCGTGCTTAGAGGACTCCATGTTTTATTCAATGATTTGCCATCACCTCCTTGAAATTCTTCATTTCTGAACAAGGGACCCTGTGTTTTCTTTTGGCATCAGGCCCCACAAATTATGTAGCCACTTTTGTCTGGAGAACTTATTAAAACACAGAAAACTGGGTCAGCTTCAGACTTTCTGATTCAGGGAGTTTGAGAGGTGAGCCCCCAAATTTGTATTTCTAACAAGTTCCCCGGTCATGTTTGTATACTGGTCTATGGACCACACTTTGAGAACCCATGACTGAGACAGTGGCTGTAAACACTGATTTTACATGAGAAACACCAGGAGAGTGCCTGGGTTCCACCTTCACCCAGCGGAGCAGAATTGTTCCGAGTATATTTCTGGCTTCAGTATTTTTGAAAAGCTTGCCAGGTGATCCTAATGGACAGGTGGGACTGAGAACCACAGGGTTACAGCAGAGAATCCTGACTTCCACTGAGGAAAAGAAACCCCTGAAGGCATTACCTGTCCAGCCCCAGGACCCATCTAGACCCAATCACTGCAGTGGGGAATCTCCAGAGAGGGGCCAAGGAGGCTGTGTGTTCCACAGACAGTTCAGCTGAGGCTTATCCCGGGACAATGTAGGAAAAAAACATTGAGAATGGCATTCCTCAAGCTTTAACGTGCATGAAAGACCCCCAGGAAACATCTGGGATCTTGTTAGGGAACAGATTCTGATTCACGCGGCCTGAGGTAGGGCCTGGGGAATGCTGATGCTGCTGGCCCAGGGACCATGCATTGAGTAGCCCAGATCTAGGCCGGAGAAACAAGAAAGTGATGGTGGCTAAAAGTGAAGGTGGCTAAAATTTCGGTGATATCATCCCCAATTGTCCATTCCAAGAAGTTGGAAAGAAGGTAATGCACCGGAGCTTCTGCTGGAGCATAACGTCTTCCTTTTACTACATGACGCGTCATTCCAAAATGGAGTTTGAGATGTCCCCTCATGGTGCTCCCCTCATTCTGTAAATAAGGGCCTCTCTGCATTTGTAGGGTTTCAGAGGCCAATACTAAGCCCCAGAGGAGTTCCTGTGCTCCACCCATCAGAGCCTGGGCCTGAGACAAGGCTTCCAGTCCTAGCTCTGCCATTGGCTGACTTTGAAACCTGGGAAGAGGTCAGAGCTCCTATCTGGGCTTTGATCTCCTCGGTAGCAAGAGTGGCGTAATAGTCATTATTCTTACAGCCTCTTTTATCGCTGCTTCTGGACATCAGAACCCGAAAGATGTTCTGATAGCAAAATTCCACACCAAACATCATTCCTGTTATTTCTGCATACTGACAGGTTCTTACGTAACCGCTTCTCAACTTTCCCACACCTTCTACGTGACACAGTCCAAGATGTGACATGCTTCGTGACCCTGGAATGCTTTCCCTCCAGTGAATCCACACATTTTTCTCAAGCCCCCACCCCCACCCCCAGGAACCTACCAGCTGGGTGAGCTGAAAATAGAGACAGGAAGAGGCAGTGAGGACGAATGACAAGTGTGGCCAGGTTCTCTTAAAAAACCCTCCAAAATGTGGAAACCGGGAAGCGTTGGCCCATGAGTGGGTGGAGAGGAGTGTCCAGGTAGGAACACCGTGAGCAGACGAGCTGTATTCAAGGGTTGGTGAGGATCCAGGCTGCGAGGATGTGATGTTGGAACAGATCATCTTAGGCTCTCCTCCAAATGCCATGCCCCCAACCCAGCTCACTCCTGCAGGGATACTGAGGCTCCAAATGAGGAACTGTATGGACAAAGCAGCTTTCAGTCACAGGTAACAAATACAACAGTCCCACGGAAGCCTGAGGCACCGCCTAAGCCGGAGATGACTTTTTTTGGGTAACTGAAATGACAAGCGCCCAGCCCACCTGTAGGCAGAACAATCAGCAGCAGCTCGCCTTCGCCAGAGTGCTGTCATAAATTAATCTTTAATTTCCACCGCCGGGTCTGTGGCACAGCTAATCATGACCACTAATTGCTACGACAAGCTTCTCCCTTCTCTTTTTATGTTTCCATATTAGCCTGTTTAGTATGCTTTGTGTCTGTTTATTTTATAGCCGGAAATACTTCTAACAGCCTAGTAAATTGAAAATGGACTTTACTACCATCTGACTTTACCAGAGTTTTACAACCATTCAATTAATGGTATCAGTAATCTTCCTTCATAATTAGGCGGTTAGTAGCTTTGTCAGGCACTGCTGTTAACTAAATTAGTACTCAGCATCCACCTAATCGTATTTTGGGGGGCTCCAAATGGGAAACCCTCAAGCTTGGGGGCTGCCAGGATGGAGTGCCACGATTAGCTGCCTGTAAATACCGCCCGCAAATATATGGTTTATTATAGTGATAACGGGCGTTTGTAGCTTACATAAATCTGAGCATTCCTGCTGACAGAGGAGAAATGGTTTTCCCCGGTTGCTAGGAAATAGAGTTCCTGGGTCTCACATGCTTCATTGCCTTCTCCAGGCAGCTGATGGATTCTCTCCATGAGGGAATGGCAGCCGTTAGCCACCCCAGAGCGAAGGTAGAGAGCGTCCAACCCCATACCCCCTGTGTGCCCACTGGAGGGGGTCTCCCCAGGGCCAGAGGACGCCCGTGCGCTACAGCTGTATGGAAAAGGCAAACAGAGGATGGGGCTCGAATGCGGGAACAATGATCTGAAGGCTGATTTTTGATGTCGGGAAACAATCACAGTTTCATATGCCGGAGAATTTCTGCCAACTGTCATACTTTGAAAGGAGACAGATTGTGGAGGAGCGTGCGAGATTGGCAACTGCTAACATACAACCCAAGGGGTCCTATTTCCATATCTGCAGCAAGTAAGGCCCCCCAAATGTACTTTGGTGTTTGATCAAAATTAAGCGCCTCTGAATACATAAGTAAATGCTCCCTGTTAGAAACAGCCCGACCCCAAATATTTCCCGTAATTGAAAAAGTGAAAAGACTGTAATTTCATAATGCAGGCGCATTTGAACGAAACTTGAGTAAATTATTCTGCTGGGTTTCTGACACTCCCCTGAATGTTCAGATCATGGATTTCAAACGCTGACTACTTACTACCAGAATTCCATTTTAAAAAAATCTGCCTATCTGCCAGCCTTCCAAAACTTCCAAATTCTGACAACACTTGAAACTGGACTGAGTTGTGGATTCTTGGAATATCAAGAGGCTCTCACTAGAGGTTTGGAAGACGGAGTCTTATGGGAACAGGGAAAAGCAAATAGATCTCTCTAAGTGGAAGCACAGTGATGGTTTAACTGACTTTAATCAGGAATTCAGCACCGTAGAAGGAAAGTAAGGCCATGCCACTGCCTATGATCAGCTGTGTGGCCCTAGGCAAAGTGCTCACTCTCTCTGGGCCTGCTTTCTTCTTCCCCAAATGGGGATAATGATATGCGCTTGGAGAAGTGTTCTGAGGATTAGCAGGTGTCCTATAATGTAAAGAAAGCTCTTGCCACAGGTCAGGGCTGCCATGAATGCCAGCTACATGTCTTCCTCCTTATGCTCTAAAATGTCCTACCCAGACTCCACTCCTTTCCCTTCAGTTCAGCAAAAGCCACATTCTGCAGAAGACACAAAACTAAAGCCCTCATCTCAAGGCCATTCAGCTACTGGACTCTTTAACCTCCTGAGAAAAACAAAAACCAAAACCCTGCCGTTGAGGGAAAAGAGGTCTTTTCTCAAACGTGTAAGGAGCATCTGAAATTTCTGTCATGCAGCCTTCTGTAAAATGGCCTCTGGAAGCCATTCACATGGAGGGACTGTGGGACACGCAGATGCGGGGACCGACTCTGTGGCTGATGAGACATCTAAGAAGGTAATTCACAGGGATAGCAGTTTGCTGGGATTCCTCCAGTCCCAGCAAAATAAGAAGCATAAGGGAGGACGCAGATGCTTCCATCCCGGAAGACTGGTCCCTCATAGTTTAGGAAAAGTGACTCTCCCATCTTCAAGACAATACAACATCCTGCTCACTCGTAAGAAACTCAGGAAGGTCAGGGAGGTGCAGGGAGGCGAGGGTAGACCGGGGGTAGCCTGCAGAGGTGGGCAGGAACCCTAGGGTGAAGAGATTTAGAGATCTCTCAAATGGGGTAGTTTTAATTTGGGAGCGATAGAAAAGCATGAAGGAGCCTGAGGCGGATGATTCACAAGGTCAGAAGAGGTAAGGACTTAGGGGCGCCTGGGTGGCTCAGTGGGTTAAAGCCTCTGCCTTCAGCTCAGGTCATGATCCCAGGGTCCTGGGATTGAGCCCCGCATCGGGCTCTCTGCTCAGCAGGGAGCCTGCTTCCCCCTCTCTCTCTCTGCCTGCCTCTCTGCCTACTTGTGATCTCTGTCTGTCAAATAAATAAATAAATAATCTTAACAACAACAAAAAAAAAAAAAAAAAAGAAGAAGAAGAAGAAGGAGGAGGTAAGGACGTGACCGAGCAGAATGCAAGGACTGAGTTGGGCAGAGTTCAGCCTGAAGACTGTGGATGGGCTGGAAATGCGCCCAGGCTGTCAGCTATAAAGGTGCTTGCTGTGTGCTTGGGGCGGGGGAGTGTGTGGGCAGCGGGAGGCAGTCTGACAAGGGCTGATGGCTTAGGCCTGGGAGGACACAGCCTGTGAAAACCTTATGGGTCCTCAGCTGTGTCAAGCTAAACTGAGGAATGAGGGTGTCTACGTGTAATTTACGTACCTGTTTGGACCCAGAGCTTGCAAATAAATTTAGCTCCTGGCCAACAGCCTGAGCACGTGTGTGTTGGGCTGGAGGACTGCCATGGAGGACAACCAGAGTGGAAATTGAGAACAGATGACATCCTGTGCGATCACTCTTTGGAGAAAAGCCACTACCCACCACCACCACCACCATCCATTCTGCCATTCAGCAGCCACCCACTCAGGCCCCGGGGAGCTGCTATCAGGTGAGGGTTCCTGAGACAGAGCTCAGCCTCCCTCCCAAGCTGCTTTGTCTTCTTCCAAGGTCACATTTACGAACTGTGTGAACTTAGGCAAATCAGTCTCTCTGTAGCTTCAGTTTCCTCCCTTAAAAAAATGGAAATGATAAAACTGTCTACCTTATAAGAATTAAATAACTCAATATATATGCAAAACACTTGGAGCTTAGTGTGACAGTAAGTACTTGGTCAAGGTGGGCTGCTGTGATCATTACCATCACAATGGCTAAGAAAGCCTTTGGACACTGCTCACTCCACAGTCATTCAGTATCCACCTCTATGGGTTCCTGCAAAGGATACAGAGATAAACAACACACAACTCCTGTGTTCTAGGAGTTACTCAATATCTGCATTTTAAACTGGAGCTTTAAATAACTGAATCCCAAAATGGCAGAGAACTTTGAGAATTTCTTGCACCTTAGTAAAGCCACAGAATGTTCTGGGCAAGAAGACCTTTGGGCAACTGTTCCTTCTTCGTCTCTCAAATGCCAGGAATTTCACTTCACCCTCCCAGCAACCCAAGGAGGTAGGAGCTATTTTTGCCACCCCTGCTTTATAGGTGGAAAAAAAACCCATATTGCTCTTTGTTACACAACTAATTGTTACACCATTAATAAGGACAGAGGTAGGATTTGAATCCATTGCCTAACTCCAGAGGTCAATCTCTAGACCACTGTGTGTTCTAATGCCTCTGAGGGTAATAAGATATGGATGTCCAGTCAAGGAGAAGGTGGTGCAAATTGCAGCAAGATGAATTAAGGAAGGTATTTCTGAGAGCAGAGACTAAGACAAATGAGAGGGGGTCAGCCAGGGAAAAGGGTGACACTCTCCATAAGTTTAATGTTTCTGTCAAGAAGCAAGAAATCAATGAAATAATTTCTCAAGGTACAATAGTGACTACATGCCCATTGGACACGTGCCATTCTGCCTCTCTGGGGCCTGGAGTTCAGATGTTACTGCCTCTGATTCGCCCTGGAAACCTTACAGCACAAGGACACCTTCCCACCGAATACCGAAGGAATGAAATGCTTTCCCCTACAACTCACTGGGCAGCTCTGAGCACGGGGCAAGATTTAACATGCCATCTACCAGACTGGTAATAAAGCAAGGTGATTAAAAACTTAGAACCAGGGGGTTCCAGCTGGTTGCAATTAGGAGCAGGACGGCCTTCCCCCCAGGGTTGAGTTTGGAAATATGTGGAGGTAATTCTGGTTGTCCCAGTGGCTAGGAGGCCCCCTTGGCATTTCGTGGGGAAGGGCCAGTCTTGCTAAACACCTGGAAATGCTTGTGACAACCCCTCTCAAAGAATCCCCCAGATATCCTTATTAATCCTGGTGAGAAACCACGGGAGATGTCTCCAGGTCCCAAACCCTCCAGAGCCACTAACCGTGGCCACGGGGCTCTGCTGAACAGGACCTACCTCTGACTATAGGCCTGGGATGGTGACAGAGAGCCACCTACTCCTGGGTTCACTCACAGCGATGTCAATTTTCCCTGTCTTAGCCTGCTCAGGCTGCTATGACAAATCGCTATAGACAGAGTGGCCTAAACAGAAGAAATTTGTTTTCTCACAGCTTTGGAATCTGTAAAGTCCAAGGTCAAGGTTTTGCCTGATTTGGTTCCTGGTGAAGGGTCTCTTCCTGATTTCTCCGTGTGCTCCTGTGACCTCTTCTTCATGCATACATGTGCAGAGAGAGGGCAAGCAAGCTGCGTGTCTTCTTATATGAGTGTACTAATCCTATCATGGGGGTTCCACTTCCATGACCCCTTCTAAATCTAACTGCCACCCAAAGGCCCCATATCCAAATCTCATCACATTGAGAGTTAGGGGTTAACATGGGAATGGGGGTGGCCAAATTCCTCACCGGGAGGTCTCGGTCCATGTCTATTTGAACATGGCTATTGGAACATGGCAAATTATGCTTTTCATGCAACATCAAGAACTCAGGCTAAAAAGCATGTAACTATGAGCCTCAGCCACAGAAGTAATTCTAGGAGATGGGCACTAACAGCAAACAAAGTCAAGCTCAGAGAATTCTTCAATAATACATGGGATGAAACATTGGGGAAAATTCTAATAGTTTTCCAGCACACACTTGTGGTATCGCTAATCTAGCCCTGAGGTGCTCATTTATTTTATGCTCATTGAAAAGCTTTAAGTGATAAGTGTAAAAGCACCCATTACGTCCTTCTATCATGTTTTCTTTTGAGAAGAATAGGGCCTGGGCAGGAGTCCTTCCAAAATCGGTGGCCTGCCATTTCTCCTGAAGGCTCCTGTTATGCCTCCACTTTAGGACCATTTCTATCTTCCTGGTAGACCACTGTATCTTGTGGGCAAGAGTTCTCAATAAAACCTAAGATTGTACACTAAGAAGTAGTTCTTTTCTCTTTCCCAAATCCATGTGTCAAGATCCTACATTAATACCTGGGAGGGGGGTGGTCTACTCACATCAGTCAGAATCTTGTTGTTTTCAAATGGAGTTCCCATCTCAATTTGCCTTGGCAAGAAACAGAATTCATCACCCTGCCGTCAGAAAGCCCCAGAATGCTTTGGCTTCAGGCACAGCTGGATCCAGACACTTCAGTAATGTCACCAATAGGTATGGGCCCTTTTCTGCCTCTCTCCATCGTTTCCCTTTACTTTCTTCTCCACTGGCTTCATTCGTTCTCAGGGCAGCTATTCCACAGTTGGGGCAAGATGGCTGCCAGCTGCTGCAGCTGGCTGGTGTATAATCCTCTTGATCTCAGAGGCAAGCACCTCCTTCCAGAGAGTGCCCTCAAAAGTACCATGGAGGACTGCAGTTGGTCCAGCTTGAGCTGGGGCCCCAAACCCATCACTGTGGCTGGGCGGCAACAGTACCTAGGTCATGGGACCGCTCCTTGGGTCTGTACCACTTGAACCTCATAACCAGAAAATGGAGGTTGAGACAAGCACTGGCAGGACCCCGACCATAATTCCTGGCATTCGCTGTTCCTACACCCATGATTAGCTTCCTAGTGGAAGGTATGACTTGTGGCTACCTGTGACTACCTATGAACTTCCACTAGAGAGGGGAGCATGCACCTCCCACGCTCAGAAAGGGCAAAAGTATCAAGAATTAAGACCCCCCAGAAGCAGCCCCCAATCAGCAGAACACAGGAATGGATCAAAAATTCTCCAGCTTCCTTGCCCACTCCTCCCTCAATGGTGCAACTCCGAGGTGTCCCAGGGGTCTCCCACAGGGCTCAGTTTTAGTTGCCCATGATGGTGATTTTTATACACCCTCTACTGGCTTCTGGGTCCTCCCTAATTCACTTGCCCGCTCTCCTGCTGCTGACTCAGAGAGCTATCTTCCATACGAACTATTGTAGTCAAGTGCCAGTCTTCGTGTTCTTCTGGGGGGACCCAAACTAAGGCAGGGATGCTGAGGATTCAAAGTGCTCTCTCTGTAAGAGGTGGCTGCCGTGGCAGAGAGGGCCTTCTTATCCTCGTGTTAGGGGCTCATATATTTTTCAAAGTATATATGTGTCAGTCCAGGTCTCTGATGAACAGAGGCCAAGATGAGATTCGATGTGTAAGATTTTTATTACGGAAAACACTCATGAGAAAAAGAGAAAAGGAAGGAGAAGAGGCTGGGAGAGCCTTCAGAGCAAAACACCCACCTGACCCAACCTGAAAAGAGAATGGAGGTGTAGAGAAAAGCATCCTGGGATGTGTGAGGACTAAGGAAAAATCAAGAAAGTTTAGAGCTAAAGTCAGCATCAAAGCAGTCTGTCTGTCCCAGGAATAAATCGGCCCCAGTATGCCCGCTCAGTCACCGGCTGGGAGCAATGTGTGGGAAGCATGGCTTTGGCGTAAATGAATCTCAGAGCCCAGGATCTGGGATCACGGGCCAGTTAAAATGGCCCACACCCAATGCCGCCAGATACATTATTAAAGAAACCCCACACGTTCCGAGAATTGAGATGCTCTGTCATACCTTTTTGAGTCTGAGCCTCAGAGGGTATATTTGGGGCTCAAATTTAAAAAATAAATAAATAAATGCACAAGAGCCAGTGGAATCAGACCTTGGGGAGCATGGACAATGGTGGCTTTAATGGTCCTGTAACAGAGTTGTGGGAGAAAAGCAGACAGTGAGCAAAGCCCCATTTGGATGCAATGGCCTCCTGTCCTCCGTAAGCCATAAAGCAGAGCACGTTCCCAGTACAGCAGAAATCCCAATGTCCAACGGTATTGTTTTGTTGTTTTAAGAAATATCTCTCTGAAAGTAAATCTGATCAGTTTAATCTCAGAACCATTAAAAGTGATTAAAATCTCATCTTCTAGAAGCTGTTTCAGAAATCCCTAAGGCCTTTTTGTGCATTTCCTTAGAAACAGAGTTCCCATCATGTTCATGTGAGGGATGTTAGAGAAAGCCCTTCTTTGGAATCCCTCCCCCACCCCATCAGGAAGTCGGTCCTTCCTGCCCGCAGAACACTTTCCATCCCCAAACCTGCCAGGGCAGTGCCCATAACCTCTCAGTCTAGAGCAGGGTTGTCAAACTACAGCCCATGGACCAAATCAAGAGCAGCTTGGTTTTATGAATACAGTTTTATTGGAACACAGGCACACCCACCTATTAATCCTTTGGCCAAGACCGCTTTACTTCTACAAATGGAATGCAGTAGCTGCAACAGAGAGTAGAGGGCCCCCAAAGCCTAAGATGTTTCTTATCTGGTCCTTTAAGAAAACATTTGCTGGGGCGCCTGGGTGGCTCAGTGGGTTAAAGCCTCTGCCTTCAGCTCAGGTCATGGTCTCGGGGTCCTGGGATCGAGCCCCGCATCGGGCTCTCTGCTCAGCAGGGAGCCTGCTTCCTCCTCTCTCTCTCTGCCTGCCTCTCTGACTACTTGTGATCTGTCTGTCAAATAAATAAATAAAAATCTTTAAAAAAAAAAAAAAAAGAAAGAAAACGTTTGCTGAGCCTGGTCTAGATTATATCCAAAAGGCAAAAATAGAGGAGAAAAAAGAGAATATAGGAGAAAAATATAAGAGAATTATAGGAGAGAACAGAAGGGGAAAATATACACATTTTAACTTTTTAAAAAGATTTCATTTATTTTAAAGAGAGAGAGAGCAAGCAAGAGAGCAGGGGTGGGGAGTGGAGGAGCAGAAAGAGAGAAGTATAAGCAAATTCCACACTACGTGGAGCCCGACGCGGGGCTTGATCTCATGACCCTGAGATCGTGACCTGAGTCAAAACCAAAAGTTGGACACAATAGAAGAATTTATTTAAAAGAGTGCATCACCTTCCTAACAATATAGCAAGGTTGGCATGAAATATGAGGAAACTGAGGCACAGAGGACTTAAATGCCTGGATCAAGGTCCTGGGTCGGTAAATAATGGACCTGGGATAGGCATTCGGGTGTCTCTGACTCCAGAGTCCATGCTTTTCCAAAACAAAATAAAACAAAACACAAAACAAAGTCCACGCTCTTGAGCTTGATCCCACACACAGAACCTCTGTGCCATCAAGGGGTGACCCTGATATGATTTCACACAACAAATAAAAATATCCCCTCATACGGAAGTTTTTTGAATACCACATAACATTTACAGGAAGGTGCCTTACACTCTAAGAAAAGCCGCGTGCTTGCTGCATCAACAAGGCTCAAAGCCAAGTCCAGCAAGGCTGTGGGCTCGTCAAAAGTCACTGTTCTGAGACACATGGAGAAACGTTGGAATTGCACCGGATGACAACAATGTCCCCTAGAACTAGGGCCACCTCTGAAAGACACCATAAAGTGCATCCCGTCTGCCTTACAAGTCCTTGTCTTTCCTTTGGATGGTTCTTACAAACGACGTAATGTCTCTGGGCCTTCACTGCCTCATCTTTAAAATGGTAATAATAAAAAGTAAAAATAAACAGAATGAGAATAGTCAGATGGTTGTTCTACTCCAATGATCAATGAGATAATCTACATAAAGTCTTCCTTGTGCCTGGGACAGAGCAGGTATTCAATAAAAGTGATGTCCTTCTCTCCTCAGTTGGCCCTGGCAACACCTACCCGGACTTTTTATCACAATGTTTCCAAATCTAGTGTTTGATCTTCTGAAATAAAAGTTACCAGTCCCAGCTCCTTTCCCTCAAAGCTGTTTTTTTTTTTTAAAGATTTTATTTATTTATTTGACGAAGAGAGAGAAAACAGGAGCAGGGAGGAGGGGCAGAGGGAGAGAGAGAAGCAGACTCCCTGTTGAGCAGAGAGCCCCATGCGGGGCTCGATCCCAGGACCCTGAGATCATGACCTGAGCTGAAGGCAGAGGCTTAACCGACTGAGCCACCCAGGCGCCTCTCCCTCAAAGCACTGATGTGTTTTAAACAAATTATTTCTGGGAAATGGGGAAGGAGATGGATGTCTAGTTACTGTTTCCGAAGGCATGCTATCCTCCTGGGAAAGACATTCAATAATATACATGGTCTAAAAGTCCAGCAGTTTTTAAACCCCAGCGCGCTTCTGGGCTTCAGTCTGGAAGCCACAGCAGGTTCACCTCCTCCCTAGCCCTGCCTCTCCTCTGCCTGTGTCCTCCCACTTCATTCCCATCGCCTCTGACCCAGTTGTTGTCACCAGGGCTCCCCTCCTCCACTTCCTAACTTGACTCCTGCCTCTCCAAAAACCTGACCCAGAACCAGAAGGCCCACCACTGGTCAAGTCATGGCCCGCAAAAAAGCCTTCCAGGGCTCTCCGGAGTCAAGGTCCCCACACCTGGCCCTGGCCCCCAGGGTCACTATGACGGGTCTGGCTCCCCCGGCCAGCCCTAACTCCATGACCCTCACTAGGGTCAGGGCCAGCAGTGTCCAAATATCTGGCAAGGAGCCACAGGCTCTGACCAAGCAGAGGACAGGTTAGTGGGGCCCAGCCTTATCCCTTCAATTTCTGGCTCTGGAAAAGGCCTTGGGGAGGACTCCTAGGGGAGCAATGGCCACCTACCAACAGTGGAGCCCATTTCAACATTTGATGACTATCAGACTTGCCTGGGGCTGCACAGAACTCACCGTTCCCCTTACACACCCTTCACATGCCTCTCTGCATTTACAAATCTGGCCCCTTTTCACCACCTTAGCTGCCATGTTTTCAACATATGCCTTGTAGATGTCACCTCCCTCTATTACTCTGAGTTCCCATAGCATTTCCTTAATGTGCCTGTGTTGGAACCCAGCACTGCCTCCAACACATGATGGTACCGGCATACATGTGTTAGATAACCTGGATTTACAAACTGACAACCCACAGACTCTACTCGGCTTGCATGTACTTGCTAAACCTAAAATAATAATAATAATAATAACAACAATAACAACAACAACAACATATTTATTATTATTATTATTATTATTATTATTTTTAGCAAGAGAGTTCAGAGTTCAAACCTCTGTGTTCCTGGCTTCTCTTGAAGCACAGGTGAGCAGGGCCATGCTGGGCTTATGGGGCCGTGATGGCTGGGTCTATGCAGCAGCCGCCCCCTGCAAGGGGATGGAGCTGTCCATCTCCCCACATGGCCCACCCCCCCTATTGCTCTCCTTTCCATTTCCTGCACACTCCCTATCACCATTTGCATTTGCAGCCCTACTGTAACAACCTTGAGGGCAGAAAGCATCCCTTCTTAATCTGCATAGAGTGTGACAGTTAAAAGCATGGACTTGGGACCCAAACCAGTTAGGGTCCTACTTCCTGCTGCGGCTCATTAGCTGTGTGATTTTTGGCAAGTTACTTAACCTTTCCTTGATGCGGTTTCTTCTTCTGTGAAACGTGCATAATAACACCGTAGTACTGGCTTTATAGGAGTCTCATGAAGGTTAAATGTGTTAATACATAAAAAGTACTTAAAACAGTGCATGGTGTGTAGGAAGAAATCCAATGTCAGCTTTATACACTCCTAAGAGTTACAGCAGAGGGAGGAGACCGCTCCTCACAGAGCCTAGCATACTTACCAGGCATTTGCAAGCACAGTCAGAGAAGAAATGGAAGACTTCAAATACTGTGCACATGAGCCTCACAGAAAACCCTGGGCTCACCCAGATGAAGGGCTGACGTGGGGGAATGCCCAACACGGGTAGCTCATATGAAATACCAAGGAGCGACTGGACACTCCAGGGCTCCCTCAGTTTGGGCCTTTGGAAAAACATCTATGCATATATCCCAGAATAATAGCAAATAGAGTTTCAGTAAGATTGTCTGACTTCTGAACAGTGGCTCTGAACAATTTCCCTCTGGAGATGCTTGGGGACAATATGGCGAAAGGGAAGGGAATGGCTTGAGGTCTTGGCATGGATCTACATCTACATCTTGGCATGTGCATCTACAGAGAATCTCCTTATTTTTACTCAGATTGCATGTTTTGAATGGCTAGAGGAGGATGAGTGGGTAGAAATAATGAGGGAATTTTAAATTTCTTCCCTGAACCAGACCTCTTTCAGGCTCAACTCACAGTCCACGTCAATGACCATATACTTGTTGAAGGAATTAAATAGTAATGAAAATAATACCTACGTTCAAATGTAGAGAAAACAGATATTCGGCTTCTAAAAACATCCAGCTCTCTGCAAGGTCTCTCAAGAGGAAGACGTAACGGAGCATACCAGGGTGTTCTTGGCCCTATCCTTGAACTTATCGTTAAGGATTCTAATTAAAAAGTGATTTGTTTCCCTATGGTGGATACTTTATGGAGGAGGTTTGGCTAAGTCCAAACCAGAGGAGGAGTGCTCCACAGGGGAACTTTATTGTCCTCACAAAAGTAAAACAGCTGGAAGAGATTTTATACCCTTTCTCATTAAGGTAGATTTTTTTTTTCTTTCTGGAATCCCTTCAGGAATGACCTCAGGGAGAATGATGTCAGTGGATCATCATCCCAGGGCCAAAAGTTCTTCCTTCTAACAACAAGACCCCAGAACCCCATCTAGAACTGACCCGCCCAGACTTGGGCACCTTAATCCTCAGGCCACAACTCAACCCTAACTTAGGGGAAAGGTGAGCTGGGATGGTTTTGAAAGCACAGGTCTGGCATAATCTGAAACTCATGTGATAACAAGTTCTCAGCCCTGAATTTGGAAGATCTCCAAGGAAATTTCTCTCCAGAGTACCAAAGGAAGCCAAGAGAGATTACAACATCTGGGACCACTGCTGCACATCTGAAGGTGATGATTGTTTGGGCGAGTGATTTACTGGTGACCTGCGGGGAAAACAAAGTCAGGCAGAGGAGGGGACTGACGTGGCAGGGGGAGCAAGCCAGTAAGGGCTGTGCGTATGAATCACAGCTGGCCCTGCGCCAAGACCAAGTACCTGCAGCGAAGTAAAGGAAACTGGCAGAGAGAGCAGGGGAACTGGGTTCTGGTCCCAGCTCTGCGGCTTCTTTTCTATGTGACCTGACGCTAGCTGCTTCTTCCGAACTTGTTTTCTCCCTCTGTAGGATGGGAGGGAGGAGATGAGGGCAGAAGTTAAATTTCAAAAGCCTTCAGGGACCGAGCTGGGAATGTCAATGCAGGAAGGAGTTCGGGTGAGGCCACAGGGAGGCAGGGTGTCTTAGTGACCTTGCTGATAGGAGCACAGGCTTCTGGCTAAAGACTCAGGTGTGTGGGTGGGAAATCACCGCTCTAGCTATACTGTACCTCCGGTCCCAAACAACCTTTGGACGACTACGTGCAAGGACTGGGCCGTGTCCAGGGCCACATTCCACCCCAAGGCGCTGGCGTCTGAGATCCTCAAATGGGTCCAGTCAAGACACACATCACACTCTTGCCTTAAATACAAAGGAAATGGGGTAAAGGACTGTTGCATTAAAAAAGTGGGCTTCCAGGCAATCGGGGCTCCAGTCCTCTGTTCAGTCACCAATAAGGAGTCCCGTTTGTACTTCCAAAGTTCAATGATTTAGCAAACCAAAAGATTTTCTTAGATTTGTGAAAAATTCACTTGGTGGCAAAGCTGATCTGAACTATTTAGAGATACTTCTTATACTGGGGGTCAGAACATTTTTTTTTTTCCTATAAAGGGCCAGACAGGAAGTATTTTAGGTTTTGTGGGTCTCAGCTCCCCAGGTCTGCTCCTGTAGCAGCCATACAAGTGGGAGGGGCTGTGTTCTAATAAAATAGATTTACCAAACATGTGGGATTTGGCCTGTGAGTTATAGTTTGCTAACCACTGATATATATGATTTGGCATGAATGTATACACACTTCGCTGCAGAAATATTAATGATTCTGATTATAACAGCTTTCCTGGGGTTATGATAGAATAAGGTCCTAGGGTTGTGAGAGAATGATGGCCTCTGAAAATGTCAGTCTCCCAATTCCTGAAACCTGAACAAAATGTTACCTTCCATGGCAAATTGGACTGTTATCTTCATTCTAACTGAATGAAGGACCTTGAGATAGCAAGGTGAGTTGCATTATCCATCTGGGCCCACTGTGATCACAGGGGTCCTTCCAGAAGGCAGGCAGAAGGCTCAGAGACACAGGGGCCACAATGGCAGTAGCAGAGGTCAAAGAGAGCGAGTAGACAGGAAGAGGCTATGACTCGGCTGGCTTTGAAGCCAGAGGAAGGAGCTCAAACCAAGGAATGCAGGTGGCCTCTGGCGCTAGAGAAGGCGAGGAGACAGATTTCCTCTAGAGCCTCTGGAAGGAACACATGTCTGCCAACACTTTGATTTCAGGATTTCTGACCCCCCGAACTGTAAAATAATAAATCTGTGTTGTTGTAAGCCATTAAGTTTATGCTTACTTGTTACAGCAGCAACAGAAACTCATACAGAGATCGAGTGTGATATGCAGTGCTTGCTCTAAATTTCCTTTCTGAAAGAGAAAATTTTGAATAGAAAACTCCTGTCCTGAGAGTATGAGGCACTGGCTGGTAGATTTATGGTTGTATGATCTTGAGTCAGATCTTCCAGCTCCTTAAATCTCAAGTTCCTCATCTATAAGATGGGTCTAAAGTCACATCTTCCCTCAATGTCTTTGTGAAGGACATGGTGATGCTCTTCCGAAATCCCCCTTTAAGGAAGGCCTTGGTGCTCAAGGGATCAGAAGTGCTATTGGTAGTTCAGCTGAAAACCCATCAGCCCTGAGGGATTGTCTTAGCTGCAGAGAGCCCTTGAGGGAGAGGGCACATCTATGTCTGATTGACGTGGGGGGTTATGAAGGCCTGGCCATTTCCAAAGAGCTGGGACTCACAATTTCTAGTTGTCAGCAAACATTTCTCTGTTAACTTTTTAAATTGGGGAGTCAATGTGGGCATTTCAAAATAGTTTGCTAAAGTCATAGACATACCTAGTCTTTCAAATTTTAAGTGGAGCTGAAGATTATGGTGAATTTTTTTAAATGAAGAATAGTTTGCTAATTAATTATACAAACTCAAAATATAAGTATTCTAAATTATAAATAAGCCAATGTATTTTCAAATAGGAGGTTACTGAGATAACACAAGAATCCAGTCAAATGATAAAAACGTGAGAATATAAGAAAGGAAGGGGGAATGATCAAGTCCTATCAATTGGGTAAGCCATGCCTACAAACTTCAGCTACCCTCAAAGGCAAAGCTGGGTTCTCATGGCTCAACCCTGATGTATAAATGTTTGTCTTCAATCTAGCTACCATGCTTCCTGTAGCTTTAGCCTGGGGAGACTGTATTGAACTTCTAGCCATTATAATTGAACTTGCATCCACAGGCACAGTAGGAAGCTGGTAATGGGAAATTTACCAGAATTTAGAAACTTCTAGAAAGAGATGAGTAAAAGGGGGGAGAAGTTGCTTCAACCAATTTAGTCTTCTTCCAAAACGAGATGGAGAGTTTGGGAAAAGAGGAACCCTAATAATTTCAAATCAAGATAGCTTAACATGGAAAAACTTCAGGCAACAGAGACTTTTCAGAAGAAAAAAAAAAAATTCCATGGGCACTTTGATTAGAAACCCCTGGCATTCCTATAAGTTTCTTTTAGGTATCCCAGAAACACCGGCAGTCATCGTAGCCTGGACATTTCCTATTGTCCCTTCCAGATCTATGCTGTGCCTTTTCTCATCTTGCTCTGTGCCCTGTTCATATCTTCCCCCAGCTGGGTCAACCAACAGGGAGCACGGACAAGAGGATGCTAGAGGGAGGGAAGAGAAGAAGTTCAGGAGGGTGATTACCCTTCCCTCCTGGTTGCAGCATCCGTCATTACAGCTTTGTCAGATGGCCCTCTCTACAAAAATCTCTCAGTGTCAGGGTTCCAGTGAGCCTCTCCCCTCTCCCCATTTCCCTGACCAGGGGTGGTAATAGCCCTAGGTAACTGCACCCTGGAGCCTTTTGATGTCCCTACAGCCTGCCTACACTTTGTAAACAGTCTGTTTATTAAATTCTCCTCAAGGGGCCCAGTCAGAGTCTACTGTTTGCTTCCTGCTGTGACCCTCACTGATACAAATGATATGGGCATTATTAAACACTTGCTGTAAGCTCTGCAAGAACTATTTCATTTAACCCTCTTCCCCAAGAATTCCCTGGGGTCCGTGTTATTATTCCACCTTAGAGACAATGACTCTCAGACCTAGAGAAATTCCAAATCACCCACCAGGAAATAACAAACCAGGACCCGAACCCAAGCTGTTGGAGCACCAACTAGGATTTGAACCACTATGCTGTGCTTCTGTGTTGCCTGTCCAACCTCGATATGTACATGACTTCGGCAGGCCCATAATATATTTTCAGAAACTGGTTACCGCCCCTCGGCATCAGAGATCAGTAGCTGGTCTATACATGATGAAACTGAGCAGCATTACTGCTGATGACCCTCAGAGGTACTCACCGCAAGGAGCCTTTCCTCAACCTTTTCTGATGGGCTAATAAAAGTTTGGAATCCATGAGGTCTGCAGGTGCTGGAGTGTAAGTGGTAGCAAGAGAAAGAGCGCTGAGAGAATGAAAAGGTCTAGACAGGCAGGTCATGCTTAAATATCAAGTCATTGCTACCCAGTCTTTGGTCTTCAGCAAGAGGGTGGCAGATGTACATGCTTTGAGTGTTAACCTTTGAAAGGGAGAGCAAGCTTTTATAGACAGGATCTCATCTCTTGTCCGACAGAGGGAAAGGCTTATGTGCTCTGGATAATGAAATTTTTGTCTGCCAAATTAGACCAGCCAGCGGCCCTTTATCTTTAAACCAGTGGTTCTAGAAACTGCAGTCCCCACTTAACACTGCCATAGATCTTTGCAGCCTCACATTTCTTTTTCAAAGCCTTCCTGAATATCTTGCCCATACAGATGACCTTTAGACTCCATTTAGCAAGTTCTTAAATCTATCCTATCCCACTGAGATTTGGGTTGGAAAAGTGTGAACTTTACTATTAATCTCAGTGAGACCCATTGTTGTCTCAGTTAGGCTTCTTTGTTGTGGGCAACAGAACCCAACTCTGGCCAACCTAGGCAAAGAGGAACTTTTCGAAAGGATGTCAAGGGCTTGTGAAATTTATAGGAGACCTCCATGATTTATGGGGACTGGGTTTAGGATGGACAGGAACCAAAGAAACAGGGAGGAGAGCTCCAGTCTGGAACCAGAACAGTCTGATCCGAATACTTTTAACTCCCTGGGAGACTTCCAAGCTGTCCCTCCTCTTGTACTGCTTAGGACCCAAAATCTGTAGACAAAAATGCCTGGGGAATCAGCTGAGGTCTTATACTCCTTCTCCCACATCTCTCCCACCCTCTCCACCAACTGGCTTTCCCCATGGGAAGTGGTGACCAGGAATTGCCCTCTGGAGAAGCTGTCAATGCCCATCTTTATCCCCTTGTCCTACACCAGAAGTTACCCACATGTTCACCTATACACAGACGCCACCTCTCCCAGGCCAATGGGCTACCCTCAACCAATAAGGGACAGGGTCTGGAGGATCCATAATCCAGTTTCCTTGCCCTTCAGAAAGAAATTTAAGTCTGTTCCTTCTCAGAAGGTCCTCAGTGTGATTGAGCCCAAGTGCCCACAGTGACGACTGGAGTTTTAATGCAAATAAGAAACAGTGGCTTGGGGCGCCTGGGTGGCTCAGTGGGTTAAAGCCTCTGCCTTCGGCTCAGGTCATGATCCTAGTGTCCTGGGATCGAGCCCCGCATTGGGCTCTCTGCTCTGCGGGGAGCCTGCTTCCTCCTCTCTCTCTGCCCGCCTCTCTGCCTAGTTGTGATTTCTGTCAAATAAATAAAATATTTAAAAAAAAGAAAAGAAAAGAAACAGTGGCTTCCTCCCTTCCATATCCCACTTTCACACTCTCTCAGGGTTTCCGGGAACCTTTCCCCAGATAACTGCTTGCACTCAAATCCCTGTCTCAAGGTCTGTCTTATAGGAACTCAAAGGAAAACCTTTTATCCAGACTTTCTCCGTTAAGGGAAGAATCACATCCCTGATAAGAATTCTAACTGCTGTGAGGGGCAAGGAATTGAAGCAGTAATGACAAATGACAAACAATTGCCACATCCATTCACAACAATACCAAAGAGAAAAAAAAAAAAACAAAACTTAAGATTTTTAAAAAGGGGGGGAAATTATAGAAAATGTTTCCTAATGTAAGTTTTTATTTTGTTATTTTATTTCAGGACAAATTAAGTAAGATTCTCAAGTTGTACCTTCATGTTTCTGGAAGTACACCTCTATTAGTTATCAATTGCTATTCCCAAAACTCAGTGGCTTAAAACAAACATTTACTATCTCAGAGTTCCTGTGGGTCAGGGCTTTGGGGAGTGACTTTATTGGGTGGTTCTAGCTTGGGGTCTCATGAGATTGCTGTCAAGATGTCGGTGGGGGGCTCTGTCCTCTGAAGGCTTGACAGAGGCCTCCAGGATGGCTCAGTCCCATGGCCATTGGCAGGAGGCTACAGGAACTCACCACACAGACTCGCCTATAGGATTGCCAGAGTGTTTTCCAGCCACGACAGCTGGCTGCCCTGAATGAGTGATCCAAGAATAGCACAATGGTGGAAGCTGTGGTGTCTGTTAGGGACCAGTTTTGGAAGTCACATCATTCATTATTGTAGAAGTCTACTGGTTACACAAGTCAGCCCTATTCAAAGCGGAAGCAGTCGACATAAGGGTGTAAATATCAGAAGGTGGGGAATCCCAAGGGGCCATTTTTGAGGCTGGCTACGCAGTACCACTTTCTTCTAAAAGAGCCAACTCTTTTGGAAGTCTTTAAGAAAGTGACCGATAATTCTACTGAGTGGAGTCAGGGACCCCTGTCTTACAACTAGTAGGTCCACAACTAGATGCCTTAGGGTAGCAGTTTAATATGTAACCCAATCGTTTTGGGAAAAGAAGGACCTCAGTGTCTTTCATTTCACTTGTGCTTATGATTCTGGCCTGGAGTCTGAGGATAACCAGATCTCTAGAGTTGGAACCAAAATGTGACTTGTGCTGGCTAGACCTGTGTTTGGGTAGACAGTCTCTCCCCTGCCAAAGCTTCCCTTCCTCTTCCATGGGGATCAGATCCTCAACTCCAGCAAGAAATAAACAAAAGAGGGAAAATTCCTTTGTCAGCCCACCAGAACCTAGTAAAAACAGAGCCATATGCTGCAGAACCTAATCCGGAAATTCCAGCTTAACATAAAAAATATAAAATACCATCCTCAATGAGCCAAGCCTTTATAAAGAAGATGAGTGACTCTGCCAACCCAAATAAGTGGGAAGGCCACATGAGTTAAACGCCAAGCACATTTTAGAACTACCCTCCCCCGCTCAACCAAATCATAAATCTAATGTAAGGAAGGCCTGTGGATAAGGGCCTGGGAGACTATCTTTCATGGAATTTCTCTTACTCACCAAGAGCCCAGGGTTCAATCTGTGCATGTTGTAGATTGTACTGACCCAGAGCTCAAAGGGAGAATAACATGGTTACCTGAGAACCAACCCCTAAAAAAATAGACTCTAACAAGGACATTTCTCTTCGTGAGAAATGGAAATTATAGATATTTGGAAAAACACTGAAATTTATACAATAGCACTGTCATATGTGTTGATTTAAATAGTGAGACATTTTACCACAAATTTGTGACATAAATACAGTGATTCAGATGACAAAATGCCAGAGATAAACAGCACTACAAAGCTCTTTCACAGAAATGCTAATTGTGTGCTCTCTGCGTCCCTTACTCAGTAACTAGCACTAGCAACCATGTGGCTGCTCAGACCAGAAAAGTGGAAAGCGTCCTTGACATTTGTCCTTCGTGTGCTCATGCTCCACTTCCAATTTATCATCAAGGTTTCTGCATCCTACACCTTCCTCAATGTTTTCCACATCTCTCTATATCCACCAGCCCACTCAGGGCTTTTACTTAGCCAGCTGCAGACATCTTGAAACTCTTTTCCCAGCTTCTAGTCAGGTTGTGCCCCTCCTCCACAATAGTTTGCATTTGTTTCTGCTCTAACAGACAAACTCAAAATGAAAGAGAAGTGTGGAGATTAGCAGTTCAGGGGTGGTATGACATTCCTCACATCCGGGGAGACCCAGCCTTCATTCTTGTGTTCCGTGGTGTGGCTTCTGTTCCAAGGTTACCTCATGGTACAAAATGGCTGCCAGAGCTCCAGCCAACACATATGCCTTGAAGCTAGCAGGAATAAGGAAAGGGTTGAAGCCATGCCCAGTACTGTAAGGGAAAATTCTCAGAATTGTACACACAAATCTTTATGTTGCATTGTCCATAACTTACATAACCACACTCAGTGGCAAGGAAGACTACGAAATTTAGTCTTTATGCCAGTCACGTGCATAATACAAATTAGGGCTGTTATTACTAAGGAAAAAGAATAGCGTAGTAATTAGGAAGAGCATGTTAGCAATTCCTCATTAGGGACTTGATTCTTCCCTTATGCACTGAGCCTGGTTAAGATGTCTTAGTTTGGCTTGCCCTAAAATAGACCTTGAGACAGTCTGTCCTCCTCCCCTAACATATCACCTCAGCCAGAAAATTCTCTTTATATGCCCATTGAAGACTTACTCCTGGAGGCCCCACAGGCCATGGTAAAGAGTTAATTTGGGTGTACAATGAGAAGCCACTATGGGGTTTTGAACATGAGAGTGACAAGACCAAATTAGTGGTTTTCAAAGTTCTCCTTGGCTATCATATGGGACAGACGGTAGTAAAGCAAGTACCAAGAAGGGAGACTATACGAGAACACTGCATGACTTCAAGGGACAGGCGAAGGCAGCTCAGTACAGATGAGAGCAGAGAGATGCAAGAAGAGACAAACTTGGGTCATATTGTGGGTACACAGCCAACAATATCAGCTGTTGGAAAGGCTCCAGGATTTGCATGGTGACGCCACTCACTGAGAGGGGACTGGCTGGGGGAGGGACAAGCCCATGGAGGAAAAAAATCAAAAGTTCTAAGGACAAGTCAGCAGTGCCTAGCACGCATCCAAATGGAGACACCACGTAGGCAACTAATACACTAACGCTAATACACTAATACAGTTGGGTGTGCAAGCAGAGATTCACCACTAGAGGCGTATTTTTTGGATTCATGAGCACATGATGATTATTTATTCATTTATTTATTAAAGATTTTGTTTATTTATTTGACAGACAGAGACCACAAGTAGGCAGAGAGGCAGGCAGAAGGAGAAGAGGGAAGCAGGCTCCCCACTGAGCAGAGAGCCCAATGCGGGGCTGGATCCCAGGACCCTGGGATCATGACCTGAGCCGAAGGCAGAGGCTTTAACCCACTGAGCCACCCAGGTGCCCCACATGATGGTATTTAAATCTGGGTAAGATCACCTGTGGAGGGTGGCGATGAAAGAAGATCCAGGGAGGGGAGGAAGGAGGAGCTGAGGACAAAGTGTCACATGCTCCAACATGTGCCAACTCTAGGACCCAGGACACGGATCCTGGAAAGATTCAGCTCCCCGCTGTGCAAAACGCCAATATGTCTGGCAAAGTGCGTGGGACGACATGCAATGCTTTAAAAATGGAAACAGTCCATATTTCTGCATTGAAAGGTAAATAACTCAGAACAACTGGTTACCTTTATCCAGTCAACTGAAATGTTTTATAACCAACAGAAAAATAAGCTGTGGTTTGATTGTGTTTAATATAACTGTTTTGAGGTGGCTTTCTTCTTTCCTATTAGTTTATGTGTTTAGGCAGAGCCCATGAAACACCATATAAATGTAAAAATTGTTATTAGAAGTGTTCATAAAAGCTCCTTCATAGTTTTCTTGTTTTATGTTACAAATGACATCCCTAAACACTCCCACGGAAAAGGATTTGGAAGATAAACATTTAAAAGAAGAGAAAAAAAAATCTCTTTTATATGGAATAAAATTCTCATATTTTTTACATTTTTCTGTGTATCATGATAAAAAATGAAAGGAAAAATGGCTACTATTTCTTAAGCACCTTCTACATGCTGTGTAGCTGTATGTGATTATGATTTTGTATTGTGATTATGACTGTGTACACTACCTCATTTGATTTTTTTCCCAAGTCTCATAAGAAGTGGGTATGAGGAAATGCAGTTTACAGGGCCCAGAGAGCTTGAATTATCTTGCAGGCTGGATGGTGGGAGAACTGGTCTGTAAACCCAGTTTAGGGCGGCTCTGGAACCATCTTTTCTTCTAGGGTTTCAGAACTGTGACCTAGGTTGTTTCTTCTATACTTTCTTTCCCACTGCTGCTGTAACAAATTAACACAAACTGGGGGATTTTAAAACAATGCTAACTTTTTATTTTACAGTTCTGTAGTTCAAAGTCCAAAAAAAGATCTTAGGGACTAAAATGAACACGTCTACAGAGCTGGGTTCCTTCCGGAAGCTCTAGGAAAGAATCTGTTCCTGTTTGCACTGTCTTACAGAGTTTTTGATTTAGTGGGTGTGGGGTGAGGCCCAAGAATTTGCTTTTCTATCAAGTTCCCAGGAGATGCAGACGCTGCTGGTCGGGGGACTCTGCCTTTAAGAACCTTAAATATAAGGCTGAACATTAGATTCCCTCTGTTAAAACAGTGTGTTGTGTCTTCTTGTTTTCAAGATGGCCCCTGGCAGATCCAGTGGCCTTCAGTGAAACAGTGCACACCCAGATCCACGAGTTTGGTTTGGTATGTCAAATGGGGGGGGGGGTGATAATCCCGACACCCACTTCCAACCTGGACCTTTCCATGAGACTGAATCCCTGTTGCTCAGCTCTTGGGCCTTTCCAGCAGTGAAATCAGTGTGGCGTCTGCTTCCAAGATCACACCTCTCTGTCTAGCTTGAAACCTCCTTCTTCCCTCTAATCTTGGGATCACACTGGGCCCGCTGAGATAAAGGGGATCACACTCCCACCTCAGGATCCTTTCTTCACCACACCTACAAATCTCCCTGGGCCACGGAGGCTAACACATCCAAAGGTCTCAGGAATTGCATGTGGACACCTCTGGGAGCCACTATTCTGTCTACAAGACCTGCCTGGCTGCTCTTTCCTGCTCCTATCTTGCCATTTGAGGAGGAAATCCTGCTGAAGTATTTTGAGTCCTTCACTCAGTGCCAGGTCCCCTTTCTGGGCCTTTGCCCACCTCTGTCCGTCAGTATTTTTAGCACAGGAACCATGGGCCCTCAACAGAGTGGGGTCTCTTGCTTTCTGATGAAGTGATGCCCCCCATTCAGTTATCATTTTAAGGTCGAGTACTCAGACACTGGAGAAATGTGGGGGAAATGCGTGCCTCCCCTGACATTTAACACTCTGAAGACAAGACTGCTCCCCCTTCAAACAGCTCCTCTGACCTCCATATCTTCCTCCCAAGCACAGAAGGATGCTCTGCCCTGGCATTCAAGGCCCTTCATGGTCCAGTCGTATCCTCCATCCCCAACAACATGGCCCAGCTCCAACCTCAGCCAGCTCCCTCCAGCCCTGAATACACCCTGCCCTTCCACATATCACTCCCTTTGCACTCACACACCACTCCTTCCAATGCCCCTGGGCTCCTCTGCTGTGTGAGAATGGACTAATCCTTGAAGAGGGCCCACATGCCATACCCTTCAAAAAAACTAAGTTGATTCCCCTTGTCAGGATCAGTGGGACCAGCCTCTGGGTTCCTAATGACTTTGTTCATACCCACTGTTTAGGCAGGAAGCCTTCAGTTCAGCTCAAATAAGGCGGGTATAGAGAACTTCCAGACTCAAGCAGGGGATGTTCAGGAGCAGGTCTAGCTTCAAGCATGGCTGGATCCAGGGTCTCAGACAATACCATCAACTTCATCAGTTTCCTCTCTCCTCCTCCCTTGTCTCCATCTCTTAGTTCTGTCCTTTCTCTGATGTCCTCTTGTATGCAGTGTGGGACCGTGACTGCCATCTACATGGAGTCCCAGTTTAGCAAGCCTGGTGGAAAACAAGACTCTCTCAACACGCAGATGGTGCTCCCAGGGAGATACCATTGGCCCCATTGTTTCCCTGCCCATCCATGAACCCGGTATTTTGCCCAAAGAAGATAAACTTTTCAGTCATTGGCTGCCCGAGGTCATGGGCCTAACTTCGGCCTGAGGATGCAGGGCTCTTTAGATCAGCGTCTGTGGGACCCACAGCACGAGGAGGGGATACCCAAAGAAACATGCCAAACAGACCTAAATTACACCACCACAGACCCCTGCAGCCTGGGGTAGGACCTACCATTTGGTATTTTCCTTTATCTGTTTATACAGTTAGCTATTACTAATAATCACTTTCATAGAATCAAAAGTCACTAGGTTCTAAGGACTAGAGTCGTTCCAATACCCTGTGTGAGCTTCATGAGGATAGGGCTTGAATCTTGTCATCTCTGTCCTCTAGCATCTAGCCCCCCGCAAGTCAAGCACCAGCGGGTGCTCAGTAAATGTTTGCTGAAGGTGTGAGTCAGTGAACAGAGGAACGTCCCACCTCAGGATTCTCTGTCTGAGGTATTCCCACAGAGCTGGGTCAGTGGGATCCACAAAGGGGGATGGGAGGAGAAGAGGGGAAGGGAATAATGACTGGATCTCAGTTAGCTGAGACCCTCTTAGTTATTCTGGACGATGGTGTTATGGACTGAACTGTGTCCCCCTATATTTACATGTTGAAGTCCCAGCCCCAGTATCTCAGACTGTGACCATATTTGGAGAGAGGTTCTCTACAGAGACAATCAAGTCAAAAGGAGGTCATTTAGGTGGGCCCTAATCCAATATGACCATTGTCCTTTTAAAAGGGAGAAGTATGGACATGGAAATTTCCATAAGGAAGTATGCTGTAGAGACATAGGGGGAAGAGAGACAACTATAAACAAAGGAGAGAGGCCTGCACCAGCCTCTCCCTTACAGCCAACCCCGACAACACCATGATCTCAAAATTCCAGCCCCCAGAAACCTGAGACAATACATTTCTATCATATAAGCCACCTTGTCTGTGTTACTTGGACACACCAGCCCTAGGAAACTATATACATAGACTTATGATGTGTGCCTATAGGCACACACACACTCACGTGCACACACACACTCTCACACACTTTTTTCATTAAAATAATAATAATTAAAAAAAAACCTAATGAAACAGTGAACCAATAATGGACACTTAGCAGATAAATCAAATTTCATTTACAGTCCTCACACCCTCCCCACAACCATTAAAATAAACAGGCCTCATTTAAAAGAAAAACAACAATAACAAAAAAACACACAAAAAACAAGACTTTCTGGTCTCCCACTTTCTCCAGAAAAGGTTCACTCAGGAGAAACCACCATATGAAATCCAAATTTATCTGGGTTTTACTTGGAAACAGCCTCACCGGAATGCAGAAGTGGAGCAAGAGATGAGAGAGACCGTCTGGAAGCCAGGCGCGAGCTGTTGCTCGGGAGGGAGCCCAGCGAGGAAGCCGAGGAAGCAGGGAGCTGCAGATGTAGAGAAACACACCAGGGGCCTCCAGCCCTCTCTGCCGGCCTGGGATGGGGAGGGGAGGGGTGGGTTCCAGGAGGGGCCGCTTGTGGGGCTACACTTGGGACAGTCCTGTCTGGACTGTTGGTCTCCTTGCAGTCCTCTGCACAACAGTGCAGCGTGTTCTGAGAAGAGGCTCTGGGGTCAGAGAGCCGAAGCTAGGACCCTCGAGTCCCGACACCAAAGCAGGGCACACCGCTTGACCTCTCTGGGCTTCACATTCCTCAGCTCTATCGGGGAGGGAGAAAGAGTTGACTCAGACAGTGCAAGATGGGGCAGGAGGCTCAGAGCCATTCTGTCTGACCTCACGGTCACGGGCAAGGCCTACATCGCCCCTGAGCAAAGCCCGACGTTGTTCTGTACAAAGTTCTGTGGCTTCTATGCTGAAGGGCTAAGGCAGAGGCTGGGACAGTGGAGGGGGCAATGCCCCTGGGCGCCACCTTCTACCAGCCAGGTTGGAGAGAAGCGCATGCGTGCTCCAGGCTCCCTGAAATGCAGGCACCTTTCTACCAGGTGTTCTCTATGCTTTTCAGAGCCCCCCCTGAATTTGGCCCTGCAAGTTGCAGTTGGTTATTGCAAGTTGCAGTAAATTTGAGAAGCCCCCTTAAATTGGCCTGGTCTCTTCCAGGTTACCCTCCCCATTCCCTACCCTCACACCTGCTTGCTGGGATCCCCTCTCAAGTCAATCCCCTGCACCCGCACTCTTGACTGAGGGCTCTGCGTTCAAGGAAACCCATACTTACGAAGATTAAAAATCACAAGCAAGCTTAGCAAATGCCAAGCAGGCATTTTTAAAATGCCGACTGTTATCACTATTCACCTAGGGTCTACAGTTCATGGGCGCTGGGAAACCTTGCTTCTACGGTGGGCTTAGCTCCTACCCAAGAACCTCGATAGGCTTTTAGTAAGATATCACATTAGGCCTAAAAATGGACTAAATCCACCTGTAGACTATTGTCATCTGATGAAGCCAAAATTTGTTCAAAATGGAAATGCCTGGAAAGGAAAATGGAAATGCTTGAAGTACTTCATCAGGCCAGACGAGAGCACTTTATTCTCTTAAATGTAGAGAGCGGTGGGTGTCTAAAATTATAAACCTCTCCCTGTTGGTTTTTAATGTTCATGGTCTAAGGGGGAAATGGTAAAAGAGAAGTACGTACAACAGCCCAACACGATGGCGTGATACTTCTAGTACAGAGAGGATTTTTGTTGTACCTTTCCAAAGCTCATTTAGCTTTTTATACAAATAGCTACAGGCAAGCCACCTTGTAACAGAAATGTTTCTGAGATTTGCAACAGGAAAGCCCTTTGACATTAACTAAAGACGGAAGTACACAGTTAGAAATGACTCTGGAAGTGGCTCTCCAGGGTTAGGACACCTTGCTATAGTAGCTCCAGAATCAGATTGGATTTGGAAAAAAAGTGGGGGGGGGTGCGTCTGGGTGGCTCAGTGGGTTAAAGTCTCTGCCTTCAGCTCAGGTCATGATCCCAGGGTCCTGGGATCCAGCCCTGCATCGGGCTCTCTGCTCAGCAGGGAACCTGCTTCTCCCTCTCTCTCTGCCTACCTCTCTGCTTACTTGTGATCTCTGTCTGTCAAGTAAATAAATAAAATCTAAAAAAAAAAAAAAAACAAAACCCACAAACGAACTGGTTTTCTACAACACGGCCATTTGAATAGAAACCATTTACCACCGAAGTATTTCTGCCTAGCATTCTCCAGATCCACGGTAGAGAAGAGCATTTTAAATTCAAGCGCTGTTAGTGTGTCATGATGCCTGTTAGCTAGTAATTTATAGCAAGCTATCCCTAGGATGTCCAGCCATCACTGAAGAGCCAGCTAGACAGGGGGTGACCGGGGACTCCAGGGGTCAAAATTGGAAGAAATTCTCCTCTAAGAACCTCCTTCTTCCAGATATCTTAAAAGAGACAAAGCAAGAATAATGGCAAGCCTAGGACTGGGATGTTTAAAACAACACTTCTCCTACTTTCCCATAGATTTGAATCTCCCCCTCAACTTTTTAAAATGTAGATTCTGATGGGTGGGGGGCAGGTTCTGGGACAGAGCCTGGGAGCCAGTATCATTAACAAGCTCCCAGGTGATGCTCATGGTTCCCTGACCAAACTTCCAGTTGTAAAGCTCCAAGGACCAGGGCTTATAAAACTAACTCCCAGAAGTCAAGAAGTCTGGCTCTGAATTTTGGCTCCACTGCTAGAAGTTTGTTCAAGACTCTTGTCAAATCACTCAGGGGTGTGTGAGACCACCATCTCCAGAGAGGCCAGAGAGAGACAGAGACCCTAGGAAAGACCCCATGTAGCTACTTCTCTTTCAGTGAAATCAGAGAACAAAGCTAATTCCTCCGGCTACTCATACGATTCCCGTACTGAGAGATGTTTTAACGAAATAAATACATTCTTAGTCACCATTTCCTAACGAAACTGTCAGCACCCAGCCCCTGTTAGCAAGAGAATCAGGGAGTGTTAGCCCTGGAAGGGCCCCTAGAGATCAATTTATCCAATTTCCCCCCCAAATATAGGGCATGAAAAGCAAACTTCAGGGGGCCAGACTACTGAGCAAGGCTTTTCAAAGGAAACCATTAGGGGAGGAGTCTCAGCCTGTCGACGCTGGGCAGGAAATACGGACGATTTTTACTTTTGTAGTTGCTGCCACCCACATTGCCCTGTGGACACCTGTGCCCCCCAAATCCCGACTCCATCCATGCTGCCCCAAGTGATAAAGGATTCCTTAACGGACTTTTCATCTCATTCCCTAACTTTGCCATCCCCGGTGATCATTAAAGCTGTCTCTCTTTGGATCTTAAGGCATAGCCCTGTTCATCTGAAAGCTTGACTCTAACACGTGATTGAAAGACATGGACTCTTCCTCAGGATGGACTGACAGCGGTGTCTGGGGGTCTGCCCTGACCACAGAGGTTGCTCCTGCCTCCCATACAAGCAAGCCCCCGCCCCCATATTGGAGTGACAGGAGGAAAACAGGCTTCTTTTGCCTTCTGCAGCCTGAGCTGAGGTTGCAGCCTCCTCCCGCTTCAATGTTTCTGGGCTCTCTATAGCGGGATTCCAAAGAAATCATTCTTAGTGAAGTGTTCGGTGGAGGTTTCAAAATGTGCGTATAATGTCTCCAGAAGTGCTCTCCTTATGGGCCAGCCTTCATGACTTACTTCTAAGGAACAGAATGCTGCAGAAATTATGCCATGGAACTTCTGGGCTAGGGCCGAGAATGTGATCCAAATTCCATCCAGCCCTGTCTCAGGGGGCACTTGCCCTGGGACCAGCCACCACGCCATGAGGAAAGCCTGCGGCTGCCCTGGAGGCCCTGGGGAGCTGGACAAGCTGGCCGCCCCAGGGCAGGTCCCAGCCAGCAGCTGGCGCCCACCACCACTCCTGCCAGCAAATAAGCCCTCCGGTGATTCCAGTCTCCACCTGGGACGCCCCACTCGCTGAGGATGAGGAGATCTGAGACAAGCTGTTCTTGCTGAGAAATGCCCAAGCCACGTATTCTCCGTAAAATAAATCCTGTTGTTTTGTTCAGCTCCTCCGGGGTGGGTGGCTTGTTTGTTGATAGCATTAGATAGCTAGAGCAGCAATCCTTGGTCCTCTGGAAAGCCCAGTGGGGACATCCCTGCCATTTAGACCCTCGACACAGGAGATCTGGCTCAGGTTCAACATCCTCCTGCCCCCACCCCCAGGTTCTGTTTTGGGGCCATCTGTCTCATAGCTTCTTGTTGCTGAGATCCCTGCACCCAGAGCCAACTGTCCTGGTGGGAATAGCCAGCCACCCTCTCACAGAAAGCCACGGACCCATGTGTTTTAGTCTATGCAGGCTGCTGTAACAAAACACCATAGACCAAGGGGCTTATTCACGACAGAAATTTATTTCTCACATTGTTTGGATGCTGGGAATTCCAAGATGAAGGTGCTGGAAGATTTGGTTATAAGAACATAAATCCCATGCATGAGAGTTCCACCTTCATAGCCTAATCACCTCCCAAGGGCCTTACCTCCCAGGACCATCACCTTGGGGGTTAAGATTTCAACCTGTGAACCGGAGAGGGGGAGGTGAAGCAAATGCTTGGTCCACCGTACCACGGAAGACTGCCCTATCCTTGGTATGCTGGAAGGTGGGCCTGCAGGCTATCCCATTTCTTCCAGCTGCCTCCTGCCCCTTCTCTACACTCAGGAGCCCCTGCCTGGCCTGGGGCTTGACGACTTTGAGCCAAAAGGGCCATCACCAGTCTCTGATTTGTCCACTTTCCATCTTCTAAGGGGTGGAGGGAGAGAAGGGAAAGGTGGTTGCTCTTCCATATACCCCTGTGGCTCTCAAATTACTACCTCCCTCTCTCTTCTTTTCTATGCATGGGCGGCAATGGAGAAAGGGTGCTGATGATAGTGAGGATTCTGCCAAAACAGGACTCCTCACAAGCTCTGCAGAGAAATGCCTGGTCTCAGTAGCTAGTGGCTCTCAAATCTGGGTGGAGGTGTGCTTAACTGCGGCAGCCATGTAAGGCTGTACATGTTGGGCACTGCACCACTCTAGGGCAGAGGTCTATACATTTGTACTGTAATAGTGAATATTGTAGGCTTTGAAAACCCCACATGGAGTCTGTCTCAAATACACAGCTCTGCGATTGTAGCACAACAGCTGCCACAAACAACATATAAATGAATAGGTATAGCTATGTTTCAATAAAAGTTTATTTACCAAAATGAACAGTGAGTAGATTTGGCTCAAGACTGCAGTCTGTCACCCCTCACTCAAGGGGATTCTATTCACAAAGCTCAACATGCACAGCTCTAAGCTGTAGCTCTGCTCAGCCCTGCCTGAGAGGGAAAAGAAGGGTCTTAAAGTGGGAAAACAAGAATAATTGCAGTGAGTGGCTACCACCAATATCCGGGTGGAGTGGTTTTCGAGGGTAGGGCAAAATCCTCAGTGCTGAGTGTGGGATCTTCCTTACCCCTTAGGGAAACTTCTTGGATACTCTACTCTTTCATTCATTGACAAGAAAACTTCTGAGCACCTACAGTGTGTCGGGCTTATGTCGGCCAGGAATGTAACAGAGAACAAGGCAGACACAGCTCTGGCCTCCATGAAGCCTGCGGAATGGTGCAGAAGATGGACTTTGAATGGGTGGTTATACATGGGATGAGTCTTATGAAAGGGGAAGCTGGGAGGCAATGGGAGCTCTCACAGGAAGACGAGGCCATCTCAGGGTCAGGAGGAAGCAAAGGTCTTAGGATGGGAAGGAATAAGCCAAGCGAAGAGTTAGAGGACAAGTGTTTCAGGCAGAGGGACCAGCATTTGCAAAGTGACTGGACAGCACGTGTGAGGAGGATAAACCCTCAGCGACCTCTTAAGCCACAGCTTTGTCCCTCTCCCATCTACCTTTGCTCTTCCGCAGGTAATTAAGACCAAGGTCATACCCGGCCTGCAGAGCTGTACTGCTTGGCACCCACAATGTTTCAGAACATTGGAACTATTTGCTAATATTGGGAAGTGAAGGGATTTCAAGGAATATCCGGATTGTTGGCTTCTCAAAAAATTCCTGGACGGCAAGTCCCATTCCTACACGGTAACAACTGGCTTGGAGCCCCTGGCAGCGGCCCCCTCAAATGAGACGCACACTCCCCATTCTGTCCCTCCCAATCACCTCTGCCGCCGTCCCTCCCAGCCACCTCACCGTGACTGCCTCTCCCTCCATGACCTGTCTGGCCCAGGCAGGCACCTGACTTCTTACCCAGGCAAATCTCATGCCGCAGAGGCAGACGTGGATTCAAGAATGTGAGAAAGCTAGAGTTTATGGGGACCCATTCTCCAAAGATAAACGCACATTGCGGCAGAGATGAATTATATTTGCCTCGAAAATCTAGTCTGCATGACCCGATCTGCTCAATTTCCCGGGTTATGCTCCCAAAACCCTGACCAGTCTGGATGCTGCAATAGGAAATCTCTTTTCAGAGCCCTTGCAGAAACCCTGCCGGGTTTGAGCATTGCAAAAGGCGGCTTCGGAAAGCAGGGACTGAGCAGGAGAGAGGTCCCAGTGGAGGCCGTCTTTTCTCATCAAATCAGGGCTCTCCTTCTCCAGAAAATCAGTTCCATGGTATGGAGGCTATTCTCCAGGGCAGGGTTTATCAAAGCACAACCCAAAGAACAGGCAATCCGAATCACACTGATGGGTGTTTCAGGAACAAACAGTCCTGATGCGGGAGAAATGAGGTCGTGTAGGTCCAGGTCCCCCGAGGCCAGCCCTGAGTGGAGAGAGCCATGAAGGGCAACTCCGGGATGACCTGTAAAGCGAAGTCCCATAGGGGCAGCTTTGGGTCACTCCCTCAGGGGAGCTCTGGGCTCTAAATTAGCCTCCGAGCTGCCCCAACCAGGACAGCATATTGGTCATTGGTTAAGGGCTGCCCGGGGGGGAGGGGTGACTAAATTCCAAGGCATCATTAGGTCTTATAGCCAGAGGGGAGTTCTCTGAAGAAGAGCCAGGGGTGCCATTAGAAGTGACAGCATGATAAAATGAGGGGGGGGCACACACAAGAACCAGGGCTCTGAGGGATCTGGATGGAGCCTGCCAGGGTCTGCTACCCACAGCTCGACATGATCCACAGAGCTAAAAATGTCTCTTGGTCGCAGAACTTCTCAGAACCTTTAATGAGATCATTATCATCTCTAGGAGGAAGGATGTGATATAGAGCAGTTCCTGAATCTGTCTATGAGGCTCTGTTTTTTCCAGAATTCCTACAGATCACAGTTTGGGGGAAGTAGCACTCTTAGGGTTGTGCAGGTTGGGAGAGGAGAGCAGGAAAGGGTTTCTCTTTCAGCCTCAACTGAGTGCTGTCCTGAAGTCCTCTGAAGCCTTGTGGGAAGCCAGCCAGCCTGGGTTTCAGGCCCTCCACGGTGCTCCCCACCCACCCTGGCCTCCTAGCCCTGCCTGGATGCTCACTGTAGAGTACGTGCCAAACTCCAGGGCACCCTATTGGCCTTCCAAGCACTGCTCTTTCAAGCTTCTTTCTGCTCTTGAAAACCACATCTTTCCCTGACTTCCAGAGCACTCCTGACCCACCTCTCACACGTGACATCACACTGTCTCCATCTCTCATTGCTCCATGTTGAGCATCCTGGGCCCCCCAAGACTTGTCTGCTAGCTCCTGAACTTAATGTGCTTGTGCACTGAACTTGGTACAACAGGTAATGACTTGGTTTCTTGTTGGACTCCCACTGTGTTTTTAATTTTTCACGTGGTCATTTGAATCTGCCAGACCAGGTTGGGAGCCCCATGCTCACTGCCATCTCCGTCTTCATCCTCACCGGTGTGTGGCTCTTGGGCCCAGCAAAGGAACAGAAGAGGAAGACCCAGCAAGGAGCCCTCTGCCTCGTGACATATAACATGGGGTGTGTCTCTTGCACCTGACCCCTGTGTGGCCATACGCCGCCTTGACTGGTCCCATCTCAGGAGGTGGTGTATTTCTCCTTCCTCATGTGAGATAGTTAATGGCATTCTAGAAATTACCCTGCATCATCAAACCTACTCCGGAGGAAATGCTGTCCTGGCCAGGTGCTGACTTCTAGGTAAGTCCATCCATTGAGGCTTACAAAGGCCCTTCTATATGGCGGCCACTGAGTTTGAAATAAAATGACCAGCTCTGATGTCATTCCTGTTGTGTGCATCTTGTCTCCAGCTCTTACTAGGTTGGACACTGGGCAAGGCCCTTGAGCCTGAGTCTCAGTTTGCTCATCTGTTAAATGAGTAAAATAAATGATTTTTCCAGAGCACCTGGGTGGCCAGTGGGTTAAGCTTCTGCCTTCGGCTCAGGTCATGATCTCAGGGTCCTGGGATCGAGCCCCATATCAGGTTCTTTGCTCAGCAGGGAGCCTGCATCCTCCTCTCTCTCTGCCTGTCTCTCTACCTACTTGTGATCTCTCTCTCTGTCAAATAAATAAATAAATAAATAATCTAAAAAAAAAAAAGCCTTTCCATTAAGGGGAGGCAGAGATGAAACATACACGGAGGCATTTAGCACTGTCTGAACTACACTGAGCGCTCAGTAGACGTCTCTCTTGATACAATAAGGAAGAGAAAATGTGGGAGACACTGGAATTCAGTCTGCACCCACATTTGAATTATCCTGTGGCTGATTCTGGGACAAACTCCTACACTTGATCTTAGCCAAAAGGCCGAGAAGCGATGGGACAAACTCCTGAGACTCCTTTCTTTCCTTTCACATTCACTTTCCCTATACATCTCCTTCCTGCCTTAATTCCCCTTCAAGCTTTCGGGGTTTACAAGGTGTTCACGAGTCCTCTGTGGGGCTCTCTTAAAACAGAGTCTGGGACCCCCCAACCCAGGGATTCAGGGGGTCTGAAGAGGAGCTCCAGGATCTGCATTTGTAACAAACAACCTCAGATAATTCGGTCGTGGGGACTGCAGGCACTGTGACGCACTAGTTATTAAAGGTTTGGGGTGTGGGGAAGGGCTGGCTTGTAGCATTTGCTAAGAATACCACCACTATGGCCAGCAGCTGGCTACCCTCATGACACCGCTGGACCGAGCTGGGAGATGTTCAGCCACACACCCCTACGTATCACTACAGACGGAACAGCCGGACCCAGCTCCCAGAGCCACACAACAGTAACGAGACGTGTACTCATTAGGAAGTATTACCTTTGTTTGCAATATACTTATTTCGTTGTAAGTTTCTGTCATTTAATAGTTAACATTTGTGTTTCAACCAGCTCTCAAAACCCCTGATAATGTGACAACCGGCTCTTGGGAGCATGGCCACAACACACCGCCCCAGGAACCAGAGCCGAAGAACCCTGCTGATGAGAATTACGTGAATACCCTGTTCCCTCTCTCCCTGACAAAATGCTCATCCTTGCAAAATTTCCCCTAAATCCCTGGAGACTCTAAAGACATCCCAAAGCCCATTGTGGGTTTTGGAGAGACCCTTGTCCTCTTATTCTGCCCTGTGCTATCAGAGTATCTCCAGGGCTGGTGGCAAGGAGGGAAGGAAGAATCAACATAGTTTGAGGAAAGGAATTTTACAGATCTTTCCCATTTCCTATCCTCAACCTCCATCACCCTTGCCCGGTGCCTGATAGTGATGAGGGCTGCCACCATAGGCTTGGAGAAGTTTCATGTCCCCGTCAGCTCCAAGCTCTTAATCTCCCTCTGGAGCTATTGTGGACCCCTTAGCTGGTACTATCGTATCCGATTGGGGTGACAGGCACAGCGAGTCAAGGGAGGAAAGAGAGGTGTCTTATCTCCCTTTTCTGCATCCAGCTGGAAGGCAAGCTTCTGCCTCCCAATGAAGGGCACAGTCTTGAGTCACTGTGCTTGGCTGAAAACAAGAAAGTCACTGCCTTAAGCAGACTCAAAGCCTTACGGGGTCACGGGCAGGCAGGGGCACAGGAACTAAGACAAGCAGGTACTGCACTCTGTGCTTTAGAACCATCAGCACAACAAATCGAGGGAAGGTGGCTATGCCTGCGATCCTCCGGGTGCAGAAGAGGAAGGAGAGGCTCAGAAAATGAACTGGCCCACGGTCGCACACAGCTGTAGAGCCAGGATTCAAAGGTAGGTCTGCCCAACTCAACAATCAGGCTCTTAACTGTCCTGCTATTGTCCTTACATTTAATCCTCACAGTAGCCAGTGTCCCCATTTTACAGATGGCAAGACTGGTATAATCACCAAAACGCTCCCAGCTTTGGGAGGGGGCATCCAGGACCCAGGCAAGCCTGTCTTCTAACGCAGCCACGGGTTTGTTGCCTTTGTATGACTGTGTTTCTGCGAGGATGGAAGGAAGAGGAGGAGGAAGGGAGAGGCAGGCAAGATGGGATGTTGAGCAATGGGAGCGGCAAGGGCGTGAGTGGGAGTGGGACCCACAGCTGGCCGGCAGGCTCCTGCCTATGTCCAGGGAGGGAAAAGATTAAAGAAGGAGTAGGGGAAAGAACAGTGACTCCCAGGCACTGTGGTGAAGTTCACTGGTGTCTAGAGATGAGATCATGAGAGTGGCTCCCCTTGGTTCCCATGGCAACCAGGCCGCTCCCTGCCCACTCGCCAGCTTCCGTTGCACTAGGAATTGGGGAGTCGGGGGAATGTCACACAGAGGTGGTGATGTGGCTGCAGTTACCATCACCGACCTCCACGATTCAGAGGGTTACCCGGTGGTAACCGTGGCAACATGTCCCAGGAGCAGTCACTGAAGAAGATGTTCATCCCACCCAGTGGGTAGGGCTGAGATGCCAACACCACGCCCACAGCAGCCTCGTGTTTGTGTGTGTGTATGTGTGTGTGTCTCCACTCCTGCTACTCCAGGCTTCCTTGGGTCGAATCTCTTCACATGTGGGCAAAACTTGGACAAGTTGCCTAACTGCCCTGGGCCACTGATTCCTCAGATTCACAGCAAGCATTCAGCTGTCCTCACCCTGGCCATCATCATCAACAAAGAGCAGGCGGTGTGACTCATCAAGGAATGAGTTAGACAATCTGGCTAGGAACGCCTGAAAGTGAGACAAGTTACCGTCCCCCTGAGCTCCCAGTCTCCTCACCTGTAAACTGTGGGTCTGCGAGCACTTTCCCAGTTATCGTGACATCTAACTGACTGGCTCTGTGTCTTAGTCTGGGTTCCCTTAAGAGTAGGATGTGACATGGGAGGTGGATGCAGGTAGTTTCTTTAGGAGCTAACCCCCAGGAGGACAAATCGGGGATTAGGTCGATGATGTGGGGGGTCAGAAGGGAGAAAGCCAAGAGGGAGCAGTTCACCACCATCCGCACCTTCAAGAAGGATGTAGGCCATGCATCTCGTTTGTCCCACCGAGGGACACAAAGTTGGGGTATTTATCTAACAAATGCCATCCCATAGCAAGCAGAGAGATGCCAGTTTGAGGTGGGAGCCATCACTGCTGCGGGCAAAGGCAGAGGTGGGCAAGGAGGGAGGTTGGGGGAGGGTAAGAGCTAGAACAGAAAGCACCCAGCGTGCATGTGCACAGAGGTGGTGGTCAAGGACTCCATGGGTCTGTGGCCATTCCCCCAAACAGTGACATGTTCCTGCTGACTTCTTCTGCTCCACACAGACATTTTTATTCTGCAGAAGCCACTCCTATTCCCACGACACTAGCAGAGTGGAGAGCCTGGGCTTTGGCCTCTTTGGCACAGGTCAGCCTGGGCATGAGGAACAGCTCTGCTTCTCTCCCTAGCTGTGAGGCATGGAGCGAATGCCTTGGTGTCTCCAAGCCTTTGTTTTTTCATCTGTAAAAAGGGACAATAATAGTACTTAATCCACTGGGCAGTGTGATGAGAAGTGAAGAGACAATATACGAAGAGATGGCAAAATGTTTCTAGAAAGGCCCAGATGGTGAATATTTTAGGCTCTGCATACCATATGGTCTCTGTTGCCACTATTCAGCCCTGCCATTGTACCATGAAGGCAGCTGTGACAATATGTAAACATCTATGGGTGTGCCTGCATTCCAAGAATACTTTATTCACCAAAACAGGAAGTGACCAGATCTGGCCGGGCGCCCCTAGTTTGCCGACCACGACCACGGGTACGAATCACAGAGCAGAGAAGGTAATCCACAGGCGGAAGCTGTAATTACTGCCACAGCTTAGAAGGAACTCAGGCCAAAAGCTCTCCGTGGCTTAAGAAAGTTTCAGCTTCATCCCTTTTCCATGTTGCTGGTAGACCATCCAAAGCCTGAACATGTGTTCTAGCCTTGCTACTCAAAGTGTGGTCCCCACACCAGCGGCGTCGCCATACCTTAGCGTTCCTTAGAAAAGCAGACTCTTGGGCTTCCTCCCAGATCAATCAAGTCAGAACCCGCATTTGAACAGGATCCTGGGTGAGAGGAGTGCACATTACTAGGGAAGACACACTGTTCTCATGGATCACCAGCTTGCCCTTCCCAACCACCCAACGCCTTCTCTGCCTCAGCCTTGGGGACAGGTCCTCCAGGCTGCTCACCACCACGTTCTCACTTCCTAATCTGGGTCCTTTTTTTTTTTTTTAATTCCCATCCCCACCTTCCTACGGTCAGTGGGTATCAGCAGTGCCTTTGCTCAGCTAGCTTCCTTGCCCCTTCATTCTTTTCTCCTTCTCCTTCAGCACTCTGCCTGTTCCCGGCACTGGCACAGACAAATCCTCGGACTCAAGTCTCCTGCTGGGGGCTGGTCTAGCACTGTGCTGCCTGGTTCTGTAACCACTCATGCCTGTGATGGCTGAGCTCTGGAACTGTGCTCATTCACAGTGAGCTGGGCTGCAGGCAAAATACCCACTGGGTTTTGAAGACTTAAAAAGATGAGAAAAAGAGAAATGTAAAATATCCCTATCCTTTTTTTGAGTATCAACTCCATGTTGAAATATTTCAGGTATCTTCAGGAAGAAAAATATTTTAAAAAATAATTCCACCTGTTTCTTCTTCCTTTTTTAATGTGGCACCAGAAAATTTCCAATGTTAAATGTGGCTGGCATGATAGTTCTCTCTGATACCACTGGTCGCTGGGACAGTGTACAGATTAAGAATGCAGGTACCAGAGTCCAACTGCCTATATTATGTTAAAAAATTATTGGACACTTGTTAAGATAGTGAGAAAGACTTTATTCAAGAAAAGTGCTATAAGGAGGAGAGATCAGGGTCAATGTGGAAGGTGACTGAACCAGTAGGGATTTATAGCCGGAGAGAGAGGGTTGGTGGATGGAAAATTACTACAAGGGGATGTCAAGAGTAGGAAGGTAAACTGACCTCGCAGGTTTCTTGTGAATGGCAGGTCCAAGACACATCAAAGACAGACTACATTAGCCAGATACTAAGAGCAATAAGACATCAAGGATGGCAGGATTCCCTCTCAATGACTCAGTAGGATTCTTTGCTAAGACGGGGCTGGACGGGTCCAAGAAGCTGGTCAAGGAGAGAGTCTGTCCGTTCAAAGCCCAGCTCTGGCACTGTCCAGCTGTGAAGCCTTGTTGGAACTGGATAACCTCTCTGTACCTCATCTAGGAAATCATGACCCCAAAAGTATGCATTTCTAGAGTTGCATGAGGATTAAATGAGATGATATGTGCTAAACTCTTAGCACTTTTCCTGGCAATGACAAGGACTCAAATCTGAGTGCCAGTTTACTATTCCTTCCCCATATGACCGAGCACACAGAAGACCAAAGATATTTGGGAGGGCTAATTCAGAGACCTCCAGGAATCCTGGATTCAGAGCACTGGGGATAATCATACAGATGCCTGGCTTTGTCCCAATCACACGTCTTTCAAAGAGTCATGAGCACCTTGTACCATTCTCTGACCACAACCTGATCATTATTTCTATTCTCTGAAATTTTCTCTCCAACCATATGGCCCATATCCACCAGGAAACAAAAGTGGCACCACGTCGTGAATCCCACAAGGCTAAGATGCTAGTGGTCATCTCTGTCCCTGCCCCAGCTACTCACCTTCGGTAGCCCCAAGACACACACTATCCATATTTGCGCCTCATCAAAATAGCAAGTGGCTGTGGGTCACAGAACTTCGGGGCCTTCTGTTGGTTTGTGAATTCCAAGGTCATAGTAGATGTCCAGTACTTCCCAGCCCTCCCTCCCCTCTCCCCATTCGAAATCCTTGGTAACCCCAGAGTGAGCAGATCACAAAGGAACATTTGTCATGGGCAGACACGGCAGGCTAGGACCATGGGCCAAAGCCTGGCCATTAAATATTCGTCATTGTTGGGAAGGGCAGCGTAAATCTCTAGTGAGGAGATTTAGAATTCTCCAGAGAAAAGAGATATCCATTTCTTTGCCAGAAATCTAGCTCATTCTATTAGAGAGTCCTTAAAAACACATCAAAACAAAGACAGCTGACGATGACACCCAGGCTTCCATGGGTAAATTCAGTTCCATTTATTGGACCCAGATGTAAACTGTGTTAAAAGGTCAGGCTCTTATCTTTGGGGGAAACGTCTTTTTCTGAGAGGTCCTGGGCCCAGCAGAGACCTCAGGTAGCCCCCAAATGGCAAAGAACTACCCCTTCTGTGTTCTCTGCCCTACCTCTCTAAAATTCCCCTATTCTCAGAGAGCTAGAACCCTTACCCAAGCGGTTCTCTGGTTATAATACACATAAGAATAATCCAGAATGTCTGTTTAAAATGCGGGTTTCAAGTGCCCTACCCCCAGGTTCAGAAGGCTGAAATGGCACCCAGGGAAGGAGCATTTTAACAAAAGAGAACACAGGGTATGTAGTAATTCTAGCAGAACTTCCTCCTTGGTCCCCCGAGCAGCTGTAGAAATCCAGATCCCCGGATCTGATGTCTGGCAGGGACACACCCTCTGTGCATCCCAGGGGAGGGCAGCTCGAAGCTTCAGAGGAAGTTCCTGTCCTGTCCTCCCTATTCCACCCGCAAATGCCTGCCCTGGCCAGGGAGGACGAAAAGAGCTAGCATTTGTTTCTGATATAAGGGCAAGAAATTTGTTTCGATCACATTTCACAAAACGGCTTTATGCTGTTGTGATTTGCTTTGCCAACGTCATTGAGTGTGGGGGCCTCAAGGAACATGGTCCGATCCCTGGCTCGTCCCGCCCCATTATCCTTCCCCAGAGCTGCTGCTCCCAACCCTCTTTCCACTAGGCCAGAAGGCGTGCACCCCTGCCCTCCAGTTGCACTGGGAATCACATGCAGGCTTGGTTTCAATGCCAGTGTCCAGGCTCCACCCCAAATCGGGACAACAGAATTTTGGTGATGGGGTGGGGGCCAGTGGTGGGGTCTTCCATCACTCCCTGGGTGATTTTAACAGGAGTCAAGGGTAATAACATTTGCACATGGTTTTCTGCCCTGGCTGCACATTGGACTCCCTGGGCCAGCATTAAAAAAAAAAAAAATCCCAATGATGGGGCGCCTGGGTGGCTCAGTGGGTTAAGCCTCTGCCTTTGGCTCAGGTCATGATCTTGGGGTCCTGGGATCGAGCCCCGCATCAGGCTCTCTGCTCAGTGGGGAGCCTGCTTCCCCCTCTCTCTCTGCCTGCTTCTCTGCCTACTTGTGATCTCTCTCTGTCAAATAAATAAATAAAAATTTAAAAAACAAAACAAAACCAAAAAAAAAACAACAAAAAACCAAAACACCATTGATGTCTGAGTCCCACCCCCAGAGAGTCTAAATGAATTAGTTTAGTGTTCTTGCCAGGCGCTGGAGTGCCTTTAAACCCTCACTCAGCTGAGAACCACAGTCTAGGTAGGCCCTCTGTTTCTGCAAAGGAAGCCGCAGCACGAAATCCTCCTGGGGTCATTATTAACTCGAGAGACATCTTCAGTCACCTCTGGGGGCTGAGGAGTGAAACTTGGGCCCCCCAGATTCTGATACCTGAAGATAGGAGGTATAGTGCTCATTGTTGACAAATGAGACTCTGCTCAGCCTGAAGGCAAAAGCCTGTGGTCCAGTGGTTTGCAATTTTCAGCACTGTGCTACTCCAAGTGTGGTCCCCAGACCAGCGACAGCATCAGGGGGAACTTGCTGGAAATGCAAGCCTGTAGGTGCCCCTTCAGAACTACTGAATCAGGAATGCTTGCTCAGGTGGGACTCTCCTGCCTGTGTTTAACCAGCTCTGTGGGTGACTCTGATGCACACTCACGCTGGGGAAAGACTCCTTTAGCACGCAGAGGAATGTCCCAAGAAGACGTATTAAAAGGCAGGATTCCTGCACTCGCTCCCGAAGGGTTGAATCCTGGAGATCTGGACTACAGCACAGGAATCCAGATGATTAGCCAGCACCCTAGGATAAAAACAGTCCAGGGCCCAACTTTAAGAAGCCAGCCCCCCACAGAGGCCTGCACTCCATCTGGCCCCATTTCTCACGAGTCTGCGAGGACTCCTGTCTGTCTCTGAGACTCTCACTCCAAAGCTTCTACACTCTTAAGCCCTCACCACTCACCGTCCTACCCTAGAAAATGGGCTGGACCAGTCTCCAGGCCGTGAAGAGCAGAACCCACACGCCAGCAATGGGGGGTGGGGTGGGCAGGGTGTCTGTTGTGGCTTCTCCAGGCCTGTGTTTGTGTAAGGAGCCCCTCCACATGCTCCAGGAGGATGAAAACATCCAATTACTCCCAGACGTTGCTGCCTTGGACACATTTATTTGTAATACCGCTCCCGGCCACACACTTCCAGATGGACCGGCCCGGAGAGAACGGTTTGTTTCCTCTCGTCTTCCTCCATGTTGCATTTTATGACTGCAGAGAGCTGGGCCTGCCATGTGCTCCCCTCTCATCTGCAAGTGCTTTTCCGCGGGCTCCGTTCTTGGCAGCTCCCCTGCGGACCGAGGAGAGCCCGCGCCGGCAGCGGCTGGCGGCCGTCCAGCCCCCTCCTGGGCCCAGCGCGCCGGGCGGGCCGCGGACGAAGAAGTAGGGCTCTGTGTGCTCGGCTCCAGCTCGCAGGGCGTTCAGCCCCTGGCGCTCGATTTCTGTTATCTTTGAGGGGGCTTGCCTTTTAATTTGTTTCTCGGGCAGCCGTGCTAATAAATGGGCCACAGCTGAACAGCTGTCTGACGAACAATAGGGCTCCGCCAATTTGTCTCGGGCCCCGTTTGTTCGGGATCCTCCGAGCCCATTAACCCCTGAACCTGGGAGATGGTATCTCCCCAGGGATGAATTACCTTCATTTCCAGACACGTGTTTGCTCATTTAGCACCCTATTCATAAAGGCAGCCCCGTGTGGGCCGCAATTCCCAGAAATGAGGGGGAAGATCTTCCCCAGCCACGGGAAGGACAGCTGACCATCCCTAAGAGTGGCGGCTGACACTCCCTGAACAGTGACTGCATGTCACGCACGATCCTGCGGACTTTTTATGCATGCTGTGCTGTTGTCCTCACCACTCTCCCGGGGCCTGGATCGACCTGTAACCCCATTTCCATAGAAGGCATCTGAAGCACAGAGAGGTTAAACCACCTGCCTTGGAGAGCTCAGCTTCTGAGCGGCAGGGCTGGGATTCGAACTCGGGTACCTGCTTATTTTAAACCAGCTCTCTCACCCGCTGGCAGAGTTCCTACCCTTCATCTATTCTCACTTGGCATAGGGACACAGAGAGGCATTTGGGTTGCAGAGAGGAAGAGTTCAGTGGCCTCTGATGATCCTTACCAATGGATTTTCACATTCAGGGGAAAAAAAAAGTATTGACAAAAATGCCACATCGGACTATTTTTAATTCGAGTGCTTATTTTAATCCTGAAGTTTATTTTTAGTTATACACACTGTTTTATTCATGTGTGTGGAGGGACAGAAAATAGTAGTTAATATGTCACAGCTCTGTCACCATTCGGCTTGAATTGAGATTCACCAGTCCATGTCCTGGAAAGTGGTAAGCTGTGACCAGGGCTCCTGCCGGCTCTGGCGTGTTCTTGCCCGGAAAATCTCAGAAGATGGAAGTGATTCATCTCCCAAAATTAGATTTTTGATTGTTAGGAGTTGTGTTAGTCTCATATAACAAAACTAAAATACCATAGTTTAAAATATAGTTTATTCTCTTATGCAAGGGTTTATTCTTTAACACAGTGTTCTCAACCTTAACACATCAGAATTGCCAGAAAAGGTTAAAGAAAATCAGGATGCCTAGGCTGCACCCTAAAAGGCCAACTACGTCAGCATTTCTGGGGGTGACTCCTTAGCACTAAGATCTTTCAGATCTCCCCAGGTCATTCCAATGTACAGCTGCAGTTTAAAACTGGGGCTCGATCACAAGGCAAAAATCATTCCAGTGATGAGATGGCAGCTCCACAAAGTCAACCCAGATCCTCCACACCTGGCACTTACTCTCAATGTCACCACATGGCCCAAGAGAGCTGCTGAAGCTCCAGCCATCATATCTGCATTCTAAGTAGAAGGAGGAAGGAAGGAAGGAACAAAGGAAGAAAGGAAGGAAGGACGGAAGGGGAAAGCTAAATGATGTCATATCTAGCTGCTATGGACTGAAACTGTGTCTCCCCCGCCAAGTTTATATGTCGAAGCCCTCATTTCTATTATGACTGTATGTGGATATAAGGTTTTTAGGAAGTAATTAAAGTTAAATGAGCTCATAGAGGTGGTGTCCTAATCTGATAGCATTGGTGGTCTTATGAGAAGAGGAAGAAAAAGAGAGATGTCTTTTCTCTCTCCTTACATTGGGAAGGTAGCCAGCAGCAAGCCAGGAAGAGTCATCACCAGAGAACCAAATTGGCTGGCCTTGACCTTAGACTCCCAGCCTCCAGAACTGTGAGAAAATGTCTGTTATTTGCACCCCCCCCCCCCAGTCTATGATATTTGTTATGGCAGCCTGAGCAGACTGAGACACAGCTGAGTCAGCACCGTCTGACCACCCTTCCCAGAAAGTCCATCAGAGCTTCTGCGTCTATGCCATTAGCCAGACGTAGCCACACAGCCACGCCTAACTGCAAAGGAGACAAATGGAGTCTTTTTCCTGGGTTCATTGCCACTTTCAATAAAATTGGGGCTCCATGACCAAGGAAGAGGGAAGAAAGGATATGTGGCGGCAACTAGCAGTCTCTTGCCCCCAGGTCAGTAAAGCAAAAGAGTAGGTAGCAGGGGACAGGAAGAGACACGGAACGCCTGAGAGAGAACCCTCCAGAAACAAGGAAATGCAGCTCGAGGAAGCCTGTAGCACATATCAGGGAGCACCGGAACAGAAGGCAGATTCCTGAAGCAGAGCCTGCAGAGGACCGAGCATCCCCACTGCCCTTCCAGGGCATGACAGGTGTTGGTAAATGGATCCCTGTGTGGAGTCCAGCTGTCAGAGGAGCAGCCCTTCCCCAGACGTGGCCTTGGGATGACACGGAAGTTTGCATAGGGGTCCCTGGACAAGCTCAATGACTCCAGCGAGCAGGTTTTTTTCTGGCTTTATTGCATTCACTGAATAAGTTATAAGCAAACCTATCCTGGATTAGCATAAGAAGGGCTGAGTAAAAGGTGGAGAAATTAAAGGTGGAAAGACAGTGGAACAGACATTGCCTGGAAATATAACATGGGAACCTCTCCAGATTCAGCGAGCAAGTATTTGAGGACTTCCTACATTGTTGTGAGCCGCTATTGGTGCGGAGAGAGAGACCAGGTCCCTGCTTTCACGAAGCTTATGTGCCAGAGTGGGAAGATGAATGGTTAACAGATCCACACACAGGGCCGTTTCGCACGGGGTAATGAGGAAGGGGTGGGCAGCGCTAGGGAAGCGTCAGAGGGGCTCTCTTTGGAGAGGAGGTCTTTGAGTAAGGAGCTGAGTGAGGAGATTAGGGGAGGAATGTTCCAGTGGAAGACAAGGAAGCAGAGCAGAAAGGGAATTAGTGAAAGAGTGTCACGGTGATCGTGGGTGGGGGGAGGAGGGTGGGTCACTGTGGAGGGCAGAGAAAATCGCGAAAGACTTTGGATTGTCACTAAAGGGCAGCAGGGAGCTTCTGGAAGATTTTAAGCCTGAGAGAAACACCATCTGACTAGGTTTTAAAGGCCGCTTTGGCTGCCATGAGGATCATGCATGGGAGAGACTGCAGGAGTAGAAGCGGGGAGACCAGTTTGGAGGCTTGGTATTGGTCCAGACACAGTGGGGACTTGGAGTTGAACAGCCGTTGGCAAACTATGGTCTCTGGGCCCCTGTTGTAAATAAAGTTTTGCTAGAAAGCGGTCATGCTTATGATTTACTATAGCCTCTGGCTGCTTTTGCACTAAAAGTATGTTTTTTTTTTTTTTTGGTTTTTTTTTTTTTTTAGTGTTGAGTTATTTTAACAGAGATCATCACCTGGCCCTCAAGGTTCAAAATATTTACTACCTGACCCTTTATAGAAAAAGTTGGCAAACCCTTGGACTAGAAAGAAGTGGGGGTGATGGGGATTATTCTGGCTGGGAGACACTGAGGTATGTTCTGGAGGGAAAGCCAACAGGATTTAGTAGTAGATCGGATAGGAGGAAGGGGAAAGATGGCAGGCAAGTTCCAGGCCTTTGGCTTGAGGATGTGGTGGATGGTGATGCCGTGTACTGAGGTGAGAAGGTCATGTCTGGGAAGGAAAGCCAAGAAGTCTGCTCTTTGGAAATGCCTGATGGCCCACTGACGAGCAGAGCCGAGAACATCTTCCCATCCACGGGTCCATTTGGATCTGTATGCCATTTGGAGAACTCAGCGGCTGGTAGCAAATTGCTCAGTAAGGGACCCGACCTCCTCATACAAAGGAGTACAGTCACTGGGAGAGCCAACAACCCAGGGCACTGATGATCAGATATCCTTACACGGGAGTCCTCACTGTTCTTGGAAAGATCAAGAAGCAAGCGGGAAGACGTAATGAGTCTTAGCTTGAGTTTGGCCAGAAGGGCCAAGCATTGACTAAGGTGGCATCCATTCCCCTTTACTAATTAGCAGACTCACTATCAGCATTCATTTATCTGTCTGCTTAAATGGTACAAGAAGAATCATTCTGGGCTCCCTGTTTACTCCCACAGCAGTCCTCCTGTCTAAGCGGGGTACCACTGGCTCAGACCCCTACATCATTGCCTTCTTGTTTGGGCTGTATCACCTAAGGGCAATGGTAAGACATGGATGTGGTCATTCCCTCTCCAGGTACGACCATACACTCTCTTACCCAAATCAGAAGCTCCAGAATTCTCTCTTCCTCTCTCTCATTCATTCCCTTCTCTGAAATGTCTTCGAAATCATCAGCCCTTATCCTTCTAGCCTTGACCAATGCAAAAGTTGCCTAACTCCTCCTCATTCGGTCCCCAGGGGGGATTGTCCTGGGACACATATCTCCTTGTGATGGACAGCGACAGTTTTGTCTGCCAAGAACAGCAAGTCCCTTCTTCTGGGGCACTGCCAGATCCCTTGGACCGAGCACAGGACTTTTGATGTGGCTGCTGATCCTGGTCTTCTGCCCAGGTCTTCTGCCCAGTGACAAGCGGGCAGAAGACCTCATGTAGATCAAGCCAAGAATCCCCCCCTTTCCAGCCTAGAGATTCACTTAGCACCTGTGCCCCCAAGAGGAGCGAGCTTGCCTTTCCCCCAAAGTTCGACATTTTGGTTGACTGAGCTGACAGTTGGCAAGATAAACAAGAGTTAGCCAGGCAACAAAGGAAGGAAAGGTGCTCTCAGCAGAAGACAGAGCAGGTACAAAGGCCCAGTGGTGGGAGGGAGCAGGGAACACACCAGGCACAGAGAAGGGGGTGCAGCTGGAATGGGAGTAAAGAAAATGGGTTGTACGATGCCCATCAGGCCCAGGAGCAAACACACAGCAAACATTCATAAGTTGTCCTGCATGCCAAGCACTCTGCTCTAACCTCTGTACTTGGACTCCCCCATTCACAACTATAGCAATGCAGCAAGGAAGATATTAGCACCCAAATTTTACACATGAGGTAAGACAAAAAGAGGTAAGTAACTTTTATGAGGCCATAGACCCCTATGTGCGAAGGGACAGGGAGAGACTCGAAGGCGACAACACAGTATGTGGTGAGGAAATGGGATCCGTGGTCCGCTACACACAGCCCGCTCCCCATGATAGCCAGTGCGGCTGGTCAGGCGGCTAAACGCTGGTTTGGCCCAAAGAGTTCACTGGGGCTGTGGCTAGTGTCGGCTTTACCAGTTCTGCCCTACACAGAGCAGGTGCCTGGCTTTGCTTCCTATCCCTTCTGCTGCTTTTCCACATGGCTGGATTTACTTTCAAAACAATTTAGAGTTATATTAAATATTAAAGGCACTTTGCAGGTGGTGTTTACTGTTTGAAAAGTTAACCAATGTATGTTATGCTGTATAAAACGGCAAAAACCAATTTGGAGTGCTTGATGGCTTGGGCTAGGTGACAGCAACAGGACAGCCTCATTTCCAGATTTTAATGAGATAGCATGTTCAGTGTGGCCCCGTATACATGACTGGGCCGGAGGGACAGCCAGGGGTTGGCTGAGCAGTGGAAAGTCTTCTGCTTTGCTCGGGTAACTGTTTGCAAAGGCCACAGTCCCCAATCACAAGAAACCCAGGTCTGCATGGAAGCCCATTCTGTTCTACAAGTATTGTAATATGATTTTTGTAATGAAATTTTCACCACGTGCCCAGCAGTGTGATGAACATTCTCTATTCACTACATGACACATTCATTGCTTCTATGAATGTTTATGGAGAGCTCACCCTGTGCCAGACATTGAGCACAGAGACCCAATCCCTGCCCACTTGCAGCTTCTGTACTGCAAGGGAAGACAAGCAGCAAATAAGAAGGCTTAGGCACAAGGTGACTGTAGACTGGGATTGGCAACAGCAAAGAAGTATGTAATGTGTAGAGACATGGAGTAACAAGGGATGGGGAAAGGAGGGGTGGTAAGGGAAAACCTCTCTGATGAGGTGACATTTAAGCTGAAGCCCGATAGATATTAAGGGTCAGCCATGGGGAAAGCCAAGGAACAACATTCTAGGTTGAAGGAACAGCACATGCAAAGGCCCTGGGGCAGAAGAGAGCTTGGCACAGCCTAGAAACTGACAGAAGACCAATGTCACACTAGAGAACTGAGAGCAGAGTTTCTGATTGGGTAGTTTTGGGGTGAAGCCTGAGGATTCCCATTTCTAACAATCTCCCAAGTGATACTGATGCTGCTGATTGGCAGACCACACTGCTTCACTCCCAGGGTGATGGACAATGTTTGCTTTTGGTGTAAGAATGTTTACAGAAGGGCGCCTGGGTGGCTCAGTGGGTTAAGCCTCTGCCTTCGGCTCAGGTCACGATCCCAGGGTCCTGGGATTGAGCCCCACATCGGGTTCTCTGCTCTGCAGGGAGCCTGCTTCCCCCCCTCTCTCTGCCTGCCTCTCTGCCTACTTGTGATCTCTGTCTGTCAAATAAATAAATAAATAAAATCTTAAAAAAAAAAAAAAGAATGTTTACAGAAGTGAGAAGCTATGACATCCCAGCACTTCTACTGAGCCAGACACAGAGGCTTGTGCTTCTATATATCATATATATTGAATTCTCAGAGCCCTTTGAGATTGGTATTATTACCACTTTGAGATCTCTATTTCTACAGATGGGGAAACTGAGGCATAGAGTGGTAAAGTAACTTGCCTAAGTTCCCACAGCCAGCTCCATGCACACATGGGATTTGAACCCCACACTCAGGCTCCCAGGTCTGCCACCCAGCCTCTCTGAAAATCATTTCTTGTTTGCATGTCTCTGATACCATTCAGTTAAGTAATGAATGGACTAACCCAGCAGTCTGCCATTACCTCCCTAGCCCCTGAGGCATGGGGTGTGTGTGCCCTGCACCACATGGCAGCTTCCTTTTTCTTTTCCTTTTTGTGATGCGTTCAGCAAATATTCAATAGAGTGTGTGTGCCTGTGGTCTCCTCTGACTGATGCGGGTTACCATGGGCATCCAGAGAGAGACCCGGTTGAATTTCTCAAATATTTCCTGTGTTTATCAATCTCACACCCTGGGAAGTAGGGCAGTAAGTGCCCCTGTGGCTGAGGTTGAAGGGACACCTGTTATGAGCTAGGTGTTGCACTAAAGGCTTCTCAAACCCTCTCAATTCTGCCACAAGCAAGGTGTTATTAGCAGTTCCTGTCTATGGATACAACAACCCAAGTTCAGAGAAGCAAAGAAAATTCCTCCAGTTCTCGCAGCTGGCCAGGGTGGAGCCAGGATTTGATCCCATGGCTGGCGGGATCCTGAGCCCACATTCTCCACAAACTCTCTGACTCTGTCAGAATTATCTGTAAGGAGAGGCTTCAGGCTGGTGTAAGGTGGGGTCTAGGTCATAGGGTCTATTGCGATGGACACATACACAGCTGTGGAAGGAACAAATTGGTCACTCCTGCCAAGTCCTTCCAAGTCCACCTTTTGACAGATGGGAAACTAAGCCCCCAAGATGGAACATGATTGATTTCTGTTCTTCCTAATACACGAATACAGACTTCTTCAACCTTGGCCTTGACATTTGGGGCAGGTAATGCTGGGGAATGTTCTGTGCTTTGGAGGATGTTGAGAGCATCCTGGGTCTCTGTTTGCTAAAAGCCAAGAACACCCTCCACCCCAGTGTTAACAACCAATGTCTTCAGACATTGTCAAATGTCCCCTGGGTGTGCGTGTTTTAGGGAGAAGGTACAAAATTAAATCAGACTACTTATAGCTCAAAATTCTTCAAGTTTCCCATCGTTACTCTGGACAAATACTAACTCCTTTGCTGGGTCTATCAGACCTTCAGCGACATGTCCTTGCTCAAATGTTGGCTCTTGTCAGTCCCTCCCTTACCCCAGTAAAAACAAAATAAAAACCCACAGCAGACAAATAACCAAGCTCTTCACACTGTTCTAAGTCAAGTACCCTCGTAGAGTTACCATCCCTATGTCTCAGCTTAGAAAACTGAGGTCTCTAGGGTCTAAGAAATACATCCAGGGCTACCCATGTCCAGGGCACTGGGCTTAAATCCTGGCACTCTGACCCTGAACCAGGAGCTTTCTGCTTTATGTTCTGGCCAGTACTCAATAGAATGAACCAAATGACTGCTTCTCCAATGTGTCCCCCTTGCTCTGCTCCCCTCCTGTGCTGTACACTCCCCAACACCCTTCCCTGCTCCCCCACACCATGGACGCCTGCCCTCACTGCAGGGGAGAATGAAGCCCATGTGTGTATCCTGCTTCCTGGCACACACCCAGGTTTGTTAACTTCCAAGAGCATCAGGCCAGGCCTCACCTCTCCCGGAAGGGCTGTCTTAATCAGGGATCATTTGCTTGGCAAAAACAAACTCACTTGAGCTAACTTAAATAAAAGGAAAGCAATTATGAGGAGTTAGGTTATCTTGTGGGCCCCAAGGGCAAGAATTCATTTGGGTACCCACTCATTTAAGACGAGAAATGCTTCACAAGAGACTGGTACTGGGAATTGGAAAGCTGGCAAGAATCAAATCGGCTCTTTATCCTCTTTCTCCTCAGGTCCCTGAGGAGCACTTTCCTCTTGCTCTGCCTCATTCTCTCGCCTCATGCCTCAGAACAGCCTTTCAGCTCTTTCTGTTCCTTCGTCAGAACTCGGGGCCCCAAGATGGCCGCCCAGCATGGGTGTCCTCGTCTGCTCTGGCTGGCGTAACCAAACCCAATACCACAGCCTGGGAGCTGAGAGACAACAGAAAGTTGTGTCTCACTGTTCTGGAGTCTGGGAATCCAAGATCAGGGTGCCAGCAGGGTTAGGTTCTGGTGAAGGTCTGCTTCCTAACAGCAGATGGCCACCTTCTTACTGTCTGCCCAAGAAGAGTGGTGAGGGCTCTGAGGGCTCTGAGGGCTCTGCCCTCAGGATCAATTACTTCCCAAAGACCCCTCCTCTCCTAATACCATCACCTTGGGTTAGGTTTCCACATATGAATTGAGGGGCCGGGGGGTGGGGTGGACACAAACATTCAGACCACAGCCATGGCTGTCCCAACAGGGGCCAGCCCAAGTCTTCGCACCTTAAAGGTTTACTCTGTGGAGCTGCTTACTTCAAATCTGAGTCCTAATGACAGGTGACTTAGGTGGGTGTGGGAGGGAGGCGGGGGGAGGAAATGTAACTGGCCCTGTTGGGGCCGCATGGTCAAGAGCATCTAGAGGAAGGGGCAGGAGTCAAGGACCACAGACCCTCAGCAGGAGCTGTGGGGACAAGCACTCTCAGAAGGTGAAGAGGGCGGGGAGGATTATCCATGAGTGACGAAGGCATGGAAGAGCTGGGAACATTCACGGGAGAGGATATGATCCGACAGAAAAAGGCTGGTGTCTCCCTGGTGATTCTGGGGTTCCTCTGGGGACAGGTCTTCACTCCTCTGCAAGGAGTGGCCCTGTCACTCTGGCTGCTCCTACAGGGCAGGCCTGCACCAAGTCTGAGCGGGGCCCACCTGATGAGGCCCCATCACATAGTGCCTCGGTCGCTTTCGCCTCCCCCTCCACACATACGCACGCACACATGCACACACATGCACAAATGCACACACGTAGATGCATGCACACACACGCACACGCACACGTAGATGTGCACGCACGCACATGCACGCACATGTGAACACACACATGCACATGGACACACGTGTGCACATGTGCCCACTTTGTGGCACTTAAGTGGCAGTTGCTGCTCAACTGCTTCAGTGTCTACAAGTCCCAGGAGACGAAGAAATAGAAAAGGTCCACAACAGCTCCTGTGGCTGGGCTGGAATGGGCTCCAGTAGCCACTGGCTGACTACTCCCAAATTATGTTTTCAGCCCACATTCTCTGACCACGGGCTTCCCATGAGCAGCCCAGCTGGTGGGCTTGGGTTGGGGCGGGGAGACCAGACAGAGCAGGTTCCAGGTAGTTAAGGCAAAGCCAGGGCTGAACACTGCCCCTAAAATGTGGTTCTTCCTCTCCTCCTGGGGGAGACACGACATGAGAGGAGGGGCTGATGCCTTCTGGAAGGCCCCAGGTTATGGCTCTGGTATGTGCTACAACTCAGGCTTTCATCTTCCACACAGAGGAGGGCACCCTGTTCCAACCCAGCCCGCTGGATGCAGGCAAAATCTTCCTTTCCCCTCCCTGCTGGGCCCCACGGAGCCCAGAAGGTCTAATCATATTTAGCACATTGCCGTTTTAGGCCCTGTGGTTGCAGTAAATCATGAGTCACCATTACTGCGCCTGCATCCGAAGCTTCTGGAAAGTGTATCACAATGCAGATTTCCGGGCTTGGCGCTTGATCTATAGATTCAGAATCACTGGCGTGGTGAAGCCCAGGAATCTGCATTTTTCACAAGTTTCCTCTCCTGACCCCCATTACCACCAGAGATTTTGCTGTACTCAAAAGTTTAAGAATCAAGAATGACTGGTTTATCATTTGGCCTTAGGATAAGGAGATTATCCTGGATTATTCAGGTGAGCGGTGTCATCAGAAGGATCCTTTAATAGAAAAGGAGGAAGAAGAGTTAGTACCAGACGGGTGTCATACTCAACCAGCCACTGCTGGTTTTGAAGATCGAAGAAGGAACCACAAGCCAAGGAACACAGGTGGCCTCTAGAAGCTAGAAAAGGCAAGGAGGTTAGCCAGAAAGGAATACCACCCTTGGCTTTAGCCCTGTGAGGCCTGCACTGGCTTCACAACCTCTAGAACTGTAACACAGTAGTGTGTTTTGTTTTAAACAACAACAACAAATCCCCGGCACTGTAGTTAAAAGCTTGGTGTCTAAACTCAGAGCCTGGCTCTGTTATTACTTGGTTAGCTGACCAGATTGACTCCCCATCTTGGCCTCAGTTCTCTCGCCTGTGAAATGGGCATACATACAGTGAGCACTCCCTAACGGTAATGGTCAGGCCCTCATTCTCGGTACAGGACAGAGAACAAAGAGACGAAAGCTATGCAGGCTGAAGAATCGGACCTGACTTAGACTGGGAGGCTGAGCGAGTGGGGTGTCAGACAAGAATCCTTCCTGCACACGAAACAGCAATGATGAGACATGGCTCACGGGAAACTCCAGAGGACACAACATCCTGCAAAGTCCCTGTCAGTGAGAGAGCGTGGGACGTAGGCACTGCCAAGGGAAGGTAAGGCTTGAGCTAGAATTGGTCAAGGGCAAGGTCGAGAAGCGGGCAAGAGCCAGACTGGGAGAGGGCTGGGAGACCAAGAAGTGGGGGCTGGATCTTACGGCTGAGAAGAACCGCTGAAGGGCTTTAGTAGAGGCATGTGTTAGATTTCCAGATCGTCCTACCCTCACACACAGGCACCCCACATCCTTGCTCACAGTACATTTCACAAGAACCCACCCGTGGCCTCCTCTGTCCCCTCCTCATGGGTCAAGGAGCCTGCAGTGGCAGAGGACACATGACTTAGAGCCTGTGGTCCCTTCTAGACTATAGTCTTAGTACCCAAAGCTCAGAATTTCCTGCTCCAAAGACCCTGAACTTGCCTCTAGGGCCTCTGTAAGTCTCTGTCTCCAGTCTCTCTGCCTTCCCCAGGAGGCGGCTGTGGCCTGGGCCACAGCCTGGGGACACACGCACCTGCAGCTGTGCGTGTACAGGGGACAGTGCTCAGACCTGCAGATTTGGGGTGCCCACACGTATGGGGAGCTACAGGTGAGATTATCCCAGGATTGGGCCTCCACTTATGTCTTTCCCCCAGGCCACAGCTACTGCAGTGAGGGGAGTCTATTAGGCAAGGCTTGCAGACCCATTGCCGGGATGTTGTCAAAATCCCAGCCAAAGAAACAGGGACTGCTAGCTAAGTTGTGGGAGGATCAGAGGAAGAGAAACAGACTGAGTCAAGAGCTATTCAGTAGGTGACCTCGTGCTATTCCCTATCCTGTCTCTAACTGCTCATGGGAATGAATCTATCATTCCACAGAGAAGAGGAGAATGTCATTTGAAACTAGAAGGGGCTGGAGGCAGAAATAATGGCCTTGCCCACACTCTATGGAGAAAAGTTAAAAGAAAAAACAAACCGGTGATTCATAACAGCTAACATAGTGTCAGCTCACTTGCAGAAGGGCCCTGCTGAACCCTGGTGAGAACAATGACCTCTGATACATGGTAAGGGCAAAGAAGAACAGAGGTCATGGGAGGGAAGCTTTGAGCTTATATGATATTAAGCCTGGGTGGAAATCTCAAGACTACTCTTTGCCCTCACCACATCTGAACTGTCAAATAAGGCCAGGTAGTCTGAGTCAAGGCCCAGTTTTATGTGGTGTCCTCGGGGCCCTGTTCCAGAGGCAAGGAGAACATGGACCACACTTCTGCTCAAACCCTGGAGACCTAAAGGCTCAGAGGAGACACTTCCATATACAGCCACAAGAGAGCTCATGCTCAATGGCCAGGACTCATCACTACAGAGACTTTTTCCATGGACACCAGCAGGGAAGACACTGTGGAATGGCTGACCATGTTGGAAATTTCCAGCAAGAAAAACCACCTTGGCCGTTAGAGTGGTCATCCTCATAAAGGCTGAGATTTATTAAGCATTAATTGTGTGTCAGACACTCTTCAGGTGCTCCTTTAGTCCTTACCACCTTACAAGATAAAGGTAGTATTATTGCTTTTTTGCCAAGAAAGAACTGATGGAAAGGTTAGGTAACTTTCCCAAGGTCATGGCTAGGAAAGGCTGGAGCTGGGATAATGAGTCTAGGAAGTCTTCCACAGAAGATAACAAAGGACCTGGGGAGTGCATTAGTGTTGGGTCCCCATCACCTCCACTGACCTTCCCCACCACTCTGCCTGGAAGAGACAATTAAATTTACCGCTCCTTCCTATGCTGGGAACCTAGGTTCTCATGGCTCCCTGAAGGAGGATGGAAAGACACCTATTTCTCAGACAGAAAAAAAGACCTAATACTTTTTCTAAAATGGGAATATCTTCTGTTTTATTTTTGACAACATATGATCAATGTAAAAACTGCAAATGAATACAGAAGTAAAAATCTACCACCCACTCCAAAGCCCCTAGTGTCATATGTCTCTTCCTCAAAATAAATGCTTCAGCAGTTTGGTGTACATTTTTCTAAGCCAGCATTTCTCATAATGTCACTTTCAGACCTCAAAGGGTCTGCAACCTGTTCAGAAAGTCCTCAGGTCAAAGTTATTTTCATAGTAGCACTAGGACATTTTTTCCTTTTTCACTGCATGATTTGCATTGATGGTACAAAAGCAGTGGGAGATCAGACTAGCACCTTAGCACAAATCAAGGCATAGCACCAATAAATCATGGTTGGTCATTGGTTTCATGACTTCCACATTTGCAGTTAAGTGAAACTCGATTTTTCTCAAACTTGTCCTTGAGGAAGCATTACAAACTATTAATTTTATTTAATCTCTACCCCTGAGAACACATTCTTTACGTTTTTGTTTTTTTTGAGGACACATTTTTTTTCAATATTCTTTTTGATGAAACAGGAAGAATGCACAAAGCACTTCTGCTGCATATCGTGTATGATGGTTGTCTCAAAGAAAAGTGTTTGTCGGATATTTGCGTTGCCAACTCAACTAGCCCCTTTTTCATGGAACACCATTTTTACTTGAAAGTGGGACTGTCAGACAAGCTTTGGCTATTGCATTCTTGGAAATTTGGCAGAAAATTTTTACAAAATTTACAAAGTGGCTTGTCATTTCAAGGAAAGCAACTGACAGTATTTGTTGCCAACGAAAAATTTGAGCCTTCAAGCAAAAATTGGAATTTTGAAAAACTTGGATCCTCTACTATGTGCTTGACAGATTTCCTGTGTTTAAAGACTTTTCTGATGAGATCAGTGTTGATATTAACAAGTGGGACATTTTGATATTATATAATGAAATGTGTCAACATTTGAAAGATCTCCACAACTCAGTGAACCAGTATTTTCCAAATGATGTCACAAAATCATGCATGGGTAAAAGAGGCATTTAAGATACAACACAGGCCAACTGATTTTAATATAATATGGTATAAAAAGTTTACTGATCTGGTTCTATATTTCATATGGCAATCAACCTTTAAAAAACTACCACTTGGTAAGTTTGCACGTAATATCAAATTATCACAATTATCTGAAAAGGCTATTAAAATTTTCCTTCCTTTTCCAACTGTGTGGAGCTAGATTTTTCTCATATATTTCAACCAAAACAACACATCACAACAGATGGAATGCAAAACAGATACGAGAATCTGGCTATTTTCAATTAATACAGGCACTGGAAAGACTTGCAAAGGGGTAAAACAATCAAATTTTTAAACTAGATTTTGCCTCAAAAATAGAGTTATTTTTCATAAAAATGTAACTTAGATGTGTTATGGACTAAATGTTCGTGTCCTCTGAAAATTCCTAATTAAATTCCTAGTTAAAATCCTAATCCCCAGTGTGTTCGTATTATGGGGTGGAGCCTTTGGGAGGTGACTGGGTCATGAGTGGGGAAGGTTCACAAATGTGATCAGTGCCCTTATGTATGAGACCCTAGAGAGCTCTCTCGCCCTCTGTGTTCCACATGTAAGGACAATGACAAATCAGTAGTTTCAGCCTGTAAAGGGCCCTCAGAAGACCCCTGACCTAGGACTTCCAAACTTCATAATCGTGAGAATTAATTTCTCTTATCTATAAACCACCTCATCTATGATGCGTTGCTATACCAGCCCAAACTAAGACAATGTGTGAACATGTAATGGGTTTATTTTTATTTTAAGGAATTAATGAGTATTTTATTTTTTTTTAAAGATTTTATTCATTTATTTGACAGAGAGAGATCACAGTAGACAGAGAGGCAGGCAGAGAGAGAGAGGGAAGCAGGCTCCCTGCTGAGCAGAGAGCCCGATGCGGGACTCGATCCCAGGACCCCGGGATCATGACCTGAGCCGAAGGCAGCGGCCTAACCCACTGAGCCACCCAGGTGCCCAGGAATTAATGAGTATTTTAAACCCACATTAAAAAAAAATGATTTTTGGAGTCCTGTAGTTTTTCTTTTTTTTTTTTTTTTAATTTTATTTGACAAAGAGATTACAAGTAGAGGCAGGCAGACAGAGAGAGGGAAGCTGGCTCCCTGCAGAGAGCCCGATGTGGGACTCGATCCCAGGACCCTGAGATCATGACCCGAGCTGAAGGCAGAGGCTTTACCCACTGAGCCACCCAGGCACCCCTGGAGTCCTGTAGTTTTAAAGGTATAAAGAGTTCCAACATCAAAGTTTAAGAACATCTATTCAAACTATTTTATGCATAAATTACTTTTCCACTTAAAAAGTAGCAAGGATAGAGGCATCTGGATGGCTCTGTCAGTTAAGCATCCAACTCTTGGTTTCGGCTCAGGTCATGATCTCCCGGTGCGGGGATCAAGCCCCGTGTGGGGCTCTGTGCTCAGCACAGAATCTTCCTCAGATTCTTTCTCTCTCCCTCTCCCTGCTATTCTGCTCTCCCAGTTCACACTCATTCTCTCTCTAAAGTAAATAAAATATTTTTTTCAAGAAATGTATCAAGGATATCCTTTCATGTCAAAGCTTATACCCGATAACATAAAGAAAACCTGCCTTTTATTAAGTGTTTACAATGTGCTCAGACATGGTACAAAAGAGTTTGCATACACAACTCATATCCTTTTACTTTTCACAACGGAACTAGTGTGAGGTAGATACTATTTCTCCTACTCTACAGACGAATGAAGAGACACAGAGAGGGTAAGCTACTTGCCTAAGGCTACGCAGATAAAGAGGTGATCCAGCAAGTATTGAAAGCAGGCACTCTGATTTTGGAGTCTACAGGCTTTAAAGTGGTCAAAAGTAAGGAAGTCCCAAGATCTCTATGAGGAAATGGATATTGAATAGTTATGACTGATTAGAGTACCGCACAGGGCTTTAGTTAGGGATAATTACAGCATAAGTTGGAGTAGTTGATTTAGGTGTCGTGAATCACCAAGCACCACAAGTAAACTGTGGTTTGGGTGTACCTGCTGTGTTTCTGGTACAAGGCTTCCAGTACCCAAAAGAGCTCAAAGACAAGAGAGGGTTCACTGTTGCCCTGCACACTATTTCAAGACCCTAGGTGAAAGCTAAGAGTTTCCCTGTCAAACTATGAAGGATGCCTCCCCCAATCGCACCCCCCCACTAACCCAGCGTCTGTCTTATACACTTTCCCAAGACCCCATACTTCTCCTTATGGCATTTATCCCAATTTGTAATGATCTATTTGCAGGCTGGATTGTTCAGACTCCCCTCTACTCCAGACCATGTGCTCCAGGAGAACACGAACCCTGACTGTTTGCACCCATGCTTCTACCCCGAGCCCAGGAAAATGCCTGGCACACAGTAGCTGCTCAGCAAACACTGCTTGAATGAATGACCAGAAAGCAGGCACTCTCAGAACTCTACACCTAAACCCTCAGATCCCTTTACCACGATCAGGTGCATGAACTCCAGATGTGCTGGCGCCCCCACCAACCCGTACCTCTGCCTTTTTGTTTGGGGTGCTGGAGTCAGCTTGGTCTGTACCAGAGCAGAGTAGGAAGTGCCTGAAAATGTATGTCCTTCTGGGGACAGCCTTTAACAAATGACTAACAGGTGGGTGTAGCAAGTTTTAATACTTCAAGTTTAATACTTCGAGACCTGTCCCTTCCCCATCAATACACTTTGAGTGTACCCCAGTCTTTTTCCAGAGCTCCCCCAACAGAACTGAATCAAAGGCACCCTCTGTAGGACTTGGCTTCGTACCACACTACTTCCTCACCCTCCTGTCAGTTTTCCCAGAGACACTTCCCAATTAGTCACTCAAATCCTTGCCTCTAGCTCTGCTTCTGGGGAACTCAACCCAAGGTAGACTGGGAACCTCCATCCCCTCCAGACCCCTTGTGCCTCTTCAATACTTCATTTTATTTGTTGAATGAATGAATGAATGAATACTGGTATCTTATTTCTTATCCTAGATTCCCAGGGCAAGGAGAAGAATAGTGAAGGAAAGAAGCTATTGCAACAATGTTCTCCAGAAATCTTGGTAATTAAGACCTTTGGGAGTGTGGTGCCAACAGTGGTATGTTAGAGCCGGTTCAAACTGGCTTGTGCAAGCCAATTGCTAAATATTCAGGAATTTTGTAAATTGGTTCTTAAACCCTTGGTAGCTTGAAATTGGCCATAGGGTGAGTATTTACACCACAGAAATTGGCAGAGGTTACTAATGAAGGCTGGTCTCTTGCACCTTCTCCCCTCCCCCACCGTATTTCCTCAACCCTACTTCCTAGAACCAGTTTACTACTATACTACTGGGAATAACATTTCAGGGCTAAAAAAGGCAAACCTGTATACAAACTCTACTGTAGTGGGGTTAACATTATGGGTTGTGAAATCAGAGAGACCTGGATTCAGCTGTACTGTCTCTTATTGATTCTATAACCTTAGACAAGTTACGTAATTTCTGTTTCCTCATCTGTGAAATAGGAATAACCTTTCTATTTGCCTCTTGACATAATAAATGTGAGAAGTACTTAGCTCACAAGCTGGCATATAAAAATAGCTCAATGAGTGATAGTTATTGTTAAGTAAGAAGAGCCAAGGAACGTAGAAAGGCCCCAAACACGGTCTTGGAGACTACAGTCGTGGTATCCCCATGTCAGCCACCTTCACCTCAGTGGTTTACTCTTTAGTTGTCAGCCCAGGCCTATAAGGTCACCTTGACCAAAAGCCATGGTTCTTGGTGAACTCTTAAGGAGGTTAATCGCTCAGCTCAGTGCTTATCACATGGAAACCCCAGGATCCAGATGCTGGCTTATTCTGTGGATAACTCAGAGAGGAAGCCCTGGCTCTTGGCCTCTGAAGCAAACTTCAAGAAAAGGCAAACCATTCAAGGGAGATTTATTACAGGTAGCTGTGTCCCCATAGCAGAAATCCCATTGTCCTAACAGGACCCATGCCCCCAGGGGCATTACAGGGGCATGAAATAATCTCACGAGATCTGGCAAGTATTTAACAGGCAGTAGGTATCCTGAGTCAAATGCATAATGAATTCTAAAAGGTCAGCACTCCTAGGATGGGACCGCTGAAGCAGCCAGTGCCTGGCTCATGTCTCTTTGGGATTGGCTTCCCTACTCCTGCTGGTTTTCCTGCAGCCAACTGGGGCTCTTGCCATTGGAGCATGCCCCTGGAAACAGCGCTCAGTCAGTGATGGACGGGAATGGGTTGCCAAATCTCTGGCTTCCTCCCCACTGGGGTGAGGCAACTGGGGGTTCCCCAGTGCCTCATACAAGTTACCAGTGGGATTGAGCCTATATAGCAATTGTCCACAGCAACCCAGAGCAGCTGACCCATAAGAGTGACCTGCTTGTTTATATACCATCCCATCTCTCCCTCCCTCATTTTGGCTTCTTACCAGGGCTTCCTGGGGTCAACTCCCAAAGAGAGTACTCAAGGCTTTGTCTCAGGATTGGCGTGGCTGAGGTCAGAGCAGATCCAACCAGAGACAAATGGATCCAATTATTCAACACCTACTATGTGGCAGACAGTATCTGGTGTTTTCCTCTGGCATTACACAGACAATGGGACAGGTTAAGTGTAAGAAGGAGAACTGAGCTGGGTGAAGAAAGGCAAAGCGGGCTGGGATTTCAGATAAACGGTTATTCATCCTCTGCTCTCCCTCCATCCTTCTTGGGTTGTGACATTCAACACATATATCAAACTCGTAAGTGTTTGACCCAGAGTTATGGGCTTGCTGGAGAAAATGGAGCCAACATTTAATATGGACCTTCCAGATGGGTCTTTTCTGGTAATAATAATAAAAGAGCATTTGTTAAGCTCTTACTATTTTTCAAAGACTGTGATCAAAGGCATGGTTGAATTCGATTACCACACCACTGTGTGATAGGTACTATTGTATTTCATTTGACGGATGCAGAAACTGAGTCTCAGAGAAGTCACCTGTAGCGGAAAGTGGTATAGCCAGGACTAGAACTCAGAGCTCATGCTCCTGAACCACAGTTTCCAACAGACTGGGCCCTGAAGAGTGATGAGGACTTATAGATCAAATTCTTCCTCTCCAACCTGGTGGAACACAGGGTCATTGTTCAGTTATCCCGGGAAACAGTATTCCTCTGATTTGTTCATTTTCAACAAGATACTCGTACTGGTTGAGGAATATTTCAACCCCCTGCCTTTCTCTACTTTCTGCCTTTGAGACCTCCCTACATACATTCATTACAGTACTTCAAGTAGGGGGGAATGGAAGCCACTGTGTCCAACAAAACAAAGAAAGCCCACCACTGCCAGTTGCCAAGGCCCAAGAAAGCCCACCACTGCCAGTTGCCAAGGCCCTGACTGACAACAAATCATTGTGCTTCAGTCTTCTGTGCAAGAAAATTAAAGGTCATGTGCATCAGTCTGAACATTCTCTATGATATTGATACTTTGGCCAAATGACTCAGTCAAGACGGAAACATTATTTTGTTCGCACTGGCACAGGCCAACATTCCCCCAAAAAGAACACTACTGAGGATCAATGGAATGTTCGAATGAAATAGAATTCCATTCTGTCCTTCAGTTTACACTCCTCAAAGCTACTTTGGTCTTTCTGTTCACTGCCCTGGAAAGACTTGGCAGAACTCACGGTTCTCTACTCCCCCACAAGGGTGATGGTCAGTACCACACTGTGCCACAGGAAAGAAGATGCATACATTGAACCCTTGATCCCTGATTGATGGAGATCCCCACTTGGGAAGGGGCTGGCTACACAAGCACATAGTACACAGACTCCCCAAGGAGCCGGGATCAGAAAGCTCTTGGCATGGGACCAACTGTCTGGGAGCAAGAGGTCAGGATGGTGTGGTTTTAACAAGTTGGCTTTGACTACTTGGCTTTTGGCTGTGTGCTCTCAGCTCTTGAACTAGAGTCTGGCCAGGTCAGCCTGACCCCAGGTTGTTGCCCCAGAGGACTGTCAGATAACTGGCATTGTTAACTGGCCATCAGTAACCAGGCCTAGAAGACAAAAGTCTCAGTTGTTAGGGCTTTTGTTAGCCTGCTCTGGAACCAGTTCTTTTGGCTGGAAAATTATTGTGGCTCCTGAGGGAACTGTACTGGTCCTGGGCCTTCAAATCCTTATATATATTCCTTGCCCTTCAACTTCCTTCTCTGTGTGCAGGGCTGAGCCGGCAGCTGGGAAAGTTGAGGAGAGATGGGGAGAGACTGTCCCCTGCAGGTTGGGTTTCTCAAGCTTGGAAGTCAGCAGCGGCTGGGATTAGCCAAGAGAGGCATTATCAAGAGGATGGAGGGCTGGAAGAAGAGGGTGACCAGGGCATCTGCCCAACTTTCTCTCCACTGCAAGTGATCCAAATTTTAAGGAGCTAAAATCCAACAGGGGCAGGATTAAGATGAAGTGAATGATGCCAAGTTGTGCAAATAGAGGGCCAGATCCTGACCTTTTTTTAAGTGTTGATATTTGGTTCATCATAATATTTTTGCATTGATTTTAGTACTCTTAAAATATTGCATGGAAGTATTATTTAACTTGATTCTGATTTTTTTTTTACGCCCCCATAGAATCTGCAAGAACCTCTACCTCAGGCTGGACCTAGACTTGCCTTCCTGTACATGGGTCACATGTGGGTCTAATTCTACTTGATGTTCTGTAGGCTGCTTTTGTTCCCTTGATGGTACGTTCTTGAGCATTTCTGTGTAGATGAGTATAGTTCTACATTACCCATTGCTTAAAATCATGTGTTATAAAAATTTTTTCACAGCCCTTTCCTGATGGGTCCAGCATTCTCTGCCAGTGTCCCAGCCACGTCCCTAACATTTCTTTGTGCTCCAGCCAAATGCCACTGTAGGCATACATTTCTGCATTGGAAGTCTTATTCCAGAACTGCAGAATGCAGCAGGGTCAAGTACTGAGAACTAACACCTGCCAGGAAGAGCTCTTGGCCAATCACTGGAGGGGTTAGCATGTAAATACTCCAGCTCCCTTGCCCATTGGGTGGGGCAACTCTGAGGTGTGCATTCTACACTAGGTCCCAGAGCTTTCCCCATGGAAACCAGCTCTGGGTACCCACCGCAGTGATACCTGACTTAGCAATACATCTTCCATTAAGGACCTTCTCTTCCCTATATCACTTCTCCATTCCCTTCCAGGACTGATTCCACAACCCCTTTGAAAAGTGTACTCAAGTATCTGTCTCTGAATTGTTTTCTCTTCAAATGGGCATTCAGATTATTTCAAAGTTTTTACTATTTACATGGTGACCCCCTTGACAGATTCTAGCCTATTAATAGACTCTTTGGGGCCCATGGTCTGAACCAAACAAAGATAACAGAAGAGGGGTTTTGGTAAAGCCAGAAAAGGAAAGAGACTGTATTAGCCTGAGAGCATCTCAGAGTATGCCACATAAAATTATCATTTTTACTATGTGCCTTGGCATCGAAAACTTGACAAGCATTGTTGTCACCTACCAGACAGTGCGTCAGCTTCTGTAACTCCAGTGATTGGCACAGAGTGGATTATCAAGAAATGTTTGTCACATGAATGAAAGGAGCCAGTGGTGAAGGCCCTGAACCCCTGCCAAGCTGAGCACACAAGGCCATGCAGCTTACTTTAGGCACCAGGCACCTGCGCCTCAGTCTTCTCCAACGCTACAATCAAGACAGAGAACAGTGCAATACTAAGGTTAGCAAAGTGAGTTGCAGGCTGCCGTGGGGACATAAAACGGGGGTCCGGTCTTTGGAGATGAAAACATTCTCTGATGCTCAAGGGCCGCCAGAGAAGAACAGATGAACTTTTTGAAGTGGGAGACAGCTTCAATGCCCACCTTGGGAGGGCTTCTGTGCCTGCACATGTGAGCAAGGGAAAGAGCTTTTCCATCCTCGGTGATGTGAGACGTTGTAGCCCCCACCAGCTTCACCCTGTCCCTCTCCCTCCTCTGTCCTGGCTGCAAAGGACCAGGCATGATGTCATAGGAGCAGCCTGAGACCCAAGGCTCAGGGCCGCCGTGAAAGCAGGATTTCAGCAAGAACTAGACAGCTCTACTATTTCAGTCACTATTAGTTGACTCTAGAAGCATTTTTCTAAGATGAAGAGGGATATCTAGTTCTTCCAAGGGCTGTCAAGAGAAGGCTGGAACTTTTGCTGAAATGCCCTCATAAAAGCCCTCCCTCATTCTGACCCAGCCTCCAATCCACACCAAGATTGGAACTGCGGACATCGGTCCTAAACAGCTTCTCCCAGATAGTTTCCATCTGGTTATTCCTCAGCGATCAACTCTCTTCTACACAAGAGATTCCTGTTCTTAGAGAACAGGCTCTCGCATGAGTGAACCACCGATCTGGCGGGGCCATGCTTCCCAAGAGGCAGTAGGCTGTTTGCGGGGAGCGGAGATGGGAGCCAGCCTACCACTATTGTGCTGAAAGGCTTAACTTTTTTTCTTTTTTTTAAGGCTTAACATTTTCTTTCCCAAGTTTTCTATGCCTCTGTTTGGCTGCTTTTCTCTTCATTTGCCAGGATATGTACCTTCACTTCTGCCCGTCTTTAAGTCTTTGCCCACAAGTTGTCCTGTGGAAAGAAGAGTCTGGAAGTGGTTTCCCACCAAATAAACATCCTAGACCATCACACAGACAGACCGTTTAGGGGATCCCTAGGGACTGATGAGTAAGGACAAGCTCAGGATTTGTGCCCCATGAAGGCATATTCCCAGCGGCGTTGGCCCTCTCTCTTGCCAAAAAAGCAATTTTTCAGCTTCTCACCAATTATCCATCTTTACCATATCACCTTTGTAGGACAACTGCATAGATGGGGTCTCCAAAGCCAACAGACCAACCTGAGCAGGTAAAAGGACTTCCTACATAAGCTCCTGATGATCTTCCACACGGAGGAATGCTAGAGGGCAAGTCCAACTGCTCAAACACATTTAAGGCCTCTGCTTATGTCATGAATACTCACTTTCCATTGATGAAAGTAAGCTACAAAGCTAAACCTCAGGTCAGTGGGCAAGTATGCTTATCCCTAAAGGGGCAAGGAGGAGAGTGAATATTTACTCATCTACAGCCCCATCACACAACCCCCATAGCCTTGATCTTGAGCCCTCTACTCTTGATTTCTTCCTCAGCTATGCTGAATGTATCATGCTATCTCCAGCCTCAGGCCCTTTGCACATGATGCTCTGTTTGGAAGTCTCTATCTCTTCCCAATCCTCTTTACTCCTTCTGATTGTTCAGATTTAGGTTTCTACATACTTTCTCAGAGAAGTCTGCCCTAATTCCCAGATCAGTTTGGCTTCCTTGGTTAAGCCTGGACTCTGCCCCAGGCACTACCCTTAGTCACTGCCCTGCTTATAGGCAACTACTTAATTAACACTGGGACATCTCTTTTGTTTTGTTTGTTTTTTTCCCCTTTAGCTATGACCTCCTTCTGTCTTATCTTTATCTAACTGCCTCATTTCCTAATTCATACCTCAGCTTCAATACCACTTTCCCTGAGCACCCAATTTAAAGGAGCGACATTACATTCAGCCTAACACTTAGAACCGATATGTTTTCACAGTCATTCAATTGTTACACTAACACGTACACCCCGGGGGTGCCTGGGTGGCCCAGCCGGTTAAGTGTCTGCTTTAGACTCAGGTCACGATCCCAGAGTCCTGGGATCAAGCCTCACATGGGGGTGGGGGGCGTCCTTGCTCAGTGGGGAGCCTGCTTCTCCCTCTGCCTGCCGCTCCCCCCTGCTGTATGTTTGCTCTCTCTCTGACAAATAAATAAATAAAATCTTGAAAAAAACCACATATGTGCATCACAGTAAAGGAAGGGTCCTTATCTCCCTTGCCCATCCCCACACCCCCGGAGCCCAGCAAAGGGCTTGCCACGTGGTAGGAACTCAAATTTTTTTAATGACTTAGCAAGTCTGGTAGTATTCAGTGACTCTCCTATCTGTTAGGCTACTATCTCCATGACGTCTGGACTCACGCCTATCCTTTTGCTGTCATACCTCCACTGCCTAAGACAGGGCCAAACCGGTACCGGGCATGCCATCACGGGTGAATCACCTGAAATGCTGACCTGGCTTGAGCTGCCGCTGACAAGGATGCCAGTGCAAGTCGTTACCTTGGGATGGGACTTAAGAGGGAGGGGAAGTAAATCAGGTAAGGGAGGGAGCTGCACAGCGCCTGTCCATGACTGCTGTGCACGACCCGGCACACAGTACAGGTCACACCTTACGATTGCCCCCATAGAGGACCAGGGAGCGGGGCATGTAGCCGCTAACCCTCATCACGCATGAGTTGAGGGCTGCTGGGGGATGCTGGGGGCCCTCCACACTCTGCAGTTTCTGGCCTGTCCTGAACTGCGGCTGAGCTGCCTCGGGGAGCCAAAGAAAGCCTTCGGGCAAAGATAGCACTCAGCCATCATTCAGCCACACCTGCCTGCCCAGACAGGAGGGCGGCAGACACAGGCAGGGCACCGTCCATGTCTACAGCAGAGACGACATGAATGAATGAACAGGAATCCCAGCGGAGGTACAGGTGAGGGCAGCCGGATGAGGAGCAGGATGGTCGGAACAAGGGGGAAAAGGGCATGAGCGATGCTGATACAAGCTTTTATGGACATTTTTGAAGCAGCTCTGGGGTCGGAGGAGGGAGGGCTCTTCCTAGGGGAGATGAGTCATCTGAGGGCCAGGCCTGAGTCCAGGCTTGGAACCCCCAGCAGCTATCTGGCAGTTTGCTGCTGGTTTCTCAGAGGTAATAACCAAAGCAGAAACAGAGGGCTGCTGCCTTTACAAAAACAGAGGGATTGGAAAGAGACCGAAATTTACTAGGAAGAAAGAGGGAGGAGGGGAAGCAGTTGCAGGGTCTGGAGGAGAAGCAGGAATCCTTCCGCCTCTTCCCAAGAGCCTGGGGATCTGCTGACATACCCGGGCAAGTCCCTGCTGACCTATGGCCGTTGGCCCCCTGTTGATTTTCAGCTCAAGAGATTTCATCTGAGGGTTCTACAGGGGGCTGTTCTGACACCTCTTAACACCTACACCCACGGAGGAAAAGAAAAGCAACAAACAAGGAGAAACTTAGAGCAGCCAGCCCCTCAGGTCTGTGAGCAGCGCAGACCAAAGACTGGTGGCTGAATCCATTTCTAAGCAAGACTAACCTCCGCTACTCCTGCCCTCCCAGACCAGTGACAAGTGGGAAGTTGGGCCAAGGACACACACTGCCCCATCACCTGGATTTCTGCACTCATCAGGGCTGTGTCCGCACCTCTCCTCTTCCCATCATCAGGTCAGCTAGTGTGCTGAATCCAGACTGACGTTCCTAACACCGCTTTATGCCACACACTGCTGTGTCAAGAGGATGCTGGAGGTCTTCTGCTAGAGGGCACGTAGCATGGAGGTGAAGGACCCAGCTTCTGGGGATGAGTAGCCTGGGTTCAGATCCTGCCAGGCCACGAGCAGGTGCTCCCCAGCCCGTCCCAGTCTCTCTATGCCTTCCTCGTTGAGACGAAGGGGGACCCTAGTGTTTACCTCCTTCATCGAGAGCTTATTTAGGACACAGAAATCTGTGTCGCACATGGACACACGGCGGTCTGCTACACATCCCCCAATGAAGCACCTTCCCAAAGAATTTTCCCAGGCAATTTTTCCTCTTAGCAGTTTGTTTTAGGCAAACTTTAGAACATCCCGTGTATCAAGTGAATTGGATCTGTGTCACAGCTCAACTGTGGTCCCAGAGACACCTGTCCCCAGTTACTGGGGGACCGGAGGAAGGGGGCTCACCCAATGCTTGTCTTAGGACCCACCACACATGAATATCCCTATTTGCTCCTCTCAAAAACCCTGTGTGGTAGCTGTACAATGAAACCCCTCTTAACAGCAGAAAAAGCAGGCTCAGAGAAGTGACAGGAGATGCCCAGGATGACTCAGTAATGTATTCACAGAGCATGTCTTCAAACATCACAGCCCCTGCCTTTGTCGTGGGCTCACCCAGTGGATCCCAGCTGCTGAAAACAAAAACACAACCCACAGCTCAAACACAGGGATCCTCTGGTGTGGGTGACCTTTGTCTCCTTTCTGGTCAAGCACAGATGAGCATTTCATCAGTCCCGGTAACAAACCTGACCTCTGCAGCCAGCCATTCTCAATGCAAAATCCTCTGCCTGCAGAAACTGTGTCCCTTGGCCTCATCGTTCCCCTGTTTCTCAATTCGTTGACATTTCATTTGCTCAAACCCTTTGTGCACTTATTTAACACGTATTTATTGAGGACCTACAATAAGCGAGGTGCTGTTTGAGGTGCTGATATAAATTGCTACAAACAAGACAAAGTCCCTGCCTTTATGAAGCTTCTACTCGAAAATCAAAAAAAGGAATAACGTCAGGAGAGAGAAGTGCTGCTACCTATCATTAAACAGAATGAGAAAGACAAAGGTTTAAGAGTGGAGGGATGTACTTATTTTAATCCTAAACCAGAAAGAGCTTTTTACAAGAGGCAAGCCGAACACCATCATTGCACTTATGAAAACCTGAACAAGGGTTTCCTAGGACGCTCTCGCAGCCCGTGAGCGCTCACATGTCCTCACTGTCATGCCTATTTTGTTTGCTTACGTGGTATGAATCTTATTTCTATTCTGATTCACACAAGTCTTTCCATCTATAGGCTCCCCATCCATTTCCTTTCTTTGTTTCTTGAAATCTGTCTTGCAGATTTCTGTTGAAATGACCAGGTCACGTGTCTCTAGAATTTCCCACAGCCTGGATTTTGCCAACCGTACCCGGGTTGTCATCTAGCCCACGGAGCTGCACCCATCTAAGTGGGATGGTCCCTCTGTGACTGTGCTGTCTGAGCAGAGGTCTGAATGCAGGAAACCAGAGTGTGAGCACTACAGAAAGCCAAGGGTAAGAGGGTCCAATTCAGCTTCCATTTTTTCTTAGCTTGAGTGGTCACGGTCTTGACCTCTGAAACCCTGTTCTTTTTTCATGCAATTGTCCTCCCTGCTATGACAAGTAACTCAGCTGCCTTGAGCCATCCGCAGTGAAATATTTCTATTAAAAGCACTTGGCCTTAAAACTGGCAATAAGCCAAGGATCTATCAAAAGAATAAAATCAACAATGTGCAGTATATTCATATAATGAAATACTACTGAGCAATAAAAAATGAAGGAGCTACTGATTCAAGCAGTACACACATGGGTCAAGCTCAAAAACATTATGAGTCAAAGAAGCTTGACCCAAAAGAGGACACATTACATGATGCTATTTGTAACGTTCAAGAATAGGCGAAACTAATCCGTGGACATAGAAATCAGAATGGTATTTATGTTGGGGGTGATAGTGACAGGGAAAGGGCACAAAGGAACATTCTGGAATGAGGGGGAATGCTCCTTATCTTGATCTAGGCAGTGTTTGCATGGTTGTACACATAAGTAATAATTCATCAAGCACACTTAAGATGCATGTGATTTCCCGTATGTAAATTGCACTTTAATTTTAAAGATTTTTTTTTTTTTAATTTGTCAGAGAGAGAGTGCACAGAAGCAGGGCAAGCTGCAGGCAGAGGAAGAAGCAGGCTCCCCCCTGAGCAAGGATTCTCATGCGGGACTTGATCTCAGAACCCTGGGATCATGCCCGGAGCTGAAGGCAGGCACTTAATCGACTGAGCCACCCAGGTGCCCCGTGTGTTTTTTAAAGAATAAAAATTATATAGCAGCTTAACTGTGGATTGAGGCAAACCCAGGCACTAGTTAACTATTTTACCTTTATCAATTCTCCTAAACTGCTTAGAACCTCAGTTTCTTCAGTATAAAACGGGGCTGACACAACCCACTTCGTTGGTATTGCCATTCTAATGCCCCTTGTCCAGTCCTGGGCAAACTTGGGGTTAAGTTTTAAACCGGCCGTCTCCGCATTCATCTCAATTCCATGTGACGTCTCCTCATCAGGCCCACCGAAAGACTTGCATCTGTGACTTGTTCATTCGTGGTACGCATATCACTTCCCCCTGCTAGTCTTTCAACATACTGCTTTTATTGGATCTCACTGCAGCCACAGCGTGGTTAATCACAACATTTTGCGGAAAGGTTGAAGAAGCCGATGGGTCTCTCATATGTGTTGGGCTGCATCGCTGCCAGCCCCTGCCACGTCTCCTCAGAGCCTGGAGACTAGGGAGTGATTGGAAAATGTCCTACGCATCTGGAATCTTTTCTCATAGGACAGTCTTGGTAAAGCTGTTGCCAAACACTTGCAACTGGTTATGGGGGGAAAAAAAATCGAATGCTTGTTGGGAGGTATAATCTCAGAATGAATTTCTTATCCGTTTCCTTTCTTTGTGTTGGATTCTTCAAAGTTTTTGTTGAAGCAAAAGGTCATGGGGTCATGTCTGCATCTTGCTGCCCCCATCTCTACTCGGCTGAATTCCCACTTTCTTTTGGGTAATGGCTTCCTTGGCGACATCTTGGGCGAATCCCAGGGCTTTTCAGCCACTTTTAGTTACTGAAGAGCTCATCCTGAGGTCGAAGACTTACTGTTTTTGTGTAAATTGTTGTAAACATATTCAGGTATAAAATGTATACAGAGAAGGACGTGAGTCACAAATGTACGCTTCAAAAATCTGCATGAAATGATCACATCGGTGTCAACTCCACTCAGATCAAGAAATAAGATCAAAATCTTAGAAATCTCTTTGTGCCCTTTTCCTACAATCACTGCCCCTCACAAGGTCCTGCTCACTACCTTGACTTCTGAGAGCACAGATTTGCTTCTTTCGGAACTTCATGTGAATGGAATCAGATAATGTGTATACCCACGGCTCTAGCCCCACCCACCAAACATTTTGTTCATGCGATTTATGTGTGAGGTGGCATGTTGTTATATTTTGTTCAGTCTTATTGTGGTATAACATTTCATTACGTGGTTCTCCTCAACTCATTCTGGATTTTTAAAAATTTCAGTCTCAAACACAGTTCAGAGATTTGGTGCTCTCAGTTGTTTCAAGCTGGGAATGGGGCGGGGATGGGGAGGGAATAGTGGCGTACTTTAAGAAGACCTCAATCCCATTTACAATAACACCAAAAGCAATAAAGTACTGAGGATTAAATTTAACAAAGGAGGTCAAAGAGCTCTATATGAAAACTGTACAACATTGATCAAAGATACTGAAGATAATCCAAGTAAGTGGAATGATATCCCCGTTCATGAGTCGGAAGAATTAGTATCATTAAAATGTCCATACTACCCAAAGCCATGAGTCAGTGTAATCCCTATCAAGATTCCCATAGCAGGGGCGCCTGGGTGGCTCAGTGGGTTAAGCCTCTGCCTTCGGCTCAGGTCATGATCTCAGGGTCCTGGGATCGAGTCCCGCATCAGGCTCTCTGCTAGGCAGGGAGCCTGCTTCCTCCTCTCTCTCTCTGCCTGCCTCTCTGCCTACTTGTGTTCTATCTCTGTCAAATAAATAAATAAAATCTTAAAAAAAAAAAGATTCCCATAGCATTTTTAACAGAAATAGAAAAAACAATCCTTAAATTTGTATGGAACCACCAAAGACCCCATGTAGCCAAAGCAATCCTGACAAAGAAGAACAAAGCTGGAGGCATCACAGTTCCTGACTGCAAACTCTATCACAAAGCTGTAATAATCAATATGGTAGGGTACTGGCATAAAGACAGTCACATGGGTGAACAAAACAGAACGGAGAACCCACAGATAAGCCCTCACATGTATGGTCAGCTCATATCTGACAAGGGAACCAAGAACACTCAGTAGAGATAAGACAGTCTCTTCAATCAATTCTGTTGGCAAAACTGGACATTCACATGTCAAAGACTGACATGGGACCCCTATTGTATACCAGTCCCCAAAATTAACTCAAAATGAATTCAACATTTAAATGTAAGACCTGAAACCATAAAACTCCTAGAAGAAAACACAGGGGAAAGGTTTCTTGACACAGGTCTTGGCAATGCTTTTTTGACTCTTAACACCCAAAGCACAAACAATAAAATAAAAAATAGGTAAGTGGGACATCATCAAGAGAAAATGCTCTCTGCAAAAGGAGCGCATCACAAAATGAAGACACATAGGGGTGCGGGCTAGCTTCGGCACTCCAGCAGACAAGCAAGCAGGGAACATGAGGCCGGTTTCTGCTGCTTGTATGTGCTGTGGACACTCACGAATAGAGCAGAAGCTGTGGCACCCCGCGGATCTCGTCTGCTGTTACTACCTCACTGCGCACAAGCCTGAATTTCAGTGGCTGGCACTCAAATCTCTTCTCCTGAAGGTTTTCTATGACTGCTGGAGTCCATCGTGTCCAACAAGCAGCCGGCTGAAATTGCCAGTAGGTTAACATCCTCTGGGACCAGCCCTTAATCAATGGCTCCCCAGAGTTGGGGAATAAATACCCCAGCCTCTTACATGCAGTCTGAGGGCATGTTGTACTGATACTCGGAGACCTCTAGGAGATGAAGGTCTCATTACCTGCAGTTACATCTCACTCTATAACACACCCTTTTAGAGGCTGCCTTCCCTTCCTAGACTCACTGCCCCTTTCCCCTACCAGTGTTTTCTGGGGTCCCATCCCAAATAAATGACCTGCAGTAACATTCTTATCTTAGGACCTGTTTCTAGAGAAACTCAAACTAAGCCAACCCACGATTCTCTTGCAATCCCCCTTGCTTGGCTTTAGAAAGGCAGAAGGTCCCTTCCTCTCTCCAATGAGGAGGACATAGCTTAGCTTTTAAAGAAGGTGGTAAAGAAGGAGGAGGAGGAGGACTTGCGGCAGTAGGGAGTATAGGAGGAGGGAAGGGAAGGGGAGGGGGAGAGGAAGAGGGAGGAAGAAGAACAGGAACTACAGTCCCTCTAAAACCACAGCACTCTTCTTTCTCATTTGGTTCTTATCAACTCTTGGGGTTTAGAAAGGCAGTAATGATGTACAATGGCCAGTTCTGGAAACTCAGTGAGGATGGAGGACAGACTGTTGCCTCCCCATTCCCATGTAGGACAGACATCAAAACCCAGGAAATATCTAATGCCTTTTCTCCCTAGCTCTGGGCCATTGTCAGCTACTCTGAGACAATGAGGGAACCCCTACCCCCGCCCCTTACAGTGTCCTGTTACTTCTTTTCAAGACTGGTCCTAACCTCCAGTCTTTCAGGCTTCCCTGGCACCAAGGATTTACAACTTCATTTTCCTTCATCTTCCACCAGGGACCCCTCCATGGTCCTTAGAATATTCTAGCCTGTCCCTTCCCAGTCCTGGATGGCTGCCTCCTAAAAACAGAACAGCTCTTGGCACACCTTAGCAACGCAACGGCTTGCCAATTGCTCCACTAATGGTCTCCACTGGGATTTCAGAGACAAACTCCCATTGTAAGATTTCTGGGTCAGAAATTTCTGCCAAACTCCTGAGTATTCCTCCTGTCAAGTGGGAGAGTTCAAAATACTCAGGTTTCAAGTTCCTATCTGCCCCCAGTAGGTCCTTTAGGAGACTGTGAAGCTCACTGAATTGGCAAACATGATTTGATCTACAGGTGGCCAGGACTGCAGCATTAGGCAGAAGTTTCCCCACTGTACTTGACAGAGGGTCCCAGGATAAGCCTCTGGGGTTCAAGGAGTCCCTGAACACCACTGGCAAAATTTCGTGTGTATCTGTTCACCTGCATTGTTTTGAGTAGGTTCACTGTTTCCCAAAGTGGTCTATGACCTGGTCTATGACTTCCTATTACTGGGAATGCTGATTATTTGAAAAATAAGTAACCTTCCAGACCCCAATGATCTCACATCAACTTGACCAAAGAGATGCATGTAACCCAGTTATGGCCAGTTGGCCTTAGAGTTGGGTTCTAGGGCACAATGCATCCCAAACAACACAAAATCACCTCCAGAAAACTTGAAGGACTAATGGAAAGTTCTTCTAAGAGGACTCGAAAGGGTCATAAAGACTGAATCACAAAGTCACATATGCTCCGTTTCCTCTTCCTGAATGCTCAACAGAGGCAGCTGCCCACCCCAAATCCCGCTTTTCTGCTTCTTCCTAAAGACTCTGCCCTTTCCTCTTACCTCTTCTGCGCCTTTTTCCCAAGGAGCTTTGAGCCTTTTCTGATACACATCTACTTTGTCTCTCTGAGCTTCTCAACATCCTCCTCCCACCCATTAACCTGGGCAGCTCACAGAAGGGGCTTAGGAGTAAAGCAACACCAGCATAGAAGTTTCTAGAAGGTGATGGAGACACGCCATATCCAAAAGTTGTATCCAAGTAGCTTTGTTCCTGTCATCCACTCACTGAGTAAGCAGAAATAAAAGCAACTAGTTATCATTTACACTTAAACTGTGCTATGAAGAAAGGTGACGTAGAGCTGTTTGAACAGACATGGGAAGATCTCTAAGCTATAATAAGCACAGAGAAAGCCAGCCTAAGGCATGCTTGCAGGACCCCGGGAGTGAGTATTTCTTTAAGGGAGGTGCATGGGGTGCAAAACTTAAGGAGACACTCAGTCTCCCAGTTGTCCAAGTGCTGACCCTGCACCAGCATGTATGTCAGGGTGAGCTCTCCTTAAATTTTGCACCCTGGCTGCCTCATTCACCTCACCCTATCCTGGCCCCGATATTACATGGAGACAATAAGGCAGGACCATCCTCCACACTTAGGATAGGATCTCATGTGTGGACACTAACACATGTGCTAACTATATGGAAAGCTCTGGTGGGATCGTGCCCACTCTGATACTGTGGTTTGTCCTGAGGAGTGGAATTTCAGGGACATAGAAGACCTTCCCTGGGCACTCCACCCACTTCTGGGCCACTGGTAGTTTCCAAGTGTATGGCTTTAGTCATTCTAGACAAGCCAGAAAAATACATAGAGTAATAAACCATATTATATATCAAAGGGGCTGCAGAAAATCTTAAAACAAAACAGAACCAGGGGGTTCCTCCTGTGGTCAGATGCAAATGGTGAAAATTGAGACACGTTGGTGATTCTTGCCCCCTGAATTCAAAGCACCCTGGCTTGTGCTGTTTCTCTCTGTAAATGCACTGTGGCCACCCACCTGGTTTGAGGTTTGTTCTTGCAGCAGACATAAATCGGCATTCCCCTGGGACAGGCAGCGAGGGGACAGGATGGTGTTGCTCCCTTTCTCTCCCCTAAATCAGAGGGTCAGGAGAAGAGGACAGTCAGCCCTGTTGTGTATGTTGGTGGGGAAAGAGAAGGGGGACAGGAGGGGCCAGAACGACCAAACTTCAAACGTCTTTTCTGGCAAAGACATCGGACAAGGCTTTTAGCCATCAGGGAATAACCCACAAATTAGACTTCTTGTTTTCAATTCTAAATCTTCTCACC